>NC_045147.1:18481746-19160080 GCF_008831285.2 Nymphaea colorata
CACAGGTGGAGGAAGGGATTCAAGCTCAATTGGACGACGCTGAAAAAAGAATCGGTACCCTACATAAGGCAAGTTATCGACTCGTCTTTCTAAGTTCCTTACTTATCAACATATAAAAGTGAAGCCCGTTAGAGATGTTGGTATTAGATTGACAGATATTTACGTTATGTTTGGATGGAGGGAAAGATGAAATGAAATGGATGGATGGAAAATAAAAAGGGAGGAACGGAAGGAAATGGAGAGGGAAAGGAAAGGGAGGAAACGTCCACTCCTTTTCTTCCCAATCTCGCCATTTTCGGAGGGATTAGGATTTCATTAAAAATCATTTTTTCCCTTTTTTTTCCCCAAGCACAGTTATTAGCTATCATTTCCATTCCTTTTTATCCCTCTCCCTCCATCCAAACAGGCTGTAAAGGACACCAGCTCAACCATTTAGACGGTCAACATTGTGGAGAACCTGTGGCCTCTCGGCCGCTGGCTCGGTTTACTTCTTTTTTGCAAACGCTTTTATTGTTTGTCATGTCTATTTCCAAGTTCAGATGTAAACCTTCTCCGGATGCAGCAATTGACCTTGCCCCCTTAAGCTAGATTTGGCCGGGCATGCAACGAAATCAGTTTGGATGGAATTGAGATCAGTGAAGCCCCATACGGACCACATCTAAAAATCTTCTGGAAATGACTTCCATTAGGAGAGTCGTGTGTTTGAGTAGTTTTTACCTTTCAAAAATGCAGTCGCGTTGAGGGGACCCACCAAATGCTGATAAGCCCGTCATCTCTAAACATGGCTGCGCTTCATGAGGAGGCCATTCCGCTCGAGTAGAACTCCTCTCATATCCTTTGTAGGGCTCCCGAGTGTGATGGTGGTGGCGACAACCGAGGAAACCTGTGGTCTTTGGTGGTATGTGCCTGCGTAAGGCCACTTGGATTTGCCCTCGATTAGGTGAGAGTGGTAGACCAGGGCCCGACTAGCAGGCGCTCAGCCTAGCTTGGGTCCCAGCTTGTTGTAAACACTGTGCCATGTTTTCCGCCCCCAGTTTTGGCAAGGTGCAAGTTCGACCTTGGTTTCTCAACCTGTGTGCTATTAGGGCCCCAAAAATTTTCAACGGCTTCTGTCACATCATGCTCTTAAGTCTTTTGTGTGGCTGTTCGCGGGTGTCCCAAATCTAACGCAGGCGATGGTTGCTTGAGTCGGGAATGGATATGTGAGAGGGCAAAGGGGGTGGATCTGACCGTCACTAATCACATTTTGTCTTCAATGATTTCACAGGAAGCCCGCAAAAGGATGCAAGAGTTAAACCGTGCGCTTAGTGGAGCGTTTTAGATGGGGTCTATTCCGTTGATGTTCATGTTTGGGACCATGCATGAGCTTGAACGTGGACCTCTTTCATGCCAGAATGTAGTCGTGGAGATCAGCCTGCCCATGGAAAGGTAACATCGCTACAATTGCATATATACCATATTATGCCGGCATGACTTCTTTTGTTCCACTGCCTCTTGAGGGTTACCATTCTTAACATGGGATGTCGGTTTCGCTGGACCCTTCGGTCGTTGATAAGAGATTATGTAAATTACGTGAATGCTCGTGCAACAGCATGTCACGTAGAACGGAAGTGGATTTTGATCACTTCGAGTATTTTCTTCTTCCTTCTTCCTACACCATGCGTGGTCTGATACTGATAAAGGGCAGAACGACAGTCTACTGAAAAGATGTAAAAATATCTTCCCATTTCAATGAAACTTTTTTGGACTAGGTCCCATAGCAATTCACTGATAAAGCGTCTAAATATTGTGAAGGAATATGATTCAATTAATGTGATGTAACACCTAGAAGTCCCGCCATCACTTAAAGTCACCAAGAAAGCAGATCTCGTGGCCGTTGCAAAACCAAAGAATCAGGCAAGTTGTTTGAATGATTTGGTAATATGGTCATCACATTTATTTAGTATACACATGTAATCAGGTTAGCGCTTTTCAACTCAATTCTACATTCAAAGAAAATGGGTGCTATTCTTGCCCATAAGAATTCGATCAATGCTAACTTCAAAAAATAAATAAAGAAACAAGATATGTTGGGGTTCTAACTTCGATTTAGGTGAGAAGACATTTCATTCATTGGTTGTATATCACGGATTGGGCATGCATTTGATGTAAGGATAAAGAAGTAGTACAACAAATCAATGGTTCTCGAATAGAAAAATATTTAAAATTTTAACCAAGCTCATGGTTTAAAATAAAAATAGTAGTAAAAGCAACTGGGTTTTGCTTTCACTATTTTCTCTGCGCTGGTGGTATGTTCGTTTATCAGAAACATGAAAAGCCTTAAGGTTCATAAGGCACATTACAATGTCGGCTCTCCCAACTGTAAGAGTTTTAGAAGGCAACACATTTTCTAAGATAAATTTCCGCTCATTCACATAAAGATCACACGAAGTCCATAGTGTGCATACCTGTGCATGGTAAAAAATGGTATTCTATTCTCTTCTAAGTAAAAGCTAAGTGTGATTTCAAGTCCTCCCTTTGAAATGGAAAATGGATATTCTGGCACAAACCTGAAGGAGGTAACATGCGTCTGTTCCTATGATAGCCAACCAAATATGCAGAAGTATGTTTTCTGTTCTTGATTTTGTCTGTTCTTGATTTTGTCCTGTTGACAGGTTCTATATAGCCCCAGTGTACCGATGAAGAGAGAGAGAATCAAAATGGAATTAACTTTTGGAATATGCAAGTTGCAACAAGCTGATCCCAGCCAAGGAAACTGACGCCGAAAGGCCTGAACCTGATCGTTTGTCCACCTAAATGGGCGTTAAGACTAAGTCTATCCGACAGTACTGCCTCATAATAAATCGATGGTCTGGAGCCAAATCGAATCTTGAAACGCTTCGTCCTGGTTTTAACTCGGATCATAGTAGTTGGGTCAAAATTTGGCCTTCGGACATATGTTGAACCTCAAGATAGCTATTCTTAAAAAAGTATGCCGGCCTGTTCACGTAAGCACACCAACACATGATTTTGAATTGACTGAAATTCAAAAACAAAAATACACGCTCTTATGTTTGAAGAAGCCAAATAAAAGAGCACCTTAAATATGTTGGTGCATGTATCAGCATGCATCAGGCATGAAAGATTCAAAAACAAGTAAAAAAGTTCGCAGCGAGAATGAAATAAACCTCTACCACGGGCTTGAGCACCATCCACTACAGAGAAATATAAAATATTAATTCAACATTACTCGAGAACACTCCACTACAGAAAAACGACTTTCTACTGGCGCGATAAAAACACCAATAAATATAGCCACATCATCAGTGAAACCTTCACTGATGCGACTTCTACCGTGACAGACATCCCAGATAATCATGGAGGCATGCATGGATATGTGGGTTCTGATGCATAGCTTCGCACTCTAGTTAATTTCCATGAAGTTAATCCTCTCGTTGTGCATTCATAACAATGGAGATGAAAGCTATATGAGACAACCTTGATTTTTGTTAACCAAGAAGTTTGTGTTTAAAGACGATCTATGTATTTCTACAGGATACGGGCGCCATCTCTGAAATGTGATAATCTAGACAAATATGTGGGATGGGACTCTGATTATATTGGCACCTTTTGCTTTTATTTGCACAGCGAATGCTAAACCTCATTTATGTAGTCAACATGATTTGTTTCGTAAGTTGTGGGTTTTAGTAGATATCTGCAATCCATAGGCAGGTTTATCAAACCTTCAGGATTTTTCTCTTAGTCCTGAGCTTTCGCACGCTCGTCTTCATGCAGGGGCGCCATAATTTGCTTCCCTGGATTTACCTTTTAGGGTTGGACCGGTTAGCCGGTCCGGTCCTTAGCTGTTCATGGTAACCGACAAATAAATAGATAAATATAATCGATTAGAAAATGCATGATACAAGGCTAGTTTGATGCTTGACACATAAATCATTCGGTTGATCAAATTTTCAAATTAAACTTATCATTCAATTTACATTTTTTTATTTATTGATCATTCCATTACAATCCAGTGTCTACTCTGAATGGCTGCATATCATATTGCAGTGTGTAGTTAGAAACAGACTAAAAATTGTAAAGCAAATAAGTAGTTTCCTACTTATAAGGAGCCGCAGAAGCCAGCAACATCAGAAGGTTGCTGACGTCCAATCTCAATTATTCACTCTAGATGTGGCCGGCTTCAGCCAGAATGGAGAGCCCTCTTCTATCTGCCAGCCCGTCTCCCAGACTGGTACAATTACAAGTATTATCCAATATTTTTAATACTGCACTGTATCTAATACCGCTCTGTATCAGAGAAAACATAAAACGCCGATATTTGGTTTTATTATTTTGATTTTCTAAAACAGTTTAAATTATTTCGAATTATCTTTAAATTTATAAAATAAAAATAGAGCAAAAGTCGATACATAAGAATAGAATACATATCGGAATGATAAACAAACCGATACGGCGCAATAACTTCACGACGTTGATGCTACCATATTTCAGGCCCGCAGATGGACAATATATATTTATGATGTTTGACGCGTGGCATTTCCTATCACATGTCAAGTAATTGCGTCATTGATGAGTCGCACCCATCCTGAAATTATGCGGAATGCGACTGAAGCTATTTTACAAACAATGAAGAGAAAGAAGAACGAAGGCGGAAAAGGAAACAGAAGACTTGTTGATTGCATGCAGTTAGATCACTTTAGCAATTGATACAGTTAATATCATATTCAGTTGATTGAATATTACCTAATCAAAGATGCATTCCGATGCAAGACTGCTGAGAGTTGGGCTCCCTACCCTTTTATTGCCAACAATTGAAAGAATTATACTATTTACAGAAGCGACAATCAAAGAAACAAATAGCTGACAGGAACACCAACATGCCACAATGATCAGGCCATTGGGTTCCACGACTCAAAAACAGAAACAGTTTATCTAATATAATCCCTTTTCCTACCAGAAAAGCGAAGATTCATCACTTCTATGGCAGGGTTATAGTTCACCAATAAAACTTTCTTTATACTGTCACAAAAAGATTTCCTGCCCATGTGACCTCTAAGCATATATACAGAGGCTCCTTCTGAGCTTGTTTCGCCATTTAGAAGATTCTCCCCTCCGTTGGAGATAATGCTTCTACATTTCTCTTAGAATTCATCCACCTCCTAGGCTACCAACTAAGTGATTGCTGCAACACACGAACCTGGGAGTATGTGTCACTTCCTTCATTGTTTCTCACACTATATGCCGATCTCATCTTTGCTTCTTCCTGCAGAAACCCCGTCTGCAGAGTGAACTCACATGATCTGAAGAATGGCCAAGGATCTGGTCTGATAACACTTCTTCAAACATCAATAATTCCCATTTCACTTTCAGAGCCCATTCAGCATTACAACTCAAATTCATTATGCCCTCCCAAATACTCCCGTTGACATTCCCCCTGACTCGAACCCGCAAATCATGCAAAATGTCGTTTCTCATTTTCCGAACGTTCCAAATGACGATAGGAAAGGCTAAACGCCAGCATCTTCTTCTCCATTTATTCCTAAAAGGATCTCTTCCACCACCAAATCCTGGCTTCCCTAACGGAACTCAGCTGTTTCTATGACACATCAAATCTATCGGGCACCCACTTCCAGATTTGAGCCACCACTTCACATTTCACAAAAAAGGTGGCTAACATGTTCTTCATCCTTCCCACAAGCCACAGATTTGTCCCCCAAACTAATTCCAAACGACTTGAGCTTGTCGATCGTGATCAATGTCTCTTCAACACTAAGAAACAAGAAACAAAACCACTTTGCCCGTGGTAACTCATCACACTGTCAAAATTTTCCTCTCCATTCATCAGTTGTAAGCTTTAATCTGGTTCTCTCATATATATATATATATATATATATATATATATATATATCTTCTTTGTAATCTCTTAGCTACATCATTAGTCCACACTAATTCATCTTCCCTGAGATTGGTGACAGCGGCCACAAGAATCAGACATCACCATCACCATCTGCTCAACTAAAAAATCTGGCAGGTTTCTGACCCTTGTATTTTCACTCAAGTTAGTCAAATAGACCAGCACTCCCCACCCCAATTATTCGTCCAGAAGTGTATCTGTCTTCCATTCCCAAGTCTCCAGCTACTGGATGGCTTATCTCATTCCATGCCCACAAGATCCCTTTCCAAAACCAGGACATGGATGGACCTGATTTACAGGTCCACAGACTTTTCCTTTTCAGATGGTCTTACAATCACTGACCAAATAAGATCAGAAGTAAGAAATCTAGAAGCCATGTGAATCAGATTTGCTCTAGTCGTAGCGAGAATGGAGATTAGACCCATACCACCTTCATCAACTGGACCACACATAGTAGGTCAACCGATTGCTTGACGCTTTCTACCACCCTCCCGGTTGCCCCAGGCAAACTTGCTACACTCCCTCTCAGTGAATAAAATCACGCCAGTATGCAGTTTAAAAATCATTGTCTAATATTAATACACTGGTTTATAACATGCTTAACTAAACAGCCTTTACCTACAAAGGATAATAGAACTTTTTTAATGCTTTTTCCTTTAAAAAATTCAGCATGTTCTGCTTTCAGTCTCCCTTGCCGGAGCCAAAAAATTTTGTCTCTAAAGGGCATTAGTGTTTTAAATTTTGATCTTGAAAGGACGCTCGTATATAAATAAGTAAAAATTAATAAGATACCAATATGTAAATGTAAATAAGGTAATTTCTGTGGGCTGGTGTGGGCAATGGCCCACATGCATGTGGCTCTGCCACAGCCAAAAAGCAAGCAATCTCCTCACGCACCTTATCTTGAATATGGAAATTGTTAATGTAGAATCCAACATTATCTGCAAAATTATCCAACACAAACTTCATACAAGCATACGGATTTGGGCTCTGTCTTACTAACAATCACCATATCATCCATAAAAAACATACCTGGGGAGGAAAATGCCAGCTACATTTAAAGCCGTGACTTTAATTCTTGTTGAACCTGACTAATCAGACTCAAATTAAACCCAGATCATTTACATCCCTTATGAGATGGAAATCCTATCTTTTCAGGAAAATTATCCTACAGCAAACCTCCTTCTTTGATTAGAAAAGAAAACGTAACAGCAACGCTTTCATGATAGTTTAATCTTGGCTTCCAGAAGAAAGAGATATGATATCAGAATTGGTGTTTTCCTTATAGCGCTCACAGCTCCAAGTTTTAGCTGGCCATTTCAAACAAAATGACAACCTGGTTAACAATCCCTTCGTTGAAGCATATGTCGTCTTCTTTTTCCTCCTGACAGAGCTTCTGTGATGAATTAATCATAACTTGCATTGAGTCTTTAAAAATGGCCGGCATTTAATATGTTTTGGCCAGAGAGTTATGGAACGGCAAAGCGCTTTGAATGCCTACCAGTCGCACCAGTATCATATATTAATATTAGCTGTATCGCCCGATACGTATTGTACTGACTGCCAACAATCCATCTCGGTGTTCGGGCAGACTGGTATCGGCCAAAATGCCATCTCGGTAAGCAAACCAATGCTGCAGCAGTAGCACTGCCGGTGACGGTGGTGCATGGACCATCCATTGGTGAGAGGTTTCCACCATTGTGCTTTCTCACATTGGTAAAGAGTCTTTCACCGTTGTACTTTGTCAAATGATTGAGAGTCCTCAAAGTCTTTTACTCTGTCCTGTTAAGTTCAGCTTTTTCTTTCTAGAGACAGAAAGAGAAGCGAGGGCCATATATGATGTACCTAAGTAATTATCAAATAAATTTGGTACTAGCAAGACTCTTGAATCTTGAAGCGAATCGTACTAGCAAGACTCTTGAATCTTGAAGCGAATCGTATGTACAAAAAAACATCAGCTGTGACTTTTACCAAAGACGTTCTTTGGTAGTCGAAATGTTTACTTACTGTAAGTGATTTAAGCCAACTCTACACGCACTCGACTTCCTATCCCATGTTCAATAATTAGTACGCTTCATATAATTGGTTATCCTGTCAAGCTGGAGAAAAAATTTGTCAGAATTATGATGTCATGAGCCCTCTACTGTACTTGCTTTTGCTTTTTGGGTAAATAAGAGTATTTAATCTTACCTTTCAAAAGGAAGGTTCATCTAACCCCTCGTCTTCTATCGTACTTACATGAGGAGAGACCTGTATAGGTTTTTCACTCTCCTAACTTGAAGTTGATGTGCCCGCAGCTCTAAGAAGTTCTAGCTGTTTGGGTTGGGGTTGAACTTAGTGGCATAGTCAGATTGTGGCGGGCACATCAGCCACTTAAAAGTTTTTTATTTTTAAATAGAAATCTTAAATATTTATCATTATATATATATATATATATATATATATATATATATATATATAAAAGTGCTCCACTAAATTTGAGTTTGTTTAAGCAAGTGTCCCTCCAATCAATTTTTCTAGCTCTGCCACCTGCAGGGCGGGGGCTGCTCTCTGCCGGTGCGAATCACACTGAGATCCAAATGTGATGCTTCACATGGCCCGGTAGCGCCTGGTTCCAGTTCTAGCTTGCGGGCCGACACTGTTTGTGGGGCTCACATGCGTCAACCAGTTCATCTTTGTCTGTTGCTTCAGGCCCACAACCGGTGGTGCATCACTTTCTAAGAGCTGGACACTGAGATCAGTCACACATGGGCTCACCCCTACAAAGAACTGATATATATATATATATATGGTAATTTTGAGATGTTGACAAGACTGTGGTCTGCAGCAAATGGTTGTAAGGGTTTCAGTTGGAGCCCTAATGGTTCTGACTCTGAGGTTTATAGTGTGTTTAATTTCTCCCCTCAGTAAGGTAGTTCTAGCTCAGTGTGGTGGGCTAGAGATCTGAAGTGAGTTGTTGCTGAATACCATGAATGTGGACTCTAAACATATTATTATAATATTAGCTAACTACATCAACCATCAATGATGACGAAAATAGTACAATTTATGTAGCAAAAGTAAGGAAAACATGTATGGTATAAACATTATGAAAATTGAAGTTACGCACCGACAATCTGCTTGTTCTCTTTTGATGGCAGGCAAGCCAAAGGTCTCTCGCCCCCCGGAAAGCCAGAGGACGTTCTCCTCCACATATGCAAAGGCTGCTAAAATAAAGCTGTACAAGTTGGATATGAATGTTCGGCAGAAAAGGCCACGCAGGTCTTAGTGGAGGAACAAAAATCACGTAAGTCGTGAGCATGTTGTATGGAGCGAATGCAAACGGTTTCAAGTTCAAGATCTTGGATTTGATATGTCAGTCTTTTTTTTTTTTTTTTTGTTGCTTGAGCTTTCACTTGGTTTTGACTCGTTAAGGCTTGCTGATCGAGGCGGATCGCCTCCGTTCTTTAAAAAGAGACTTTTACTCAGTTTTATTTATAAGATCTGCTGTCCAATCCGACTCTCTCTCTCTCTCTCCTCCTCTCTTTTTTGTTGTTTTCTTTTCTTCGCTTTTGTTTTTCCCGTTTTGTACTTTGGTGACTTCTTGTCACCAAGTTTTTGTTAATGATTTTCCATTTGGTCGGCAGCTCTCTCTCTCAAAACAGGGAGCTATGTTTTAGATTCAGATGTACAATGTGGTTACTGATTGGATGCATGTTCCGCTAACTTATGACAAAGAAATTGCAATGGAAATCGGATATGAAACACCAAGTTCACATCCTTGGTTAGATCTTGATCCATTTATATGCACGGAATGCAACCAGATCCATGTCCACCTATGTTTCAAAGTATCTAATCACTGGATTTCTTTCCCGGTTGGAGCTGGCTTCAGATCAGAATCTAGCTAGCTCTGGAGCTTAGATTAATTTCTTATATGAATTAATACTTTGTGCACTAACTTTGCATAATATCGGGCTTGAATTGGACGAGGTGGAAGGGTCAAGATTTAGCTCCAAAATTCCTCTTCACGCAGCCGGAACCCATTTGAAACAGATATTGTGAATCAGATTTGCAACAACTATAAAAAGTCATACCTTCCGGCTCCTCTTTCTGAATTTGCTTGTGGATTTGGATCGGATAGAGGGTGCAGGTTAAAAATATCCAGCCATCGCCAGCTCTGGATCGGACCAATATCCGACCAACTATGACGGAAAAACCCATAAAAAGGCAGTTGGATGCTGGTCCGGATCGTCAGGGTGTGTGTCCAAACACACCAGACTGACTTGATTGGATTCTGCCATTACCAAATTGTCCAAATCTAACCCGATTCCAAATCGAGAATTTTTTTCGTAATGCTGAACCCGATATAGATCCAACTTGCTTGAAATAGATAACTAACTAAGCACTTGTCCTCCAACACTTGGATTCGACTATGATGAACCAGATGCAGATATGGTACCTGACCAGATCCAAATTCTTTTCCCGATTCTGACTTCCTGGATTCTGATTTTGGCTTCAACCATATTAAAATTCGGTCCACCGACATCTGCGGACGGTGGAAATTTGGATCCTTATCTTCTTCCCCACTGCTGAGGAAGAAATGCCTGCTACAACAGCATCATCGAAGCAGGAAATGGGTATCTAGAAGAGGCTACTGTTCTAGGCTTGTTACCTGAGAAAAAGAAGGGAAGATTAGCTAGGAAAAAAACAAGGGGAACTCAGAAAAGGGGAAGATGCTGTTTGCATTATTGCGCAGTGGGCTCTTTCTCTCATGAAATCTCAGTTTGATTCCTGTGCCACCTCCATGAAAATCTCCCCCCTGTTCTTGATTCAGTTGACAACCACAGTTCCGAAAGGACGACAAAGATGTCCTTGGCATCTGTATTTCCGAGCTCTTCCGTTTCGTTTCAGGAATTCTCTCCAAAGATGAAGGTTGGCAAGGGACTTTCCTCACTGAACAGATGCATCATGCATGCGCTAATGGCCCAGCACCTGGTTGTCCCTGCCCATCAATATTTCCAGTGTGACAAGTCACATCACACCAAGTGTGAGTGGTTGAGGAAATGGATGCGTCTCCTTTCAAAACCCCATGAGAGCAGGAGTTCCTTAGAGCACTCAGACTCTGATATCAAACACACCACACATGACATGCCCTCTTTCTTAGTATCAGCGTTTGGGCAGAGATGATGTTTTGTCATGATGATGGTGAAGATGATGCAAAAAAAATCAAAGCACCGTATCTCCTTATGTAAATGCAAACACCTTCATCCCAGGCCAAGAACATGTTGGAGTTTTTGCCTGCAGCCTTTTCTTTACCATGTACTTAGTTTAGACCTTACTGGTGGTTGGACAACACATTATTGGAATTGGTAAGACGTCTTGAGCTTTCTTCTTCTTCTTTTTTTTTTTCCTCTCTAAAGAAAGCTCATACTTTATTAAGAATATCGCAAACATAATCACATATTCCCAAAACTTGGAATTTGCTATCCCCATATAAAAAGGAGAAATTCTATTAAAGGGGGCCACCTGTTTAAAAATTTAATAGTAATTCCACGTTTATGATTTTCTGGATACGCTCCTTACTTTTGTTGACAGCTATAAGTAAGAATCTACTTTTTATGTAGCTTTGAACACTACTTAAAATATCATTTAAGACTAAGAAAATGAAAGTAATGTGTGCATATATATGTAAGTGTGTGTGTTGTTTTTTCTTTGGCTGTAAAAGGTGAAAATTTCGTTTAAGTTAGAAGAACAACGTTGAAAAAGGCTTAATTTGACTTAAGACCTTGTTGGATAATTGCTTGTAAAAGTAAGCTCTTTATAGCATGTTTAGAAACGTGGTCATCTTCGAGATTGCATGGAAAAGGTCAAGCTGCAACCTAAAACAAGAGCTTGTCCCCATCGACTCCCCGACAAACAGCGAAGGCAAGGTCAATCTATATCTTAATCATTTTGAAGATCGTAAATAAACCCACAGTCAGCTGAGGAACACTTTGTACAAGCACCACCATAGACCAATTATCAACATATAATAATAACAATAATAATAAACTATAGAGAAAATCAATATAAGAAACACCTTGAACAAGCCAACACCATAAAATATATATATTTCTTACACAAAGAAACAAGAGGAACGCGCGCTACACGCAGATATCTTGACCTGATATTTGTTTAAAAAATAAAAACCTTATCTTCTTGTAACGCACGGACAATGTGAGCCATTGGATAAGAACCATGGTTGGTCCCTCCGCTCAATCATTGTTATCTATGGGGAACCCAAAACCAGAAGGACCAGGCAAGGTTTAACCATGGTAGAGTTTACTCTCGAGACGGGTATATGTCTGCCCTTCTTCTCGCCGCTAACCGTTTGCCGTATTCCACGAGCACAGGTTGCATTTTTCATCAACGCCGTTCCCTATTTGGGTTTCGTCAGATACGTCTTTTAACTTGTCTCCTTCATTTTTTTATAATGTGAGTATATATATAGAGAGACAGAGGGTTCATTGAGGTGTTTGATATAGTAAGCAATCCCCTCCCCGCATGGATGTCTGACGGGAAATAGTTTATTTCTCTTATCCTTCTTCTTCTTCTACTTCTTTTATCCTTTTCCCTTCTTCTCCTTCTTAAGCGGAGATCGTAGCCAGATTCGGGTCCTCCGGGATTCAGTTTCGGTGGTTGAAGGAGGACGATTTCTACTATCTGGGCGCCTGAATAAAAACCAAGAAGTTTCCTACTCTGAGCTGCAAGAGAGAGAAAGAAGGCGCCATCCCCAGTTTTTCCTTGTTTTGTTTCACCGACTCTGTTTTTTGTCATTTCTCTTGGTTTTCGACTTCCTCCGGGAGGTTAATTGGCGTTTGAAGTCGGCCTTTTGTTTGTTCTTGAAGACAGATAAAGTGTGTATAGTTGATGATTGTAGGGTTTTGATTTTGTCGATATTTTTTTTGGTCCAGTGGGTAGGTTTAGTCTAGGGAATTTTTAATTGCGACTTCTTCTTCTTTTTCCCCTAGAAGAAGTAAAAGGGCTTGTTTCATATTATCATGAATCGGAGATAAACGCAGACGGAGAAGGGGTCAAAAGGAGAAGGATTTCGAGTGAGGTTTCTTCGAATTTTGGTTTCTTTAACAACAAATGAAAGGGAAATTTTGACTGGAGTGGATGCCTGTAGTTCTTACCCCTCGTCTCTTTTTTCCTTTTGTGGATATAATTCTTGAATGATTTGGTGTCGTCCTATGAGGATTGTGGGAAGTGGGTTTTGCAGCATGGGTAGGGGGAGGTGCAGTAATAGTTAGAATTTAATTAATATTTTAGTTGGAGGCGCACACCCATTTCTTTAATGACGGTGTAGCAGTGCACTTCTTGGTTGAGTACTCATGTCTAACTCTGAGTTCCATCAAATGGCAAAGGGGAAATGGGAGCCGTCTAAACCAAAGATGGCAGCAAATTGCTCTGCAGATCTGGCTTTTGTGTGAGTTTTTTTTATCTCCTCAGCTCGAATTCTGGTTATTTTTGTTACTTCCTTCGATCAGATTTACTGCTTGTAGGCTAGCGTACTTCTTTGGCGATTTCTGTTGTGTGTTGGTGTGATTAATTGGCTTTCTGAATTCGATTCAGGCCTGACAATGAGTTCGTTGAGCTGCTGTGGGAAAATGGGCAGATTGTAATGCAGGGGCAAAATAATAGAAACAAAAAAGTCTCCGTCTCTGCTGGTTTTGCTTCCAATCCCACCAGCAATGGAGACGATGCAGTTCTTCCTATCCCAGCCAAAGGCGCAAAGTTTGGAACAGCAGAGGCTGTCGCTCAGGATTTCTCCTCCAGTGCCACTGCGACGGTTGGTCTAGTTCAAGATGATGAATTGGTACCATGGTTGAATTACCCATTTGATTACTCTCTGGAGAAGGAATACTCTTCAGATTTTTTCTCCGAGTTATCGGGAATGAACCGGAACTCTATGCCTGCTCCTAGCAATGCCTCTTGCTTAGAGAAAGCTGCTAACTTGGGCAATTCTCAGATGGTATCTGCGCAAAATGGTGAAAATCTGGAGCAGGGGAACTCATATAAGGAGTCTGTGTTGGAGTCGGATCTTAATACCTCTGGCCGTGCTCCCGCTAGAGTTAGAGGTGGTCAATGCTTTCAATCTTCACAGTTTCAAGGTTCAGCTCTTGGAGTTAAGGGAAAGCTTGTAGATTTTGGTGGTAGTGATGTTTCCCATGCAGCTCCTTGTGAGAATTCTACACCCTCACCGGCTTCGGTGGTCACAGCGCAGACCATGAAGACTGCTTCCTTGCCGGTGAAGCTGTCTAGGCCTACTAACAATGCTAGTGTGATGAACTTTTCTCATTTCTCCAGGCCCGCGGTTCTTGTTAAAAGCAATCTTCAGTCTGTAGGGACCGGTGCAGGTCCTTCGATGGCCGATCCTTTTAGAAGCACCAACAAAGCATCCACTACTGAAACCAATCCTATCGAATCTTCAGTAGTTGATTCAACTAGTGGTTCGAGACAGATTGGTGGATGTAAGAAAGTGCTCAATTTTCAAGGTCGACCACCTGGTTTGCTCTCCAAGACAGAAATCAAGTTACCTGCCGAGCTCCCTTTTCAGGAACTAGCACGTCACAACCATGAAGATGCTCTATGTCGAGAGGATGGCTCAATCTGTAGGAACAGGTCTCCGGATCAAACTGTTTCACAGAGCCCCAGTTTTGCAGCTAGCACAGAATTAGGAAGATCAGATAGTGGGAAGGCATTCGAGCCAGTAGTTGCATCTTCTTCCGTTTGTTCAGGGAGCAGTGCAGGGAGATCTACGAAAGACAGCAAACGCGGGTCTAAGAGAAAATCCACTGAACTTGAAGAGTCTGGATATCGCAGCGAGGTAAGCACAGTCCTTTTCTCATTAAGGTTTGCTCTTCTATTGCTGTTGTTTCTTCAAACAGCACAATATTATTTCAGGATGTCGAGGAAGAGTCTATAGATGTGAGAAAAGCAACCACCTCAAAGAGCACGAGCGCCAAGCGAAGCCGTGCAGCAGAAGTGCACAACTTATCAGAAAGGGTTAGTTGCATTTGTATCTCTGGGATCTTTGAGTCCAAATCTACCTCCTCTGAGTTTGGTTGGTTCTTGACTTTTGCAAATTGTTAATATAGAGACGACGAGATAGGATCAATGAGAAGATGCGTGCATTGCAAGAGCTTATCCCAAATTGTAATAAGGTCAGTCCTGTTAGCCCCGGAACTGTGCCAAGTTCATTGTTCTATTTTTTTTCCTTGTCCTGTCGCTGATTTGTTTCTATTATCAGGCAGACAAGGCCTCGATGCTGGATGAGGCCATTGAATACCTTAAGACCCTTCAATTGCAAGTCCAAGTAAGAGACTTTACCAAGCTATGGAATTGCACTTTCGTGATGTCAGATTATCTGTAACAGATTCTCCTTCTGCTTCAGATTATGTCGATGGGCAGTGGAATGTGCATGCCTCCGATGATGGTGCCTGCTGGGATGCGGCATATGCATGCGCGTCATATGGCTCATTTCCCTCCAGTTGGTGTAGGGATGGGAATGGGAATGGGGATGGGTATGGGCATGGGCTTTGGCATGGGAATGCTTGACATGGGTTGTTCATCTGCTTGCCCCATGATTCCAATGCCTCAAATGCATGGTCCGCAGCTTCCTTGCTCCTCTCTTTCTGGTTCTGCTAGTTTGGCTGGCATGCCTGGGTCAAATGTTCCAATGTTTGGAATTCCAGGCCAAGGGCTTCCCATGACAATGCCTCGTGGTCCGCTTTCGCCATATTCGGGGTTTTCACTAAAAATGGCCTCCGCACCTGAAACTTCGGCTACTGTTACCGCAGTGCCTGGTTCTGGATCAGCTCTTCCATCAACTCAGAAAGACCAACTTCAGAACGCAAGTTCAGCGTCAGTACATGGTAGCAGCCCCCAGCAAACCCAGAGAACACAGGTTCTTTTCTGTTCTACATAACTGGAAAGTCAGCAGTTCTAATTTTTTTCTACTAGGAAAGATATTTCTCAAGCAGGTCTTATAGACTTCCATTTTTATGTCAGATTTATTATACATGAACGCCGATGTGCTAGACTTTCTTGGTATTGCAGGGTGCGAAAGGATGCTTTTCCCAGTCTGCCGCGATTTCCACAACTCATCAAGCTGGATCTAGTAGCGGCAATACAGCCCCCCATACTACTAAAACAGATTGAGTTCCAACTAATGCCGCTTGTAAGTTATAGTTGATTTTGATGTACAATCATGCTATTCCTCTTAACACTACTTTCTGAGAGACTCATTCTTGATTATGTTTCTAAAGGCATGTTTGTACATCTGTAGGTTGCGACTGATATACGACTTTGTGAGAGCTGAGGAACGGAAACAGTGATCATGGTGGGCCGGTTGTTGTCTGCATATTCTATTCATTTTATTCATGCTTGGCTAGGAAGCTTTCTGATAGTAAGTGAAGGAGGGTCATTCAAGAAATGATTTGGCATAGGAGCTAGGCAATAACAAGTGTCATTGAGCATGTAGAAGTACTAACAAAACAAAGTTTTGCACCTTGGAGAGGTGTGGCACTACGTGCTGTTGTACATTTTGTTGCGGGATCCATAAAAGATGGCTATTTTAGATTGTCAAAGTTTTTGATGTACCAGCTGCTGTATGTAAATAGAAAATGGTGTAGGCTGCACATATCCAGCTTCTTGAAATGATGGTCTCTCACTTGGTTTTGTGTCAAATTTCTGAAGACATGGGTGTTACATTTATTTAGAAAAGCCAAAGCTTTTATGGTTTTTTTTTTTAATAAAGTTTAGAACCAAGGACGAGGCAGAGCTATTAAAAATACATATTCAGAAGAAACCCTGTGTTTTTCAGAAAAAAATGGTGCTTGAACGCGTATATTTGCAGATAAGACTGCAGCGACATGACCACTGGGACAAACCAAATAATTGGTGATGCTCTGGAGCTTGGAGGTGGTGCCTGTTTTGTCATTTTTGTTTGAAATGCTCCATGGTCCCACTTCATGCCAGTGTTGGCCAATTGCTTGCCACAAGTTTCTGACTGCCTTCTATGATGGCATCAACCAGCGGGATGCGTTTATAGTGAAGTTGCCATAAGTGGGGATGTGCACGCCCAGTTCATTCAACCGGAGCTAGTTCAGTCTCAATCTCGATAGGCATGGAAACTGCGAAGTGCGGTACGTGGGCTTCTCATGGCGACAAGAATCATTAACAGTTTTGGAAGTATTGCCCAAAAAACAGAAGTGGTATTATAAGTTACTGCTTTAAACGGTTGAAAAAGCATGACGCCATGCTTGTTTATCAGCGTTCATGTTTGCTTTGGTTTTTCTTCATGAAGAAAATGACTTCTTTAATATACTTGTCCCTTTTGCACCATTCTAATTATTCAACTATTGCGATTCTCCTGTCTACATTTTGTGACTTGAGCTTCTTCACAAATATTTTGCTGCCATTTTGTTGCCGTTTTCAAGTGATTGTGATCATTGAATTTCTTTGTCTCGCTCACGTAGAGCCATGTCATGAGTACGAGCTTGCTCATCCAATACCACCACCGTGCCATTGGATGGTACAGGTTTCTGAACTTCTGTTTTTTCTAGTCTCCCTTTTCAATGCCTACTCTGATGGATGTACAAGCATCCCAGGTCTTTCTTTAATTTCCCACAACGAATGAATCTCCACCGGCTTTTCATGCCGGAGATAATCTCAAAGAAGTACTGCGAACGTGGTAGATGCTTTAACTCCTGCGTGCTAAAGTAGTTTGGCCACTGAGAATGTTAAATGCTCATGTCCAGTGAACGGCCCCACAGTTTGGGACCAAATGAGAGCTGGATTTGCAGGAACATTCTGCCATTTCCTTGTCAAGAGCATGTTGTGTTTTGGTCTAATGTGAAAGGAGAGGAAGAGAATCTTTTGAAATGCGCTTCTGTCCACACACTGGGAGCCTCAACGCAAAGCCATGCTCTGAAAATGATAGCAGATGGTGTTCATGCACCGTACCTGTTAAAATCTCGGTGAGGTAAGTGGATGATGGTGATCTGATGGAGAAGGATGTGATTGGTGCTGGTCCTCATCCAAAATCCTTTCCCTCGTTTCTTCTTGCACCTCTTGGATACTTTTGTCCTCTCGTGATCTTCTGAGGTCGCTGCCCTCTTCACAAGTTTCACTGTGAGCAGTAATGTCTGTCTTCGCCTTTGTCCGTTTCCTTTTGCCCACATGGGTTCATCTTGTAGAACGCCTACACCTGTCCATGTTAGAATTTGTTGCCTTGTTCGACACATTCTAATTGATAGATCGGTGTCGGCTTGCGGAAATCAGGAGCTTCGAAAAATTATAATGGCCGTGGAATGCCTCAGGAGGGACGTTCACGTATCCAAATAAATTGGTGGGTGAAAGCATATCTGCTCTACAGACGCAATCAGTGGCAATGGTTGCGCACGAGAGAGAGACGGGGCAAAAGCACCACAGAACCACAGAGCTTGTATTTCTTTCAGCAGTAGGTTCGATATCTTTTTAGTTTCTAGCCGCCACATGGAGAGTGTGGTTTATACTTGTCCGCAGTGTTCAACGGTTCTGAACAAGTCATTGTTAAAGGTCGTGAATTTCTTACATGGAAGTACACACACCCACGCACTTGCACATGCACGCACACACACAGAGGCAGTCAGGCAGAGATCCAAGCAAGTCAATATTAAAAACACATATTTTTGGCGTTCGTCCAAATACATATCTGTGTTTTCCATTTTTTTTTCAGTAGTTAAAAAGCATCACCACAGGCATCCCCGAATCTTCGTGTTCAACATGGAGGAAAGCGATCACTTCCACGAAACAAGAGTCTTTCATGGGCAGATACTGTGGAGTTTATAATTTGATTATACACGACTATCCATATGACATAGATTTGACAGAAAATGAAGCGTACCATCAACTGGCTATTTCAGTAAGGTGTAGAGCTTAAATTCGGGATACGTATTTCTCTGTTGATATAGTTTTAGTGAAGATTTTCATATACAACTCCAGCTAATTTCTTGTCAAAATTTGAGAAAGCTTTATCGGCTTCAAAAATGTTTAAACTTTAAAATGATTCGCTCATATCCAGCTGAAGAAGTTGGATAAACAAAACGGATTTGACGTCCTTTTCTTCTCTCTTTTTCTTCAAGCGAGCGACACGCATCTCTCACCTTATTCTTTATCTCTTTAGAGTATAGGCTCTACTTTCGGTGTCTTATAGTGTCAGTACGTTGCCCTTCAACCGATAACTTTTTTTTTGCAACATCAGATTGACATCCTTAACACTTAAAATGGAAACTGACCATCTACCATAAACCATACACGTTATTATGAGGCACATTGCCATTTCAAGACATTAGATGCTTTCACGGTCGTTTTGTAATGGAATTGTAGTATGTAAGATTTATTATTATTATCTTACAATTTTAACTTTTAACAGTACAACGTCAAATCTTTAGTCGTATCTACTTTGAGCTTTAAAAAAAAAAAATTGTCATTTCATAGAAGTGTCTAACCTATTTTCCTTTTTTTTTTTTCTTATTATTAAGGACACCTTAGCCAGACATCTCACTATGCTGTTAATTGTATCAACAAACTCTTGGTCATTATTGTAAGAAATGTGCGAGTTAAAACATTATTTCTTTTGAAGTTATTCTCATTATCTTTGAAAATATTTAAATTATTGATTTGTTTTTAACTAGAGGCATCATAGCAGCACATTTTACTGTATTTAATAACTAACAGCTGATGTGCGTAGTTACACTATAATAGAGAGGGTTGACCCTTATGAAAATCAAACCATAGACAGGCGTTCTATCTATTAATCTTCGCTACGCCTAACTTTTTGGGGCTCACCAATGTGTTCTAGTTGTTCAACTTGGACGCGACAAATTTATTCGCTTCAAAAAGTGACAAAAAACATCTCCGAAAATGTGCAACAAGCCGGGAATAATGTAAGGCAACCACTTCTACCAAAAAGGGGAATGAACGAAAAAGGCTTAATTGAAAACCCCGAGAATAATGTTATGAGTTATAACTTATAATACCCCAATCAATTGACATATAAATCAACACACTTGAATCGATGAAAGTTTATTTCTTAGATGTATTTGCTAGAAATCATTTTGCTTACGATGTATGAATAGAGCACCTTTATACACTTTTGGGTGAACTACAGGTTCATTTCAAGACGAGGTTCGAAGGCCCCCATTCCTCTTGTTTTTGATGTTCTGAGTTGCATTGGTGTCAACGATAGCAACAGTATACCATTTAATTTGAATATTGTGTCATACCATCTTAAGACACAGAACATAATGCCTATAAAAATCAAATGAGAGACATGCCTTTATACAAGTTCTTAACTCGACCAGTTAGGCTATGTCTTTTAAGGTGACCTTTATATACTTATTCAAGACTACAATAAAATAAAAAATACACAAAACAAGACATATAAAGACATATAAAAAAGGTTAAAACACGAACATTAAACGCGGTTAATTGCATAACACAAAATTACAAATTGCTACGTTAAAATAACGTTATAATAGTTTTTGTTTTCAGTTATTGAACTATTTAATTAGATCAAACGGCTCACATTGAGTCGAATACCGACGTTTCTTTACTCTCGATCTCTTATGAGCTCTTAACGAACTTAACGGAACCGATCCAATCCGCTTACTACATGCCCCGCGGCAAAGCCCGCCAAATCCTCCTTCTCTATGTGTCTGCGATCCAGCAGGTGTGGTGGACTGAGGGAAACTTGATCAGTGGTGGTGCCCTGTATCTCTCCAATCGAGTATTTTCTTGAGGCCTTCACTCTGGTCTTCGTCAACGAGGTGGAGGGGGAAGGGCCTAAAATTTTGTGGAAGAAACCCTAGGAGGGATCCAGAGAAATGTTGAAGCAGCAGCAGGCAATGAGTCGTTTCAATCCTATAATCACGACGCTTTCTTGTGGTTCTATTCGTCGCTGATCTTTATTTCCTTTTGATTCTCCTGGTCGATATGTTTCTCCTAGCTTGGGTTCGATGTTTTATTTTCTCTTCCTGATTGAAAATTTGGAGATCCTCTTCTTTCCTGGGTTCTTGGTCTTCTGGGCCGTCTCCCTTCAGGATGCCAATAGATTAACTCTGTTCTGCACTTAGTTCTGGAGCTCTGCCTCTACTGTGATTGAATTTTATATGATAGTGCATGCAATTTGATTTTCCCTTTTGGTGGAATGTAAAACCTTAGTTCATTGGAGTTGGATTGGTGTTCCTATAAATGTTGTTGTTAGGTTTCATGTGAGGCACTGAATGTGTATAATCCGTCTTTAACTCTTGTTTAGCTCAAATAGAAAGTAATCTGTTGCTTCTAACGAAGGTGGAAAGCGGTTTCGGCAGCTTCCTGCTTCCGTATTGCATCTTTATGCATTGCCGCTCACTGCCTATATCTTTTGTTTAACTACTACTTTGTTTCGAGATGCACATTGTAACTTGGTTTATCTTCCCACACGACTCCAACCTATCTGCATGTAATGTACATGTTTTCCTTCTTTACGTCTCTTCCAAGTTCCTTCCCATATGTTCAGTTCTTTCAGATTTTAACTATTTTACATTTCTCCTCTACCACTGTTTCTATAATCTACTTCATCTCTTTCTTGCCATTCTTCCTCCTCTCCCCCTAGAAGGTTTCTTGACATACTTATGCAAATTTTTGTGTCACTCTGCTTCCTTGGATTGTTCTTTTCTTGTAAATGAAGCTCATTCAACAGTTGTGTAATGGAACAGGTTGCATTTTTATTCTGTTGTTGTGCTCAACAACAAATTGCCTATAATTTATGCTTTTCATACACTGGGTGTAGAATTGAAGTGAAAGCTATTTTTCTGAATCGCTACAATTTTGTCTTGTTGGAAATCTGCTAATAATTAACATAATTCTCAACAATGATTCGTACTTTTCCACTAGATATATTGGCAAGTCTATATTGAACCTTTGGATGAAGCGATCATATTTCTTGTGGAATCAAAGTGGAAGCTTCACTTGCGTATCTTGGTCTAACCATCTAACCATAAGTTTGAATGACGTGCACTAACCAAAGGATGGTACAATGCTGAAATGCCTTTAAGTTTGGTCCATTTGTATCGCTTAGCAGCCTTATGCTTTACAGGATACAACTTGTTGAGAGAAAGGTACCCTGTAGCAAGACCATCAGATATTTGCTTATCAGTTCATATACCTTGCAATCACCCCGGTTTGATGTTCATTACTAATTTACTCACTTTGCATAACCCCAAATCTATCTGACATCTGTCATGCCAATCAACAGGAAATAAAAAAGAACACATATGCTTTTATTTCTAGTGGTCATTTTGCAAAGTGCTACAATCTCTTCCAATTGTTCGCTCATTGCGAACTTTATTTCTGTAACTTATTCACCCTCTTGTAGTTAAGAAAAACTGCAAAATTTTATCAAGAACTGCTTGATTGAGAATTTACCTGTTTATACAAATGAGTGAAATTATACTCCATGTCCTTGTGTGATGGTTCATGTTATTTTGCAAAATCCATTGGTTCATCTGAAGAAGGGGGTTTCTTTCATAGCAGCTAACCTGAAATGTTCAATTAGAGGTATTAGCAACAAGCAGAAATATGCTTATCAGTTGCCGAAAAGTAGGAATAGATTTGGCAGTCGTCAATAAGTTAAAAATCCACATGGTCTATAGGGTGTAATCTGAAGAGGTTGCTGACAGCTGACTAGATGCAAGGGATAGTATCTGCCGCAGACCAATGCAATGCGGGCCAATGCAAGGGTTGGAGAATAACCATTTTATTCTATTAAATAATTTTAAATATTTCATTAATTTTAAATAGAAACCTGATACAGGCCGATGCATATCAATGATACATATTGTTTTACATGATTTCTGACATGAAAAAGAAACTGCATCTAGAACATTGAAAAATACCCTACTGGATAATTTTCTTTGTATATTAGAAAAGTTTTTTGCTCAAACATTCCATATAGCTGCAAGCTTTATCTGATTCATTGATGATATTCTTTGAAGCTGATAAAGCCATGTGATATGCCCATCAATTTCAGCTTCTTAGGTCGTCCTACCTACTTTTGTACAGAAGCATCAGACTGACCCATGCTCCTCACGACCTCTTCTTCCTACTCTTTTCTTGTAAGTCTGCCTCCCATAATCCTCACACGTTCCATATACCATGTCTCTCTCCAAATCTTTCACTAATATTTTGCTTCCCTTTTCGTTGGGTGTTGCCCTCACTGTTGCATGTGCTTCGAGCCTGCAACTTCTTACTACTTTTCTTCTTGCACCCAGGCTCTAGACTCCAGGTTTGTATGGGGCCTTCCTTGCTTCGACTACATTTCCATAACTGATTTGTGAATGCAACTCTCTTGATCCTAACTATCTTTTCTTTCTTTATGTTATATTATCTCTCTTTCATACATAGACATGAGAAAAAGCAACTGCATGCACATTTTGTGCACTTTTCATTTAGTTCGATTGCTAAGGACTTCATTTTGTAATACAGTCTGCAGTGACTAGTTTAAATGGTCTTCTGAATCACGATACTCCTAACATGTCTACTATCTGCTGATACCAAAATGGGCCACATAGTAATGTGATGGTGAACATTGATATTTTTTTGGCTGTGATGGGGAATGACCATCATGTAATATGTTCCCATTGTCAATGTGGTTTTATTAGAAGGAAGATGCTAACAAAGGCAACACAAAGTAGCTCGAGAATTTTCACTTCCATTCATTTAGTTTAAGCAACTATTGGCTGAGTCAAATAAGATGGGTATGCAAAGAGAATGGAGCATACATTATTTCTTCCATAAAGATGGACATTATTCAAGGATCGATGATGATTTACTGTACCTGTGAACTCAAGATATGCATTTCAAATTTTCAACTCAGAGAGAAACACTTCAATTCAGCTGTCTCTATGGGTGCTGATGATGAAAAGGTGTAGGGTTGCAATGTGGAAAAGCAGTGCAGAACAACTTCGAAGTTGGGCTCATTGAGATTCTTTGAAGTCATTTTGACAGCATTAGGAAAGAAGCAGGAGTTAAATGTAAACACAAAAAGTGTTAGGACTTTGTAATCAGTTGTATGGGGTCATAAGTGAGAGACTAGATCCGAAGGCAGCCTCGATACTAGACTGTGTTTTAGTCGACTGAAGCAAGTTTTTGATGGAATGAAATCAGGGTTAACAGAACCCTTTTGAGTCAGCGTGTGTATCCTTTCATTCTCTCTGAGCAGCTTTTGGTAGCGGACGCAACCACATTGGCATGATGAAGGCCAAGATTTTAGATGATGTGCCCAGGGGTGGTCCTCCATATAGGTATAACTGCTGTTGCTGCTTGAGACTGGGCCGTGGAAGTGAGCATCTGCACTCTGACTACCTAGTTTTCCTTTCTATCAACATCAATCAGCTTTCTTTTCTACCAGTTTCGGTCGATCACTGTGACCTTTCCGTAAGAGCATGGGCTTGACCACCCTCCATCAGAAAGGAAGGGAATTTTGTCCTTGTTTTTAAAACAAAGGATAAGAAGCTGTCCATGAACATTCCTTTTATTTGATCTAAATGAACTTTCTGACTGGGTATGTATGTGTGGTTACAAGGTCTTCATTGGTGACTAAAACTTTCTCTGACACATGGTTGGAGGCGGATGTAATCCTTGCACTGGATTTAGGCTATGCATGTCAGTCCATGCAAGCCTTGGGTGCTCAAGATTGACCTGTTTAGAACTTTTGATAGACGAGCTTGAAGCTTGGCTTGTTCATGTAAATAAGTGAGCTTGAGACAAGCTTTTAAGCAAAGCAACCTCGAGGTGAGCTCAAGTCGAGACAACTTGGTTGCTTATGTAACTAAGCACGTTAAATGACTGTGGACCTCTTAGGAGGGACATGACTCAAAATCATAACTTCTTTACAAGAGAAGGAACAAGGCTGTTGATGGAGGAGATGACTGTGCTAGAAATTTCTGAGCCAGCTGATGATGAATCCATTTGTGAAAGAAAGAGAGATTCAACAATAATAAGTAAATTATGTTACATATTCTCATAGTCTGTTGAATTCTTGTGAGCTTGTTGCAGAGTTATCATGCTTCGAAGAGGCTGCATGGGCTTGGTTCATGTGTGCATCTGAATCTGAGCAAATGCTTAAGTTTGATTCTTTCAGCAGGTTCGCAGAGATTGAGTGGAGCTGAAACAACTCGCTGGAACTAAATTCCCCTTAGTAAACCTCACAAGTCACATGTATGTAATGTGATATCCATGATGAAGAGTTTTCCCTAGCTCACACACAGAGAGAGAGAGAGAGAGATCATATATATATATAATGGCGTAGGAATATGTACTGCTGAAACCGAGTTTTACCGGTGGCTTCTCTTCCAATAGCAACACAGTGATGTTCAGTGGGTGGAGAAAACGTACTTGGC
Organism: Nymphaea colorata; assembly: GCF_008831285.2. NCBI lineage: Eukaryota > Viridiplantae > Streptophyta > Magnoliopsida > Nymphaeales > Nymphaeaceae > Nymphaea > Nymphaea colorata. The sequence goes on from NC_045147.1 coordinate 18,507,109, forward strand.
TAAGCAGTAGGTTCTGTCTCCTCTTCACTATGGAAGTGGGACAAGAATATCTTCAACAACTCCTACTGCAGTAACCTCCTCTGGAGACATAATTCTATGCTCTAAGAGTCCTTCGAGTTTGGCGATTAACTAGCATGCATCAGTACCTTACGTGACTATATGCCGGAAAATCTTAAGAAAAATTTAATTGGAATATGTAAATATCAGAGATGTAACTGAAGTCTGTCATAAAAACTCCACAACGAAGTTTATTCAACCGGCGGAAGGGTTTGACTAAGAGCACCGAACTGAAGAGGGTTAATTCGATAGCCATGGAACATCTCCTGGTTTGGCAAATATCTGCTTTCTGGAAAACACTTTTTTGTCGTATGACAAGACATACATAAGTTTGGCTATTTTCATTCAACCACCTGTCTCATGTAATTCAGGCGATTTATATATAACATAAAAATTAACCACGGCGTGCAAAGTTGGGTGTGCTTTTTTTGTGTAATTTCAATTTTGTTGATCTAGTTCTCTTCAAATTGGGAAAATGAAAAGACATCATTTTAGAAAAAGTACATTTACCTTGTCTTTAGTGGCAAACAGTTGTAATTATTAAAAAGTTCAAATATTTTGACTCCAAGTTAAATCGTCTGTTTTGAAATTACATACTTTTGTGGTGAAATAAGCATATTCTTATATATTCTTGGACTGTATCTTTCTGTGTTATTAGAGGCGAGAAGCGTGCACCTCACTCCGCTTCACCCACATGCTTATGGGTGAAGCCAACGTGACTTGTGCGCATTATCCATGTTTCTGAGGCGCACGCCTCAGGCACAAAGTTTTTTCTTCCTTAAATTTTGACAATAATGTCAACTTATCGTCTTATTCACGTGTTTCTGATTTTCGTTTTTGTTTTCAACCAAGATATCAAGGTCTTCACTCCCATTTTGAGGGCAAAAAGAAGTGGAAATGGAGTAAGCAAGAAAAACCTTTTTGTCGGATCATCAGTGGCCTGTAAAAGGCTCTGTTTCTTCATGTCATTAACCGTCGTCTACGGTGGCCATCCGTTCGCTTCTTTTTGGTGTTTCGTCGGAGGAAACACCAAATGAGAAATGAAGATGGTGAAACCATTTTCATTTTTCACCGGTGCCGCGCGTTTATTTTGTGATTTCCGGCATCTCGTCAGTTGCCAAAATAGGCCGTGGATGATGGATGGCAGCTGCAAAAGTCGCAACGGTGAAACACCCAAAAGAAAAAACCTCACAATGGTGTAACACCCAAAAGAAAAAACCTGGAGAAATGTTGAGAGAGAGAGAGATAGAAAGGAAAAAAGAAGAAGAAGAGATAACCGATAAAATGAAAATGAGTAACAACATTTGGGGATAAGTAGTTCTTAAATACAAGAATAAATCGCAAAACAAAACAAAAGAATGAAGTATATGAACAACATTACAATAAAACAGAGTAAGGGAGAAAAGAGGATGAGAGTGAATAGACACAACAACAGAGTAACACAACAACAAGTGAAAGATGGTGTTGTAGCTGAGTAGCAAAGTCAACATCACCTTGCACAAGAAGTGCCACAGAATCCGGCAATGTCCCTGAAGACACTGTTGTTGCATTCCTCTCAAATGCGCCACCAAGCGGATATAAGCTATAACCTCCAAACACAACCTCAAGAAAAGAGCAAGTGGAGGGAAAAATAACAAAGAAAAAGAAGCCGAAAGGAAGGCGGGTCTGAAAGGCTACAAACAATGGAAGATCATGCAGAGGTAAGAACACTATACAAGAAAAGACACAAGGTAAAAAGGTTAACTCGAAACTCAGCCGCGGCGAGACAAAGAAACATTAGTTAGCTAAACTAATACCAAGACGTTGTAACTGGTTAAATGTATTGATATGGTAATGAAAAAGAAGCCAGTCAAAAGCAATGGCACGAGCAGAGGGGCCAAGAAGCCAAATGGATCGAGTTGGGCACACAGCGAAAAAACTAAAAGAAGTCAAGTAGCAAGAAAATAAAATCACATGAAGGCAGAAGAGGCCAAGATGGGGGGTGGTTGAGCGATAGGGGGTCAGGAAGGTGGAGGAGAAGACGGAGAGTAGACCACACCAAAAGTGGGAAAGAGAGGTGTGAGGAAGAGAAATATCACTAAAGGATGACAAGTTATATTTAGAACAAATAAAAATGGTGAATGAGGTATGCTCAGTTGTCAAACCCCATCACCAAGAACACAAAGAGAACTTACACACTCGACTAAGATTAAGGTTAGTAACTCTAGCACCCCTAAAAGGACGAAAAGACAATTATGTTCCAGCGTGCAAGGCTATCCGAGGGCCGATCACCATCCCAGAGGAAGCTACAGATGATCTTATCAAACCTTCTTAGGATAGTCGCAAGAAGCCGAAAGACCGTGAGAGCATGGAGATGAACAAACGCAAGACAATGCTTAGTAAAAATAATACGACTTGAGAGGAAAAGTAGCTTTTTCTACCAACAATAGAGGTAATCCACAAGCTTCTGCCCTACTCTATCCTAAAAGGAGAACGCATGAAGTGACAACATAATCTAAAGACCCAAGTAGTTAATGGGTGAACAGAAATGTGATATTTAGAGGAATTAATAAAAAGACATTTGAGAAAAGTTCATCAAAACCATTGTGAGAAAACAAAAAAATACTCTTTTGGTGAAAAGTTATTCATTCTTGTTTTAATAAAATTACATATTCATCTATGAAGGCTTGGAACGTTTTAGAAACAAGGTTGAATACTGCAACAATTTAGTTTTCAGAAATTTGCGAAAGCGGTTTACAGCTTAGTTTTCTGCAAATACAAGTTTTATAGAAAACTACCACCTTTAATTATACATAAAACGATTTTGTTACAATGAGATACCATTAATTAATTTTTAGTACCAGACGTGTTCTTAAGCATAAGAAGCCTTTTTTTTCTTTTTTCTTCATGTGTTAACACTTTCTTCTTTTTTCTTTATGTGCCTTATGAACTAACAGTATTGTTTTTTTTTTTATTTTTAAAATTACTTTTGTGAATTTATTTACTTAGCATTTATTTGTCCTCAAACGTACTTTTCACTACTCATCATTTGGCTTCCCCTAGCTTTACAGGCCTAGCGCTTCGCAAACATTGGTATCTTTTACAATTTTTTTTTTTAAACTATTTTTTTAAACCAAGGATCATCAAGTCAATCCTTAGCAATACTTATTTTGACCACATGGTATACAGACAAGTTCTTTTCCTTGTTTTTTTTTTAAATTAACAAATCGAAATTATCTTGATTTCAATGTTCCTGGATCCCGTATTCTAACGTGAACTCTAATGTAAATACATTCTAAACATAAATATATCATAAAGGATAATAAGTACGATATGGAGTTCGTCATAAAATGTCATTCTTAATATATGCTAACTCGAAAATGTCGCTGGTAAGATTGTAATAGAAAAAATCTACCAAAGTCACGAGAATTGACGACGACGTTTTTCAGATGTAACTTTTTAGATTTTTAGTTTCTTCTTTAATAATTATGTTGCTAGAGTTAAGGAAGAAAGTCTCTATCACTTTGCCATTCTTCGACTGGGACGCTTCTTAACTCCAAGCCCAACGGTTTGGTGTGATGCCTTGGATGAACAGCATCACTGATTAATTATTAGTTGTTCTCTCACTTTCCGTGTCCCTTCCTCCGTTGAAATGTCTAAAACCCTCTTAAATATCCCTTGATGGCCATTACTCTACAGTCTCGAAGGTGACCCCCCTGACTGTTGCTTCATTCCAATCAAAGGGAATCTGCGTCCGCGCCCACCCAAGTTAGATGGGCATGAATTTAGGTATGAAGATATGACAGAATGTATACGTAAATATATATTATAAATAATAATCCCCAAATGTTTTCAAAATTAAAGAAAAATGAGAGGGCGTATAGAATCTAAGAGTGCTCTAAGTGAACTGCCTATACCCCCTTTAGGGTATGGATCTTGAACCTTCTCTAAATGGCACCCGCCGAGAAGCAAAAGATTCCAGAGTCAAGGCTGAAAATACATGTAGAAGGGAAAAAATCACAATTAAAGAAAAAATTAAGTTTGAAAATTTAAAATTTTAACTTTTAAACAACAATTGTACACAGCCATACATGTATCATGTCGCCGTACCAATGTAACGACACAAGTCCTTGGTTAGATCATACCTACCCGTGTAACTTAGCCGTCCACCTTCTTCCCACTGATCGTGGATCACCCATTGTATCAAGTCGTTGAACAATACTAGTTCCCACGAAACAAGGGAAAGATTTTTTTTGAACTTGTCAGACCAACCAATCATATGTTTATTTCGATCCCTTGTTTTAGTTGAAAGAGGCTATACTAATTGAACGAAATATACTGGGACTTTTCTCTACTCAATAACAGTAAAATAATGTGCAAGTGGTTTTTGACCTACAAGTAGGAAGAAAGTACAAAATATTCAGTTGGAACATATGATTTCTTTAGTTTTAGCTTAAGCTTGGAGATGGAGCAGATCGATGAAGGCCATATTCTTTTGATATTCTTTACACTGCAATGTTTCTGGTTCCTCGATTAATTGGTGGACAGGTTGTCCATTTCCCTGGTTTTGTAAATATAACTCTCGTCGTGTAATTCTCCATTTAAAAGAAGACACGGCTTGAAAACAGCACCTCTGGATCATGTATGGTAGACCTAGAAACCAGGTAAAAATTAGTGGCGTCCATTGGCTTCATACTGGTGGATTGCTGATCGTTTAACTGATCTTCATGCTAATGCTTGGCTGGCAGGATTAGGTCTCAACATTTTGATTCATTATATACACATGCTTCATAGGCATTGGCCATTTATAGCAGTGGACTCGAGGCATTGGCCATTTTTATGACTTTAGTGGTTTGATGTGGAAAATGTGAATATGTTTTACCTTCTCTCTAATTAGAATTAAATTCTCTTATTTTAGGTAAAATGAAAATAGAAGAAAAATTTTCAGAAAAAACATGTGGGCAACTTCATGACACACAAAGTATGATCTAGGGTATTTCTTTTCACAAAGACTGCAGATACTACAAGACCAACAACATAGTTAACCATGAGTCAGAGTGTTGCTTAGGGTGGTATGCACGAAGTTACTCCCCTTCCCACTTACCCGGGCTGCTTTGGAAGCTGGATGGTTTATAATATAACTTTCAACTTAAGTGTCACATACCATCATTTGTAGTTGAGAATAATGCCTACAGGAATATGATAATATGATGCATTGTCGCCTATCCTTTAGGCTGACCAGCTCTAAAACAAAGCTACACATGTGATAAGAACATCCAATGAGGTGACATGTCTAGAAGAGAACTAACAGATTTCAATCCATCCAACGCTGCTCTAAGAATGCCGTAAACCGATTGAACTCATAAACTCCATATGATTCTGGTTGGCTCTATGCACACTTCATCGTGGCTGGAGACATATTCATGCTCTTGTCGTTCGTCGACCAGTATATTTGTAAGGATTCTCATCACCATCAACACCAACACCAATTAGAGTGAGACTCTAAGCAAGTACCGTAAGAGCTAGAGTTCGAGATGAATCACAAGGAAGCGAATCTCCAACACAATTTTCATGAAGAAACTCCGAACTTGAGAGTTTCCATCGTCAGAGACGGAAATGGTTCCATTTTTTGCGCCCATTTGGTCCTGAATCTGAAGACCTGATCCTAAGTTATTTCTTGATACTATGTTGGCTTGAAGCTTGTTTTAGTGCTTTGCTATTTTGCTTTCTGCCAAAGACAAACCTGCTCAACTGAAGCATTCGAATGAAGACGTACGCGAGAAGGCAGATATTCTAAATTTCAGAAGCAGGTATATTTTACAAGTTCCGCACAGCTATTAGCCATTTATTTTACTGAACTTTCATTGTACCCTCCTTTATTCTTCATTTCATTACAAGCATAACATATGTTATCCTATGTCACCATGGTATGTGGGGGAGACCTGCATACGCGTACCAATACGCTGGTACGCCAAAACGGCTACGTTGGTATGGTTTCTTATGTTTGAATATTATTCTAGGTCAAAACCAGATCCAAACCATACCATAATAATACGTTAAACTGCTTCACCCTCGGCGCTCGCCGTTTCTTTCTTCTCCCTCTCGATCTTCTTTGGTCTTCCGGCGGAAGCTTGGGCAGCTGGGACGGACGTCTGGTGGAAGCTTGGGCAGCAACTGGCGACAGACGGCAAGTCGGAGATGGCAGGCAGAGTAATATGTTTTTTATTTTTTTCATTTGGCTGTTTTTAGGGTTGCTGCAATTTTGTTCCCTTTCCTATTTGTCGCTGGCGGCTTGCTTTCCCGTTTCTTTCTTCTACCATCGGAGATTCGGTGTCCAGGTAGGGCTTGGACGGCTGGCGGCAGTGGCCTTCAGCTTCTCCTCCAATTTTTTTCCGTTTCCTATCTCTATCTTTCTCTCGATTGAGTGTTGTTTTGTTTTGTCTGTCGACTTGTTCAATGTGGTTAGCGGTTCCTCTTTTTTTTTTTGGTTGATTTTGATTAGTAGCACGAGAGGATGAATTTTGTCGAGTTTTAGTTTGTTTTTTCAGTTCTCTCGTGTTTGACTACGATTCGTCTGAAAGGGTTTCCTTGAAAATGGCTAGGATTTTGGGGCTACGACATGGGGTTTTGGGTGAATTTACGGAGATTGTTTTAAAGGTGCATTTTAATGTCTTTGGTTGATATAGATTAATTTGTTGGTAGTGGTTAGGATTTTTTTCAGGGGTGGGCCAAACGGTCCACCGTACCATCATACTAAGATTGGTGAAAATGTCGTATCCATACACATTTTTTCATACCCGTATCTATGTGACATAGGTGTTATCCGTTCTATCTCCTACGTAAATGTAGATTTTACTATAGTCATAATTTCCTTTGGGGAATAACTGAAACGAACAGTCAATCAATCATGGAAAAGAAGCACAAAACAAATGGCTGTGTTATCCAGTGGTTCATGCCCTAAATCCACAAGCCAACAGGAAATTCATGCACCAGGATATGGGGTTCAATCCTTAGACATTCAATTTGAAAAAGAGACTTTTAATTTGATGTTTGGTGGTATCCTTATAATACGTGGTGATCAAATCTTACCTGTGGTTTTCACTTTATCAAGTAGGGCCCTTAATGAGTAGTTCTGGTACTACTAGGTGCGCTCCTTATTTTAGGAAAAAAAAAAAGCAATTCACTATATTTGATATGTAAACAACTTACCTATCAGAAAAATAAAGACAGGGAAAAGATGAAGAGCTTATCTCCTCAATGATAGAACTGTTTCAGTTGTCCCTAGAATTGTTGTTAGCCTTTGGGAATGGCGCACTTGGATTTCGAATGTGCTTGTTGAATTTCTTTGATAGAGCATTTGACAAGAACTATATTCCAGTAACTCCATGTTCTTGTTTTATGGTTGCGTTCAATGCTTGTTTACAGAATTTAAGAATATTAATATTCAAACTATATTCATCCGAACAAGAACATAATGTTTTTTGAACGTATGTATTTTCAAGAGTTCAAGATTTTTTTTTCTATAAAATGCTGTTTGATTATGTCTAGTATTTGATTGTTGAATTTCTGGACCATTTTCCAAAAGTATAATGTTTCTCTTATCAAATGTCTTAATGGTAAAAGAGGTTATACATGTGGTTGAACTGCGCTCGATATGCTTAATATGAGAAGGGAATGAATGTGTTAATTAAGCCAAAGTGGTTAAAAATATGCCAATGATGTTTGTGTTTTAGTGCGTGTGTGTGTGTGTGTGTCTATATATATATATATAGACACACACACACACACAAAGTACTTTCAACCCATATAAAATAAATATCAATTAGATCAAAAAGTGACTTAATTTTGCAATTTGAGGAAAAAGTGTTTTTAAACTTGGTTATACTTTCCAAAAAAACCGCTAGTTCTTCACATATGAGAGTAGTCTCGTTCAACTTTTTAGTTGGGAATAATTGGCTCATGGATAAGAAGGGCGGACTCTGATTACATGGGAAAGAGAAGTTAGGCATATGTAGTCCGAAATTTGCAAGGTTCAAAGTCTCTCTTTGGGGGATAGAACGGCCAAGGGTGCGAGGAAACGCGCCAAATATGTCAGTATAGTCATGAAAACACGCGCAAGTTTTTGCGGTGTTTATCAGCAATACACTTCCATCCGTTTCATATATACCTTTTTTGTATTGGTAACGAGTTAAAATAACTAACAGTACTCTTGACATGGGCTTTTGTCCTACGTTCCTCATTTTTTTTTTTTTCTGTATTTCGTGAGGCCGTTTTGCTATTTCTTAACTTTTGCTTCATGTCCCCTCATGTTATTCCAAAGCTAGTTGAAAACAGGAAGGCAAAAGAAAAAAATGAATATCTCTATCTTTCTGTCCCTCTCATGAAACTTTTTTAACAGCAAAGAACCAACAAGGAGAAATCTCATTTCTTTTCTTCTAATCATGAAAAACTATACGCTCATCTTTAACAATACCAAGCTCTTGGATATGTTTCCTGCTATTGCTAAAACCTCAAGTACACCTAATTGTTTCTCACAAAATCATGAAAAACCGAAAAATGATATCTTTTTTCTTCACATGCACATCAATGTCTAAGTGGGAGGTGTTGACTGAATGAAGAGAATGCGTAACTCCTTCGTAATATATTTTGTCCTTGTAGATCAAAGGCTACCGACAATCTTGGCGGCTATCGTTGCATTATTTGAATTTTGGTGGCCATTGCGAACCATGAAATAAATTGTGACACCTGCCTTTGGTGTACCTAGCCACTTTGCCTTTATTAAGTATCCCTTTCTTGGAGGAAGAACGTGCCTTCAACACGGCCTTATCCAAGGCTCAAATGAGACTCTCAATTAATACGCGTCAATCACAGACGTTACAGAAAATCCGGCGAAAGGGCCGTCACTTTGGACTTGGTCTATTAGATGAAGACACGTTTTGCGGAGTTAAAGGCAAGAGGCCACTAGCAATATGCGAGTAGGTCTCGAATTAAATTCATTGATAAGCACTTGGAATTGATATATAACGCCGACCGCTTAGAAGATAAGCTTATTAAATGGCCTGTCTTTTCCTTTTTTGTTTGGGGAAGGAAAATAATCATACATACATATAATAGAACTGTTACATTGGATAAGTTCGGGATGATTATGGGAATTCTGTTACTGCCATTGTCATTGTAGCTTAACAATAATGTATGTATGTGTCTTCATCCTCCGGGAATTCTTCATTTATAGGGTTCAGTGCTTGGTTCCATTTTTTCTTTTTTAAAAATATAGGCTTCATGTTCTTAACTTTTATAGCAGGAGCTTCGGTTTTGCTGATAATTGTCATGCCTTGTATCTAGTAGTTAAAATCATCCAGTGAGTTGAAGGAGATGAGAAGTACGCAGTTACTATAAAATATGGACAGTTTCAATGGAGAAATTAGAACTTGACAGCAATGGACCATAATAATTTTTTTTTTTCAAGAAAAAGATGCTTTCAACTGAGTAATTAGACCTTGATATGACAATGGATCACGACAACTATTTCAAGAAGAGAGAGAGAGAGAGAGAGAGAGAGAGATTAATTGTTGAAAGCCTAAAGTGTTCTGATTTTCTTCAGTTGTGACCAGAATCTAGTTTTTTCCGTCCAGGTTAACTTGTAAGAATAATATAAAAAAGCATACCTTTTCGTGCTTCCTAACACGAATATTTTGAGTCCCTTATTTACTAATTGCCAACAAAAGCAAAGCCTCTATCAAAAGAATAAAAAATGTAAATTAAACATATTTAACCTAATTTGGCACTCCCTTTTACCACTACTCAAGCGGAACCTGGCTGATGCCACCTGTTTCTTATCTTGAAGATTTTAAGTTCCGATCTGCTGTGTTGAAAGGAAGACGGTTTAATTTCTTTAGTAATTTCCCCATGAAAAAGGAATTGCTTTCTTCCTTTTGGTTTGAGAGACCACCTACATATGTTTCACATGAAATTTCTAGAAACTGTGTTCCAGAACCACCTTTGGAAGTACGTGGCTTTTTCATCCCGATCGCATTAACCACAGTACTTCCTTCCTTCTGAAAGAAACTATCTTTGTAGTCAAGGGCATCGATCAGGTTTGCTTGGCCACAAGTCGGGATGTGTGTGTAGGTTGTGTTTAAGTCACATCAAGGGGAGAGGATCATCCAAATGCAAGTTCCTCGAAAAATCTTGGGAAGTTTATCTCAGAGTATTGCCTTAGAGGTGGATGCAATCCAACTATGTGACAAATAGACCCAAGTCGAATTCTTTAATTAATTTCCAGAACCAGTTGTCTAGCTGTGTGGACCAAAATAGGCCGATCGATCAGTGCGTCGGCTATATAGCAATAGATCATTGTCAGAAACGTTTCTGTTTACACTGTAACTAGGTCGCAATCCAGCTGTGAGAAGTGGTTAGTTCTCTAGGTTAATTGTACCTCAAACCATCAAAACGTGGAGATGATGTTAACGGATGATGGTCTGATTGGTATCAAATACATGTAGTGAAACTCTATAAAAAAATGTATACAAATCACCTGTTTAGTGTTTGTTATGGGGATTCGTTCCTGAGAGCACGAATAATCCCTCAATTAGCTTTCTTTTTAAAAAAAAAAAATAAAGCAAAAGGAGAAAGTGATGCTCTAACGTGTATACCATAGTATCTACTTCCCTATTGATGTAACAAACGATTTCCACACATCGTGAACCACCGCTAGGTCGACAACGAAATAAATCACACTTAATTGCAAAGATATGAGATTTAGAACCATATCTCATCCCATGTTACTCTAATTAGTAAACGTAGAGCATTTGCCTGCCTGTGCTAATCATCTCTCATTTAAAGATCTTGGCGAGGAGTCGTCAACCATTCAGGCTCACAGATTGTGCTTACAATTAATGGTGCAATTCAGAGGTAATCCTTTCCAAATGGTGTAATTAAGCTTGAATATCAGAATGAACTCTGGAAAGAGAAGCTTGCTTTAATCGATGGCTTCTGGCTTCCTAATGGAAAGGGATGAACTAAGTCCCATAAGGCAATGTTACATGCGTGCGGATGAAGGCCAAGTAACCGTCTGGTTTGATCAGGGAATAACTGCATGGAGGCCATGCATGCAACAAAATGTATCAACAAAAGGGCGAGATAGAGAAACTTTCATCTTGTTAAGCGCCGAGGAGATGACTTTTCAAAGTATTCCGTGGAGAAGCCCAATGATGATTTGAACAAGATGAAACAAGCAGCCTTGGCTGTATTCTTTCCTCAAGAAAGTTTCAAGCTTAAAGCAGGGGCCTGGAAGGAGAGGTTTAACTTTAAACCTAAATATGAAATTCATGTTGACGTTTAGACCTTTCAAAGAGACGTATTTAAGATTAATGGTTTGTGACATGGACGAGATAGCACGGCTCTAAAATCTGCCAAGCACATGCAGCCGCCCTGTCCTACAATTTCCTTCATTTAATTTTTGTTTTCTGCGGATTCATTTCATCCTCCTGGTTGCTGAATAATCTTCGAACAGAAAGTACTAGAGAACTAAGTCGGTTAAAAAAGAAAGAAAAAGCGGAGGGGAAGGGGGGAGACGAGAGAGAGCCTTTTCTGTATAATCAATGGAGACAAGTACTCACTTGGATACAACGCTGCCATTGATGGTCTTCCCTATTGGTTTGGACCAAGACTGCCCCACTTAGTAAATGCTTTCACCATCAAGCTCAGCTTTTTGCAGATACCTATTCTGTATATATACCAGCGTCACCTTTATTCTTCATGTCCTCCTCCACGCCTTGGTTTCCTTCCTTTCTCATATTGAGGTTGGCTCAAGAGCCAGCGCACCGCCATGGCCGCCCTCGGTTCCTTCATCTTCTCGGTCCTCTTTCTGTTGGTTACCATTATCGATTCCTCGTCTAGCCTGTGGAGCAACTACTACTACACTTCCTGCCCTCAGGCGCATACCATAATAAAAGCAGGCGTTCAAGAAGCTGTAAAGAAGGAAGCCCGCATGGGGGCGTCCTTGCTGCGCCTGCATTTCCATGACTGCTTTGTGAATGCAAGTTCCTAGCTAACTCTCCTACCAATCTCTACATATATATCCCTCGCTCCTCTCTTTTTAATTACCAAGGATAAATTGATTGATAGATTAGATATTAATTGATATCAGTTCAATTGCATGAAACACTCGCATATTCAAATGCGCGCTCACCAATCATGTATGCGAGGCACTGGCGATATTTAGTTAGACATTCTCCATTTGGTTCCTCCGGCTGCTCACAACATACTTTCCATTGTATTTAATCACATCCACTCTGCACTACAGATGTGATGGTTGGAATATATATATATATATATATATATATATATATATATATACTGTCGGCTGCCCAGTGTTGCTGGACAGATTTTTCTATTTTATATTGTTAATAACCACCGTGATAGGTGTATTGGAGAGCGTTTTCAATTGGCTACGGCTCTTCAAGACTTTTAGCAACAGTTTGTGAGATTTTTAATGACAAATTTTTTTTAAAAATTCAATCCGACGACACTTGGCAGTCATGGTCTTTTTCTTCTCTTCTCTCTCTCTCTCTCTCTCTCTCTCTCTCTCTATATATATATATATATATATATATATATATATATATATATATATATATATATATATATATATATATAATGGTACCATGTATTGCTGGATGATTAAAGCATAAAATTTTATTGCTAAAACAGTTGCTATATTAATGTTAGCCTTTTTATGATATGGTAATGGTTTATGGTAGCTTTAGTGATGGTTTATGGCCCTTTTTACGATGAATTTTTAAATTTTCATGAAACCATGCATTGTCTTTTATATATGTGTACACACACATATACACACGCAAGAGTTCAACACTGTTGTATGTCAGTTGTTATTAGCTAAAATTAAAAAAAAATAATCACTAGATCAGTATTAACCTACAGTTTGTGGTGCACAATTTATGGAAATTTAATAAAACAATAAATTTCTAAATTTTAGCGGTTTCGGATGATGTTGGCTTTTCCTACATGTCAGATGGTATGTAAGTTCGTTATACGAGCCCGAGTGCGCGCTCTCGGGCACAGTTGTATGACTAATGCATAGACCTCGCACCCCATATTATTAATAACACTTCATACGGGGGTGTATAGCTGATATGACAGATATGTATAAGCTGGTATATTATGTTTTACTTTTTTTTTTTCAGTAATTTCAGTTTTAGTTTAAAACTAGAGCCAATGTATAAATACAAGTATCGGTGAGCAAACCAATACGGTATTGCCGGTATCACTGTAAAGGCCGGATCGCACGCGAACACGCACCACAAGTATCGTTTTGTAGTTAGGAAAAAGATGGGGAGCTGAGCGGTAACGCTTTCTGATTACTATGCTCGGCCTTTTTTCAATCCGTTCGAAAAGGATTGAATTGGAGTTCATTGTATGAGGCTATGTTCATTCTGTGAGCTAACTACTTGGGCTCTCTAAACTAGTTCCTTCTGTGTTTAATTCATTACAAAATTAAGCCAAAGCAATCTGACCGCGTATTTACGTATAGGGGTGCGATGGATCGATCCTGTTGGACCAGGGAGAAGGCAACTTCACCACCGAGAAAGAAGCACCTCCAAACAATGGCTCAGTCCGAGGCTTTGAAGTCATCGACAGTATCAAGGCGCAGTTAGAGAAGGCCTGCCCGGGGGTCGTCTCCTGCGCGGACATCCTCGCCGTTGCTGCCCGTGACGCCGTCGTTGAGGTAATTATTAAGGACGTCTCACTTGCTCTTACCTCCGCTTGCTTGTCGCCGTCGTCTTAATTTGTGGGCACCATTAACTTAGTTGCTGAGTAATCAATTCCATCATCAAACGCTAGGTACACTGGCTCCGGCTCCTTTGCATCGGTTGACTGCTGACTGCCTTTATTGTCTCGAATGCGTACTTGGAAAGCAGATAAATTAACAATAACATATAGTACCTGAAACTTTTTACTCATGAGTTGCAGCGATATAAATGGATCCATTGCTTTCGATCGTCAATCAGATTACAGAATCATTTAACCATATTCGATTATTGGTGGGATTTGATTCTGTATGCAGTTTTTCATATATAATTTGAGTTTGAATATCCAACTCTAATGTTTCATTGAGATTCAATAAAGATTCAATTCGATTACATAGAAGTTACGAACGGTAGCTCTTATATTAGTTGGATCAGAATTTGGTTCCAAAAAGAAGAGGTCCCATTTTGAGTCTTGAATTTGAATCTAATTATATAAACTCTGTCGATTAGTTGAATCCGGTGGAAGCTGTATCAAACTTCCTATCTGAATAGTTAGCACAACTTTATTTTGTTACATGAAATCTTTTAAATGTTTACTTACGGACAATCGTCTTTAATGTAAAACTTTAAGTATGTCTTCAAGGTTCTGATTGATATATAGTAAACTTTTATTTAAGAGTATTTTTTATGAGTTTTATGATCCAGGCCCTTTTTTCCAAGGCAAAAGGTTCTTGTACAAGTGTCCAAACACATGAAATTTTATATACAAATAAAACCTATCAACGTCATTTCTTTCATCTTCAGTGGGATTTCACCTTTGTTTTAAAGGAACAGTATTGATAACAAATACGTGCAAAACTACGCTCGGCCAGACTCTATTCATCGTTTACGCATTCTCATGTTCGACACTCTCACAGCTGTTGCTTAACTCTAATTAACTGCTGCTTAACTTGATGACAACGAAGTTCCTCTGCTTAGTGTTTTCTTGAGACTTTGCGTCTCTCAAGACTGTCATTTAGTGATTGACTTTCTTTTGAATCGTTCCGGTGGGTGGGGGCAAAAAAACCAGTTGGGAGGTGCGCCATGGGGAGTTCCACTTGGAAGAAAAGACGCCACAACTGCAAGCCAAGATCTTGCCACTCTGCGCCTTCCTAACCCTGACTCAAATCTCGCCGAGCTGATAGGGAATTTTTCGGTGCAAGGACTTTCAGAGTATGACATGATAGTTCTTTCAGGTGGGTTCAGCTTCGCAACTAGTATACTTATTCAGTTTGGTTATTCATGGATACTTCTTTTGACGGCTTCACATCTGATTCGCCTGAATCAGCCAGTCGAAGGACTCGAGTCGTAAACCAATTTATATAACGCATTTCAACCTGTGCAGGAGGGCACACAATAGGGAAGGGCAGATGCTTGACATTTAACACGGCACTCTACCAGGACTCGAACATCGATCCTTCCTACGCGGCGTCGTTGAAGAGTAAGTGCCCCAATAGCGCCACCGACGCGACCCTCTTCCCCATTGACGTGCAGACGGAGAACGTGTTCGACAACGACTACTACAAGAACCTAATCCAGAAGAGGGGCCTCTTCCGCTCCGATCGGGTGCTCTACAATGGCGGCTCCGCCGACTCCACCGTCGCCTGCTTCGCCAACAGTCAGAACAAGTTCTTCAAGGAATTTGGGATCTCCATGATCAAGATGGGTCGCATCCAGCCAGCTGCAGGAACCAAGCTGGAGGTGAGGCGCAACTGCAGGAAGCCCAATTCCGTGGCCTGAGAGACAGAGTACATCAACTTATGCGACTCTGTGAGCAGTTTGTAACATTATTCCCATATATATGTATCTCCTTACGCTATGCCATCGTAATCAATAAAGATTTGGTTGAAGGAACTGATAAGTCTCAAGCCAGACCAAAAAGAAAGAGAATTCAAAACGATGCGAAGCAATAGAATGTTTAATCGCCCCTAGACAAGAGAATGCCTAAGCAACGGATGCTACATGTTGTGTTCGAAGCACAATTTCTTCATGAGAACACCTTCATGCTCTAATTTTGTGCTCCGGTTGAGTTTAATGACCGCAGATCTCATATCTGCGGCGATCTTAATCTGACATTCGTGGGATCGGATCTCAAGTCCATGAGTTTTATTGGTACTTCATGGATTTGAGATCCCTGGTAAGAATGGATGTTAAAGTCCATAATTTGATGAAATTGTGGATTTCAAATCCTCTCAAATCTGAGACCCATAAAAAATCAAATGCAACTTAGGGGAACCTTGTCATAAGGGTATATATATATATATATATATATATATATATATATATAATACAAATTTTCTAACATGCCCCAAAACCCCCTTATCATAAAAAACAAAAACAGGACCTATTAAAATTAATTATTATCATTTTTTTTTTTACAATCTAACCTTATAGATATAATCTTAAGAGTGATTTGATGAGAAACATAGATTAAGTTAGTCTTTTTCTTACTTAAGTAATGCTTTTCTTAATAGTACAAAAATGAACTGCTCTTATAACATCAAAATTTTGACAGCATAAAGACCAATTACTTTTATAAAAATGACTTAAGGTAAACAATGATTTATATTAAATTAGTGTATATAAACACATTAAAAGCTTCGCATTCTGTTTAAAACTTTTGTTAACATGAATGTAAGAGGTTTGACTTTATCCTTTACCCAAGTGGTCTGGTATCTACCAGTCGCTCGCTCACACACACACCTCATGATGCATTGGTGAGCTGTAAATGGCCGGAGGAATTCTTCATCCAAACTGAAGACGGAAAAATCTATGGATCCCAAGTGTGTGTCTGTGTATATGATTTGAACTTAGCTATCTACCGAAGATAACATACATGTATCTTCTAACATTTGAAATTTTCATGGTTACAAGTTCGTCCCCACATCTTTGTGCAGTTAATTAACTCTCTCGTTTTGTCAATATGAGAAGACCTTTTCCATTTCAATCTACGGTTGAGAATATTTGTTCATTTATACGTGGGGCCTGACCAGCAATTAATCTACTTTTACCAGTCACTGGACAATGACCTCTAACGACTACTTTTATTGAGCACCATGCTATCTTTTCCTTGCTAGCTAAGTTGAGGAGACTAGGTTTGTCGTGCTCTGTTTTGGTTTCGGAACACGAGAAGATCAACATTATGCGATCGATGAGACTTGATCACGTGCGCTCTCTGGGGATAAGTCTAGACTCTCGCTTTCAGAGCTTTAGGTACATGCTTCGATTTACAAAGCCATAGTCTAATGCCTTCCCCTGTTGATAGAATTTTACCAGAAACAAAAGTTTAGGGGAAGCAGCATTAATTGGAATTTCGTTTTCATGGTCATGTGCACTTGGAAATCCAAACTGTGTCCCTTTCGGGAGCGTGTGGTGCTTGTTGATCACGGCCCCAACACTTCACGTACTCGGCACGTTGCTCCATGAACAGGTCAAAATAGAAACATAAGTTTTCTTATATATATATATATATAGCTGGGGGCTACTTTTGATCTAAACGAGGGTATTTTTGTCATTTCGAGCACCCAAACATTCACTAATCGAACATGTAACCAGCTTCGCTATTTCTGTGATTAATGCATAGTTCTAATGTCCAATTCAGGAGAGATCCCAAGGTGTATACGTAAAGTGGTGGATCTTGGGTTTCATACAGGTGAATTGTAGTTCAATATAATTAAGTGGGTATCACTTTTTTGCAGAAAAAGAACTATAACATACAAGGTGAAATTGGAGAGACATGCTTATGGGTTTTTACCTCCGACCAGGTGCTCTACGATGGGAGTTCCTCCCATTCCACCGTCACCTGCTTCGCCGACAGCCGGAACAAGTTGTTCAAGGAATTTGGGGTCTCCATGATCAACATGGATCGCATCCAGCAGCTGCAGGAACCACGCTGGAGGTGAGACGCAACTTCGGGAAGCCCAATTCCATGGTGTGATCAGAGTTGGAGTCCATCAACATAATTGTCTGGCTCAGTTTGTTCTTACACGTTTACGTATCTGCCTTTGCTATGCCATCGTAGATGTGGCTGAAAGACCCCAGCTGATAAGTCTCGAGCCACCACAACGGATGGGCCTGCTACCAAACACAGCCTCGGGGAAAGCAGCTCATCGATCTATACGCTGAAGCCTTGAAGGGTGAAAATCAGAATTCTCCCTCGGGCTTCACGGGGTTCTCCACCTTTATACGAACACGTATGGGCTAGGACGTTTGGTTTGATGTCCGTGTTACAGTGGAGATACTTAAATACACTAGAAATACGACTGCCCTTTTCTGACGTTATCAGTATAGAAAAGCAGACCTCCTCCTCCTACTGTACTGTGAGCTTCAGACGCAGAGTCTCGCTCCCTAGTATTTGCCTTCAAAATACAGTATAAGAGAAAAAAAGTACTTGTAAACTATACCAGGACGTACTGTATCTCGCCTCACTTGGTTCGCATACCAGTCGTTTTCCCTGGTTAATTCTACCACTCCCTCGTTGTCTACCTATTGATGTCAACTGTATTTATCACAGTTGACTTCATATATATGTCATTTGGTTTTGGGTATTATCTCTGTGGATTCAAGATGGCCGCTCGCACCTGTAAGCATTTTTATATCACTATTCTTAATTGTTTGCTTTATGAAAAATAACATATATTGTTAAAATGTCAGGAACAAGGACGTCTGAGTAAAATTTACCTTCACTCCGCACCTTTTCCTCTTAGTTGTCTAATTGTAGAAGGGAGTGTAGAAGGGAGTGCCCTTGGTGGGTGATGAGGGCCGATTGTTAGTTTGATTTTTATATAATTTATTTTCTTAAACTGCAAAAGGTATGTGCACAATATTTAGCAGTTTTGACCCGAAGAACAAAAAAGAAGAAAAGATGTTCGAGGTATCTTTCATACGAGTCATTCTTGTCAAATACTTTATTCATTTCTAACTTTTGGCTTCGTTTACCTCTACCGGACCATGTTTCTTTTTCAAAATCTTTTTCTTTTTGTGTGTCCATGCTACGGGGGCCAAATCGACGTGCCTGGTATTTGAAACCGAAAAAATAAAAAATAAAATAAAATAAGGTCGGGTGGTCGGTCTCTTTCAACGTGTGGAACTATGTGTCGGCCGGTGCCAATGCAAGCACATCTAAAATGACATTGCAGAGGAGCTGAGCCCCTATTCCGCCACATGCAATACCTAGAAACCAGGGTCAGTGACTGAAGTGCCTCTCATAAAAGATGCAGGCTCTTTCACGGTATACTTTCCATCTTATCCTCACTCAGCGGCATTGAGATTTTGATATCTTCTAATTCCTGCCATGTGCCCTTTGTGGAGAAAAATATATATATCGCTCTTTGTGCGGAGGTCGAGTAGTCGATCGCCTCTCAACCTTATCTTCAACCAATGGCATTGGAATTTTGATATTTTGTAAATCCTGTCGTCTGCAGAATGAATTTTAGCCGTACCCATTTTCTCATTTTGTTTTCAAATTTACCACCAAATGAATCTTGTTTAAAAGCTTTTCACGACGATTAATCTCTTCACCAGAAAGAACGTGATTCAAACCGTCAATAATAATTCATCCTTCTAACGTCACCAGCATTACTAGAGGCGTGATCGATAGTAAAAAAATTTCAACTCTTCCTTCCTTTTTCTCATAGAGAAAACGAAAAACAAAGGAGCGGTGACATTGTCCTCAGGCAAAAATATACCATGCCTGGAAGGCTAGATTACAGGAACTTGACTCCATTCAAGTGAACACAACACCAGAAAAGGAAAAATCCCAGTCATGAGATAGGCTTCAAAGAAGACAGCGACAGTACGAAAACAGTATCCATGTATAAATACGGGTGTTATTGCTTGGAAAAAACTTGCAAAAAGTATTTATATCACTGCCGGGTAATTAAGGCGGGAGTCTGAAGCTGGAAGACAGAATGAAGCTCGGAATATGCGGTATGACCGAGCATTCTGGGGACCCTCTTCTATCACATCAATATCAGTAAGCAGTGAACCATCTGCACCCGTCGCTGTGTGGTGAGAGGGACTGGATCCTAACTCGTACATCAATTATTCATCTGCACTACTTTGTTACGCAAACGAACAAATCTCCATTCATCACTGCCAGGCGGCCATGATATGTATCCAAGCTCCCCACATCCAAATTAAACTTGAGCCGATCACTATCAGAATCCGGATTCACCCGTATGAGGTTTCATCGTAGCACCAAAGGACCCATATACAGTCATGTCAATTGTCATCCAGAGTGTTTTTTCATAAATTGAGCACATCCTAGGTGTGAGTTACTGAGCTATTGCCTTGCCCACACGGACATGAAAAAACTTTTTTATTTTTTATTGATAATTTTGAATAACTTTTCTCATTTATATATTGCTGTCCTATAAACTGCACTTTTTTGCTGATGACAGCAAACTAACTAGGAGCCCATGATTCACTAGCCGTCAATTAAAAAACCAATTTTGGTGCAACATAATGATCCCTTCTCCTTTTCGCTGGAACAAGTCCAGCAAAATTTTTCAACGTGAACAAACATGAGAGGCAATTGCACACTTTCACGTCTTTCCCATTCTCTTAGAGGTTCTCTTTACATCTTCATAGGTTGCTACAAAAGACGGAGGCAGGAAAAAAACAAATAAAAACGAAGATCTTGTCTTTCATAGCTGGAGTCAAAAGGTTAGCCCCTGAACAGCAAAAGGTTTTATTTCGTGAATGCGCCGGTCGGTATTATCTGCTGTGATTGGAATGCAGTTTTATGACTCGTGAATCCAAATCTGAGTCCTTGATTCGATGGGTGCACATAAGTGCTCAAGGCGTTTTATTTCCGGGGCATCTAACAATATTATATTTTCAATGGTCAGTCATATTTTATGCCTGTTGTACATGGATTTGGTTTTAGAAATCTATCTTCCGAGAACAACAAAAATTTGGGGAGATCCAATTACGCTGGATTTGCAGGTAAAGGGTGCAGGGCATCCAAATGGTGTGCGTTCCCAGTCAGAACCTTTAACTTTGGGGTCATCAGCTAAGGATTGGATCTGAACGTGTACTTAACTTGAATGACTTAACATTCTCTCTTCAAAGTTTGCCAAAACAATAAACTTTTCCGGCTGAAACAATTCGAACGGCAGCCTGCTAGGCGGTCGTCGATCTGCAAGGCTGGGCAGAGGCTGATAAAACATTCGTACGTCTCTGAGGCAACAGAACATTGAAAAGTAATAAAGTTTCGTTGCAGCTGGCAGACGATACGGCCGGCCCCGCAGCACCCGTCATTGCCCGGCATATGGCTCGAGACAATCTGGCAGGGGCGCAAGAATGCAGACAACAAAAAGTGACACTGAAAACACCTTTCTTGGCCCGTTGGCTGTGTCCGCCATCAACTGACAGCCTGACAATTGGAAAACCAGATCGGTGTATGAAGAATTAAAAAAGAGCAAAGGGATTTACACGCACCAGCAATGCTTAGAAGAAGTAACTAATGACAATTTGATGCGAACTAATAAAAGTACAGAGTGAGTCTAAGTAGAAAAAACCTCATGTAATGAAACACAAGTAGGAAAGCCAAATTTTTTTCTTCAACATGAGAAAAGATAAGTACTCAAGCAAGAGAATAGCAAGGGTACGTAAGATTTGAAGTTGGGTTTCCAATTTGACACCACTGATGTTCTTTTGTTTTATTTTCTCAATGGTGACAAGGTTACTGTGAAATGAAATCTACTGAGAAAGGAGTTTCTGCTTAGCTAGCGAACTGGCAGTACAGTAGATCCTGGTGTTGCAACAAGTGAGAAACTTAAATTAGAAGAATCTTCGAAAGAAGCAAAAACCTTTAATTGGTACCAACACATCCTGCATTCATGGAATTAACAAGAGAAAGCGGCTCCGGCGTAGCTAAAGAAAGCAGCTCACACTAGTAAAAAAACAGGACATTGCCAAATAATTTTACTACATCATGAAATCTTCAGAGATTTGTGCTTTAGAAGTGGCCGCATTGTTGGCACAAAAAGGATGATCTTCATTTACTTGTTCACAGTACGCTTAGAACGATCTCTCTCTCTCTCTCTCTCCCGGTACACATTGAAAGGAAAAGCCAAAGAGCAAGGTGAAATTAAAAAGGCAAATGTCGACCCGCCCTCTACGTTCCAAATTTGTGCAGGAGGCCTTGGCAACTCTAGGACCACAGCAGGACTTTGTTTGGATGTGTGAATGGCCATGCGGGTAGCCATCGTGCATCAGTCTGCTGCACATGGCCGCTCTATCTGTCCTCTATAAAATCTCGCAACACCCCTCACCAATTGAGCACATCCAACTACCTAGAAATGGCTTCCAAATCCTTCTCTTCTTTCTTCTTCATCTTTTTCTTTGCAGCCGCAATGTTCGCCTCCTTCCCAAGTTCAAATGCACAGCTCTCTGCTGGTTTTTACGACTCCTCCTGCCCACTTGCGCCCCTCACGATCCAGACGGTTATTACAGCAGCAGTGCTGTTAAACCCCAGAATTGGTGCCGGTTTAGTCCGCTTGCACTTCCATGACTGCTTTGTCAATGTAAGTGCTTACAATTTCAGCACTCATTCATAAGCGTACTGCACACTGTTTTCTGCTCTTTTGTGACTGTGTGGAAGAATCACATGTTTTGTGCGTTTAAAACAGAAAAATGAACATTAAAGTCATCTTTTTGAACATATAACATAAATGTTCATAACTCTGACTCTTTGTTTTAAAATTTTGCGAAATTTCATCTACAAAATCTGGAAAACTTTAGTTTATATAATATTCTGACGTAACGCTTACATCTGTAAGGTGGGTTTGTTGAAAAAATAAGTAAAAGGTTTTGAGAAAATGAAAGGACAGGTCGACTGGCCAACTTTACACACATTATATATATATATATATATATATATAATCACATGTTTTTTTACCAGCTGATACTAACCATAAATTAAAACACTTAGGGCCATTTAGCAACAGTAGGCCATTATTGTTCAGGCAGATTCATAAAATACCGTCACATAATGCTTTAGGAATCTGCCACTATCTTTGGGACATATTGATGAACTGTTGCCAAATGCCCTCCTAGATTACATGAGTATTTTGAAATTGTCTTATGCATGTGCTTTTTGATCCAATTAAAGAGAAAATTTGCTGCGCAATTTTTGATCGAGAGCGTATTTCTAACTGTAGATATTTGGAATTTAGGGATGCGACGCATCGGTGCTTTTGGACGATTCCCCAACTTTAATGAGCGAGAAGACTGCAGTTCCAAATAACAACTCATTGTTGGGATTCGAGGTCGTAGACACCATTAAAACTGCACTGGAGCTTCTGTGCCCTGGAACGGTTTCTTGTGCTGACATTCTTGCAATTGCTGCACGCGACTCCGTGGTGGCGGTAAGCCCTCGTGTTTGATGCATATGTATAAAGCAAGTATCTTGGTATATATGTTCTCAAATCTAGTGACAATTCCTGCCTTTAATCATTGATTGTAAGGCTACATACGTTTTCTTGAGAATCTCAACGTAAGGATCTTTCATCTTTCCCTTAAATTTTTTTTTTGTTCTTCGCGAGCACGCTAAGCTTATAGCATTCACTTTATACCATTATCGAATAAGTCAAATTTGAAATGTCCAATTTGGTGCTATTACATGCTTTCCGCTAAATCTTGGGCTTGAGGCAAGAGTTTTGGGTCGCGATGTCCTGAATTCATGGATATTTTCAGCATTTAATTGTCATAATATTTGCCAAGAGGCTTGGCAGGGTTCATGACTCCTCTAGAACTTTTAGAAAATAGGTTGGCTCCTATGAAAAATTTTCAATTTAGTGTAAGTCATAACCTTTCGGCCTCCCCAAAGGTGCAGTCCTCGCTCCACCGAGTGCTTTTATCACGAGTGCTCACTGTTCCTCCCTTTATTTGCTTTTCCCTGGCTTCATACATTCCATCACTTTCTGGGATAGCAAGACAAATTATTGTTTCATATCAAACGACAAAATCTACTTGTCGTTCTAGATAATTTGCGGACACGAATTAGGTTTCACCCAACTTTTCCCGGTCAAATACTAATTGCCAGTGGTGGAGCCACAAAAAAAAGTTAAAAAGTTTTTGGAGGGCCACTCTTTCACACATTTTTATAGTTGAAGGGGCACTCATATATATAGATATATGTATATATATTGTGTTAACAGTTATCTTCAATGTTATATCTGTTTGTTTATGCTGTGAAATTTAGATGGCTTTATATATGATTAACTGCGGTCATCGTTTCTGTTTATGGTTATTATCAGCTGGGCGGTCCGACATGGACGGTGTTGCTAGGAAGGAGAGACTCACTCATAGCGAACCAAAGCGGTGCCAATTCAGACCTTCCTCCACCCTTTCTCAACTTGAACCAGCTCATAACATTCTTTGGCAACAAAGGCCTGAGTGCTCAAGATATGATCGCCCTTTCAGGTTCCTGATTCCTCTCACCATCCAATCACTTCTAGTTTACCAGTACTTTTAAAATGATGAAAATTTTGTCTTTTGAGTGTATATTTGTGGAGTGTACACCTCTATGCATGCTACTCGATCTCTGAAACCAAGTGAATGAGATTTAGTCATCTGTAGATCCAAGCCAAGTTCAGCCCTCTTGTCCATTGCTAATGCCGATGCTACCAGATTAACGCATTGTGCTTATTACAGGGGCTCATACGTTCGGGAAAGCGAGGTGCGTGAATTTCCGCGCCCACTTGAATGAGAGCAACATTGATCCAAACTTCGCTGCGACGCTGACGCCTATTTGCAGCAGTTCTACTGCCGACGACAATAATCTGGCGGACCTGGATGTTTCGACGCCTACAACTTTCGATAACGCGTATTATACGAACCTCCTGAACAGGCAGGGCCTCCTTCACTCTGATCAAGAGCTCTTCAATGGAGGCTCTGCCGATGCACTGGTGAGGACCTACAGCGCGAACTCCGACACTTTCTTCTCCGACTTCGCCGCTGCCATGGTCAGGATGGGCAACATCAGCCCCCTCACCGGAGCCAATGGCCAGATAAGACTGAACTGCCGAACGGTCAACTAAATTTGAGATTTGAGGCTCGATTTCCGTGCTTCTCCGAGCGGATCACTTGCTTGGTTTGCTTAGATTTTGCCTTGATGGGATTCAGAAACAAGTTCTGCTATAACTTACCTTAATGCACATTGTATTTGAGCGTGATTTCTTTGTTGAATAAACAGGTGCATTTGTCAAATTTTCATCTTTATATAATGGCACGTAACATTTTATTTTTAATTTTTTTTTTTGAATTGAGAACTAATTAAATTATCTTAAAAATGGAAACTTATAATAGACCTTTATGCATTGATTTTAGTTAGCTGAGTGCCAATTCTCCCCGCTCAAGAACACAAGTTTGATTTAATATTTTAGAACTCAGTTGCATGTTTCTATGGGATATCATACCATGTATGCAGGAATGCTATCAGTGTCCCAACCAAGTGTCACTAACAATCGGTTCTTGCAATGATCAATTTGACAGTTGGCTTGAATCGGAATCTGAATCGAGTGTGAATTGGCAGAAAATTAGATTATATACGTTTCTATAAGTAAAAAAATAAAAAATAAAATAAATTTTAAAAATTAAAATAAAAATAATAGATAAAGAGTGCGAAACATGGCAGCTCCGATTCGCTCAGTAAATCTAATCCAGATGCTGCCGACTGGATTCAGACAAGGTGATTCAAGCTGACTATAGTCCGACAGATTTCGATCAACATTAGCCTGAAGCTTGATACCGGAAAACATGATACCTCAGAGCTTTTCTATTTTCTTCCCAGTTCCAAGTTTTTTAAAAGTTAGAATATTATATATGCAATAATAGCAGTTGTTATTTGCCGGATTGGCTGTTATATGCCAAAACAAATAGAATGGTATTCTGGAATAATGTATGCAGTAACTAGTGTAAAAGTTTCCTTTCTTCGACAATACCATATATATATTTTGAATCCAATTGTTTGCATGATTTGATTATAATATACGAACTGGACCAGCCAATTATGAGAAACTAGGCGGCTAAACCATATATATATATATAGAATCCAATTGTTTGCATGATTTGATTATAATATACGAACTGGACCCGCCAATTATGAGAAACTAGGCGGCTATACCGTCTTTGGCCAGGCAGCTTTAAAATGTGATGAGTATTCGTACATGAATGAATCAGCAAAGCTTTGGGAAAAAAAAATCATGTGCCTTTGTTTTTGACCGACTCCAGGACCCGCCAGCAATAACCGTTTGAGGGTTAAATAATGGCAATGGACAAGTTAGTGGCCTGAGAATTCAAAATCTTCCACACAAAAGGAAAATTTTAACATTTGATTAAAAAAAAATCGGATCATGTTCCGATTTACAGATGACATTCCATTAGATTTGGAGCGGATTTGGTTAAAAGTCAGATGCAAATTTCTTAACATATCATGTTGTATAGATTCAATTTAAAAGTCGGATGCGAATTTCAATGTGAATTCAAAAATGGAATTTAGTTATGAAGTTGAATATGGTGTAAACCTTTTTTCGTTCTTATTTGAATCTGAATATGAACATCCAAAAAAGCACATCTCCTTAACCATATCTCAAATCCCGTTCATCGATATCCCTACTAACACACTTATGAATCATGAGATACATGTAACCTTTTTTAGTTATAGTAGAGTACATAATGATTATATGAAATTATGGGAAGAGTTACACTACTATAGTGGGGCCTTCCCTATTTTTGTCCAAATAATACTATAGTGGGGTACCCTACCACATGGCTGTGTTCGGCACAGAACCACTGTAAAATATAAAAAATGAAGCTGAAAACTTGAATGACTTCCATAGGTAGTGGCCATGGTGAACCTGAATAAAACAACTTCTCAAGAAAAAAAATATTTAATTTAATCAGTAGCCAGAGTAATCTGCCAACACATTCTGCAATCAAGAAACAGGGGAAAGAGGATTTGAGCAAAATGCAAAGAATGCAGCTCATGTCCAAACAGGACCCGTGTTCTTTGTGTTTTGGGAACACTGTTAATTTATTTCATTTATTAGTTCCCTGCAGACAGTACATTCATATGAATCTCTTTCTCTTTCACAGAAAGAAGAGGCACTCGACCAGGTGAAACTAAAACAAAATTGACGATGCCAAATTGAAATGGAGCACTAGATCTCGACCTCCCTCTATATTCCAAAATTCAGTAGGGCGCGGTTTGGCGTTTTCTATGCTCATAAAACGATCTCATCTTCAGGCTGAGAATTATTGGATGACAACCGCGTTTGTTTGGGTGCTCAAACGACAAATCATGAATCCTCTGCTGATAGTCGATTTTTCCTCTATAAAATCTCAGCGGACACTCCACCAGTTGAGCATACAGAGAATTCTTTCTCGTCTCGCTTTACACCCAACAATGGCTTCCCTGCCATTCTCCTCTTCCTTGCTTTTTTTCTTCTCTGCTGCTTTCCTTGGCTCCCACTCTGTTTCACATGCGCAGCTGACGACGAATTTCTATTCCACGTCCTGTCCACTTGCGCTAACCTCGATCCAGGCGGTGGTTACAGCAGCAGTGCTAGTAGACCCCAGGATGGGTGCCTCTCTAGTTCGCTTACACTTCCATGACTGCTTTGTCAATGTAGGTTTAGTTCTACACTATCAGTTGCATGATATACAGTCCGCATATAACCAGCTTTTGCATATACAGACCTGTAGACTTCACTCTTTTTTTCTGTCAAGTTGTCTTTTTTATAATAAAATATATATTTTAGATTTTTAATTTTTTTATAATGCTTTTTATCATATATATATATATATACCTCAACGATGGTATTTTAATCATTATAGAGTCCTGTGCATTATTTTATTTTTTTTTTTTGTATACAAAAGTGTGTGCACATAATTGTTTCGTTTTTTTATGTAAAATTAATGACAAGATGTGTCGCAGACAACACTTTTCTTTATGTAAAATTGAATCATTCTTCTGTTTTTTTAGCTCATGAACTTGTTTTGCAGAAAAGAACCACACGTTCCTTTGCTTTCCTAGCTCCTTGTTAGGAAGCTGGTAATGTTATTAGAAAGATTCACCCTCTCTCTCTCTTCTTTGAGAAACAATATATCTGCATTTATTTGACGTACAAAAGAATGTCTTATGTATGCAATTTGCATGTTAGGCCCGTGTGCTAAGTGGGTCCAAAGAGAAAGTTGGCCACCTTGTTCATTCTTTTGATTGGGAAGACCATTGTGATGCAGGGATGCGATGCATCGGTGCTTTTGGACGCTTCTCCATCTAT
Organism: Nymphaea colorata; assembly: GCF_008831285.2. Classification (NCBI taxonomy): domain Eukaryota; kingdom Viridiplantae; phylum Streptophyta; class Magnoliopsida; order Nymphaeales; family Nymphaeaceae; genus Nymphaea; species Nymphaea colorata. The sequence goes on from NC_045147.1 coordinate 18,535,244, forward strand.
AGCGACCGAAAAGACTGCAGCTCCAAACAACAATTCTCTGAGGGGATTCGAAGTCATCGACACCATTAAAACTTCATTGGAGCTTCTTTGCCCTGGCGTCGTTTCCTGTGCGGACATTCTCGCGGTCGCAGCTCGCGACTCAGTGGTGGTGGTAAGACCTCGCCCTGTGTAACACATATATTCAGTAAAGGTTCTGGTACATCTGTTCTTAAATGTCGTCATTCTTATAATCGTTCGTATTATATGATTTAAGAAGGTCATATCGTCATTTATCATCGAAATTATTGTTAAATATGAACGAACTGAACTTCTTCATTGCATTATTACAGCTGGGCGGTCCCACATGGTCGGTGTTCTTAGGCAGGAGGGACTCACTCACAGCTAACCAAAATGGTGCGAATACCGACCTTCCTGCACCCTTTTTCAGCTTGACTCAGCTCAATGCATCCTTCGCCAAGAAACAGCTGAGTTTCAGAGACATGGTTGCTCTCTCTGGTGATTTCTCTCGCTATTCTAGTAATTTAATTGCTCTGTTAATTCAGTTTTAGGAGCACAGATCTCAAAAGATCACCGGTTTTCGTTTCAAAGGCTCGTAAAATCGTGACACATTAATGAACATGCATCCTTCTCCAAGCAGAAGCACGAACCTGATCATATAAGCCCAGTTCGGCACATTCATGCCAAATGCCGAAGTTTCCTCTAAAACGCCGATGGGATGTAATTGTGCTTATAATTACAGGGGCTCATACATTCGGGAGAGCGAGGTGCGCGTTTTTCCGCGACCACTTGAGCGAGAGCAACATCGATCCAGCCTTTGCTGCGACTCTGAGACCTACTTGCAGTAATTCTTCGGCCGACGACAACAATTTGGCGAACCTGGATGTCTCAACTCCTAATGCCTTCGATAGTGCATATTACACAAACCTGCTGAACAGGCGGGGCCTTCTTCACTCGGATCAAGAGCTCTTCAATGGAGGCGCTGCTGATGCAATAGTGAGGACCTACAGCACAAACCCCTCCTCTTTCTTCACCGACTTCGCCAATGCCATGATCAAGATGGGCAACATAAGCCCTCTCACCGGAACCAGTGGGCAGATAAGACGGAACTGCAGAACTGTCAACTAATTTCGGATTTGAAGTTTGATTTCATGTATGCTGCCTATGTTGCCGACCGAACTTGTTTTTTAATTTACTTGTAGAAGAATGAAGAATGGAGCTTAGAAAATGCTCTCGCTAGTGATGGCCGTGGACGTTAATCCTCGATCGCATCCAGAAACAAGTGTTCCGGTGAACCGATCGGCTTACTGAATAAAGAGGCACGTTTAACAAACCTTTACGAGGGGGCTTCTTTAATTTTTCGTTTTTGTCCGAAGGAACTAATCTGTATAAAGTGGGATTAGAAGAAGTTCACATGCAACGTGAAATTCAATCTTGGTTAATACGAGCACTTTTTTTGTCTTACGACAAACAGGGGGCAACAGAAAAAAATCTTCTCCTCGAAAGAAAGTTACAAGAGAAAAGCAAAGCAAATGGCAGTCTGTCATTTGTATTGTTCTTAGACATACGTAGAAGGGAACAAGCCTAGTGACGCACAAATTTTCCACAAAAATGTAGCCTTGTCCCACCATATCCCTTGGCGTTTTAGAGTAGGCCTCTTCATCCATAGGAACCGAAAAAGACTAGTGAGGGAGTGAGAGAAGATGCCCGAGGAGACGAAACTCTCTTCTTTTATCTTTGCTTTTACAGTTTAGAGCTGCATTAGAACCTAGGTAGGAGACGAAACTCACTTTTTTACCTTGCTTTTACAGTTTAGAGCTGCATTAGAACCTAGTTAAGAGACGAAACTCACTTCTTTTACCTTGCTTTTACAGTTTAGAACTGCATTAAAACCTAAGTGGGAGCCAGTGTACCCGTCAACTAGGGAGGGAGAGAGGGGATTTATGAGAGAGTGAGATGCAACCAAGGAATGATGTTTCCTCATGTCCCTAGGGTTCCTCTAGGAATGTCAGCTGATCAGATTCGAATAGGAGTCTTAACCATAGAATAGGAGTCTTAACCATATCTGTTTTTTCAAATATTCACATATTCTGATTTGAATTTGAATTCAAATACAAATGAACAAAAGTCGTATTCGAATCCAACATCAGAATTTAGAATCCGTATTGAGCCGAATTTGACTTTTAAATTCACATTCAAATTCTGATGTGGCTGCAAAAAGATTTTCAAATAATCAAACAAAAAGCTGATGCTTGACAATTCCTCTGAAAACTACAAGGCAAGTTAAAAGCCAAAGGTCCCCTTCCATCTAGATATGGTTAATGCACAAGAGTGAAGTCCAAGACCATTGGATGTTGATCAGCTTGCCTTCATCTTAGTCATCATGATGAAGAAATATATATGGATCAATCTAGTGGTTTTAAACATTGAAAACCATCAGTGCCAAAATAATGGTAGAATGAATTGCAAGAGTTGATTTCCATCAAGACCGGCCATGTCCACTGACCTGGATATGATCAGGATATTTTTAGTTAAGTATATGGAACTTTTTTGTTTCAAGACTGTGATAACCCTCGTTAAGATAGTTTCAATCCCTAGTTAAGATAGTTTCAATGCAAAAAAGAAACGCTCAAACGGATAAATTTTCACTTCCTCCCGACATGCTTGTGGCTTAGCTAGAGAACTCTTACGGGTAATTCTCAGCTAAAGTGAGACATTAATCTGGGAAACCAGCAAAGCGACGCTGATGTTAGAATTATATCCAAGAAGCATACTCTTAATTGAAAATGATATTTCATAGCCTAGACCTTTGGGTTCCTAATCATTACGAAAAGACTTGTTTAAGCCATCCTCTCTCTTACTTAAATAGAGTCTTTGTTTTCTTTTGCCACCAAAATGGATCCCAATTTTGTTTTCTTACAAAATGAATCAAGCTTAAACACACTTGTATGGCAAACGTTGAAAAGAAAGGTTCATAAAGTTGTTGAATTAGGTGACAACAAAAGTGTCACATTTTTAAAACATAAAGATTTAGATATGGCGAATCCCAACCTGCCCCATAGATAGCTTCCATGCACAATAAAAAAAAAGACTCTGAAAAATGTACAAAACTCTCTCTCTGTCTTTTCGATATAGTTATTCGTCAATATACGATCACTACATTGCAAAGGGCACATGCTGCCGAACCATATTATCTCATCTCAATTAATTGGTTTTCAAAAGATACACAATCGTCCAACTAAGACTCGAAAAAAATAAAAGGGAAAAATCTTATACAGCGAGAGTGGGACCCCGTGAAGATGGGCTTCCCCGTGGAGGGAGGGACCATGGCTGTTGGGAAGATTGGCATTCCTGTCGATGTCCAAATGATTTTAGGCCTAAATCCACTTTCACACTGGAGACAAGTTTTCCCAGCCACATGGTGATAGACTTTTTCTCTGCAAACGTGGCATAGACCCACAGTCGTCCCTGCCCTCATCGTCATCGTCGGTCCACTCCAGCCTGATTAAAAAAAGAAAAACAACAAAAAGGTGGTTAAAAATGCGATTTATAAAAAGTTACGGCACTTTTCGTTTGAGACATATACCATTTGGTGTCATGCATTTAGTCATTTACTACTCAACGGGGGTCTTCTTCAATTGTGTCCTCCCAGTCTCTCCATATATCTCCAAGTTGATTCGATTTAGACAGGTCAGAGGAAATGGCGTGGCCCCGGTTGATCGGACTTTATTATATACATTGTATTGGTGCATTATATACACCGTATTGGTGCATGAAATTTCATGTGTTAATGTGGTTAATGACAAAAATACATTTCTTTTATGCTTGTTGCGTGCAACCAGCTCTTCGGGCCGATCGAAAGGGAGACTAAATGGACAAATAAGGGACCCGGCCGTCTTTAATCGGCTCTTATTAGCATTAGATGTGAAAAGGAAAGGTGTTTCATATTTAAATCACATCATCCAAGAAAAGTTGTTTTTAATTTTCCTCCTAATAGTATATAATATGAAACGCTAATTGTCGATGGTTTCAAAGAAATTAGTATAGCTGATTGGACTGGGGTGCAATAGAAAGGTGTGTCGGTCCTGTGGACATATGGATATGGGTCGCCTGTGGCATTTATATTGCATGGATACCTTGCTCTGGCCTTAAGAGGAAGAGTAGTGAGTTATGATCTGCTACGAGACACTGTTATAGAAATTTTTATTTTTGAAGGGACACAACATATATAAATAAGTAAATAATTATAAGAAGTCTATGTAAAAATATGTCAAAATAAATAAAAATTTTGTTGTTGACTAATCCTCTCACTCACTCACCTGTAAGTGGAGTACATGGTAAAAATGCAAAACAATGAACAGGGAATCTCCCTTGACACAAAAAAAAAGAGAAAAAAAACTGCAGTTCAAGGGAAGGGTTTTCTTGGTGATATTAGTAATGAAGACGTTGTCAAAAGAAATTTGAAACATAGTGCTAAAAGACACTGCAAAAAATTAAGATCTTGGTCAGTAGAAGCGATGGCACTTCCAGAAGAAAACAGTTGATCGTGGCAGAGAAGGTACTCAAAGTCTAATAATGGTGGCGAAACTGTTATCGTAACCACAAGAGAAACAGAAAGGATCTGTTTATCACCTAAAAGTCCTGCAGCGAGGACATAACTAGACAGAATACAAATGTATGAGCACAAAAAAGGTTATATCTTAACTCAGCTGTGACTACCAAACTGGTAATCTCCGTCTCCGTTGTCATTTTTGTAATTCGGTGACAAGTAACTATCGCCCTTTCTGTTAATGAATTTTCCAATATTCTGTCGGCACTTTGGGTCTCTCTCTAATTGTTGGACGACGTGAAAGTCATACAAAATTAATATCATCAATCCTGGTAGCTCCCCTTCTAAAATAATTTAGTGCAAACGCGACGCATGCCCTATCCAGATGCCTTTTTTTCAAATAAGAATTAATGAACATGAACCAGGTTCGCTTAGATGGTAGCTAGAAGCGCGATGCTGGCTTGCGATCTCGGATCTTTTATAGTCTTTTTCCCAGATTTCTCGTCTATAAAATCTCATGAGATGCCTCTTCTTTGAGCAGACATCTAGCATTCCCCCGTCCACCTTAATTAACAGCCAGGAAATGGCTCGTTCATCATCCTCCTCTTTCTTCTTCTTCATCTTCCTCTCTTCAGTTGCTCTGTGCGGCTTGCACTCTGTGGCACAAGCACAGCTCACACCCAATTTCTACTCCACCTCGTGTCCTCTTGCTCTCACCACCATCAGAACTCTTGTCCGAACGGCTGTGCTGTTGCAGCCGAGGATGGGTGCTTCTCTTGTTCGCCTGCACTTTCACGATTGCTTTGTCAACGTACGTTCCTCCTTGCTTGCTTCTTACGTCTTTTCATAATTGTTTGCTTCTTGAGAAACAGTTAGACAGAATTGGTGACTAATATGTTTTTTCATGACCGAACACTTTCGCCCTCAATTACAAACATGAAGGCACGCTTTTCAATATGACTCTTACCAAATAAAACATGCTGAATGCTTGTAATCAAATCTACCATGTTGAGGAAAAGGCCGTAACCAGTCCGCTCTCTAGGTTGCAGTATTTGCTGCCAAAAAAGGAAGACCGTATTAGCGTAAATAAAAAACATGAGACCCTTCATTTGCCTTACGGCAAAAGACTGGGCTGCCAGGCAGGGGCGGAGTGGGCAATTGCCCACCCAGTCAAATTTATTTACATATTCGTTAGACTCAAATTTTTGCATATTTACATATAAAACGCTCAGAACAACTATTTTTTACTCATATTCAATCGATTGATCTCCTTTTTTCGGTTTTTAATAAGGAAAATCTGCTATTATTCCTTTTTCCTTTTGAGGTCTCAGTCATCGTGGATTATGGAGTTATTTTGGAGTTTTCATTCTTTGGACTACGCCTAGATCTTTGTGCGCTCTCTCACTGTTGTTTGGTGTGAGGTTAGGGATGCGATGCGTCGGTTCTCCTGGATGATTCTACAACTATCCAGAGCGAGAAGAGTGCAGTTCCGAATATGAACTCACTGAGGGGATTCGAGCTCATCGACGCCATTAAAGCTGCACTGGAGCTGCTGTGCCCTGGGAAGGTTTCTTGTGCAGACATTCTTGCAGTTGCTGCACGCGAATCAGTGGCGGCGGTAAGCCCTTTGTGTGTCCCTGTTTGTCTGGTAAATATGGTAACTAGTGGTAGCGAGACGGTTTATATCTTAAGACAACCATGGATACCTACAAACTAAGAACAGTTTTTTCACAAGATTTTAGTTCAATCTAAGCTTTCGTGATCCCTCAAAAATGCGTTTTCCCGCCTTAATAAACCCAATATATAGAAAAAAAAAATGTTATGCTCACTTGAGGTACATGGCTTTTAAGCATAGATCAACTGGAAAATAAAAAAGTACCGGAAATTTTCACTATATACTGGAACATTTGTATGACCATATAAGTTGGCCAATTAGCTAGGAACATGGATATCCAAAGAAAAATATGTATCCGGAACTTGTCCTGAAACATAGGAAATTTTTGCATGTAAATGCGAAAAATCAATCCTACATGCCGTCTTGCAAGTAGTATACATGTCGTTTTATTAGAGAGACAAGACCATGTGAGCCATGACCAAATATACTTGATCGATTAGAAGCAAAGTCGTCGCCAAAGTCCCCTAGCATTAAAAGCTTCCAACTTCCAAGACAACTTCAATTTCCTTTTCTCTTCTAGATAGCGTACGTGCACTCACACCTCATGAATACCTTTCATTGAGTGGTAGGATAATCTTCCTGCTTAGAGGTTTTTCTGGCCATAATTATTCAGAAAAATCAATTTTTTTTTTTTTATCAAACACCTTTGCCCGACCTTTATAATTTTTTAAACTTAAAAAGTATTGCAGTGAGGAAGCACCATATTTCCATTAAAAATTTGGGAGGGAAAGTGGCAACATAAGCACACCTCAACATGTTAAATAACAACATTTAAGTTGGAGAATGCCAGTTACGCCTAGAATGTAACTATGACACCCTTTCTGATTTGTTTTATGACTAAAAATAGTACGTACATGATATATATTGATCAGGACATGTATATTATATATTGATGATATTTATAATAATCAGTCGTTGTCTTCCCTTTTTATTCATTCCGTGAACCGAACTTATCTAAAGAACTAATCGGGATTTGTCAAAGTAATGTGTAATTATAATTGGTAACGAGGTCAAGTTCACTGCCCTACCAGTTGTGTGCGCCGTTATACGTGCACAGCTTAATAAGCGCAGTAAAAGAATGGTTGTAATTGAAAAATGATCATATCCTTTATAGTCATTTCAACTTTTTTATTATCATTTTTATCCTACCAAAACCATGTTTTTTTTTATATGAACTAGAAATATTTTGGACATTAACTATACTGGCGCACAAAATTTTGGGCATCAGTATGGCACTTACAACCAGCTTTAGTGTCAGCAGCGTTTTAGGTCTGGTGGGTGGGAGGGCGGATATATATATATATATATATATATATGAACTGTTATTGATCTTTCTCCTTGTAACATTTGACAACTTAATTTTTGCTAACTTGTTTTGCTTTATGAAATACCAGCTCCGAGGCCCCACATGGACGGTGTTGCTAGGGAGGAGAGACTCACTTATAGCAAACAGAAGTGGTGCCAATACCGACCTTCCTCCTCCCTTTTTCAGCTTAAGTCAGCTCACTCAGTCCTTCGCAGACAAAGGCCTAAGTTTCGGAGACATGGTTGCTCTCTCAGGTCGCGATACAAATCCACTTCTAAAATCACCCGAAGACAATGCCTTCTATAATTCTATTCCACGTTCAACCCATCGGATATTTCAATAGACAAAAATTTTTCACTAAACGCTCCTTCAAAATTTTCATGACTTAGTGGTAAAATCTGAATTGAAGTTGGCAACTAGGAACCTGGTTATATGCACCATACCAATTTTTGTACATAATATAGTTAATGACTAAACTATCTTTATTTACACTAAAGAAATTGTACAAATAAAATAAAAAAATTATAAAAAACTTTTTTTTTTAAATACCAAAATGCTTATTTCTTCCTTCGTTTTTCGGGTGAGGAAATACTTGGTAGGGCTGGCGCGATTAACGCCATACATATGATGTTGTGCTTAAAAACAGGCGCTCACACGTTCGGGAAAGCGAGGTGCACGAATTTCCGCGCCCACTTAAACGAGAGCAACATTGATCCAACCTTTGCTGCGACTCTCAGACCTGCCTGCGGCAATTCTTCGGCCAACGACAATAATTTGGCGAACCTGGATGTCTCAACTCCTAATACCTTCGATAATGCATATTACACAAACCTGCTGAACAGGCGGGGCCTTCTTCACTCCGATCAAGAGCTCTTCAATGGAGGCGCAGCTGATGCAATAGTGAGGACCTACAGCACAACCCCCTCCACTTTCTTCACGGACTTCGCCAATGCCATGATCAAGATGGGCAACATAAGCCCCCTCACCGGAACCAGTGGACAGATAAGACGGAACTGCAGAAGAGTCAATTAGATCTACAAGTTTGGCTACATCTTCCATGTGTTGCTTCTCTTGCGGATCTCTGTCTGCTTTTGTTCTGGTGTGAATCTTTTGTCGAAGATTTCAGAATAAGGTTAAAGACTGGTCATGAAAAGACATCATGCTCCTTAACAGGAACAGATGCAAGTATTCTTCGTGTGCCATTATTGTACTGCTTTCTGTTAAACACCAGGAGAAACGTGTTAGCGACCAGGCAGCCAACAAGAGTTCATTTAAGAACTTCAACCTAAAAAGAAGATCAAGGGCTGAGTACCCGTCGATCACCTCCATTGGCATAATCAACTTTGGTTAGCGCCCGTCCCTTAGGCGACCTGAAGATTATGCTTCATCGGTGTACGTATCATCATCCAATAAAGTATGTTAATGGGTTTGTCATGTCTTCTCAATTATCACGAGTTTAGCTCCTTTTTATACTGTTGTCCGTTGACGATACGGTCACGTTCTTCCTCCTCCTCCTTCTCCATGATCATCAAGATTTTATTTTCTCTTCCATGACGATGATGTTGATCATCATCTTCTTCTCGTTATCTTCGCATGTTGGCTATATTGAAAAGCCAGTTCAATTTTCCGACAACCAATCATATGTTACTTGTATGAGTTTGACATGCATGCATGTCATGCTAAGACATGCACTTACATTACGCAAATGTATTATGTATGATGCATATCTACACGATTGGCATGCATGACATGAAGAATGTTATGCATATGAATATTGTATGCATTACGGATTAACTTATTTGATCAACCTTACCCAACTTGGACGTTTCAACTCCTACACCCTCTGTAATTCATATGTATCTACAAATACCTCTTAAACACATAGCAAAAGCATATATTATTCTCATGGACTACACTGCAACCACATTTAGATAATAGCTTGAACCCACACCATTGTTTTATTAAAAAAGGAAGTGGGGATATCATTTTCTGGTGACAATACAACAAGTGTCAAATATTTTATGCATGCTAGAATCCAATCATTCCAAATTGTGTCCAAAATTTTTACAGAAAGTTTCAAGTGGAAAAGTGCGGCCCCATTCTTGTTCAACATCACGTATCAATAGAGCCCACCAGTCCTTGATGGGAGCCGTGGTCTTCGTCATGTATAATAATGGTAGAATGATTTACATGTTTTGGACGCATAATATATATAGCACTCCATCGTTCAATGATTCTCATCCGATCAACGACGCGGGCCCATCTATGAGGTTAACTTTAGTTAAACATGCTGAACTTTTATTTCAAGACTGTGTTCGGTACATGTTCAGTAAAATGGGCTTTGCTTGGCATTCTGTTTCGTATATTTACAAAAATAATATTTGGCTTTGCTTCATGGATCGGCTATTTTTACTAAAATCCTGTCAGCTACTCTCAATACAAAATTAAAGATAACAGTTACAGCGATCCTTTTATAAGATGAAAGAAAAAATTTCAAACTCGAAAGCATATACGTTCACTTCTTTTTGACATGTCATGATTTAACTAGAGAACTATGTGGGTAATTCTCAGCGGAGGGAAGGCAGAAAGCCTGCAAAGTTACGCTGGTGTACGAATTATATCCAAGAAACATGCTCTTAAATTTAATCATATTTTATAACCCTAGACTTTTGGTTCCTAATCATTACTATACGACTTGCTAGGAAAGCTTGTTTAAGCCAACATCTGTCTTACTTGCATTAAGTTTGTTCCCGTCTGTCATCAAAATGGACCCTAATTTTGTTCACATAGAAGAGGTTGGATCTTTATTGTTGTCTGCGTGCATCAAGCTCAACCACACAATTAAAAATTTATAAAGAAGTTGAATTAAGTCACGTCATAAGTGCTCCGTTTTTTCTGAACATGCATGAAGAATTAGGTACCGCGAATCTCACGCAGTCCCGTAGCCAGCTTCCTTGCGCAATAGAAAAAAAAAAACTCAAAAAGATGGCTAATTAGTAGCAAATGATCGAAGTGTATATAAAATTCTCTGTCTGTTGTAAATATTGGTTAGTCGATATACGAACACTACTATGCAAAGAGCACATGTGGTTTGTAATTATGTTTCACATGCTGTCGAATGACATTAATCTCATCTCATCTTGTTGGTTTTCGAAAGATGCACAAGCATGCATCTATGAGTTGAAAAGAATTCCTTTAAGCCATCGATTTCCCTTGCTTTTGGGATCATAAGCTTCATGAGGATCAATGATGTCGCTTCATCAGTCATGCACCTTTCAACTTAAATGTTGCATTCCATTAATGTAAGAAATAAAAGCATAATGAAGCAAATCACTAGAAGTTATGCCCTCCTTGAAGCCAAAACAAAGTGTGAACTCATTATCATCTGCAAGAGATTGAGTGCTGTCCGAACACAACCGAAGTGCTCGGGTTCCTAAAATGACCAAAATACTTCTAATAGGAAAGTTGATAAATAATGGAACAGAACAAACATAAAAAATCGGGAAAAAAATTTAAAAAACTATACTACCCCCCACACAATGACGTGGTGGTTTGTCAGGCTTCAACTTATAGCAATAAGGCAGATTGAGTTGCAACAAGTTTGTACAAAGAGGTGCCGGCGCGGGGACATTTTTTATTTTTTATTTTTTTGATAAAAAAGTGGACATTATAGACATTTTCACATTTTTGCAATAGTTTTTTACCACTTTTTAAAAGTTTCTTTTCATTATTTTAATAAGAATATTTTTGTTATTGGTACCTTTGTTCGTGCACAACAACAACAACAACGCTTCAACCAAGCTTGAATTACATCACATAAACAATTTCTAGAGTCACTGGAGACGGTAAGATAAGACCGCGTGATGTACATGGAGAATCATTCTCATGGCATAATTCAAATCATTGCATCTAAGCATGTTCTTTTCCAACAAGTGGTATTATAAAAAGTAAGGAACAACTACATCCTAAAGCCTAATGGATGCTGAAGCGAGTAAGCAGCGGAGTCTCTTGACAAAAACAAAATCTCCACTTCAGCCAAGAAGTTTTTTTAGATCCACGAGAGAACAAGAACCAAAAAATGCTACAGTTCACGGCATATAGAATGCGTGAAAATCCTCCAACGAGTTCATAATTAAATGCACAAACAAGTGTGGCTACCAACCTATAATCCCACGGAACATCAATCTCTCTCTAGTCTGTTGGAGGAGGTGAAATACAAATATCATCGACCATGCTAGCACCGGTTCAAAAATAATTTAATGCGGGATGCCTTTTTACCCAATATAAATTATTTTCGCCTTGACGCAGTGAATTAAATATTGAACATGAACCAGATCCTGTTTGGACGGTCTAAGGACCTTGCCGGCGGCCGGCCGGCGATCGCGGTTTTTTTTTTTAAAAAAAATTTCTGTTGCCATGTTTTCTCGTCTTTAAATCTCATGAGATCCGTCTCCTCTGAGCACAGAGCATTCTCTTCTCCCGTCCTTAACACCCTTGAAATGGCTGGTTCATCATCATTCGCTTTCCTCTTCTTCTTCTTCTCTTGTCTTGCTCTCTGTAGCTTGCACTCTTTCTCACATGCGCAGCTCACACCTAATTTTTACTCCACTTCGTGTCCTCTTGCTCTCACCACCATCAGAACTCTTGTCCGTGCGAATGTGACGTCTGAGCCTAGGATGGGCGCCTCTCTTGTTCGCCTGCACTTTCATGACTGCTTTGTTAACGTGTGTTCCTGCTCTGCTCTTGCTTTATACGTCCTTTCATATCACATATATTTTGTTCTTGGACAACAGTCGGACAGAATTGTTGATTATTATGTTTTTTACATGAGCGAACAATTCTGTCCTTGCTTACAAACATGAAGGCAGGAGTTTCAACCCGAGAGACTTAGAAAATGAAGCATGCTAGATTCCTGTAATCAAATTTACCATCTTAGGAAAAACGGTAGCCCAGTGATCTGTTTTCCTGATAGCTGTTGCGACCAAAAAGGTGGCCGCTATTAGGGAAACAGAAACCATGAGGGCTTTCATTGGGTTTGCGGCCGAAATCTGGACTGCCATTTCCCGAGAAAGGATAATGCATGAATTATAGCTCATGCTGTGTTGCTTGGCCTGTGTGACTCAGGGATGCGATGCATCGGTGCTCTTGGACGACTCCGCAACTATCCAGAGCGAGAAGAGTGCGCCTCCAAATATGAACTCGTTGAGGGGATTCGAGCTCGTCGACACCATTAAAGCTGCACTGGAGGTACTTTGCCCTCGTGTGGTTTCTTGTGCAGATATTCTGGCAGTTGCTGCCCGCGACTCGGTCGCAATGGTAAGCCTTGTTTTGTGTGTGTGTGTGTGTGTGTGTGAGACTATATAGTGAATATGCTCGGAGGTCATTTATTGAACGGATTTTATTCAAAGTTGATTATGTGCACACTCCTATGCACGGAAATGTGTAATGACCAGCAAAAGCCGGAACATCCCGATAAGTACGAAAAAATAATGAAAAAGTTAAGACTGTTAAAAGGAGTTTGTCTGTTCAAAATTAGGCTTCTCTCCTCATGGGCATTTCCTTGTCGATTGTCACCAAGCATTCAGTATGATTTGAACTTAAAGGCCCATCTACTTCCATATAAAGGGCATGCGCGCATTTATAATTCATGAAGACCTCAAGGAAGGTCTTTAAAATGCTGGAGGTTATTATCGCAACTCTTTTTCCAACTCCACAGTTTAAATTGCAGTGTCATTCCTTACAAGATGGCTGCAAACTTCCTGGAAGGTTCTCCTGGGCATCTACCAATTTATTTCAAAATGCTTCTGGACCAGCTGATAAGGCCAGACACACAATGTATATATCCAGCTTTTTCTTTTCTTTTTCAGGTTTAGGGCGTTTCATGAAAATTTTACCCAGCAAGATTTTTACTAAAATAGATGGAACCTATACATTTTGAAGTGTTTTTTTTTTCAAAAATGGCAAAATTTAGAGGTTGCAAATATTTTGCCTCCTCTAATGGAGACCTGGTTTCATGTTCAGGCTGAGCACACTTGCATAGTACTCAGACTTTAGGCTTAAAGGAGATTTAAAATCAAATAAATGAATAGTTCACTTGCATAGTACTCAGACTTTAGGCTTAAAGGAGATTTAAAATCAAATAAATGAATAGTTGCTAGCAGAACAAACAATTTATCATCAACTGATCTTCTTCTTCTTTAATTTTTGACGCCTTCGCTAACTCCTTTTGCTCCATATTATCAGCTTGGTGGCCCCAACTATGCGGTGATGCTAGGGAGGAGAGACTCACTTATAGCAAACCAAAGTGGTGCCAGTACTGACCTTCCTCCTCCCTCTTTCAGCTTGACTCAGCTCAATACATCCTTCGCTCAAAAAAAGCTGAGTTTCCAAGACATGGTTGCTCTCTCAGGTGATTACTCTTACTACTGTCGTAATTTAAATACCTGGACAAATCATGTTTCAGAATTATCAATACTGATCCTCAAAAGAAGACTTAGGTCCCGGATCCCCAAAGATTACTTATTATTTCTTTTTCAACCCCCCAAAGATTTAGAAAGTTATTAGTTTTGTAATCTACTTTCTAGAACCTCTAATTGGTCCGTTCAGAATTTTGATGAAGTAATGGCAAAACTGAATTCAAGGCAACCCAATTGAACCCAACTATGAAAAACCATCGGTTCAGATGCATTTTCAATCGGAAAATTGAAATCAAGCATGATCTCTCCGTTTGGTAACGAAAGCAGCAACCAATTGATCATCAGATTCAGTCATAATTTTACATATGAATTCAAGACCTAATTTGGCAGGTTTTAAGAATCGAATAACATAATAGAATTGGAGCCCAAAGTTATATTCATATGTATGGTCCAATTAATTGAGAATTAGTCACGTCGAGGGCTAATATATGCCAAGGCTTCTCAAATTGATGCCACTGATATGGTCATGTGAATAGGCGCTCATACATTCGGGAGAGCGAGGTGCGTAAATTTCCGCGACCACTTGAACGAGAGCAACATTGATCCAGCCTTTGCTGCGACTCTGAGACCTTCTTGCAGCAATTCTTCGGCCGACGACAATAATTTGGCGAATCTGGATGTCTCAACTCCAAATGCCTTCGATAATGCATATTACAGAAACCTGCTGAACAGGCGGGGCCTTCTTCACTCTGATCAAGAGCTCTTCAATGGAGGCGCTGCTGACGCAATAGTGAGGACCTACAGCACAAGCCCCACGGCCTTCTTCACTGACTTCGGCAACGCCATGATCAAGATGGGCAACATAAGTCCCCTTACTGGAACCAGTGGACAGATAAGGCTGAACTGCAGAAGAGTCAACTAGATCTACCGCTTGGCCACATTTTCCTTGTGTTCCTTCTGTTGCCAATCTCTGCGTTCTGTTCTGCGTGTGGAGCTCTTGTAGAAGATTTCACAATAAAGCCAAGGATTGGTCTTGATAGAGCGCTGTTCCTTGACTATTTGCCATTGTGGTGGCTTCCGTAAAAGATAGGGACATGCCAACAATGAGTTCACTTGATATCTTCAACTTAAAAAATTCAAGAGTTAGTGCACCTCCATTGGCGTAATCAACTTCATGGTCAGTGTCTGCCGTTTGGGTGATCTCACGATTGTGCCTCTTCAGTGTATCATGATCATATTAAGAAGTATGCTAATGTGTTCATCATCTCTTCTCAATTATCACCAGTTCAGCTATTTTCTTTATACAGCGTTCCGCGAGAAACTGCAGTTACTTTCTCCCTCATCAAGATTTAAACTGTACTGTAAACTCAAAAAGAATAAAAGCAAACATTTTAAACTTCAAATTTTCTAAACAAACGAAACGTTTCCCTAGCAAAATCTTGCAAGATCTGTTATCCTCTCTCGAAAAACAGGGTCTTCTTTTTCTAGTGAAATTTATGGCAGAAATTTGTCTGCTGGTTCAGATACAAGATCTGACAAATACGGATGCATTTCGTCGGAGTCGGCGGCCCACTTAGGGTCGGACCAAAGTTGATTTAAGTTTCACTACCGAGCACAGCCCGCTTACTTGATCTGAATCTGAACTGAAACCATCAATTAAATTTCATATTGAACGTCCGAACTGAAACAATGAATCTGAATTTGACTAGTTTGGTTTTTGGGTAATAACATCCTTTGCTATAAGTAAAGGATTCCCGAGCAACTGGTGATTAGTTTATTCTTTCAGGAAACACAGATGCCCCTACCAAGTCGTGTTACCAAGTCTAGTTGATACATGTACCAAGGATATCTTGAAATCTTTGTATCTGCATAATGGCCAAATCTGTCCAGGCTGATATGCAAGTAATTCCCCATTTCAGCACCGGCCCATATGCAATAATAGCATGAAATTTTACTTGCCTACAATAAACTTTTCAATGAATAGCTACATATTTACGGGGATCATGATAACATGAAAGCATTGCCTGCATCATGCATTTGCTGCTGGACTGTAGTGACTGGGATGGTATTCTGGTTTTTGTTAATAATGTCTTCTAAGCTTGAGGAAGATTGCGAGCTTGATTTACCTCTGTATGTTAACCGGCTCTCTAGTTGCTAGATATGATTCCATGCTATAACTGACCCTCAGCTCCATTAAATTTCAGAAACTGGTAAAACTGGGCCAAGATTTAGATCCGACTGGTTCTGTCTTAGTTTTGAAACTAAATTCGTTAAGAATTTAGGGATGATGGAAATGAAAAGCATGTTGGGTTTCTGTTTTGTAGCAGTTGAGAAGTTTATGTGCTGGCTCTTATTCTTGTAGCTTTGTAAAATTCAAGTATTTCCTTGGCCATTACAGTGTGAAAGTGTCGAGATCTGCCCATAAGTCGCCGGGAACCATTTATGTCTCAAGCGCAAGAACAATCTCATCAACTTGGATTTTTCAACTCCTACACGGTTTGATAATTCACGCAGATATATTAACAAAGCCCTTGAGCAACAGCATACATAAATGTCATAGACTAATACAAGTTGTTTGGGATTGAAAGTGGCCACATATATTAGAGCAAATCCACACAATTGATTTATAAAAAGAGAACTGGAAAATCGATTTCTCATAATACAACATGTGTTAAAAGGTTTTATATATGACAAGATTTAATCATTTCCAAAAATGTTACCAAAAGTTTTGGCATCCAAAGGTGCGGGGCCCCCTTGTTCAACATCCTGCGTCACAGAAATATGGGTCTCTTTCTTGTGTAATAATGGTAGTAGAATTATTTAAGTGTTGGCCAGCGCATAGCATATGGTTATATACCATACCATTGGCCAATGATTTCTCATCGGATCAACCATGTGCAGTGATTCTCACGAGGTTAATTTTAGTTAAAAATTTGAAGCTTCTTGATTTCAAGATTGTGTTCAGCATTCGTTAAGCAGAATATTGAGCTGAAAATGAAATCATATAACTCGTAATGTATAAAAACAAGGTTAGAGTTGTTTCATCGACTTTTGAAGTCACTTCCATAACTGCGATCTTGGTGCAAAAATTAGATTTTGTCGATAACAAATAGTTTTCGGAACTACATATATAGCAACTTCCTCCTCAAGTTAGACCTGGTTTCTCAGGTAAGCTAAGAGGCTTTTTGGTAGAAAAAGCACTTCGTGATTGTCCTATAAATTTGCACAAAAAATTTGGAGTACGTCGGACACTAAAACTATTTTTGGATGAACTTGCTCCAATATTTAGGGGTAGGTTTATGGGACAGTTACAAGGCTGCCTCTAAAGATTTCAAATGTGAATATTTATGTTGAATTTAATATCCTTAAATTAAGAAAGTAGTTATGTGTGCTGTATTGGTGCACGAATTTGCATGGTTAATGACAAAAAAAATACCCCTAATTGGTGAAGACAAAAATGAAAATTGAAAAAAGACAAGAAAAACCCTTCCTTTTTAAAACTTACAAAAATGTCCTTCTGCTCTCTTATGCTTATTATAGATTGCATGCACAACTCACGTCCCTTAATTTGATGAACCATAAATTTTACTTTATCTTGTCAACAAAAGTATGTCATATCATATCCGTATATCTTAAATTTAAAATAATCAGACACCCACTTGAAGGTCTGACTTGGCTGGTACGCCTGGTGCTTGATTGTAGTGAAAAAAATCATTGGTAGTCTTTTTTCAACAACGAGTGCGAGACTTTTTAGTTTTCAACTAGTATCAATTTTCTAAAAAAAGAGAACATATTTCACCTAATTTCCTTATCCATCCCATCATCCATCCTGTCAGCATCGTTGCTGTATAGCTAGCCATTCCATCTAGCGGCCAGTCAAGTTTTGGCCAAGAACATTTCCACTGAGATTTTGTTAGGTGTACACCACTTTACACGCAACAAATATACACCACAATGGTGATGGGGACATTTTTGAATTTTTTTTATGGCGTAGAAGAGATTTTAAACTTTTTTTTTTCACAATCCTTGTATAACCTTGTTTAAAGTTTTTTTTTTAAATTTTAATGAAAACATTTTGGTCATTTTTGTTCAGGTTGGCGTATATAATCAATCAGCTTTGATTTTCATTGACATGGTAAAGATTTTTTCTGCTTTCCTTTTAATTTTTCTTGCAATCAGTGACCCGGTAAGGGATTGTCCTAATGAAAAAATTATTTTTCTTTTCCCTTTTTTTCCAAATCTGGGCTTATTTTTGTTGATATATAGCTGATCACTTTTCCCCTAACAATAATTTTTTGTTGAAAAAATTATGGAAAATGGTCCTCCGAACGATCAATTTTCATTTCTATTTTTTTCCCCTATTTTCGGTAGTTGATGACCTGATGATCGCAAAATAAGATGGTTGAAGTCGATTAGTTCGATTCTGCGTACCCAAATGGTCCATCTTCCGGCCGGTTAATGGTGGTGGAAAATTATGGAGAAAGTTTATTCTTGGGTCATTTTCTAACTTCTAACTCATTTTCTGTGATTGTTTATGTTCTAGTTGACAGAATATGCTAGTTTTTTTCCATTTCTGTTTCAAGGTGTCATCTGTTGATTCTGACTGGTTTCTGTTTATGTCCGTCTCATTTTTCTTTCAATGTCAAGTGAGGGTATAGCTTTATCTTACCCCGCAACCCTGATTTTTGATGTTTATTTAACAGAAACCGCCTTTGGAGTAAAAACACTCAAAGTTATACTCGCATGTTTTCAAGATTCTAACTCCCCTTAATTTTGAAACTTGGTTACTCCTTAACTCCAGTTAAAACAATAGTTTCAAGAAATAGAAGTTACGTCTTCTTTCATAAAAGGTAAAGAAAAATTTCCACTCAAAAGCATAAATTTTTCGGACTTCTTATCGGCATGTCAGGATTTAGCTGGAGAACTCTTTGGGCATTTGTCAGCCAAAGTGAGGCATGTATGAAGGAAATCAGCAGAACGACGCTGGTGTTAGAAATATATCGAAGAAATATGCTGCTAAAATTGAAGTCTCTTCTATGATAACCTTAAAAATATTTGGTACCTCATCATTACTAAACGACTCCTTGCCAATCCTTGCTTTTAAGATCACGATCTCCGTTTTTCTGTCATCAAAATTGGACCCCGAGTTTGTTTCCATGTATAAGATCCAGCTCCTTCATGCAATTGTCATTTTCTTGGGTCAAGCTTAAACACTGTTATAGTTCCGGACAAAGACTGCATAGGAGTTAGGTTCCCGACCTTTTTCTGCAGATCTCAACCCGACTCCTAATCAGTTTCGGCACACAATGAAAAAACTAAAAGCGCTCATAATTAGTAGTAAGTTGTCAGCGTTTTTTTCCGCACACTTGTTAGTCGATATAGGACCACTACTATGCAAGGAGCACATGTAGTCTGTACTGATGTTCTACATGCTGCCGAACGACATTATATCATCTCGGCTTATCTGTTTCCAAAAAGATGCACAAGCAGACATCCAAGGCTTATAAATAATTCCTGTACAGCCAAAGTGGGAGCCCGCGAAAATTGAACTACCTTTGGCTGGGGACGGATGGCTCTTGGCAGCTGGTCCATGTTGAAACCTGATTAGGCCAAAATCTGCTTTCATACTACTGGAGAGAAGTATTTGCATCCATTGAGAAAAAAAAAAACTACTCAAAAAATGGATTTAGAAGAAGAAATCACGGTACGATCGACAAAAAAATAGCGGAGATAGCGGAGTTACTTATTAGCTGGTGTAGGCCACCGCCCACACCAGTCCATCAAAAATTTCATTACCATGCCTCAACGACACATTACCATAACTCCAAAATTACATGTAGTGCATGTCCACACCAAACTTGTGTCATCAATCCGAATAGACTCTCAGTAAAAAAAAATCCTGGCTCGATCTACGGTATGTGTAGTAACGTTAATCTATCATATATAGCTACAGTCGTTCCCTTAACAATTTAAAACTTTAGCTTTTAAACCCGGGAAATCATTATCTATAACGTGATTGTGATCTTCTCATGGCCCGAACTGAAAAAACCAAGAAATGCTAGCTCTCATGTGTCCTCGCCGGTTGTTCTTGGTCCAGATGCGTTCATTAGTTTACGGCGCCTCTGTTTAACCGAAATGGCGATGGGTCGATGGCATGTGAGACTAGATATGGACACAAGGCCCCTCCATTCGAGCTTGAATTACCTCTCAGTAGCGATATATATGAAAAGGACAGGTACTTTAGACAGTAAGATGAAACTGCACAATAATGCAACTGAATCCTGAAACCTAATTGATGCCATGCGATGAAGTTGCAGCGAGTAAGAAGGAGACTCTCTTGACAGAAACAAAGTGTTCAGTTTAACGAACATCATAGTTCGGCTGAAGACGGGGTCATTGGGTTAGAGAGTTGATTCGGCAACTTGGTTGGGTTAGATCATAAGTTTTTATAGTGCATTTTTTTATAAATAGATGAAAAATATAAGTTTATCAAGACTTCATGCTTGTTTTTTTTTATCAACTAAAACTAAATAACATACAATATAAGTATTTGTGTAGATTTAGTGAAGTCTGTGATATTTTTTTAATTTCAAAAATAACAAACTTCAGAACAATGCATGATAAATGATAATATGTAATTAGTTGAAGATCCCAACTGACTTGGCGGGTTCTGACCCATGACCCATTTATGATCCCAGCCGACTTAAACGACCTGTGACTTTGGAACAGCAAGCGATGATCTTTTGGTGATATTAGTGACAAAAGCATTTATCACAAGAAGACAGAATTCTAGGGAACACTTTGCAGAAAATTAAAATTTTGAAGATCAGCACCAACTGGTAGCGATGAGCAAAAAGCAGTTCATGGCCGAAAAGAGGTGTTTAATGTCAATAATAATGGTGGCAAAACTTTTTTCAACTAAAAGCAGAACGCCAGAAGCTGTTCACACAAGAGATTTTGACTTTCAACGAACAGATACCTGCAAAAGTGTTGCCAACACACACCAGGACACACAAAAGAACAAGAAGCAAAGGCTACAGTCCATCCTCTCATTGAACAGAATGAATGTACAAACAAGTCTGACTGCCAAACTAAGAATGAACAAAATTTGAACCTCTCTCTATCTATCTCTCTCGATGAAATACAGATATCGTCGCTCACTCTAGCTTGCCTTCGAAAATATTTTAGTGCAGAGTCGTGCTCCATCCATACGCCTGCTTTTCCCACGTCAAATATATATTTTCTTCATGGCCCAGTGAATTAATGAACGTGGACCAGGTTCAATTAGGTAGCCGTAGCTAGAAGACCGATGCGAACCTGCGATCTGGGATCTTTTAGTCTTTTTGCCCGATTTCTCGTCTATAAAATCTCACTAGATGAGTCTTCTTTGAGCACAGATCTAGCATTGATCCCCCTGCTCCTTAGTTAACACCCTTGAAATGGCTCGTTCATCTTCCTCCTCTTTCTCCTTCTTCTTCTTCTTCTCTTCCCTTGCTCTCTGTGGCTTGCACTCCGTCGCAGATGCACAGCTCACACCCACTTTCTACTCCACCTCGTGTCCCCTTGCTCTCACCACCATCAGAACTCTTGTCCAAACGGCTGTGCTGTTGGACCCGAGGATGGGTGCCTCTCTTGTTCGCCTCCACTTTCATGACTGCTTTGTTAACGTATGTTCCTGCTCTGCTCTTGCTTCATACATCTTTTCATATAGATTTTTTTCTTGAGAAATAGTCGATCGGATACAATTGTCGACTAATACTTTTACATGAACTAACACTTCCGTCCTTGATCACAAACATGAGGGCATGCAGGCTTTTCAACTTGACTCTTATAAGCGAATGAGACATTCTTACTCATTATGGAGTTAATGAATTCGATGCTTCCATTCTATGGATAATGACAAGATTATTTCTGGCTGATTCTTCGTTCGCTCACTGTTGGTTGGCCTGTGCGACTCAGGGATGTGACGCATCGGTGCTCTTGGACCAATCCACAACTATCCAGAGCGAGAAGAGTGCAGCTCCAAATGCAAACTCATTGAGGGGATTCGAACTCGTCGACACCATTAAAGCTGCACTGGAGCTCCTTTGTCCTGGAGTGGTTTCTTGTGCAGACATTCTAGCAGTTGCTGCCCGCGACTCAGTAGCGGTGGTAAGCCTTCTGTGTGTGATCGTTTGTTTAGTGAAGATACATGTGATGTGGGGAGGACACCTCCAGACGGTTTATATCTAAGACAAATACGGACACACCTACAATGTCAGTTTCTTAAGTTACTAATTTCAATTCAATCCATGCACATAATCGATGTTCGTTACCCCACACAATTACTATAGTGCATGTTTTTTTAATATATCTTACAGTTAGAAACAGAAAATTATGATGATTATGTATATGATTTTCAGTTTTTGTTTGCTCAAACGTAGGCTTTTAAGCATAGAAAATAATCAATTATATGAAATTTTCTCTGTATATTACAACTTCAGATAGAATTAACACACATACAACAAAACACACACACACACACACACAGAGAGAGAGAGAAATGGACTGATGGTGATGTCTTAAAGGAGAATGGGCAGCATATTTTTTAATACATTTCTCCATATATCGTTAATTGCATAAAATATCATATTTTCTATATACTTACTTTATTTAAAATTTAAAATATCTATGTTGTTCGTATATGGTATATAAGATTCGTTTTCGATTGGATGATGCTATCCCTTAGAAAATATTGCGCAAAATAAAATGTCGAATTCCTATCAAAATCAGATATCAATTATATGGGATTGAGCAGGAAAGCCAAACCTCATACCGGACAAAAGCTCCGATAACTGTTCGGATTCAGATTTTCATATATAAAAACGATTATTGAATGCCTAACTTGGCCCAGAAATAGATGGTAGATGAATACGTGAACCGTTGATATGCCTATAAAAGATGGAAGAAATTAGCCTGTGATTCGTGAAAAGCTTTCATTTTTCTGATTCCGTTATTAATTAGCATGTGATTCCTTTATTAAATACCGGTGGTAAAATACACCTCAACATATTAAATAACAAAATTTTAAAATTAAAAGCTCGCATGTAAAGCCATGACACCCTTTTCAATAATGTTATATTCATGATATTGGAATCCCTTGAGCGTTCTATCTACCCCCAGTTTGTCAACTAAAGCAAGCAATTATATCATCTTCTGGATCTTCTTTAAATTTTGACAACTCGGCTAACTTCCTTTGCTGCCTATTATCAGCTCCGCGGCCCCACATGGTCGGTGCCGCTAGGGAGGAGGGACTCACTTGTAGCAAACCAAGCTGGCGCCAATACCGACCTTCCTGCTCCTTTTTTTAGCTTAGCTCAGATCACTCAGGCCTTTTCAGACAAAGGCCTAAGTTTGACAGACATGGTTGCCCTCTCAGGTGATTTCCCTCACTATTCTAGTAATTTAATCACCTTCCAAATCCTGTCCTTCTGTAATTACCCCAAATGCATACTTCTTAAAAACTTTTAGTATGTTCTCCTTCAAAATTTTGACGAACTAGTGATAATCTGAATTCATGCATATGCATATATTATATTATTCATGCAGATTGCAGACTGATGAATGCCATATATGATATCTATGATTTGTGCTTATAACAGGCGCTCACACGTTCGGGAAAGCGAGGTGCACGAATTTCCGAGCCCATTTAAGCGAGAGCAACATTGATCCAGCCTTTGCTGCGACTCTGAGACCTACTTGCAGTAATTCTTCGTCCGACGACAATAATTTGGCAAACCTGGACGTCACAACTCCTAATACCTTCGATAATGCATACTACACAAACCTGCTGAACAAGAGGGGCCTTCTTCACTCGGATCAAGAGCTCTTCAATGGAGGCGCTGCCGATGCATTAGTGAGGACCTACAGCACAACCCCTTCCACTTTCTTCACCGACTTCGCCAACGCCATGATCAAGATGGGCAACATAAGCCCCCTCACCGGAACCAGCGGACAGATAAGACGGAATTGCAGAAGAGTCAATTAGATCTACAAGTTTGGTTACATCTTTCCATGTGTTGCTTCTCCTGCCCATCTCCGTCTGCTTTTTGCTCTGGTGTGAAGCTTTTGTCGAAGATTTCAGGATAAGGTTAAGTACTGGTCTTATAAAATGTGGTTCCTTATGTAACATCCCCCAGATACAAGTATTCTGGTGTATGAGATTGTAATACTTTCTGTAGAAGAGGAGAAGAACAATGCGTGTCGGACCTTGCATGAGTGTCTACATGCAGGTCGTGCTACAGACATGCAGTTGTGTTGCAAACATGTAACGACGCATATATGCGAGATATAAGCTACGCATTAATATATGAATGTCATGCATATTATGTGATTAAATGCCCAAAAGTTTAAAAGTTGATTCGCCCAATGGGCATCGTGAAACTTGTTTAGAAAATTAATTCGCCCAATGGACATCAACAACCAATTCTCTGCCTTGAAAAGGAGGAAACATCCTGTCCTGTTCCTTCCTGCTAGCTAATGACGTAACTATGCGCTACGAGTTCCATAGCTAATGAGTAATGACTCCTCAAAAGGAATCAACACTTCATAGTTGACTAAAAACTCGAAGATGTGACGGGCAACTTTTCATGCACAATACAAAAGTTTTTTTTTTTGGCCGGACAAGACTGGGTTTGATCCTTGTAATGCCCATAGCTTAATCCCATAGTTAATACAGCGTGACCACATGTAGAATTAATCCACACACCATTGTTATGTGCAATTTTTCACTTGAGGCAGAAAGTTTTAGCGTCCCCCACAACTTGTTCAACATCCATTCCAAATTTTTTCTTTTTTATTGAAAGAGATGAAGAATTCTTGCTAGTTCTTATATTCATATGGTTCAAATTTGGTCAAAGTGATATCTTTCACTCATCTTTGTTTTTTCCACTGGCCTTAATGGTTTGACTTGGCTGGTCGGTTCAGCCACCGATAGGTGTTTGGATTTCTTTATATGTATCACAAACAAGTCAAAGCAAACATAGGCGGCCTTGAGGGTGGCCCTGCAAGTTCTGCGCTGTCGGGAGGGCAGTGCGTTTATCCTTTTTCATCCTCTTAGCATCCCTTCGTCGATCCTCTGACCGTTGTTGGTGTGTAGCTGCACATTCCACCTAGCGCTGGGCATGTGGCCGGCGCCGGCCCGGGCCCGGCTGGACCAGATTTTAACAAAAAATATTTAAAGATATATATGAAAGCAGGACGGCTCGACTCAGCCCGATTAGAAGTTGGGAGCCTTTCTAATTCTAACTCATTTTCCAAACTTATGTTGGATGGTCAATTAAATACAAGAGTGATCTTTATTTATTTACGCAAGAGACTACCTTTTGGTTCTGATCAACTCTCTTCTATATGGGTCTCAATTTACTAACAACAGTCCTTACATAACCCTAGATAAAACATAATTATTCTCAATAGTAAAGTAATAGCTATCTCTTCTTTCATAGAAGGTGAAGAAAATTTTCAAACTCAAAAGCACAAATTTTTCACAATTTCTCTTGCCATGATTGCAACCAAAGAACTAGCAAGAGTGTTTTCTTTCCCTGTTATGTCACCAATATATATGGGCACTCATGTTCCTGATTTTAACTAGAGAGGGCACTTTGTCATTTTGTATGAGCAATATGCTTACTCATTTCACTTAAGAATTTTCATTGTAGCCGCAGGGACAATTTGCTCATTTTTAGTTCCTACTTCCGCATGCAGTAGAAAAACTAAAAACGATAATAATTAGTAGTAAATTGTCGAAGTGTATAAAATTCTCTACCAGGGCCGGCAGAGCGGGGGGGGGGGGGGCATGGCCTCCCCCAAAGTCCCTCCCCAATCAAATTTTCAAAAAAAAAAAATGTAGTTTTTAAAAAAATTCATTTAACTTATATAAACATTTTAAGAAATTAATTTCGACTCTTATTAAAATTTTGGATCTATAATTTGCTCCCCCATTAAAAATTCTTAATTTTGTCCTTATCTACCAGCTACTTGTTAGTCGGTACATATGCAAGGAGCTTGCATATGTGGTTTGTAGAAATATTCCGCATGCAAGTTGTTTTTGAAAAGATACGCAAGCATACACCTAAGAATTCAAAGAAAATTCCCATTCCTATATATACTGCCAAAGTCGGACAGCCGTCAGCATGGACTGGGACCAAATGCTAGCTGTTGGCCTCCTATCCCCCAATCATTTTAGGCCAAAGTCTACTCTCATACTACTAGAGAGCAGGGACAACTGCATGGCCTTAATTTTAGGCTAATTTTCAAGGTTTCACTCACCCAACCCATTCCCATCGCTCCCCTGCTTTCCAATATAAAATTAATATTTCCATCCTGTTCAGTATATTAATGGCGGTTTGTTCTTTTGCCCAATTTTTTTTCCATGAAAGTCTCATGGATCTTCTCTTCTCCTTTGACCATCTCGTCCATTTCATGTATATAACTACAACAACCATCACTGTTGGTGTGCGTGTAGGATTTCCATCAACATCAGCATCGTGTCGACGACCCTTTTTTGAAGAGTCCATGTAACATAAATGTCACTTGAGTGCGTGGTGCGGGTGCGGGTACCAGTATGACGTATCTCAAAAAATTTGAATGCGAGGGTGCGGCGAGTGTCTATATATATAATGTGTTTACTATATATATATATATATATATATATATATATATATATATATATATATATTCATAATATATATAATTTTAGCTTGATCTATTCTTTCTTTTTACTTTTATTGTAAAAAGATGCTGTTGGTGTGCGTGTCGGATTTCCATCAACATCAGCATCGTGTCGATAGGGTGCGACCCCTTTTTTGAAGAGTCCATATAACATAGCAGCAGAGACTGCAGTCTGCAGATCGAGATTATTAGGAACAACTTATCTTGTGACATAAGCTGAAGTGTTGTTACAGGCTTCAGGTTTAAACCAGATTTAAAATCAAATTATTGAGACGTATTTTTCACGCATATACATATAATCTCGCACCTCTGCTAAGTTGCTAATTGAAAAAAAAAAAGAAAGCAATTATCATCAATTATTCACATTCTTCTTTAATTTTTAACAACTTTGCTAACTCGTCTTGCTGCATAATAACACCGGGCGACCAAAACATACAGTGCTGAGGAGAGACTCAGTTATAGCCAATACCGATCCTCCTCCACCCTCTTTCAGCTTCACTCAGCCCACTGCATCCTTCAATAATTTTTTATTTTTTGGCACACCTAGTTGTCACAACTCCTACAGCCTGCCTTTGATAATGCATATTACAGAAAGCTCTTGAAGAGGGAGGGCCTTCTTCACTCTGATCAGGAACTCTTCAATGTTAACTTTGCAGATTCACTAGTGATGACCTACTTTGAAGGTGAGGGAAATCACTAAACATGGTTGGATGACGTAAATGATAAGCATGTTGATTTCTGCTTTTTAGCAGTTGGAGCCTTTTGTCTGTTGATGCCAATAATGCGATCTTAGTTATAATTGTGCCAATCTGCGCATGAAACATTCATTAAGCAAAAACAAGGTTCCCAGAACATAAAAGTTGAACCGAAAAGGATATGTCATGGGCTTGATTAAGCATCTCAGCATGGTTACAAATACAGACAATTTCTATTTTGGGGGCCCTTCCGAATGTTAGTTCCCTGTTCTCAGAATGAATCAGATCCGTGTATCAATTCTATACACGTTGGTGCTGAATTTTGGATCTGAAGCACACGATCGTGGTTACAGTAAACATTTCAATGATTTAATGGATTACAATAGGATACCTTGTCTTCTTTATTCAGATCTGATCGAATCTGCCGTAAGGAATTAAACCCATACTGAAAGACCGATTAACAAGATATATTTAAAGCAGATATGAGTCATATCCAATGAAGTATCATCTGTAGTTTTTTTTTTTTTGCTGATAATGATCAATTGAAGCATTGGTCTGGATCAAGTTTATGTAGCTAGCTCTATATTAATGCCTTAGCTCCTCAAACTAATCGAACCCTGCAGTTGGACCTGAATATTTGAAATATATATATATATATATATATAACTCCATTTGATAATTCATATGTAGAACAATCTTGAGCCCGTACAAAAGTATACACAAATCTCACAAACTACTGCAAGTTGTTTTGGTTGATGGTGACCAGAAATAGAGTGTACGCACCAATATTGTTTTACAAAAAATCGTGATATATATAAATTTCTAGCACTACAACAACTGGAAATTATTTTATACATACTAAAAATAAAGGAAATGTCAAGCATTAAGAGCATGTTTGGCAACGGTATCAAATTGTTACTATCAAATTGTTTCTGTTACATAAATTTACTCTAATGATTGTGAACAATTCATGGACCATGATAACATTGTATTGTATGAATTTACCTCAATGTTTGAGGCAGATTTATATGACAATACAGTTTGTTATTGTTGTCAAATGAGTATAAGTTTATCATGAACCCACCCAAATGGTGGGGTAGATTCATGAAACACTAGCATTAATGTTTGATGAATCTGACTTAATCTTTGAAGCAGATTCATGGGATACTTACAAAGTATTCTTACTCCCAAATGACTCTTAAGAGTTTGACTTAGCTGGTTGAGCCAGTGGTTGATAGAAAATGAATTATGCATTTGATTTTTTTTAAGTACCTATCAAACTTATTGCACAAACCAAAGCCAAACATAGAAGACCTGAGGGCGGAAATACTAGCCTTTGAGTTTGATGATGCAAGAAGAGTGGAAAAGTTTTTTCCAACATGGTATGATTTCCTCGTGTAAGAGAAGAAGAATCTTTTCCGGCCGGCTGGTGGTTGAAAAATGGGATCAAAAGTTTAGCTTTTGCTCATTTTTGAACTCCTATCACGTTCTTTGTAACTGTATCATGTTCTAGTTGACGAATCGCTGGCCAGGAAATTGTGAAGGCGTATTTCTTCAATACCATACATTCCACGGGGCTTCTTTTTGTGGTTAGTGGTTACCTCTTTCTTTCGTGAAAACACTACTAGATAGGATTTGAGTGGAATGTACCCTTAATAGTAGTGTCTGTTTTTTTCGGCTACTTAATTATTCGGATTTGAAAATGAACAAAGAAAAGTCATGCATGAGTTTGAACCTGAAATCTGATTTCACAATTCGAATATGATCCGAGTCCATTTTTTACATTAGTACCTGAATCCAAATTTTGAACCAAATTTGACGCAAGTTTGACGTAAGAACCATTTGTAAGATATTTATTTACAACTAAATTCGGATGTTTATGTATATTTGAATCTGAATCCGATCAGATGTTATTTCTTAAATCGAAATATGATCTTATTTCTTAATCAAATATTAAATTTTTTTCTATATCTCATTTTTAAAAAAAATCAAATAATTAAAATTTTTTTCCATATCCCATTTTTTCAGAAAGGTTTTGGCTGATATTCAAATTGGATATATTGATATCCCTAAACATTATTTAAATATAAGATGCAGCACTTCTCTTTCATTAAAGGGAAAGCAAAATTTCTATTCAAAAGCGTAAATTTTCAAACATCTACCCAAGATGACAGGATTTAACCGGATGACCCTTTGGGTAATTGTCAGCCAAAGTGAGGCATGTTAGAATTATATCCAAGAAGTGTGCTCTCAGGTGGAATCATGTTTGATGATCATTGCAATTTTCTTGAATGGTTCTTAATACTGAAACTCACTCATAGTGCTAACCCTTCCAATGAAAAGTGGCAGTTGTACATTTGTTTCAACGTTCATGAGCCAGGCGGGAATGGAAAAAAAATCATTCTTTGTCGAAGTCCTGTTAATGAAGTCGTTCGAGAAGAAAACTGGATTGGGCTACACGAGAAGAAAAGGTTTCACTTGCCGACTTCAATGATATGTATCTTCTTTTTTCTCTTTTGTGCAGAAAAAAAGATACAGAAGGGACTACCATTTTCATGAAGTCAAAATATGTAATGTTCCATCGCGTACTAATTAACACTTTGGCAACCCTGAAATGTCTCGTTCCTCGTCATCCTCTTTCTTCTTTCTTCTTTCTTCTTTCTTCTTCTTTCCTCTTCTTCTTCTTCTTTGCTCTATGTGGCTAGCAATCCATCGCACAAGCACAAATCACGTCTAAGTTCTACTCCACTTCGTGTCCTCTTGCTCTCACCACCATCGGGTCGTTTGTCCGAACGTAGGAAGATGGGTGCCTCTCTTGCTCGCCTGAACTTTCATGACTGCTGCTTCGTTAATGAACAGTATCTTGTCGCATATTTTGTGTGCATTATGAACAGCTGCAGTAAGGAAAAGCATTCTTCTAAATTGACAGAAAGTCATCCGATTATGTTTCTCTTTTATTACCTTGTTCGTTCGGATTATGATCACAAGATTTCTTATGGTTCATACTTCATAATGAGTTCTCTCACCACCGTCGCTTGGTGGGACTCAGGGATGTGACGCACCGGTGCTCTTGGACTACTTGGCACACAAAAAATTACGTGCACCGAGCAGACCTTGGCAGACAATGTGCAGGAAAGGAAAGAAAGGGAGGACATTTTGATAATTTATTAAAAGTATGTTTTGTTTGATTTTTTTTTTTTCATTTACAATTTTGTCTTTACATAAAGTTTTAAAAAGTTTTCTGCATATAACCAGGTTCTGACTCCGCAACTATCCAAACCAAAAAGAATGTAGGTCCAAACATGAACTCGTTGAGGGGATTGGATCTGGTTGACGCCATTAAAGCAGCTCTAAAGGTTCTATGCCCTGAGGTGGTTTCTTGCGTGGACATTGTAGCAGTTGCTATATGCAACTCAATGGCGACAGTAAGCTGTTTGTGTTTGTCTCTGTGCGCGTCGCTTGGGTAGTGATTATGGCTAAGGCTAGGTACCAGACCGGACCACCGGCAGGTACCCGACCCGACTCGGCCCAGGCTGGAAAAAAAGGGCATCAAGCCAGCCCGAAATGTTATGGGGCAGGCCCGGGTGGGCTCAATAACTGTTTTTCTAAAATATTTATTATTATTATTATATATATAATTATAATATTTTATTACGATTATTAATATTTATATATTATTTTTATATTAAAATATACTTTTATAATTTAATTTCCAGTGTGTGTCAAGTGGGCCCGAGCCCGGGTTCTTATCAGGCACCTTCAAAATTTTGAAAGTCATACTCTAGTTTGTAATATCTCTTTGGGGACCTTCAAAATTTTGATAACGTAATTATCACTTTCAATTAAGGCGACCTCAACATAATGTCTTCAAACATGGAAAGCCCTCGGTTCATATTTATTTTCAGTTGCAAAGTTGAATGCAAACATGAACTCTCAGGTTGGTAATGAAAGCCGCGCGGAACCATTTGATAATCGGATTCAGGCTTGCTTTTGCAATTTTTACATATGAATTCAAGTCCAAATTTGACATACTATGAATTTAACAACATGTAGAATTGGAACTCAAATATTGCTAGTTGAATCTGTCTGGCTTGATTGAAAAATGGAAATGCCCAGTTCTAAGTACAAACACATATGAATATATATAGCTGCAAATCCTCCGTCCATCTTGAGCTTCATCTAAGTAAGGCCACTTTGATGCAATCAGATTCAAGATTGTTTATGACCAAGTTTTCTTCAACTCATCTCTTTTTTCATGACAAACTCGATTGGTGAAATATGAAAAGACATTCTAGTCGCCTGTGCATTAAATGAAAATTTTAAGTAAACACCATAAATTCTTTTTTTTTTAATATATGAATTCTATGTCCAAAATTTTAGAATTTAATTTACGTAAGGCAATGCAACTTGTTCAATCATGGTCGTGCATCATGCCATCATATATTAGTCTATACAGGGTACTTTGGCAGAGAATAGATACTTAGCAAGTGTCTTATAAATCTGCATCAAAAATTAAAGTATGTACATGAAGAACACAAATACTTTGAAGTACAATTTTTAAGAAACAGCCAGTAAAAATTATAACAGGTATCAGTATACAAATTAATGAACAATTTATGTGTGCCTGACTATACACCACCCACATGTAACACACACCCAAGGTGGCATTTTTTGTGATAAAACGTTAAATATGCCGCTACAATGCAGTTTTAGGATGCCATCCAATGATTAAAAAAACAACCTGAAGAATCAGCCAATGGTGTCTATTTCTAATAAAAAAAAAATAAAAAGAAAATGGAAGCTTCTGAAAACAAAAAAATTAGAAAGAGTGAGAAAGCTTCTCAAAACTCAAGAATTTATCATAAGTTTGTTTTGAAATGTTAAAAATATTTCAAAATGCAAGCATTTAAACTAAAAAAAAACAAAATTAGGAAAAAAAAATCCTAGACTTGGTTGCTTTTCTTTCTCCTGAAAAACAAAAATGTCATCGACGCTCTCTAGAAAACTTTTTGCCGCAGTTTCATTTTTATCGACGCTTTCTTTAGCGCACGCTCCTCAGATTCATATTTTAAATGCCACATGTATTGTTTTGGCGGTGCCCCTTCTCCACAGCGCTTCGCAACTCTCCTCCACTTCGCAAGTCTCCTCGTTACATCGCAGCGCTCCTCCCCTCCCCACAGTTAGCCTCCAGCATCAGCTCCAAGTCCTGCTCGGATCTTATACCCTCCGCATGACAGAGCTCCGGCAGCAACAGTTCCGCTTCTCCCTTCTCTCCTCCGCAGCAGGTTAGCTCTTCCGCTTCTATTTTCTCCATCTTTCAGCCCTTCGGCGTTTTTGGGAGTTCAGTTTTGGGCGTTAAATTTGTGCATTTTGATGTGTTTTTCTGTTTGATTTATTTTTTATATGGTCTGTATCTTATTCTCTGTTATTCGCATTTTTTGTTGCATCCGTTTTTGGGGTTCAGTTTTGGGCGTTCGCATTTGTTTCTGTTACTAGCGATTTTGGGTGTTCGAGTATGATTTTGTTTTTATTTTGTTCGTCGATATCCTGAAATAGCATTTTAAATTGATCTACTGTCGATATCTTTGCTCTTACCGTAGCTTGGTGAACACCCCTGCCAATTTGGAAAAAGGTCACTTGGCGAAGAGAATCAGTTGTGCTTTCAAGGTGAGCCCTATGCGTCTCTCTCTCGCTCTCTCACAAGCACGTTCTCTCGATAACCCATCTCTCTCTACTCTCTCTTCACACGCAGGCCTTCAGGCACCATCTTCAACAGGAAATTTGGGTTTATCCCTCTTGGCTGCAGGTATGTCTCTCACGATTCCCTTTTTTTTCACTTCTATTATCCTCTATTCATATTAAGATATTATCTGTTAAATTAATGCTTTGGTTTGCAAGTTTTTCTGCGTTCATTCTCAGAGGTGTCAATTCTGTGTGAAAGCAAACTTGGCACTGCTTTACTTTACCATGTGAATTTCATTGAGCTTAAGAGTTTCAGCGTTCTTCTGGGTGAAATTGAGCCAACTAGTTCGTGTGCATTTAGCAAGTTGTCATGGCAGATCATCTGCAAACTCACATCACCCTAGACGCCCTCTGAAATGGTGGGCATATGTCCTTGTTTAGGTGCCAAAACTTAGCATTCTTGTAATCTGCATGTTGGGGCTGTCCTGATGTTTTGCTTTCCCACTGAAATGGAGTGATGACTGCAGTGTATGATGGGTGTTTTTCCATGTTGAGCTTCCATCTTTAACTGTACAAACTGAGATTTGATCACTACATTTTATGCTTATGAGTTGCCTCTGTAGTTGCTATACGACGCACTGACAACCAAATGATGGTGGTATAGGACTAGTATATGGAAAAACTGTTAGCCGGTGGTTCATGCCTGCTTTTCCCTGTTTCAGTTTAATTCAAAGAGATCATTTAACACCTTCTTCTCTCCTATTTGTCAACCCATGGTTCCATGTGCATGTGATAGCATCGATAATTTTTTTTAGCAGTTCGCTTAACAACTTTTTTTATGCAAGATTTTTCATATTGAAAAATGTAGTTGTGAAGAAATATTGTCGAAAACATTACCATCGAAGAGGTGTTGTAGCTTTCATGTTTTAACCGGATTGGATTGTTGTTTAACCAATTTGTTGTTTTTAAAGATCATCTTCCAATTTGTACCCACGTGAAATTGGAGGAGACAAAAAAAAAAGGAGACAAAAAAAACAACTTCTAATGGTCAGGAAAAAAGTCTCATATATTTTACCCTGTGCACTAAACACAGTTAATTTTACCATGCAAAAACCTACCCTGTCATCAAACAGGGCCTCAGATTGGAAGAGGAAAAAATTTCATCCTGTATTTTTTTTCAGCATTCTTTTCCATGGTAAATTTACCACGTTAAATTTTTTCCTGTCACCAAACAGGGCCTTAAGTTTGTCCATCACCACATAGACTCGATTCAGGGCCGACCTGTACCCGAATTTTAAATCTAAATTCCTTTTTCTCCATCTTCGTGTTTGTTTCCCGCTGTATTTAGAGAGCAAGGAGGAGGAGGAGCAGGTAGAGGAGGAGCTAATGGAGGAAGAGGATGATGGAACTTAGAAAGGGAAGACAACTCAAACGGAAGCCCCTCTCTGATACCACCAATTGCCAAACCACCACTCCACCACCCGCACCACCGCTGAGTTGCGTTGCCGCCTCCACTGGCATCACAGCCACCACCAGCAAAAAGAGAGGGCTAGTCTCTGGAGGGAAGCCCCAATTCGAGAGTTCGATTGTTGCTTCTGGTTCCAGCGGTCACCGTTCGAAAGATGAGGAACGACAAAAGGAGAATCAATCACCAGCTTTCTCTTCCTCCTCCTTTGCGTCCCCAGGTAGTACCATACTCTCTATCTTGTCCTTTCCCTTTTCTTTCCCTGCTTTGTGGATATCTCCAGATCTCATTCATTTAGAGAACAGGGGTTTGTTGATTGCAAGTATATACTAGCAAATGGGTCTCTCATTGTGTTCTTGAGCATTAATGTTTCATGTTTCAATTGCTTTTTCCTCTGGTTTGTATGCTTCAATAGTATGCTATTTCTTGCTTTTGTTTAGGAATTTTGGCGTCCGAGGTTTCTTACAGTGAACAGGTGTACAAGAGGCGATGTGTGGATCTGCAGAGGTTGTCGGTGATGGATTCCTTGAGTTGTCCACCTGGTGTCAAGGACGGCGATAATCAGCTTAGGTTAGCATACTTCTTTTGTTTTATGTGCATTTCTTTGCCTTTACAATTTGTTGAAGTACATTGCTGCTGTTTTTCTTAATTCGTCTAAGTGCTAACGCTCAAGTTTTAGGACTCTTGAAACTTAGTAGTTTGCGGTTTGGGCTACAGAGTGGTAATAAAATTCTTAAGATTATGAGGTTCCAACACAATTGTTGATTTATTCTTTGTGGAAACAGAATTACCATGCCAAAGTCTAGCATGCTATCACGAGAACTGTGTGACCCGAGGAAGGGGACTGGACTGTTAGAGTGGAGTGTTTCGGTGTCAGGTTGTTGCACGGTGGATGTGGGTTCTAGATAGATGAACCATCTCTCTTCATTGTTGATCATTGAGAATGGCAGCCACAAACTGTGCTCCATTTACTTAGATTTGCTTGCAGAAATGGACTCAGAAATGGTAGATTCCTAGAGAGAAGGAAGAGAAGAAGAATGCATATGTAATGTCAAACGAATTTTACTCGTAGTCTTTTTGAGAATTTTTTGTGTATCATTTAGAATCTGAATTGGGGAATTGTGTCTTCTTATCTCGGAAGCACTTGGAAGATCTGATCGATAGTACAGGTGGAAAAATCGCAAGTAAATATTGGTTTAATTTCAGTTGGATATCATGTATGTACTACACGTTTGGACGGTTGCTTCTCACCTTTGTATGGTGCATTAGGTTACTTTACTCCAAGCGCGCACTGCTTATTATGCATTCAAGTGCTTGTCAAAGATATTCCCGGAGATGCACAAACATGAAAATATAGTGGCACCGTCCGAAATTTGATGTGTGCCATTGGACAATCTTCTCCATTTTTTTTTTCTCGCCGTTGAACTTCCATGAAAGATTTTTTTCTCTTTCTCAGGTTGTTGTTTCACTTAAACAAAAAATTCAATCTGCCTGGATATTTCTCATTTGGAAACAAATATATGCTGCTTGCTCATTCCTTGGTCCTAGTTGTTGTTGAACCATTTGCTTTCTCTAACTATTCAAGTTGACTCAGAATATCTGTGTCCATTCCGAAGTTCATATTTCCTGTTATTTTCAAACAGCTGTCTTAATTGTATATGGCACTTTTCTTTTTTTCAGCTGATCTTCTTCGTTATCACTGAAAATTTTCCCCAATGACTTTTAATTGATGATAGCACATTGATTTAAGCCATTCTGATGTTCTTGTGGCCCCATGCTTTTGTCTCCATGTCTTACTAAAGTAAAAGGGGAAAAGAGAAAAGCGAAATTCATTGCCTGCTAACTGTGCTTCTATTAGTTCTCCTACTCAAAGTTTGTCTGTTATTTGTTTTGGACAACATTTTCCTGGTATTGTTGTGTTTTTAGGAGTAATAAAGAGGGACAATGTGAACCTGGTTCATCTATGATGGAAAGTTCTACGGCTTGTATGATGATGCAAAGGGTATGTATATGTAATATATGCCATATCTGCAAAAGTGTGCTACCAAGTCAAAAGCCATATATTTCCTTCAGTTTGGTATTATTTGACAAACTGTTTCATGCAGCATTATGGGAAGGCAGCATCGCATGATAGGCAATCTAGGATGTGCAGGTCTGCACTGCCCATGGTAAAACAAAAGGTATGATGTATTTCTGCATGTTGGATCGTAATTTGTAAATTTTCCTAGAAGATGGTCAAATACATGTTCTGAAGCAATCCTCAAATATTTGAATTTGCATGACCAAATGCATGTTTAATGCTGGTCCATATGCAAGTAATTCTTCATTTCCTTGAACCATGTGCAATAATAGAATGAAAATTTTGTTTGTTTATACTGAACTTTCTAGTGACTAGCTACATACTTACCCAGGTAGTGATAACGTGTTTGAATTTTTCAGGTAAAGCTGTAGACCATTGTTACTTTCTAATTACTGCAAATCAGTTGAATGTTGACTGCTTACCTTTACAATCCAATTATGTTCGGTATTATTTGACAAACTGTTTCATGCAGAATTATGGGAAGGCAGCATCGAATGAGAATAGGCAATCTAGGATGTGCAGGTCTGTGCTGTCCATGGTAAAACAAAAGGTATGATGTATTTCTGCATGTTGGATCGTAAATTTTCCTAGAAGATGGTTAAATACATGTTCTGAAGCAATCCTCAAATATTTGAATTTGCATGACCAAATGTGTGCTTAATGCTGGTCCATATGCAAGTAATTCTTCATTTCCTTGCACCATGTGCAATAATAGCATGAAAATTTTGTTTGTTTACACTGAACTTTCTAGTGACTAGCTACATATTTACCCAGGTGGTGAACGTGTTTGAAATTTTCTGGTAAAGCTGCAGATCCTTGTCGCTTTCTAATGACTGCAAATCAGTTGAATGTTGACTGCTTACCTTTAAGTCTAAATACAATCCAATTATCGAACAAATTTGGACATTCATAAATCAGTTGCATTAGGTACTTTTCTTCCTGTCCTGATGGTGTAGTTTTTCAATGAAGATAGCTAGTTGTCTGCATGCTAGATTACCGTATCTATTTG
The DNA here is from genome assembly GCF_008831285.2 of Nymphaea colorata. NCBI lineage: Eukaryota > Viridiplantae > Streptophyta > Magnoliopsida > Nymphaeales > Nymphaeaceae > Nymphaea > Nymphaea colorata. The sequence continues at coordinate 18,572,826 of NC_045147.1, forward strand.
GAGATTAGAGAAATCCGTGGTTAGACTGCATTTAATATGTTTGAGAACTGGGAATGCTCATATTTTGTTGAATAAAAGCATCATCTGCATTACGCTTGCTGGACTATACTGATTAGGGTGGTTTTCTGGTTCTCTCTAACGATGCCTTCCATGGCAACTCTGAGCAATGTATCCTAGACCCTTATTGGCTTTAGATAAACCATCTGATTTCTTTTTTGAATGCTGAAACGAAGAATTGCCAGGAGCAATTAACTTTCTGTTCAGGACAGTTACTATCATTGGCGACTTTGGTGCTCTTTGATTGCTTTCAAATATCAAATTAAGATAGCAATGGGATTCACTGTTTGCTGTTTGTTCTCCTAAGATTCTTAAATGCAGTTAGTGCATAATTTTGTATCTTTCCCTATTCCCTTTGTTTCTATCATTTTTTTAGTGCTGGATGTCAGTTAATCCCTTGTATGGTCACTGCATTATTGATCCTTCTAGTTGTAATATATTCAGAAGCGAAGACATTCAATGCCTGAAATTCCAAAACACTCTTCTCTACCGGAGGACTTTGTTGAAGAACGGAAGGCCCATTTTGCTGAAATTGATGCATTTGAACTACAAGAGGAGGCTGTCTCTTCTGATGAACTGGACTGAGGTCGTCCGCCCGTGAAATCTTCGTGTAATAGTGTCATTTCCTAACAGTGTGTATCTTAACTCTTGCTTTTAACTTTCAAATCGATGCGAGGAACCCGTTGTACAGAAGCTGTGAAATTCCACCAGTTAGTGGTGATACTTACCTTCCCGCTCAATCTGAAATTTCTGTGGCGGTATCATGTCAACTGACTGAGTAGGTGAACTACTATCCTACTGAGAAATTTCTTAAAGGAGCAATTTACGTTTGCTGATCTTGGGAAATAATCTTTGAGGTCAGGGAAGCTAAGGACGTCACCTGCAATATATTAAGGCTCCATTCTCAAGATACAACTCCATGTTATCGCTGTTAATGTTAAGAAACAAATTACTAAATAAATTATTTTGATTTCTTTCATTAAGTACGTTGGTTTTTTAGTTACTGTCCACTTGGTTGAAGTTTACGCTTCTCTGGCAGAGAAGCTTCGCAGACAGCAATCTTTGCTCCCCTTCCTTGAGAAGTTTGTGAGGCTGGTTTGTGATTTCCCAGTCGAGAGTAATGAAGTGGCTTGTTTGAGCCTTGAGGAACCTTGCAATTTTCTGGGTGTGGGAGAGGTTAACAATCCACTGCCAGGAAAGAGTCTACGGCCCTTTATTTTCCTTGCCTTTTAGATTTTGTTCTAGATTTTGGGCTCTGGTCAGACCCTGGTTCCGATCAATTATATGTGATATGTCCTACCTCTACAGATTTATCGGATCCTGTACTTGGACTTGACTATTTTAAAAAGCTATTCTCCTCCATTACTAAATCTAGACTCTGCCAGATCCGATACGGGTTGGGATCGGGTCATACCGGATCCTTCGGCACGTCCACTTAAAAAGGAGGGCACATGGAGTGCTGTTCTAGCTAGTTCATGACGTAACCGTGCACTACGTTGATCTACCTAGTATGACAGTACCAAGGATGGTGGATGACGGTGACTCTTTCTTTGAATAGCAGATTGCCGGACAAATGGCTGTGCTTGCCCGGAGAAGTTCAGTAGCAAATGATTCCTAAAATGCAACAGATGCGCAGACGTGGTTATGACCACTAGTACTTTTGACTATCTGCCTGATTTTATTGTTCTTTCCTCAAAAACATTGGGCTCCCATTTCCGTCCATTTGATTTGGTATACTTCTAGCGGTGGAGGAGAACATAAGGAAGAGGAGAGAAAGCAATTTATAGCTACGGCAGCTTCTGAAAGAAAAAAAATCGAGGTGTTAATTCGATGGTTGGTGCCATTACTGGTAACCATTAATTTATTCGTTTCCTTGAGGGTTTGATTTGGTTAAACTCAATTGAAGGAGAATATGAACAGACGGAAAGAATTGAAAGCCACTGCTAACTGTTCCATGGTCAGCAGCTGTGGTAACAACCTCCGTGTCAGAGACTGACGGCCATGAATGGCCCGATACAGAAACGGACGGGAACAAGGAGAACGCCTCCACCCACCGGAGATGTAAACGACGGCTCCACTTACTACGCAGTAAACACCAGACCTTCAAGTCCCTTTCTTTTCGGGGGAATCCATGGGAATTGAGTATCTCCTGTGGGCGGCGAGTCTGAGGGTGCCCGATTTCTGCTGCACCACCCTTGCTCTCGAAAACCCACCAATCATACCTCTTTTGAAAAGATGAGCCGATATTCTTCCCCCATCTCTGCCTTTTACCATCTAAATCTAGGAGCCAAAAGACTTTCCATTTGAACATTTCCATCTTCTCCGCCCCCATTCATTTCTTTTTCTCTTTTTCCAAAGCAGACCTCATCGAGCCTTCGCCTTCTTTAGTTCTCTTCGTCCATGTTCGCCCTCCACAGATGGTCGACGCCCCAAACTAAATTCAAAATGAAAATTAACTCCCTCGGGCAAGTTCGATGTATGATCATTAAATTTAATTTAAGAAGGAAACTTCAAGATCATGCAAGAGTCATTAATCCAAGAAAGATTGAAGTGTCTTATACTGTAGAGATCCAAAGGAAGGCCACGGCAGAGTGTCACTACGAAGGAGGATCGCCGCCACGGGTGGCTGTCGTTCGAGTTCCGGAGTAGTCGTGTCCTTGCACAAAGCCAATGAAGGAAACGACTTTCTAGTAATGGACGCAGGCGCTGTGAAATGAACAAGACCGTGCTCTCGACCCTGCAGTTCTCTCTGGGGAGCGTAATGCGTGCAAAGGTCGGTGGACACATTATCCCCTCCATTTCTGCACCAGTTGAACCAGGTTTTTTAATGGTGCATTAATATTTTTCTGTAATTTGTTTAATGACGCATCTTCATTAAATTTTTTTTCTTTGTTTATTTCAGATCATCAATTAATGAGGATGAAACGGTGTTGTCATGTCAGTTTGGCCTTTCACACTGTTTTCGTTTCTTATCCGTTACGGCGGTGGAGTTGCTGAAATTTCGTGCATTTTATTTTAAAATTTGTTACTAAACTATTTTCAAAAAAACAAAACATGACGCTTAATATTATAAGATCCATCTTTCGTTTCAGTCCGGAGAAAAAGTTTAAAAAAGTAGTCGAATCAATTTGGCGTTCAATGATGCGTACTGGTTTATAGGTGGAACACCCATTTTTAATAGACTTAATAATGAGTCCGGTGGACGGAATGCACACGTAGCATGATCTAGTAAAGATCAACTGAATAAAAGAACTTCATCGAGAAAATAAGTCGCTTATTTTTAACATCTGAATTGAATAATAGTAAACAGAAAGAGAGAGAATCGTCAATTACCGCACCTTGTTTAGCAAAAATCAGAGTTCTTAGTATTAGCAGATACGTTTTAAGGAAGAAGAAGGAGGAGGAGGTCCAACAAGTCCACCTGACCTGACGGAGTCCAATGTTGGACGTCGGTCAAAACTATGCAAGGCAAGCGGCGGTCGTTGAAGAAATTGGCGCTGCAAATAAAATATACTCAAATTAGTCTCTTAGTTTTCAGATTTAAATTTGATTAAACAAACTTTATCCTGAAGTTGAATCGAATTTCTAGATCTTCTCTTTTCCAGCTTCCTACAGTTCCAACGTATTTCCAGCTTTAAGCACCACGTCCTATCAGTTTTCTCACCGGATCGACCAAACACTAGAACATGTTATTCCACATTATGATCCGAACTCTGCCTGCCGAGTGTTATTTGGATCATAAGATTCATAACTCAATTTAGAACGTATTTTTTCAAGCTCTAGTTCTGATCTGACAAAGTTCAACTCATGTCCGATGAGCTCCCCGTTCAACAACCAAACTGTCCTTGTCGACCAGGAGGTCAAACATGGAGAAAGCCTTCCTTGTTCTCCCTAGTCCCTACCCGTTCTTCTCTCTCTCTCTCTGACCAGGTGATCGTTGATTCATGACGAATGTGTGCTCCGATTCTGCAAATTTCCTTTTCCCATACTAAAAAAATGAAGAAAGTAATTTTTCACTGAGTCGTTTCTTCTCTCCACATGGCTCATGTACGGGGCACCTCAAAGTCTCTAGCAGCACACAGATAACGGAGCCCCCTCTCTAGTCTCTCCCCGAGAAACGAGCGCCCGCTCTCTCTCTAATGCCACCGGATTCAATGGCTTTGTTCTTTATCCCACGGTAAACAAAGGGCGGGTCCAAGGTTTTACAGAGAAACCAGGGGCACCAATGATGCACCACAGACCCAAACGCCTTTATAAATATCACCCACAGGCTTTCCTTCCATACCCACAAGCGCAAAGAGCGTGTATCTGAGCCTTCTCTCGTGTTAGTGTTCATCCTTTTCATCTGTTTTCCTTTCTCAAAGAAGAAAGAATGGAGTCTGTTCGTGATTGGGTCTCAAAGAACAAGCTCGCTAGCATTGGTAAGGAAAAACCAATGCTTCATTTCTCGCCAAGAATGATTAAGAGAATTTGTTGGCATCATGGTGATACATGCAAAAAATGAGAAAGCGCCCGTGGTTCTGATTATGCTTTTGAATTGAACACAGGCTCATTGTGGGCAGCGGCTGTTGGTGGCTCTCTTGTCTACACGGGCATGAAGTCGTCCCTTAAACCCAGCCTCCGCCTCATCCATGCAAGGTGCCTTTTCCCGTTCTCTCTCTTTTATTGTCTTTCTCCTCTCAAGCATAGAACTTCTCGGGCTTGATTTTCTGTTCGTATTTTCTTTTACTCTTCTTCCTCTTTGGTTCTCATTGTTTGGCTGTATATCAGATAGTCTTTTTCTTTCCTTGCAGGATGCACGCCCAAGCGCTCACCCTGGCCGTGCTTTCCAGCGCCGCGGCGATTCATTATTATGAGAAGAAGCATGATGCAGTAGAGCAGGAAAAAAATGTTTTAGGTTAGAGGAATCGAGCTTTAGATGTGTGATGGCCGACTAAAGTGGAGCATAAGGGGTTAAGTCTGAGCCTAAACTTGACTGCTAGAAGAGACCCCTTTATTTTGCACTAGCGATCATATGTATATGTGTGTATGTATCTGTTACCAGTTGGAATGATGATATGGTTTTATGAGAAGGAAATTTAGTAACTTTAGATCTACCTCTGATGACCAACACTATCGAATATTTTCTGTGTTTGATTGACAAAAATCCCGTCTGTTAATGCTTTCCGATCACCGCATTGTCTGAGAGATTAGTTTCTCCAGTCTCTGATCTCGATCGTCTCTCGAAAGTCCAACGATCATCGACGATGAAACAGGTTTCACCCCAAGGCATCCAACTGAGAATGCCAGTGTATCTAGTCGAATTTTGTTTCAGGTGATATGACTCCTTGTTCGTTGTAGTTTTTTGCCAAGAACAAAGAATCAGTGAACATTGAATAGATATGATTTGGATAAATACCTGTGGAAGATATTCCCCAAGTTTAAAGCTACTCTCATTATTATATTCCAAGTTGGAAGGGCCAAGTCTTGACGTGATTAGTGAATATAAATTTATGCCTTCGAGAAGGTAAGGGGGCTGAACTTAATATGCTATTCAAGAAGAAACATCTCTCTCCAGTCCACCGGTGTAAGAGGAACTTGGCGAAATATCCTTTTTACAAATTCAACACTTTTGTGATTTAAGAAGGAGATTAGGTTTTGAATTTTCTAACTCAGTGTGCACTGAGAAATTTTTGGTGTTAAATAGCTTAAAATGAATATTCATATTCTGCAAGCTCAAGCTTAAAGCTCATTTTCTTTTACTCACTTTCATCATTGTGAATATGTCTACAGTATGTGAAAATTCAAATTCATTGTACGTGAAAACCCTTTGTCCTACATACGTATAATAATTCAGGATGTTTATAATAAACCTACTCCCAATTGGCAGGTGTATAAATGGCCGGATCTTATAGTTGCGTTATGCAATATAATAAGGAATAAACCATAGGGTTTCGCTAAATTTGGAAGTTTTGCAATTGGATGAGGTGGTAAGAGGCTTTCCCCTTCAGACCTATAACTAACAGCTACCCTGAATATTTTTCAGGAATATTTTTCATAATTGCGACTTCTCTTCCCTACCTCAAAAGTTTATATCGATGTTCAATAAACTTAACACGTTTCCCTCCTTTCCTTTTCAAGAAAAGAAAAGAAAAGAAAGGGGTAACGCGCCAGGTAGGGGTCGAACCTACGACTTTCTGCTTAGGAAACAGACGCTCTATCCACTGAGCTACAGGCGCTTTGGTTGAAAGGGACTTCTCGTCAAAATAAAAAAAACCTATAATCACGAGTTCAACCAAGCCACAGATTAAGATCAAGTTGCAGCCCAATTTTTCGGCTACTTCCTTAGAGTTTAGTAAATGAAAGATCGAACAATTCAACATGAACAACCAAAAAAAGGGAGCTCGATATAACATATTTTCAGGTAAGCGAACAACCTCATACTCCAAACTTGTTTCGTCTCGGACTTACTGAATATATGGGGCAGGTAAATTCTGAACCACTGGAGCAAAAGTGTTAAAACCAAGCTCTAAGAAGGGGTCGTTTGTCGTGTGACAATTGTTATTATTTCATGAATTTTCTCCAAAGTACAGTGTCTTCATAAATCTGCAAAATAATAAATATGTTACTGTTGCCAAACACCATATGGTGGTGCGCTTCTGAATGTGTCTATTTCCCTAAATATTGGTAAATGAAAAATAACATCCTTGTAAAACTAATCTCATTTAAACCAAGATCAATTGTTGTAGGAGTAAATTTTGTAGGTACCGAACCATGAAAATCACAGTTTTGGTACCCATGATTAAGAATTCGAAATGATTTATAAGATATAATTGAAGAAATTATATAAAATTTTAGTGCATCTTTCTGGGTTGGTTGGCCAGCGTCCAGAATAGGGGAGGGTGACCGCTAACCAGAGTCGCTCGTTCTTAAAATAATGGCGGGATTCTCGGGCAAACCAACTTCCACTGCCGACGCGGCAGCTGGTTAGGAAGTAACGTGCTCCTTCCTTCTACGCCACAACCTCTGCATATTACTGCGTCAATTGTTTGAAAGCCTCCATCCTCTTGCCTGTGTTGCCGTCGTTTCTTCAGGTAATTGTTTGCTGAGAGAAACGCCCATAAAATGTCCTCTCTGTACGTTCAGAAGATTGAATGAACGGGATGACACTTCTTTAGTTGGCTAGCGGATGTCAGGCATACTACCACATTGTTTTCGCCAAATGTCACTCCAGGGTATTGAACTCTTGACCTTAGGTCTTCTACTTGGTCTTTGTTTGGAAAAAAATTATGCTTTTGTTGGGACAACATTGTAGGAATCAATCAGTATTAACAAAAACAGATTTTTCTTTCTCCTTTCCTCTTTTCACTTTTTGATGTCGGAACAAAATGAAGATTTTGTGCTTCAATTCCGTAGAGCTTTGATCTTTCAACTTTTTTTTGTTTTTGTCCTTCAATAACCATCCGAGCTTCTTGGTACCTATGTCTTCTTCCTCCTGTTTCTCTGTGTCACACCCCGAATCTAACTATTCTTACTGCTTCTTGGGAAAAGTGCTCCATTTTTTCACCTTACAGTAACTCGAAGGCCGAAGCAACCCCAATAACTGGGCCTACATGGAATCATCGTTTGTTCAAGCTGCAGTTTTATGTGAGCCGTCGGCAACCAGGTGATCCTTTAAAAGATCGAGTGCATTCAAATAAAATCAATACGTTAGGTACCACTTCGTAGTCTCTCCTATTGAAGCAGTATTGGGTTGATTACACCCACTTTCCTATCGCAGTAATAAAAGGTTGGATCCGAAACATAAGCACAGTATTTCATTTGCACATATCAAATTTCCTCTCGAAACCAGTAGGTAGAACAGATTATGCCAGGAGAAGCAAGCTAGATATAAAGTTCGTATGCTTTCCACTTGAATCTCTTAAGACCAAATCATTGCCACCTGCAGAGAGCCTATTTTGGCAACTCTGTTTTTAACTTCTCAATTCCCCACCTTCCCTCCTTTATGTTTCTGGAGGAGTCGGTTTTTGGTATCTTGCTTTTGTTTTCTCTTATGCATACACAAGAAAAAGCGGAACTGTCTTTACGTGATTCGCACTCATGGAGATGAATTGGCAGCCAAAAGTAAGAGGAACCAAAGGCAGACACTTAACTTTAAATTAGGAAGAGCAGATTAGTTGACCGGAAGCATAAAAAATGTGCAGATTTCACGAAGCAGAACGAATGTGGCTGTGCGAGTTGTTTCTTTTTTCTTTCTTTTTTCCCCACTCTCGTTGATGATTCCTGTTACCTGCCTTATTGGTAGACCAGATGCACCTATAAAACCTTCAACGTGAGGCTTCCTCCTCCTGAGCTCTCATCACAAAGAACTATTTTAAGAGATTCTTAGAGAGGAACCCATTTAGCAGGTGGTGGACGGAGAGAATCGAGATCATGGACTGCTGCCTTTGCAGTTCTGTAGCTGGCGTTTTCAGGCTGCCAAGAAACAGCATCTGCTCGAGTTGCTATGAAGGAGCACGTAGCATGATAGCTTTCATGGAAAAGATGGACGGCGAACCGAACCCCATCTCTGCTGACGAACAACAAAAATCCAGAAAGATTGATATAACGGAAGAGTTGAGATCCAAGGTGTGTATGCATGTTGATAGGAATCAACTCTCATTCTTTGCAGCTTTAGTGTAACGCAAAAAGATACAGAAAAAAATCGGCCTATTTCAGATTGGTTTTTAGTTCAAAAAACAAATGAAAACGAAGGATTCGATTGACCTCAGGATATATGAAATTTAACTTTCTCTGATTATTATCTATCAGCATTGTCGATGCAGGGGTTGTCTTACGCCTATAGGAAGTTGATGGAATGGAAGGAAAGGGACCAAGGTTTGATTGAACGAGTAAGTTTTCTAGGAGGATTAGTCGATGCGTTCAAGGAAGGACTTCACGCAGACGTTCAGATTAAGGCGACGGATGGACCAGCAAGGCTTGCCCACAGGGCCGTCCTGGTAAGCGCGTCCCTTCATTTTCTTTCTACATCCATTCTTTCTCTCCATCATTTTTCCAAAGACCAATCCCGAGACGGAGACCTCTGAACTGGAGGTCTCCTAGTTTCTGTTCTTTAATTTTTACCTTGTATAATGTATGCTACTGTCTGCACAGTATTATCTGAGATTCTTTTCCTTATATATATTCTCTTTCTGTTAGCTGGAATCTGCCTAATCTTACATATCAAAAACGATAGTCCTCAGAATCAGATCACCTGCGGTACCAAACAGATGATCCACAGGAAGACTTGAATTTTGGTATTGATTCCCAGTTTTCAATTATAAAGATCACGTTCATGTAGATAGCTTCCCTAAGAACAAGCTAAATAGATTAGTTTAAGCCAAAGGGTCCTGTGGAATATAGAGCAAAGCCTAGACCAGGCCACCATGGGATATTTCCTGCAAATACTTCACCAGGCAGTTGCTAGTTGCTGTAACATCATTTAGTTCCTGACTTGTGTTCGTCAAGCACCAGATGATTTTATTTTGATTCTGATTCGGGGAAGGCAGTTCATGGGTTACATCAATCAGGCGTGTTCAGGTCTCCACGATGTGGACTTGCCAAAGATCCCGTATGAACTCAGTAAGCAATCAGTAGTCTAATTACAGAAAGCATGTTATGTCCGCACAGAAATGGAACTATGCTTCAGCAACCTATGAAATAATTATGGTTCTCGCCTGCCATTTCTGGATAACCATTTGACATGACAAATTGGGGATTTATTTTTACCCCTTCCGTCATTTGGAGGAGGATTCATTCTGAAGAAATCTAAACGGAACTGTCTGGATGAGTTCGATACTGAAAATCACTTTTTCAAATGTCATTCATTTCTTTAGTTTTAGCTCCGATTCTAACAGGCATGCTTGACCAGGCAGCAAGGTCCCCAATCTTTAAAGCAATGTTTGAAGCTGATGAATGCAAAGCTTCTTCACCTTACACCATCACTTTGCCGGAGCTCAAGAGTGAGGAGCTAGACTGCCTACTGGAATTCCTCTACTCTGGAAGTCTGCCCAAGGATCAACTTGCAAACCACGCCCATGCTCTGCTGATTGCAGCTGACAAATATGAAGTGCAATACCTAGCAAGGTGTTGTGAAGCTCAAATTCTACAGACATTGAGCACATCTAATGCATTGGAAATTCTAGAACTTTCTTCATTGTGCATGAATGAGAGGCTGAAGAGCATGTCTATGAAGACCATCGTGAAGCACAGGGAGGAGATAGTTTTTTCTGAGGGGTACTGTGGTTTTGTGATGAGGAATGCTTTTCTAGCAGTAGAACTAACGAGAGCCATGTTTATGGAGGTTAACGGCCAACAAGACAGCTTGAAAGCGTAATTATGAGTGTGTGTGTGTGTGTGTGTGTGTGTGAGAGAGAGAGAGAGAGAGAGAGAGAGAGAGATCCTATTTATCGTTGGTAAGCAAAAGTGCATATACAGTGAGGTTCTGAACATTTATAATTGCTTATTGAAAGCGGTGTATCGTTGTACAAAATGACCTCATTTTTGCTGTAAATTTGTATTACTTGTCTCATGTATTATTGAGATTTATGAAAAAATAACAGAAATGATATGCAGGGCTCCATTGTTTTACAAATAGTAAGAAAGGTGCAACCCAAGTGGAGCCTCATGCTAGAGCCTGTTATAGATGTCTCAAACAATTTTAGTATTACTAGTGGTGTTCAACCACTTGGCTTTCACTTTCCTGGTAAGATAAATTCATGTACGACTAGTTTGGATCGACTAAACCTTAAATAAGAGTACCTGCAAGTATGCGCCCTTGGAACCTCGATATTTTGAGGCATTTCAACCAAGTTGAATAGTATAAATGTGATCGACGTGGATTTGATGAAGATAGAATTTTGAAAGTGTTGTGTAAAAATGTGTTCATGTATCACAAAACAAATGGTTTTCATGTACAAAAAGTGTTCTTGTGTAACAGAAAATTTGACGTTTTTATACAATTTTGAAATGCTACTATTCATGACGCATCCATTGATTCAGAGTCCGATTAGTGATTACTATGGAATTAACAATGCACTTCACATCCATATGGTCAAACTTGATTCAGACGACGTATCAATATTTATAGGGTGCTTGTCCATAATATTTCACATAAGCCTTCTCTATATCCTGAACCAACAAACGGCCAAAGTAAACAGAAATTGTGGTTTCAATATAACACTGTTGCATGTCGCATTGCCCTTTGATGAAAAATTTAGGTGTATTTCCCATGGACAATGTAGATCTATGTTTTCCGCCAATTGCCTTGGTCTAAGGGCATTTTACTTGGTAACAGATACAGAACAGATTATCGCAAAAAGGATGTTGTGATTAACTACTAATAAGCGTGCCCTCTTGTTCTGATCGATCACACTTAAATTTGAGAAATCCCCTCGTTCAGACTCTACAGACCTCACCATTACCTAATATTTCAAGGTACCAATTTTTTCCACGTACCAAATTCAAACCTAAAATTTGCCAAGGGAGCGTCTAATAGATGCCTATAGATTACTGCTCGCATAAATAAGCTTTTGAAGTTTCCAAGTTTACAGACTAAAAGCACATGATTGCCTTTAAATACAGACGAACAACTGAGAAGGATTACGTAGCCATATGAGAACGTGACTTTTCCCTATGCTGCAATACACGATTTGAAGTTTGGAATTCACAAGTCGTTCAAATGTGGGCAACCAGTGACTTGAGAATTTCATTAGTAGCTTTGGCTATAAGCTAATGTCTAGCAGAAGAAAGGCTTTAAACTTTCTAATTTTTACACCTGCACAGATCACAGATTTAAGGATAAACTTGAAACTTTCCAGCCAAAACAACCATCTGAAGAAATCATATTCCAGAAATATGCAAGAATATTTCTTCTTATAACACAAAATTTAATGGTTTCACATGCACAGAGCTGGAACGGCTAGGTCAGGAGTTTAAGCAGGTTCAAGTGTAACTCTAGACAGAGCATTACCAAGCGAGTCAACTAATTCTTCATTCTTCGCACGCTGCACTCTGGCACTAACTGCTTCATCCATCTGAGCTGGCCTGACACCTTCTCCAAGCTCTGCTTCCAATTTTTTAAATTCTTCTTCCATTTCTTCATCATCCATATCCACGTCAAGGATTGGAAATGGTGATGATGCTGCACAAACAAAAAGTCAACAAAACAGAGAGCTAGACTGTTGGAATTATATTGCTCATAGTCATCCAGTTACATGGTTCCATTATTTCATCATGCAGTGGCCAGACTTGGTCAGCCTCATAGTTATAATGTGGTCAGGCACATAAGTTGTTAGTTGACAAAAGCAGCTCAAAATAGTCAGAGAATCACATTCATTGAACCAAATAGATCATCCATTCCTGTTTTATTTGTTAATAGCCAAAGTATGCTGTATATTTTAAGTATAAATATAATACACTCAAATAATTTGTTTATCTACTAATAGTCAAAGTATGTTCTATATTTTGAACGAAATAGATAGTCAGTTCCTGTTGCTGTATATTTTGAGCATAAATATGAATACACACAACAAATTTGTGTATTTATATTTATACTCAAAATAATACTCAAAAAATACAGCAACAGGAACAGAAAATCTCTTTAGTTCAAAATATTCAGCATATTATTTCTATATTTATATTTATACTAAAACTATACAGCACAATTTGCTATTAACAGATAAAAGAGGGACAGAATATCTATTTGATCAAATGAAGCTAATTTTCCGACAATTTTGAGCTGCCCATGTAAACCAACAGCTTATGTGGCTGCCACAATATAACTAGTGAGACTGACCAAATCAGGCCGCTGCATGATGGAAGAACAGAATCATGTAACTGGATGACTACTAGCAATATAATTCCACAGTAATAAAGCACCAGAATGGATGACTCTTAGCAATTCAATTCCAACAACACTAGAGCAGCAGAAACGCTTAACAAGTTAAATTCACAAATAACGTAAAAGAGCAGTTTAATTGGAGAGCAGTAACTTACCAAGCATTTCTTCAGCTTGCTTTTGCAAATCTATGCTCTCACTGAGCTCTTGGAGGCAAAGATGAACTTCTTCAACACTTATACCATTTTCCCTGATGGCTCGAGCGCCAATTTGAATTGCTTCGGTAGCCTAACATTATGTTTAACAAATGGAACATTTGCGATTAGAAAAACAAGATATTAATCAAGGGGTCATCATAAGGAACACCAAACAAAGGCCCAAACAAATGCCAGAGACACCTTCTTTGTAGCTTCAGCATCGGCTATAACTCCAAGGACCTCTTCAACCCTGTTCAATAGCGATATACATTTGCTTCTGCTACCTGTAGCCAACTTTAAATGCCTAACATGCCTTTGAGCATCCTGTCTGTTTCCACACTTCAGTGATGCTATAGCTGCCTCTTTCGACCTGATTTCAGGCATACTAGTATCACTAATCACTTTTAATATGATAAACAGACATGAAAAATTAGTTAGTGTGCAAAGACAGACATTACTTTCTATAACGGTTATTAATTACATCAAGTTGTTGTTGTAGCCTTTCAAGGGTGCAGACCAAGTGCAAATTGTCATAATCAAGTCTTGTAGCAGTAGGAACAGGTTGAGGCAAAAGGGACAGCTTCATACCCTGAGATTGCCCATGTAAGCAGCACCGCTCCATTATAATAAAATTCAAGCTGCATTAAAATTCCTGATTCACTACTTAGATGTGAAAATGTTACTTCACCTCGATACGTTCCCCTTTAGTGATTATTAGGTAACACGCTTGTGCTGACTCATACAAATAACTAAAAATTGCAGTTGTTTCGTCAGCTCCCCTGCAGAGACTTCTAAACTTTCCCATAGTGATAACACAGCATGAAGTCCAATTGGTTTCAGATAAGGACTTGATGATTTCAGCTGCTCGTTCCTATAAAAACCATGTGATTGATGAAGTCGACAAACAAGTCAAAGACTAGCAGAATGTTTCCAAAGTTGCAGAAGGAAGATAAGCTATTCTCTGTTTAATTTCAGTACACAAAAAAAAATCTATTGGAACTTGGGTTGTGCAGACACAATCCTCCGAGATTGAAAGGATAGTCTCTGCATGGAACATACCTTAACCAGGGTGGACAGGATAAGCCGCTCCTCAAAAATTTCAGCTGATCTTTTAGCACCAACCAAGTTTAATGCTCTTTTAAACAACCCGTAGAAGGTCCCACCGGATGGATCCTTCAAATCACCAATCCTTAAAATATCCCCATCATTGTACATTTCAAGCTGAAGAGGGAAATGGAATAAGAAATATAACACAACTGATAATTTGAAGAAGAATTGCCTTAACACTAGAAGTATTTACTATTTACGTCCGCTATCAAATTTAACCAATTGAAAATATGCCAAGTTTGTACACCTCAAGTGCTAATTTAGGAGAAGTACCTTACGTTGCAATGATTGAAAATAACTTCCGTTATAGTAGTTGATATTTAATTAATATATTTCATCCTTGCACTGGAAAAAAAAGCAGGCTTTTTGTCGTAGAAATTCTATCTGCGATACCAATTTAGGCAAATTAATCCGCTTGGTGTGCAGGATGGGTGACAGCAACTAGCTCCATGTCGAACACAACTTCACATCCATATAGCCATGCAATAGGTCACTTCTTCTCAAGCAGTCACTCCAACCACCAACTAACTGCTCCTAGAGTCAACTCTATAATATACAACACCATGAAAAATTTTTCTGCCGTCATTTTCCTGCATATGAGAAACCATATGCTTTGAACAACTGGTCATCGAGGCCCCATCTATTCCTAGAGACTTTGGGCAAAGGGCTCAATGCTCTCTCCATTGAATGCTTTCAAGTATTTTAAATATGTTCTGCTGCTGGAACCGATTTGACAAGTACAATCTTTCAATCGTTCAATTAAGCAAAACTACTCACTCCACATACCGATGGTAGCAATTTATTATTGATCTCCTTCTGCACATATCAAATGATCTTGTACTCATTGTTCCAGATTCACATCAAGTGGGATCAAACTTATCCTACATATAATCCTATTATGTCACTAGGGGAAAATAAATGACCACTGATTACTTAGTTGCCCCACTGGGGGATGGTTCTCATGGGTAATAAATGAATTTGAATCTAGTGGTGATGCTGGAAAGTTTTCTTGAGTTATTCAGATGGTTTTACCAACTGAGAAAATGAGAGACACTAACGTTGTATATGGGCATGCAGAACGCAAACTAGTAGACGACCGTTAGCCGCCTATCAGCACATATGCCACTCTGATTTGTTTAAGTATATGGTGCAATTCAATATATTGATCATACATACCCCAGTAACTAGAGAAGGATAAAGCACAAAGCATTTGTTAAAAATGAAAAAAAATCATCGGTCACCGAAATTGAAAAAAGAAACTCACCAAAACACGATCCATACACAGAGGCGTCAGTCCATTTCTGACAAACCAATTTTTCCTGAGCTGCACCAAAGACAGTTTCAAGCGATTATTAAACAAAACAACAAAAACAAATACATCTGTGATCGCGTGTGTGCACAAGAGAGAGAGAGAGAGATTTGGGGTTCTTCGATTGCCTCCGACGCATGAATGACGGTGACGCCGAGATGCCGAGCAACTTTGATGATCAAATCCCTCCAGAACCAATATTTCGTCTCCCAATCTGATCTTTGGCCGCTGAATGCCTTGAAGCGCGCGGCCGACAGGACGTCGTCGTCCCAATCGGGCACTTCCTCCTTGATGAACTCCTTTAGCGAGGTGCCCATACCAGTCAACAGGACGCAGTCGCTTCAGACGGACCAATCTACGAGAGTGCACCGACAGCCATGCTTGTCAGGAAGGAAAAACAACCACCCACAAAGCAGAAGCCATGGGAAAGCCAGAACCATCTAAGTCGAGGGACAGAACTTTCAAATGTCCCGCAAAATCCCCGATTTCCCATCCCTTCGAGGAGAAATGAAGAAAGTGTCGGACTCGGCTCCTTACAGTATGTTCAATGGCGGTCACGTTTGGGCCGGGAGTCTGATGACAAGATTTTCATCTCGGGGAAATTAGTCAATGTCTTCAGCATCCACATCCGTTTTTGAGAGAAATTTGGCAGTGGCATGAGAACGTAGCTAGACCGTGACAACATATTCCGAGACATTCGCTGCGAGGGAAACTTGATGAAGCGGAAAAAATTTCATGAATACAGTGGTCGAAAGTTTTAAGAAGAAATTCAGATGAATTTGGTAGACAATAAATAGAAATACCGTACCGATTTCATTAACATATATATAATTATATATTTCAATTTTTTGTTTTTAATATTTGATGTGTGATAAATTTTTCTAATAAAATTACGGTTTAAATTATTTTTGTTGTTCGTTAAACACCATATAAAGGACTTTGCTGGACTTACAAGTCTAATAAGGCATTCTGGTGACACCTCTGGAAGAGCACAGTTTTGTAAAAAGTTTTACAAAAATCTGGTTAAAATTTTCAATTTTAAAATCTGGTCTTGACAAGACAAAAACTTTGGGCGAAAAGACAAAATTTAGTTTCGCCTGAAAAACTTCTCTCTCTAGGTTTTTCAAAATCAAGTTAACGAAACTCGGTTTTGATGTCATCCGAACAAATGTTTTCTAGGCAGCAAAAAAAAATTAAGTTAACGAGACTTTGTTTGGTGTCACCCAAACAAATGCTCCTTAGGTAGATTTTTTTTCAAGTTTGTTTGGCAGAAAGAAATTTTACCATGCATTTTTTTTTGAAATGGAGAAAAATCCCCGCGCAAAAAAGTTGGACCTAGAGAGGTCCGACTTTTTTCCACAAAAAAATCTTCGTGAAATGTTAATTTTCCAGTGCATTTTTCTTCACATGCATCAAACGGGGCCTTAAGAAAAAAAACATATAAAAACATTATTTAAGTAAGTGGCAAGAATGAGTTCGCCCAACTTAGATTTTTTAAATCCGTCGTCCGGGTCGACTCATCGATCTGTCAAGTAAGACTCACTAAACAATTGACATTTTCAAAAGTTCAGTTGTAGTTGCTTATGTAGGTAAAAAAAGTCAATTATTAGTTTGATTCTTGTGAGCACTACTTTAATTAATTACAAATAATTAATTGCAAATAGTAGCATGTACTTCTCTCGAATTAAAAGAGTAACATAAGTTAACTGAGGTTACAAAACAACATATATTTTAAAGACACTATGTTTTTATTTGAGTAACTGTAACATTGTTATGAATGTTGTTCTTAGGCCTACCAGTCAAACATTGATTTGAAGTTTTGCCAAAGATAAAAGACAGATTTAAGGTTTCAACGTTGTTTAAATATCATCCGTTTTACACCACTAATCAAAAACATATTTCTGTCCCTTTAGTCTTTAGCCAATCTGAACTCAAGAAAATGTAATGAGTTAAAATAGTTACAATGCTCGAACTAACTTTTATTTTTCATATTGCTAATTATTGACCGAAAATAATGAAAAAACTGTTTTAATTAGAAGACTAGGTTGCAATCATCTCAGAAAAGGGAACCGGTGAGCCATATCCAAAAGATTGAGATGGGGTTTTGAAAAAGAAAAATAACCTAATTTTTAAATCATGTGACTAAAGATACATTTTGTTTTGTTGGCTTTCTTGAACATTTGTATATCAAAAGAATACCCCCAATTTTAAATCATTTCAGATGATATATTTCTGTAAATTTTTGTTACGTTGCATGCTCCTCTCAGTGCTAGAACCAAAACAGTTTTTATCATCCTCTCTTCTTTTGCTAAACGCGATGCTTAAGTTCCCACTGTTGCTGAGTATCTGGAGTGTCGTTGTATGCCTCTTGCTCTTGCCGCCACATGTTAGGATAGGACCCTGGAGTCGACGGAGCAGCCTTTGTCATCCCATGTGCTTCCCAAGTAAAATTGAAGGAAGAAAAAATGTCTGAAAGTTCCAAAATGATCTCCAACTGACACCTTCTTGTGGGCAATCATCTTTGACCCGCTCTTTCTGTCCAAAGATTGATGGCGCTTCCCTTCGAGCTGCGGCTTACTCTGCTGGTGCTATCTTCCATCTTCATCCCCATAGCTTGCAAGCTCTTCATCGTTCTCATATGGAAGCCTCTTGCAATACAGAGTTGTTTCAAAAAACAGGGGATCGGGGGCCCGCAACGCCACCTCCTCCATGGTTCTATGCAGGAGATGATGAGCCTCGAACAAGAAGCAATTAACAAGCCCATAGAAGGTTTCTCACATGACATAGCCTCAAGGGTATTACCTGCTTATCACAAATGGTCCAAAAGATACGGTATTTTACTGTCTCGATTGCCACCGTTCCTTCCTCCCATTATTCTTTCCTCGTTAACTTGTTAATGGTACTTAATGCTAGTCTGGGAAAAACACTTGTTGGTGATGCAGGGGAATTGTTCCTGTACTGGGTTGGAACGGAACCTAGATTTTGTGTGACGGATGCAGACATGATCAGAGAGATGCTGAAAACCAAGTTTGGATTGTTCACGAAGGACGATCCCATACCTGCACTCAAAGCGTTGCTTGGCAAGGGACTGGTTCTGGCCACCGATGAGAAGTGGGTGGAGCACAGGCGGGTTATCAATCCTGCTTTCCATGTCGACAGACTAAAGGTACCAACAACAGACCTCTTCTTTTCCTGCTTATAAGCGCCCCTGCCACTGGAACTAGTGATCGGATGCCTATGGTGGCCACGCTACATACCTTGAGGCAAGGTTAGATTCTAATTGATTGAAGTGAGACATAACTGGAGCTTGCCTTTACGTTTTTTGTTCGTTTCGACAAGCTGTGCTTAATTATAGGCAGTCCATTGGCCAGGTTATGCTAAGAAACGACCTTGAGTGTACATGATCTAATGACCTGCTTCTCCTTTCATTGGATTAATACTGAACTAGGTCGCAACTAAGAAAACTGGCATGAAGAAAATTGTTTTAAACTTTTAAATTTACACAGTTTGTCTGTGTCTGTGCGTCCGTGTGACAAGTCTCTCATACAACATGCACAACGAACTGCGTATATAGCAGGATTTTCAGTGTACCGATGATGGCACTGTTGACCAGGAAATGAATGGTTCTAGTGGTGTTTCGCATTGGGAAACTGCAATAAGGGGTGAGCTAATCTAAACTTAGACGGTTGGCTTAAGGATTCCAAGATGAAGAAAATACAGAGACCTATAATGATGGCTGGATCCTCAATCATCAAGGATGAAGCGATAGGGAGGAAAGAGCACTTGAGGGGTTCTTATGCAGGGCGTAGAAATTTATGTGCTTCCTGGTTTGAGAAATTCGACACATCCAGAAAAGCTCGATTTTTCCTGACCTCGAGAGAAAAGGAAAGACATACGCAGGAGTTCTTTCTCTTGTTAATTAATTTCACAAAGATATTAATTTACATGGCAAGGTTTGTTGAGTCCTGGAAATTTTTCATGGGCGTGCTTTGTTTGCGATTCTAGGGAATGACTAAGGCGATGGCATCGTGCACCATCTCCATGCTGAGTACGTGGACAGATGAAGAAAAAGAGTTGGAGGTTCATGAGCAATTAAAACAGCTGACAGCAGATATAATAGCCCAGACAGCATTTGGAAGCAGCTACCGTGAAGGCAAAGAAGTTTTCACAGCACAGGAAGAGCTAATCCTAATGGCTATTGCTAGCTTTGGAGACATCTCTGTGCCTGGATTGCAGTAATCTTTCTTATCTCTTCTTCCTTGCACGGGTCAGGGTTCGGAGGCATTTCTATAAACTATGAAGTTCTTAAATTCCTAGTGGTGGTCCACTTGGAACATGTCCTCTCCACACGCGAATTTAATTGATATTAGGGCTCTTTCCAAACATTTGCTAGTTTGAGAGTTACGTTTAGAACGTGGAATATACTGACTACCTAATGCAAAGTTCAATTTTGTTTCCAACGTTGTATCAAGGAAAAAGAATATTTTCTTGCCAATTTTTATCACAACCTTCTCCCAAGCCTTTCTAATGCAAATATTTTTTACAGGAATTATCTGCATCGCTTGCTTTAGACATTAAAATTTTTTCTGTAATTGCTGAAGTTCGAGACTGCAACATCTCACATCGAACTTCATGATCTATGTCAATTGTCAACATGTTCCTGTTCTATGTAACACAGAAATTTGTTATCCAAACTGCAAGTTAAAATTATCTTCGATGTTACTTTTTATCATGAGAATTGCAACTTATAAACTTACAAAGAGTCATAGATTGTGGATTCCGTCTTCTATGATGTTTCCTGGCAGGTCATGTACTGGTGTTAGTTTCTTTTATTGATGCAAAGGTACTTACCTACAAAGAGAAATCGCCAACTGTGGAAGCTGGAGAAGAGAGCCAGAGATAACCTTAAATTCATAATCAACTCCAGAATCAGATCTGCGGTAAAAGCTGGAGGCTTTGGGGATGATTTGCTTGGGATGATGATGGAATCCTCAAGAGGAGAAGATGGAAGAATGAGCATGAGCCTCAACGAAATCATGGATGAGTGCATGACCTTCTTCTTCGCTGGGCATGAGACTACTGCCAATCTGCTAACTTGGGCCATGTTCCTGTTGAGTATTTACCCGGATTGGCAAACTAAACTGAGACAAGAAGTGATGGATCTGTGCGGAAGGGGGACCCCTGACGCAGATATGCTTGGAAAATTGAAATTGGTGAGTCTGATTACTGCATGCTTTTTCATCTCTTTCACAAAGTCTTCACTCAACTAGACGTATTTCCACTTTATCTTTTTTTTTTTTCTTTCTTCCACTGTATATCACTTATGGCCCTAATCTTAGTTACCGAAATTACTTGCATTAATCAAGTGCCCTAGTTTCATGGAATTGTAAGCAGAACCCACAGGAATTCTGATTACTAAAGAGGAGCCCAACTACCAATTATGTGAATCCTAATTCCCTCGTCATTTTATTTTAAGCGACTTCCAATATCATTTCTTTCGTTGTATTGTTGATTACTTTCTTAAAATTTTACTTATCCATTTAACAGTATTTTACATTATCCAACATAACACCATCTCTCAGACGGCTCACCATGTCATTTCCTACTGGTTTCCGATTCCCCGAGTCTTCCAAATTTATGAAGGAACTTCCCGATTAATTCCAGTTCCCATGCCGCCAGGCCTGGCAAGTGGCAACTGCGATCCTAGTTGTCAGCTTGTACGAGAGAAATGCTTCTCTTGCTCTCTTAGGACTTGAACACGCCATCTATACTCTGAGATTTTGTATCTCATCGTTTTCCCTTTTTCTGCTGCTGCGTTTCAGACTAACATGTTTCTCATGGAAACATTGAGGCTGTACCCCCCTGTTCTTTTGATGTTGAGGAAGACTGCCAAGGAACTAAAGCTGGGAAATGTGCTGATCCCAAAGGACGTAACCATAACGCTTCCCATCCTCATGGTTCACAGAAAGCCAGAGTATTGGGGTGAAGATGCAGATGAGTTCAACCCGTTGAGATTCTCGCAGGGACTCTCCAGAGCTGGTAAGCATCCGAATGCGATGATGCCATTCTCCTTTGGTCCAAGGGTGTGCGTCGGGCAGAGCTTCGCTATGATGGAAGGGAAGCTGGTGCTGGCCATGATATTGCAGCGCTACTCGTTTTCTCTTTCTCCTGGTTACAAGCATGCACCATTTCGCCTCCTTACTCTGCGGCCTCAGTTCGGTCTGCCTATTCTGCTGCAACCTGTACATGTGTAGATGGATTACTGTACTCCTTGCAGGATGTACTCGAGTCTTGAGAGTTGATTGGCGTCCTAATTCCAGAGCAATAAGTTAGACGTTGTTGGTTTAAATTCTCAAAGTGTTGAGTTAATTAGTGATTCAAATATACAGATAACGTGACGCAGGACTCCATCTTTCTTTTTGTAGCTCGAGCACCAAAGAGATGAGGAGTACAGTCATGTTGAAGTTTCTAGGCCTTTCCCAAATCAACCTCCTGTATACGCCAATCAGAAATCCAATGGCTTCCTAGCTTTTCTGCTTCCAACTATAATGACCGCACATTTTCGTATTGTTCATAGACTAAGGAAGAACACGTAAAATCCTATTGTGGAACTATAGCTATTTGTCCCATAAATATAAACCATTCAGCTCATAACCGGAAATAAACTAAGTAGCACCTAAGAGGAAAACAGATTTTTTGATCTTTGGAACTCGAAAGGATGTTGGGAATTGTGTCTTACTACTAAGTTATTAATTTCAAACTGCTTTTGATGAAAAGATCCAAAGTCTGAAATTTTACTTTGAACTTGCAGTGGAACCTATATTATTGTCTACTGGATGCGGGTAACTAGGCTTTGGATTGGGAGAGAACTAAATTACGATTCAAATAATTCTTATTCACCTACCAAGGTCCTTATCTGGTGTTCTCGAGAGGTATGGGAATCCAGGCTCCTTTGAAATTTCCATTTCAAAAGAAAACAAGCGTATTTATTTAAGTGGTCTAATCTTATCGTCGTCCGGACCTGGATGTCCAGGTTGCTTTACCCTTTCTTGCGAGATAGAGAAGACATTCAGCAAGCCGACAAAGACAGATTATGACAAATTGCAGACGTGAAGAAGCTAGAGGACAATCAGTACCATCAATTGTCTCCCATGCCTCTAGGAATTCACTTAAGAGTTTTTAACTTTTTCTGTACTAACAATTGAGTTTTAATCTCATGATTATCTGAATGCGATTATTTACTATTACGTTTAACGTTACAAGATTTACTATTGCTTTGTCCAGTCCGATTCCAATATGTTTACATTCCACAACCCACATATCAAACAGCACAAATTTGGGCTTTTCTCAAGGCCTGAATGAGAAAATGCCTAAAAGAAAAGGAAAAAGCAAAAGAAAAATTCCAAATTTTAGCCGGATGAACAACCATGTCAGCACTGCTACGTGGTGAACAAATGAGGTTATCAAGTATCTGGTTAAGATGTGACTTGAAAAGGAGGTAGTTCTGATCCGCCGTATGGCTCCAAGCATGAGGGGACAAGACTTGCACCAAACTTGAGACCGCGCGCGCGTAGTACTACCACATACCATAACTGGCTGACACAAGACGGGAGTCCTTCCAGCTCTTGTGCAGCCAGAAACTTGTCCCATACTCAAGTTCATAATTTCTCTCATAGTCGTTCGGACTCGACACATGTCCACATGTGGAATCTGACTATGTCAGGTTAGGTTACAAATGAACAAGAACACTTTTCCAGCCAGGCAGAACAAGGTTAGGACAGGGACTGAGATATTTTTCCGAGAGAGAGAGAGTAACAGACTTTCGCTATAGACATTCTTTACACTATTAATTTTTTTATTCCAAAAACCTCTTGAAAGGTAAATATGTTCATAAGAAACGAGCCAACCTTTGTTTGGTTCACACATTGGCCATGTGGTTCAGATCTGTTGAGCTTGGGCTTGTCTTGGCAGGTTGTTCAACCTTTTTTCTGCATTAATTCCTAATGATGGTACATCAAACGCGTGGTTCCAGTGGTATTTCACATTGACGATGTACAAAAAGGGTCGACCTGATCTGCAATCCGTCTGGTTGTTGTCTGCAACTTGTGTGTGAAAGGAGAAAGATAATTATTAAAGGTTGGAGGTCTATTGAGGTGTAAGGGAGAGCACTGTGGACAGATCGCGTCATATCTTGGACTGTATACGCTCCAAATCCACAGACAACCCATGAATAATTTCCCATCTCCGTGAGGATTCTCTCGATGGTGGTAAAGATAGACAGACAGCCAGTGGCTTCCTGAGCACCACATGTCCTTTTGCCAGTCCGAATCCAGCTCATGCAGAGGGCCTGCACCAATGTGGCTCATGAAGCACTGCATCATCGAGATGTAATACTTCTTTCAGTGAAAGGCCACACCCAGTGTGGACCAGAATGCCGAGAGAATCCTGTTAACTGGCAACGTTTCAACAACCAGACACTCTTTCGCACACGCGCACGCACACATACAGAAAGCAATGCACGAAATAATGAAGAAAGAATATCAATCAAAATTACCTAGGTTCTTCCACAAATGACAGTATTATTGTCTTAATCTAGCAAACAAACTCAAACACAATTCAAAGAATCAAAAGAAAAAGAAACTGGCTTTCACTCCACAAATACACAGCACAGACCAATGCACACTATAGAATCATTCTCCTACTATGGACACCATAAGAAATTTTACTGCCACGAAGACACCTCACCTCCAGTTCTACACATTGACATGCACCATGTGGCCAAGAGATAACAAAGATTTTGGCGAGTGACCAACAGCGCATTGCTGCCAAATGGCTGATAAAATCAGCAGTTCCAGCAGCATGCAGGAAACATTTACACCACAATAGAAGAGGCTAAAAGAATCTAGCATGTCTTGATAGAAAATAGGACTCGATCAAATACTTCTTCATGCTTGCTAATTGCCAATTGTTTTGCCATATCATCGGCCTAGGATTGCTTATTGTTTCGCCTTTTCATTGGCCTTGGACGAGGATGATTTTGATGACGGAGACTTACCAGTAATGGCCTTCTTAACTTTGACGATCGACTGTTTAACCTTTAACATGATGTTGTTGGATTGGCGTGGGACGGACTTGATTGTCACCTCTTGTTTGCCGGTTTCCTCCACCACATTCTTGGTTGTTTCATCGGAATTTGGAACATTGGGATCCACTGTTTCCTCCTCTCTATCAACCACCTCTTTGTCCACCTTCTCTACCTCTTCTGTCGTTTCCTTTTTCTCTGCAACTTCTGTGCTTTCGTCCACCCTCACAGTCTCGGTTGCTACCTCCTTTTCGGGATCAGCTGCAGAAGTTTCTCGACTAGTCCCTTTGGTATTAGGCTCATCTCCATTTGTCGCTGGACTAAGAGATGGTGGTACATAATCACTTGTGGTTTCTTTCACCTGTTCTCCCGAATCACCGGTGTCAGGCTCGGATTTCTTTGGATCGTTTACCATTTCCATAGCAGCAGCTGAGTTGGTGCTATGGCGCTGTTCAATAATAGCTGAACCTATAACTGCAGAATTTTCTGCTGTTGTTTCCTTTACCAACCCTTCAATCACCTCACTCCCATTATCTACTTTCATCAAATCATGCAAAGTGGTTTTAACCGTTGGTTCACTAACAAGGCTATGTGATTTATTCTCAATGATGGGTTCTCCCTCTTTTTCCACCTCTGATTCTGCTTTTCTTGCAGCTTCTACAGCAGGTTCAGGCAACTGACCTTCTCGACCAGTCGAGACGACTGTTTCATCAACCTTCATCTCAAGAACTTGCTCCATAGGCTCATCGGCGACTATGTCTGATGTAGCAATTGAATCTATAACCTCCTTCACCATCTCATCTTTCTTTGGCATATCAGGAACCTGCTCAGGCAAATCCCTTGAGATTTCCTTTGTCGTGGCCTCTTGAGGGTCATGATTATTTGTTGATCCTTCGTCCACCTCTTTCTCAGGCTCAACTTTAAGCACAGGGGCCAAAGGTACCTGAGACTCTTTTTCCTCCACTTCTGTTTCAGATGGTGAGGGTTCTGGTCCAGGTGCTGGTGGCTCCTGAACTTCTAATGCATCAGGTGCTTTCTCCACCGAGACTTCCTCCTTCAATGCAGACTGTTCCTTCTCTGTTTCTACTGCCACGATTGGAGACTCCTCCACAGCAGGTGCGTCCAACTCATTTCCCACAGGCTGGTCGACCTGTAATGCACAAATTACTGGGACCAACTCAGATTCTTGAACCTTATTATCTGATGGTACCTCCACAGCAGCTTGAACTTTTGAGTCTTTTATCTCTGGTTTGACATCCAAAAAGCTTTCAGTTGCCACTCCACTGTTTTCAGTTGAAAAAGCTTCTCCACTTTTCTCTTGCTCCAGGCCAACAGTCAATTCACCCACAGCTTGAGTTCCTTCGTCGGGTTCAGTCGGTTTGTCCCTGATCGCTTCTGTATTTTCCTTCATTTCTTCCGCTACAACATTCTCAGAACCAATTTCTTTGGCAGAAGTTGCTTCGGTGCCTGCAAGTTGCATTCCACCCTGAGAATCACTCTCCGGTTTAGCAATTGTTTCAACAGGCTGCACATTTTCATCAGCAGCCTTCTCCTCTGCCTTAGGAACAGGAATATCAGCATTGTCTGCTTCATTTTCGCTCTTCTTCTGGGCAGTGGTTTCTTCTATGTTATGAACATGGGCATCAGCATTCCCTGTTTCACATTCAATCTTCTTATCTGGAAGGGCCTCTTCTGCTTTAGAATCAGGAACTTCGGCACCCCCTGCTTCTTTTTCAATGTTCTGTTCTGGAATGGTTTCTTCTATTTTAGGAACGTCTTCATCCTCAATCTTCTTATCCCCTTTGACTTCTTCCACTTTGGGAACGGGGATACCATTAGTCCCTACTTCATCTGCTTTGGGTTTTCCTTCAGCCTTCGGTGTTTGTTCTTCACAACGGGAATCGGTATGAGAGACAGTTTCTGGTTCGAACTTTTCAATTGTTGTGGGCTCTTGTACTTCAACTTGCTGATAAGGAAAACAAAAGAAAGAGAAGAGGAGAAAAGGGAGAAAAGGAATGAGAACCCTGCACTATCAAGAAAGTCTTATGGAACTACAAGACGTCTAAATTTTCATGAACTGCACAAGAACGAAATGAAAAACCAGGAAATGAGAAAACTAGATATTAAGAATAAGAGTAATGAACAATGCGGAGATCACGCTCAGAAGAAAGTGAAGAGAAGGAAGCAAAGCCATGGAAACCATGGGGATCTATGATAAAAATATAGTAAAACAATCAATTTAAAGAACACCCTTAGCATACAGAAACCGCCTATATTTTTCTGGAACAGTACGGCAGAAAACAGAGTAAAGAAACAGAAAACACCTAATAAGTGTTCGTGAAACAGAGAACAGATGGCCAGGATGACCGTTACTGTACAAAACGCGAGAACGACCAGATCTACCAACACGAGATAGCGCAGGAGAATCACAAAGAAGAACAAACTCATCAGTCAGCAAAAAAATATGTTGGTAGCGCAGTAATCCGATCCCTTGGAGCCTGTTGCTACCCTCCACTCTCGTGACAGCCTAACACTAAGTATGTCATCATGAAACCAACACTAAGTTATTCCTTTTTACATATTTTGCATCAACAACAAAGATTTTCATTCGTAAAACAAGAGGAAAGAGAAGGCAGACCGACTTTAGTTCATCATATCAATCCTGTCTAGCCAAAAGGTACACAGTCCCAACAAACCCCAATAGTTTTATGATCGAGAAACATAAAACATAACCGTGATATCTAATCACAACCATGTAGAGAACAGCGCTCTCATCTCTGAGAATGAAAAAGCATGAAGAACCATGAGATGGAAACCAAGTTTCATTTTTGTTACTT
This sequence comes from Nymphaea colorata, assembly GCF_008831285.2. NCBI lineage: Eukaryota > Viridiplantae > Streptophyta > Magnoliopsida > Nymphaeales > Nymphaeaceae > Nymphaea > Nymphaea colorata. Next base: position 18,600,271 of record NC_045147.1, read on the forward strand.
ACAGCGGGTGTGTCCGGTGAAGTGCCCTCACCAGCCATGTCTCTTTGGCGAAACAGAGGCAAATATGGGCAAAGCTTGAGACTCTGCTGACAAAAACTTCAGCAAAGGCTTCACAAGAAAAGTCTCGAGTACAGTGCTGCCTCAAGAAAGAGGAAAGAAACAGTCAGAGGCAGAGCCCTTGAATTGAACGAGAAAACCTCAGCACCGCAGAAGAAGGCACACCAGCATAAGATATCAATAATTAAAGAAGGGTGCTTTCTCGTTTTCCTTTTTCATTTTCTTTTGGTGCATGAAACCAATACTTTACATAGCAGGAGTGCATGACAATCAGATTTGAGAATTTAAAAGAGAAAGAAATTCCTGCAATTACATGTGTCTGCAGGTGATTGGAAGGAGACAGGTGTATGTTTGTCTCAGCATGAGTCAGCCTTAACAGACTTACTTTTTTACAGAGAGGGAGGAGGGAATGGCATGGCAGCAGCCCTTTCAGGTGAGGTATGCTAGCCAGACCTCCAGCTGTTTCCGTTCCTTTCTCTTGACAAAAGAACAATTAGGAACAAAATATTCCTTCAACAAATATTCTTCTCCTGAAACTTACCAAGACAACCTTTTAGTTGAAAATGTCCTTCAAGTAGGTGCTTGACATGGTAACAGACTTTTCCTTTGTCCTGGTTCGCAAGGCAGGAGGTAAAACTACCACCCATTGAGTGAGCCACCACAGTCAAACTGTCAAAGGGCAGTCTCATGGATATTCAAAAGTTCATTTGCTGGTAGCTTAGATTCTGAGTCTCTGACAAGTTTCTTTTCTTTTTCTTGAGATTTCTAACATCCTCAAAGTCCATTTCAGAGTTCAAACATGAAGACAAGCTTCTTCATAAATGTTATGAGTGACCAACCCATCTGCCAGCCTGTGTTGCTGCTTGCTTGTGTCAAATCCAACAAGAATTTCTCAGACACCTGCTTCTCATTTCTCTCTTCCCGAATCATTTCCAGCACACATTCCCTCCTACGATGAGATTTAGTTATTCTACCATATTTAACTTTCCGCTGGATTATTTCCTCTATCGTTCGGGGATTCATCCGGCTATGGAAACCTATTAAGGTCAAATGACGCGCCATGATTCGTTCCTCAAAAAGCGAATGTGTGACCTTAAAAGTTTGCATATTTAAGTAGCAGTTGCTGATTAAAGAATAAGCAAATCTGGGAAATCAGTGGGGGAGAATAGAACGTGGTTACTTTCTACTTTTCTCACTGACAGTCCTTAATTTTCCCTACATCTACTTTCGGTTACAAAATATTAATCGGGTTGCAAATGGTTCGGCTCTGGTTTAAGGATTTTGTCAATTATTTAGTGTGCCCAACTTGATTTTGATCCGATATTTAATGCAATTCATTATCATAGAATTTGATTTGCTTGCAACAGCATAAGTTTACGGGACTAAAAAATTCCCAGTTTGTTAAGCTATGCACATAATGTGCTATTATATCCCAATACATCCCATGTAGTTGGAAAGAACTACACTTCCCTCTTTCTTTTTCGAAATTTGTTTCTTAGGTTGGACTCTACAAATCTGAAGCATATGACGTGCTAGTGTAAACTAAAGAAATCAACATGACTTTTGTTGAGCTATAGACAATAATACTGTTCAAGCAGTTAGGTACTATATGGTTGGAAAAGACTACACTATATATTTATTGTTTCTTTGAAGTTTGTTGCTACGCGTTGGAGATGAGCGATTTGTTCGTAACGAATTTTGATTGTGAGAATGCGACAGGCGTGTGCTATCTTTCAAAAGTCGCGAAAATTGGGCGGCCCTTGCACCCGCAGCCTCATTTACCACTACAAATATACCAAAGTTTTACAATACAAAAAAGATACATATTTTCTGGAAATGACAAGGAAACCCATGCTTTGCATCACACATGATAGATGGTGTAGTGCCTATAAACAGTCCATATCGAACTCAGGCGGGGTTAGATGAAGAATCGATCCATCTTTTTAAGATGGTAGGAAGAGAGAAAATCAATCAGAAAAAGTAAAAAAAGAGAGAAAGCATACATAGCATCCTCATTAACAACTGGACAACAATTTTTATGGTACGAGAGACCTGGACACTGTGCTAGGAGAAAATAAGTGAGTTCAGATTCATGGAGACGATAGTTCCCACTGCACAGTGGTGGAGGTTGGTCTGGGCTACATATCGACAATTGCCCACACGGACTCCAAAAAGCTTTTCATTTTTATATTGACAATTGTGAGTGATTTTTCTCATTTATATATTTGGCACCCCTTAAAAGTATAAAAGTTTATACCTAGTGCTATTTATTAAGAATTTTCTAGCTCCGCCGTGGCCAGTCCATCTACGTGACAACTTATGTCAATAAAATGGCTGCCTCCTTGCCTAATTGCTCTTTCATTCATGACTAAAGAGACAGTGGAAGCTCACAGCTTCAAGCATCTGAAAACAAGTTCCACAGAGTCGGCTTCTGAAAACAAGCAATCTTTCCTCACTGTGATTGACAACTAAAGTTTTTTCCACCCTGTTGAGTTGTAGCAGATGATTCCCTTCAAAATTCCCTTATGGTGTCTGTGATGATCAAGTCTTTACACCAAGGGATTAATCCAGCCCAACCATGGTGATTTGATCAAGTGGGACACCTCAAAATTTATTACAGAGACTCATCATTTTGGCCTATGCTTCCCAAGATGAGGCCATCCTGACACCATTGCCACCCTAGATATGCCTCACTGGTGGGGCCATTGACATGGGTTTTGATAGGCTGTCCTCCCATTAGTCCTGAAATATTTTTATTGAGGCAGGGCCATGGGCAGCTTGGCATGTGGCCCCATTTACAGGGCGCTTGCAGAAGGACTGGTGAGTCCCCACTTATCTTTCAATCTGTTCTCTCTGTCTTTCCCTTCCCATTTCTGCTTCACTCGTAGGCATGGACTGTGGTGAGTGAATGAATGATCATGCTAGAACATGCGGCTCTTTTCCTTCTCCATGTCTTTTTTCTTGTCGGGCAAACGTATACTTCTCCAGCAACATCATTCTTTTTCTTAATCTCCCCTTTTTTCTTCCTTTGTTTTAGAAAATTTTTCTTCCCCGTGAGCCATGGCTTCTTCTTCTCCCCTTTATTCATGGTTCTACAGTGTGGTCCTGCACTAAAAAAGTGTGGGAGGCAAGAGTTTGACACGGCCTCCGATTAAAGTTCCATAAAGTGTTTCGTCACCTGTCTATTCATTTGATCTTTCTGTCATGGTGGTTTTTTTTTTCTCTGTACATCTGAGAAGCTCCCCAACAAAGGCGGTGGCATCTCCTTCCTCGGGACGCTTCATGATCGATTCTCTATGTGCGCAGTGAACACTGTATCTAAATCTTGGAGGGTGTTTCTTAGTTCCTGCACGATCAATCTTGGGGTTCTAAGAAGCAAAGCCTTTGATTTTTAAAATCCAAAGGCACCCATCGATCTGTACCCGTAGAAGGGACACACATGGGTAGGATTTGGAACAGTTGAAGAGATCCTGTGGTCGGGTGGAAATTGAACTATTTACAGTAGAAAATGTCAAGACTCTCAAACCAGATCCTACCCATTTACGAACTCAACTCTAAAACCTTCGTCATAGCGTAAATATATACGGTGACATAGTGTATACTAAGAATTTTTTGTTTTTCTCTGTACCAAATTAGATTTGCATCTGGCTTCGAATACATTTAGCTGTCTCGGATCTGATCTGACCACTTTGCATCCCAAACTGCGAAGGCAGATTCAGTAGTTAATCGTTTTTAAGGACTTTCTTAACAGCAATGGAAAGAAAATCAACAGAAGGAACCCGGGCATTTAGGCGTGATTTTTGGTGGCATGATGTTGCAAACGAATGATGGGCGCCAGTCGAGCTTCGCTATGCACATGCAATTTTTCTCAACTTAACCAATAAAAAACTTTATCAACTTTTGAGAAGGCAACGTTCTCGCTACTTCTTAACTCTTAATCCTGCTGGAATGTTCTTGTATAAATGTACAAATTATTAGTATGCATTTTTGTTGAGAAAGGTACATGGTAGACATCCAGGACTATATTGTTTGCCCCCACCCACTGATCGGATCTAGTTTGAGACTATCTAGTTCTAATCCAGATCAGATATTCTTTTCCAACTCAACAGACCTGCGAAAAGAGATTCCTGATAAAGCCACTTTCCCAAGCTAGCTGCTCCCCCTTTTTTCTTTCAGCTGGGAGGCAGGTTCATGGGGGAATTGGGATGTCAATGGATCGGATATGGACTGGATCCTGTTAGGTCTGAATCTAGATCCACTTGATGCAGAGTTAAACATGATCCTATGTTGTAAAGTTAGACCCTGAATATCCATTTTAGTGTTGAGCTGTAACAAAAAACTAGTTAAAAGTAAGCTTTGTATGTTTAATTGCCAGCAAGAGCTCTGTCCACTAGTTAGGGTGTGTTGGACATTAGACTTTAGAGGTGAAGGAGGTCCTATGCAACCTGCTCGTGGGTAGGGGCCTCCTACCATTCTACTAATCAAGAGAATCAAATGAAACAATCAAAGAATGAAAAAGGGACACAATCGGCTCCTTTGGCAAAGACAATAGTTTCTAACTACTCCATGAATGTCTTCCAAAGATTGAGACAGACTCGTGGAACATGTTCTATGAATTTACTTCAACTTTTGAGCACATTCATGGAACAGGTATATGTTGTTCCTATTGCAAAACGACTCCAGTAGAAACGAAAATAGAAACTGAGTGTTTCAAAGAGAAACCAAAACAAAAAACGAGCACACAACGCTCAGATCATCGCCGATGAAGAAACACAACTACAGTGTAGAAAATAAATCAAATAGAAGAAGACACGATTTTACGTGGTTCGGTCATTCAGACCTACGTCCACGAGAGAACACACCATACCTCATGTGATTTTTTCTATTATCTTGTGCATAGAAAGATAACACATAATAAATGGAACGAATAGAGCAAACGCTCTTTACAAGGTAACGTATGCCATTAAGGAAGCTATCCAAGGCAAATGGTAAGTTTCCAAATCATCCTCTAACGTTTTCTCTCCCAACGTCAATAATTCAACGGTAGGGAGATAAGCAAGACAACTTTTATTTTTAAAACTCCCCCCTCAAGTGAGGTGTAGATATTCATACGCCCCCACTTGATCAATATTTTCTGATGTAACTCTCGAGTCAAGCCCTTAGTAAGTCCGTCGGCTAGTTGTTCTGAGCTTATGATGTAGGGGGTAGATATTTCACCTTTTTGTACTTTCTCACGAACATAGTGACAATCTATTTCTATATGTTTGGTTCTTTCATGAAAAACTGAGTTCGCTGAAGTATGAATAGCAGCCTGATTGTCACAATGCAGAGGCATAAGGAGATGAACCTGTAGCCCAATTTCTAATATAAGGGTTTTAATCCATGTAAGTTCACTAGCTATTGTAGCTATAGCTCTATATTCTGCTTCAGCACTGGATCTGGACACAACACTCTGTTTTTTGCGTTTCCAAGACACAATGTTTCCTCCAACAAATACACAGTAACCAGTTGTAGATTTTCTGTCTGAACTTCCTGCCCAATCTGCATCGGTGAATCCTTGAATTTGATGATGACCATTCCTTTTGTACCATATGCCTTGTCTTGGAGTTCCTTTTAAGTATTGCAGAATGCAATGAATAATTTTTCAATGATGTTCTGTGGGTGCATGCATACACTGGCTAGCGACGCTGACTGCATAGGTTATGTCTAGTCTAGTGATGGTAAAGTATATGAGTTTTCCTACTAGTCGTTGGTAGCCTTCTTTGTTACAAATTGGATCATCTTGAGTAATTTCAATTTTTTGTCCAACTTCAGTTGGTGTCTCTGCAGGCTTGCACCCAATTTTTCCAACTTCTTTAAGCAAGTCTAAAGTATATTTTCGTTGAGAGAGCAACAAACTCTTGCTTGAGTGAGCAATTTCAATACCTAAAAAACAACGAAACTTTCCCAGATCCTTTATGTCAAAAACATTGCCAAGCAGTTCTTTAGTTTTCAAGATCTTTTCTTCATCAGTCCCTGTCACGATAATGTCATCCACATATACAAGTACGATAACCAGATCACTATCCTTCCGTTTGATAAATAAAGAGTTGTGAGCATTGCTTCTTACAAAACCATGTTCCTTCAAAAAAATACTCAACCGATAGTGTCATGCCCTTGGAGATTGTTTCAAGCCATAGATTGCCTTGTGAAGTTTGCACACCAATTTTTTTGTTAGCTTCTTGAGGATGTCCAGGAAGAAGATTCATGTACACTTCTTCTTTCAAATCTTCTTGCAAAAAGACGTTTTTAACATCAAGTTGATATAAGGGCCAATTGTAATTACATGCAACTGATAATATCACCCTTATTGTATTCATTTTCGCTACAGGCGCAAAGGTTTCTTCATAATCTAAGCCTTGAGTCTGTGTATACCCTTTTGCGACAAGCTTGGCCTTATATCTTTCAATACTCCCATCACTTTTGTATTTTATTTTATACGCCCAATGACACCCAACAACCTTTTTTCCTGGAGGTAGCGTAACAATGTCCTAAGTTTTGTTTTGATGTAAGGCACTAAGTTCTTCATCCATGGCTTTTAACCACATCGAGTCTCTTTTGGCTTCTTCATATGTAGTTGGCTATGAACAATTAGAGACTCTTGATATATATGCTCTATGCAGGTGGTTAATCTTCTCATACCCAATATAATGTTTTATAAGATAACTTGTAGAAGTGTAAGTGACATAATCTGATAACCGAGTAGGTAGCTTGATTTGTCGCTCTGATCTTCTCATAGTGATTTGGGTGTCATTTTCGTTGGCAGCCACTGCAATGGTTTGAGTATCATTCTGATGATCTGGAGCTGCAATTTCAGTATTAGCTACTTCGAATCCTTTTGGTGAATTTCGGATTCTTCTTATGACGGTAAACTCATTGTAATGATCCATAGTTGGTCGCACGATCTCCCCCTGAAGGCAAGTCTCATCAAGAACGTTAGATGTAGGAGGAGAATTTTCTTTCATAATATGATTTTTTGGTATTAGGTGATGAAAGTAAGGTGTGTTTTCATCAAACACAACATCTCTAGATATAAAAAGTCGCTTTTCTTCTATGCTATAGCATCGGTATCTTTTTTGTGAGATAGAATATCCTAGAAAATACATTTAAGAGCACGACTACTAAGTTTGTCTATGTTTTGTCGCTGCCTAGAGACAAAAGCAACACAACCAAAGGTTCGCATGTGATTTAAAATGAGCTTATGTCCCTTTAAAATTTCAAGGGGTGCACGATCCTTAAGATTTTTGCTAGGCAATCGGTTAATAATATAACAAGCATTCATGATGGCATTACTCCAATAAATCTTAGGGACATTCATTTGAAATAACAAGGCACGAGTAACTTCAAGAAGATGTCGATTTTTTCTTTCGGCGACTCCGTATTGTTGAGGAGTGCCCACACAAGTAAATTGATGATCAATACCACATTGTTTTTCAAAAATTTCAAATTTAAAATTTTTATATTCAATACCATTATCCATCCTTAATATTTTGATTTGTTTTCCATATTGATTTTTCACCATATTATAAAACGTTTGAAATTTATCAAAAACTTCATCTTTAAATTTGAGCAAATAAATCCACGTAACCTTTGAAAAATTGTCTATAAATGTAACATCATACCGAAAACCAGAATATGAAACCACAGGGGCTGGGCCCCAAACATCAGAATGAACCAAATCAAAGGAATTTTTAGCATTAGTATCGGACTTTGGAAAAGGAGGTCTACTCATTTTAGCATAGCGACACACATCACATGTTTGACAATCATAATAATATGTATGAAATAAACAATTCAGTTTGTAGCTAGAAGGGTGGCCTAATCTTTTGTGCCACAATAAGCTATCAAATCTAGCAACCATGGCCTTGCTTTCTTGTTCCAGCACATATAAACCCTTAGCTAATCTTCCTTTACCAATCATCTTCTTTGACAATCTGTCTTGAAAAACCACATCATGAGGTGAAAATATAATATCACAGTTCAATTCCTTAGTAAGTCTATAAATAGATAATAAATTTGTAGATAGACTAGGAACTACTAGAGCATCAATATTTTGTTCACAATTAAGAAGATGAACATTACTAATACCTTCTACTTTTACCTTTCATTCATCTACAATAATCACATAGTCATTTCCATGTACATGTTTAATATTTGATTGATCTATAACTGAGAGCACATGTGTTCGCTTGCTCCAGAGTCAAGCCACCATAGTAGTTGTTTTTTTTTGTTTGTAGACACTTTGTAAAAGTTCTGTAATAGTTTTCAACTGAGCAGCCACAACAACATCTCCTGTAGCAGCGGAATGGGCAGTTGCGGCAGATTCAGTTGATCGACGAGTCAAAGGTTGGTCTGGCTTCCCATGCAATGTCCAACACCTCTCACGGGTATGTCCATCCTTCTTACAATAGGTACAGGTGAACTTGCTGCGATTTTGGTTTCTTGGTTTATTTCCAATGAAACCGCGGCTATCTTTCTTCCCCATGGTAGCAGCAAAGGCAGTGGTATTAGTAGTAGTATATGCTGCCTTATCCGAGCCGTCGACTGATGAAATAATTTGTGGCTTGTGTTGATCTGAGTTCATGACACGTCTACGAATTTCTTCTCTTATAAGCATAGATAAGATACTTTTGACTGAAGGTAATTCCAGTGAGAGAAGGATTTGACTTCGAAGATGCTCAAAGTCATTTCCAAGATCAGCAAGAAGTTGAAAAGCTTTCTCATGTTCTCTAAGCTTCTTTGATGGAACATTATCCGAGTAAGTCATGGTGCATAGATCATATTCATCCCATAGACGTCTCATTTTACCTTAGTAATCAGCAATGCAAAGATCATCTTTCTTAAGACTATGGATTAAGCAAGACAATTGATACATCCGAGCCACATTATTTTGTTCACCAAACATTTCTTTGGCATTAATCCATATGTCACGGGCAGTAGTAGCACGCATAAAATATTCAGCAATTTTTTATTTCATGGAATTTAAAAGCCAAAACATAACCATATCATGACTGATTTCCATTCCTTATACTTAGCATCTTGAATTTCTGGTTTAATAATTTCTCTATCAACATATCTGAGTTTTGATCTACCGCTAAAATATAAGGAAACAGATTTTGACCAAGACAGATAATTTCTTCCATGTAGCAGGATAGAGATGATTTTAGAATTTGGTACCTGTTCTTGAACGAGTATTCGTTCAACCGAATAATCTGACGTCATGTTTGTTGCAGCTATAAAAAAAACACCAAATTAGAGCACCCGCTCTGATACCATGTACAAAATAAATCAAATAGAAGAAGACACGATTTTACGTGGTTCGATCATTCAGACCTACATCCACGAGAGAACACACCACACCTCGTGTGATTTTTTCTATTATCTTGTGCATAGAAAGATAGCACATAATAAATGGAACGAATAGAGCAAAGGCTCTTTACAAGGTAACGTATGCCATTAAGGAAGCTATCCAAGGCAAATGGTAAGTTTCCAAAGAGGGTCTTCTCCAACGTTCATCCTCTAACGTTTCCTCTCCCAACGTCAATAATTCAATGGTAGGGAGATAAGCAAGGCAACTTTTATTTTTAACATGCGGCCTCCTTACATGGCTCTCTTTTGCCAATCTTCAGCAGGTGCATTAGTTTCAAAACATAGACAAGCTCTTTTTACAACTTTTGGCGCCCCTCCAAACAATCTTCAACCCATTTCAACCACTCTTTCTGGTTGGAAATCACCCGAATACTTTTAGAACTTTCATGCATAAAACCCCTCAACACTTTCGCCAGCGAACTGGATTCAGGGAACAGTTTTCTTTCAGGTAATTCAAAAACTCCTGAAATGTAAAGACTACCCTGACGTCCCTACACTCCATAAGCCATCTTTCAAACCTGTTTATTACCTGTTGAAGCCATTTGAGTACAGGTTTCACTGTCTCTAATGTTAAGCCTGCAACCAAGAATGAAGCCATATTTTACCATCTAAAAGATCATTTCGTTTGTTGCGGTTCAAGAAACAGTGATATTCTTTACAATTCAAGAGGTCCATGTCCAAAGTATGACAATCGGAGTAAACCGGCAAGTTTAAGCCTTTGTGCAACTCCGATTGCCTTACACACAGGGGGGAAAGGTTCATTTTGGAAATTTTTCGAGACATGAGAGACTCCAACTTAAAACACCAATGTAAATTCTGATCGGAATCTGAACGAAATATGAATGTTGTTGACGATTTTACATCCAATCTGAATGGATTGGATTTTTCTGTTAAGTCATTCAGTTTTACAGAAACTGCAGTACATCACTTTCTCAGTAGTGTATATAAAATCATGATCTCTTAAACACTTAAGGCCTCCTTATCAATCTTTTTCCCCGATGGGAGGTGATGAATGCAGAAAAGTGAAAATGAGATCATACCAGCTAGGTGACACCACTTTGATTAAAGTGAACATGGAAAGAAAATGAATTGTGTCCAGCAATGGATCATACAGAAAGCAACCGTTTTATATTTGTTCACCAAGCTTAAGAAAAATCAGTATTCCTCAAATAAAATATCAAATTCTGATAAGAACGTGATCAATTGGGTCGTCATCCTCTACGAATCTGTACATGCAGAGAGGGTCTCCGATCCACCCCTCAACTGACTGTTTAGGTGCCTTAGACTTTAGCTTATAAGAAAGGCAAGAACCAAATTGGTGCTACTTCCTTTGATATCATGCCTATATTTATGCAAAAAAATTTAGAGCCCCACTCTCATGATTTAGCCGTAACATGTTTTAGAGAAGAAAAGAGAGGACATCAAAACCAATATATGATTAAAAGAAAAAAAAAACTGCTTTGTGGAAATTTGTAAGTAAATATTGTTTTTACCACAAATCGTCTTTTGTTTTTTTTTTCTATACGAGAGTGGGTTTCCTGGAAGTTGTGCTTGGATGACACCTTTAAGACAATGTTTTGTGATAACATGGCTTTTTACGAGTTCTTAAGGTTCGGTTTATATGTTATGTTTGACTAGCAAGACAAAAACCACATCTCCTTTGGATAACCTTTGGGGGGAATGGGAGGGGAGGTTGTTCCCTATAAAAATAAGTGTTTTATTAAACCGGGTGTTTCACAAACCCAGCTTTGGCCATCACCCAAATACACTTACTTTAAACGTCTTTAAGGGTTGTCAATAAATCCGATTTATGTCCAATGTCTGACTTAAAAAAGTTGGATTCAGATGTTAATTTAAATTCAGAAGTAAGGAGTGCCTGATTTAAGACTTTCATGATTTGAGATTTATGGATTTAAGATGAGAGCCTTGATCTAACTCTACTTTAAGATTTTCATGATTTGAGATTTATGGATTTAAGATGAGACCCTTGATCTAACTCTGCTTTAAGATTTTCATGATTTGAGATTTATAAAGTTAAAGATAAAACCCAAAAAAAAGTGTAACTAACTTTTCTTATCTTACATGTTAATGAATGTTTGTTTACATGAAAACTCTATTTGATAATCCGTATGAAAGGTAAGAGTGCTAATTGGAGGGAGCAAAAAGTAGTTCTTGCAAAGTAGATACATTAAAGTCACGGGGGCAAGCTCAACAGCTACGTCTGGGTGGTGTAGTTGGTCATCACGCTAGTCTCACACACTAGAGGTCCCCGGTTCGAACCCGGGCTCAGACATTTTTTGCATGAAACTTTTGTTTCGTCTGATTTTCTTTTACAACTTCCGTCGAAATCAAGGGTTCATTTTAATTACGGCTTTGACTTTACTTTGTAGGCCTTTCATTTTCCGTTCATCTCCGTGTTGAACGGTGAAGATAGAGTGCCCGTAATTCCCCGAGCTTTAACGTGAATATCTGCAGTCGGCCGTCTGCCTCCTTCCAAACGGTTGATTTCAATGGGCAGTGGAAACCTATCGAGCGCGCCAGCGCCTTCCACGTTCCACGTCCTCCCGCCACTCCTCTCCGCCGCCACTCCGCACTCCCAAAAGACCAGCGAGTTCAAGCCATGGCACCTGCTCGTTGGTTCCCGTTCCGGCGATGGCGCTGCTTCCGGACGGCCGCTTCTCGTCGGCGAATTACGGGGAGCAAGGCTCCTCCTCTTCTTGGAGAAACTCCTTCCCATCTGTAGTTAAGGACGCCAAACTGGGTCCGTCTCCCTCTGCTCTTTCCTGAAAGCACTTCATAGTTGGCTCTCGTTGTTTTCTTGTTTCCTTTTTATTTTTCCTTTTTTCTTCCTCTGGCTTGATGGTTCGTGCCCACTGTTTTAGTTGATATTATGGATGAATTCAATGCCTCTGTTCTGTTCGTCTAATAATTTGGCTGTCACGGGGTGGTGGTGGTGGTGGCAGAGGAAAGCGATGATGATGTGTTTACCGTTCCGGAGATGGAGGCTCAGTTGACGAACGATTCGACTGCCGGTGGTGCGGAAGTCCAGCAGAGCAACGGAGGTGCCTCGTCGGAGCAGCGCCGGAGAGGCCGGGATCCGGTGGACAGAGAATACAGGAGGCTCAAAAGGTCGAGTTCTTGTTGTCTTGCTTTTTGCCGTTTCTGCCAAGTGATCGATATATATAGACTTATGCTCCCCCATATCTTGCGAGTTTTATGCTTTAGAATTTTGGACAACCTTTTGTGTTTTCCTTTTAATGCTCTTTAGGAAAGGAATTGGTTTTGGTGTATGTTTAGGGAAACAAGGGAAACCAGGGGTTGAGATATTCGGGCTTTTGAAAATGTAGTAGTCAAATTGGAATATTTTGTTGGCCAAGGCTTTGGTTCTGTCTGTTGGTTAGGCAAAGTTCGAGATTAGGCATTGCAGATTAAAAATTTAAAAGTTGGGTATCCTCTTCTGTATGTATCTTGGATGTTTTTAAGTAGTTATAAGTCCTGTTAGGAATACAATCCTTGGAGTTCTTCGGTTGCATTTGCGTTCATTTTCTCTTCCTGGATATAGAAAGTCGTTAGGACAATATGGTGATTGTGCAGATGTGATTTCCACTAAAAGTGATTGCAGACTATTTTGTATGGATTAGTAGCCCTTGTTGCTGTGATAACTGCCAAGATTGACACAGTTTATTTAATATGGAAGTATGGGCCTCCAAGATTGGTATTGTCTCTCTGAAAAAATACCGGTTAGATTCTTTTTGAGAGCTATTAATTTAGATGTGGATATTTTTTCAACGCCTAACAAGTTGTTCATGGTCTGTCCAAGATGAATTCCACAGCAACCATCATTTAAAGTAGATTGTGGGGGATACACAGGGATGGATGTAAGGTTTTACCTTTGAATATGGAATCCACAAAAGGTTCTTCGGAGCACTGTCTTATGTATCTAGTATTCATTACCACTGAGAAGCAGAATGGAGTAATGAAAGGATAGGCATGCTTAGGTGATTCTTCTATGGATATCAAGTACTTTTTGTAAATTCTCTAGATAATCAAATAGGATATCATCGCCTTATCCCTGCCTCTGTGATATTGTGGTTCCTTATTCATATGCTGTTAATCGGGTGATGTCTTCTGCATTTTCTCTTGGACTCTGCACTAAAAGGGTTGATTTGGATCACCAAAATTTGAAAGAGGGTTTTATGATTGCCAGTGTGGCGTGCTTAGACCTTACTTTTATGGAGTGTTCTTTACAGTCAGGGGTCTCAGTAAGCCATGATATTAACGAAGCCCCATCATGGGTCATCAAACTGACCTCCAGCTGTTCACATAAACGGCGCTTGCGTTCAGTGACCTGGTGTTTATACATTTAAATCTACTTCACTTGATGCTTGTAGGGGACTTACACTCATTGGCTTGACATTCATGTTCAAGCTTGTTTCTCTTTGTGGTATAAATGTTCAGTAGAGTTTTGCTATTTCAGGGAAATAGAGAAACAATGGCAAAGTACTGCCAAGTGCCAAATGCATAAAAAGCTTAAAGTTATACTTTCAAAATTGTTTTGTCCCTTGAGAAAATAAGCATTATATAGCTGGGTATGTGGGTATTCTTTATTGTAAGGTGTTTACTTTGTACCTTGAGAATGATCGACCTTGTATCCACAGTATATGGAGATTTCCTCTTGCAAAGGCTCTTCATATTCACTCATGCTTACTCCAATGAACAATATAGGGACCCAATTTTGTTCATTAGGACCACTATATCAGAATTCCTATGTATGAATCTGCATCATCCTGAGGACATGGTTTCATGCAGTGATTTCAGCATATTTATTAACACATGAGATCTCCTTTGGAATCTCGTTTGGAATATGAAGTATCAACATATCTGTTAGGATAAGACAAGTCCATGATGAAGTCTGCCTCCAAAGCAGGCAGATGATAAGCATTGGAATTCTCAAGGTAACCGCAATTCAGAGGACCACCTTTTATCGACAGAAAAACATAATAACTCATTTTCATTGAGACCAGCATGACTCATACACTTGATGTCAATGTTATAACTTACAAGTCTGTGGCTGATTCGCTCCTCCTGTTTACACATGTTAGTGATGAACTGAGGGCTTACTTTGTTTCTGATTGAATTTATCCTGTTTGCACATGTTAGTGATGAACTGAGGGCATACTTTATTTCTGATTGAATTTAACAAACGTAGAAATCAGTATCAAATCCTTGATTTTTCTCCTGTAGCTGTAAAGTTGTAGACTTTGACATGGCAAGCACTTTAAAAGAGACTTTGCTGTTCTAGTTCTCCTTTATGTTTATCCTATCCATTGCAAGTGGGACCATTCAAATGCTTGAGGTCAAGGGTTATAGCAGTACTGAGCGTAGCTGCATTGACTTCTATAATAATGCAAAGTCATTAGTGTCTTGTTTGTGCACTAAACGTTTTTTTACGTACTTGCATAAGTTTAAATGTCAATACAGTGGAATTTATCAAATTCCTTTAAAGGTGCTAAGAAGACTACTAAAATGTATTAAATAAATGTCAGGAAATCTATGTAGATGCTAAAATTTAACTCTCACATATCCAACGTTGATATGGTAACTGCATGGGTATGCCTGTTAACCACTTGATCCTGCAAATAGGCTGCCATGCCGAGTTGGTTTGGTGGTACAGCTGTTAGTAACTAATGTTGTATTCTATCTCTAATTCTAATGTTTATGTTTTTTTGTGTGTGTCTCTGTATTACACCCTTGCCACGCTCTGCATCCAGAATCATGTAACATAACTGGTGAGGCAGTTATCATGTAACATAACTGGTGAGGCAGTTATCTTCTGAGTGGTTTGCATCTGTGCTTGATGAATACTCTACTGAAGGCTGCATGATGAAAATTTCACTGAGAGTAATTGGTATAGATTTTCAAATTGGTGTCACTCTTGCAGTTATGCACATGTTGGCTTTCTGGCAGATTCTTAGATAAGTTAATTTCATAAGAAGCTTTGTGTGGAGAAGATCCAACAGATTATTTGGGCTTTGTGGTTTTATCAAAACCTTCATACACTGAACTCTGTTGTGATGCTTGCTTTTGTTGATTACCGTCTGGTATGTTATTGTCCTTGACGTGCAATACTTGTTTCTGTATAGGCTATTAAGAAACAGAGTATCCGCCCAACAAGCGCGGGAAAGAAAGAAGGTGTACGTGAATGACCTGGAGGCGAAGGTGAAAGAATTAGAAGACAAGAACTCAGTATTGCAAGAAAAAATATCAACTTTGGTGAATGAGAATACAATGCTAAGAAAGGTAAACCTTCGCTTGGAAAGTGTTGTTCCAGTCATCCTTGGCCACAAACTTCAGCTGCCAATCTTTTTCTTGATCAAGTTTTATCTCGGCCTTCTCCATACCAAAATTTCCTGCTGTGTCCAGGTTATCATGAATACGAGGGTGAGAGCTGATGAAGAATCAGAATCTTGTCAGAAGATGGTTGGCCATGGTTCATGAGTCGTACAGGCACTGCGATGGATTCATTCTCTCAGCAGCTATTTGGGTGGTTTTCTTGTGATCTCTTTCATGCTTGATTTTGGAGCCACATTTTCATGGCAAACCAGTGTCTAAACTGTTCAAGGTCAGGAGCAGTTGCCTAGGAAGCTGCAAGCTGGTCTTGGCACCATTTCTCATGAAAGATAAGTCATCTTTTATTTTTCCCCTTTTGCTCGACGAAGTCATTCCTTTTGTCTTCAGATAACAAAATTAATCGGTACATTTGAAAAGTTTGCATATGCTAAATGCAAATCATATATGAAAAGACACCAGTAATTGCAATGTCTAGTCGAGATGTTAGCTCAAAACACGAGTTTGAACGAACCAACATTAATTGTTTGACATGTTTTTCCTTGTATCGAGCTGTCGAAAGGTTAGATTCAACAATATGAGCCGGTGTTCTACGTGGAGGCCAAAAGGAAAAGATGGATTAAAATCACAATGAGGATACAATTGGTGGCAAACGATGAGCCAGTTGCCCTGTTCGATCCTGGTTTGGTTTTTCCGGGCGTGATTTTGGGCGTCATCGTGTCGCTTGAGTCGAGATCATTCTTCACACTCTCATTTGAGGTTGATGAAGAGAGGGGTTATGAACCTGTAATTTCTTGTTTCCAGGCGTGTATCAGCTTGCATCTATACGTCGGCGCGTGTGTATGTCTGTGATGCTATAGGAAAGAATGAGTACCTTCAACAAACACTTTAAGGGCCAAAACGAATTGAGCCTCCCTCCGTTAATTTAGCATAACTGGTCTACGAAGAGCACACTGTATGAGTGAACATGGGGAATCTTGCAATTTTTAGATCCTTAGTTCGTTTAACCCCGACACAGCCTTAGACTCGTGAACTGGATGTAACTGTATAAACATTGTGGCCTGGTACTCTACTTGATAGAGAAAAAGGTAGGGCCATTGTGGAAAAGGTAGGGCTCTCAGTTAGTTTCGCAGTAGGATGAAATATTCCTTTTACTTATTGGAAACTTAGTAAAACTTTATAAACATTATACTCGAAACTTAGTAAAACTTTATAAACATTATGGCACCCTGAAACATGGACTTTAGCATCCTTTGATTGTGGACGTTTAATTATGTATTTTATATTAAGATGCATGTGCTTTATATACGAGCACCAATTTTTCCTGAAACCCAAATGGGTAGGAGAGAGAAGGAAAGAGAGAGAAAGATGCTCATATTCATCCAACGCAACAAAACTTTTAACGTTGAGGCAAAGTGCGTAACCTTTGTTTGGACCGGGAATAGTTAAAATCTCTAGGGCTCTACGATGATAACACTTCTTGCCTAATGCTTCTGGTAAGCCAATCATAGGTCGACTCGACAGAGAAAAAATGAAGAAAAAAAAAAAGGTACCCCTCATGACAAATACAATTAGGATGATTACCTCGAAGTGACTGAACCATATTGGATGGTTGCCGTGGAAAATCCAGAAATCCTTTTATGGCGATAATCTGAAAGTCAGCGGCTTCCGTCATTATTGAAAATCTGTATCTCTCGTGTGTAGAAATCCATATTATTTGTGTCATTTTCGAATCATTTTTTTTTGTCCTTGTATAGCCCCAACCATATTTATAGCTACAGTGAATCAATCCATGGATTCGATGCTTCAAAAAAGATTATCAAAAATCAAGGAAAGTAGTAAGTTTTCTGAGGCAGCTGGTTGACCATCTTTAATCTACAAGTATTCAGTACATGTATTATGATTGTCGATCTTGACTGGATTATCTGCACCTCCTATGAAATGGGTAGGGAATTACGTATGCCGATTTTTTCTTCTTTAGTCAATGGTGGGCTAAAAACCATAATATATAAAACAACAGCAAATAAGAGCAGTAACGGGATGGCGACAATTCTCTTCAAGCCATTTCATACTGAATGTCTGTAAAATCTCAAGAGATGCTCTGGACCTTCCCGGGACCGTGTGACAATGGGACATCGACACCATGTTTCCAATTTCCTCACAATGTATTTCAACTTAAAAGATTTTTTTAATCATCTGCCTTCTAGTTCATTAAAGTTATCAGTGTTAGGTTAATTTTTCTTGCTTGCGTTTACTGCTATTACCATCAAATT
Source organism: Nymphaea colorata (assembly GCF_008831285.2). NCBI lineage: Eukaryota > Viridiplantae > Streptophyta > Magnoliopsida > Nymphaeales > Nymphaeaceae > Nymphaea > Nymphaea colorata. The sequence goes on from NC_045147.1 coordinate 18,618,357, forward strand.
ATTCTAGACTTCACGAAAATGCAACTAATAACGTATAATAAAGGCTTTGACGCATGTTTTGTGAGAATTAACTTGAATTAATGCAACCCACCAATATCGAATCGTAAGTGGACTATGATCACCAAGCAAACTGCGCAAACATATTAAAACCATGCTGGACGCCGGTTGGATTTTTTTTTTTTTGGGGTCACTTGCATAGCAAGTGAGGCACTTAAAGTGGCTCTGGATAATCCTAACGTCATGATTCTGGGTACTTCACTGAAGCATGATTGGTTTCCCTCAAAATTGTGATATTTCTTGTAGATAGATATTACGTGTAAAACATATCTCGCTGCAGAAAGCATGCAATCAAGAACAACCTGGTTTCTCACTCAAACGTCCGCCATCGGCAATCTTCACATGTTTAAGAATGAAACTTGAAGGGCGAAGCAAGTATACGACCATGAAGTGTGCAAGAAAATTCCATCATATTAGAGAGAAAGAGAGATACCAAGTTGGCTAATTGGGCAGTCCAAATTGGGGTGTCTGCAAAATAATACAGGTACCTTTTTGGACTACTAATTAACTCCAAATTGATTCTTCCTGCTCCATCTTCAGAGCCACCAATTCATTCCATTTACTGCTTGATGTGAATCGACTTAAAAGTGACTAAACCAACGGACAAGACTCCAGCAACAGTTGAACTCACTCCAACTAAAGAATGATCGGTCCAAACCAATGAACACCACCAAACCTTCATCCACCTGACCAAGGGAATCCAATACGCCACCAAACTATATATTTATGCCGATTAGGTTCATCCTGTGTTCTAGCTGACACATTTCTGATCTCATTTTGAACCTCACCCGACTCTCCATTGCACAGATGGTCACGTTGACGACAAGCTCATAAGCATAACTGTTTCGACTTGACTAAGCCTGTACCTGTGGGGATGGATCGAGTTCAACCATTACCTAACTCAGAATTGCTATAACAAGTCACATCAATCGTTGAAAGAATGTATGTCATGGATTTTGATCATTCTAGGTGACGCCAACGGATTAGACAAGCTTGCAACAGGCCCCCAATCCAGTCCTAACAGTACTGCCCATTTCTGTAACCTGAACTTTTTCATGTTCTCCTCATATGACTACATTAACGGCTCAGTTAGGATTCATGAAAGCTTATGTAAAATGTAATGTTTTAAGCTATATTTCCTGATTAATTATGAATATGGGTAAATGGTCTACAATGTGCATTATTATGCTTTATAAGAATAGATCTTTGGATCAATGACATGATTTTGAGATTTTTCACGTTTGTAAATTTTTGAAGTACCTTAAAATCTCAAATGTATGGTTAATATAGTCCAACAATTCGAGGGTTGATTTAGATCCTCAGTAGCACAACTTAACGTTCACATTTTAGGAGTACTTGCCTGGTGCTGTGGACAATTAAGCTGGGTTTTTACTGGATTCCGGCTTCTTGATAGATCATTTCAACGCACAACTATGGGAGGCAGATATTTCTCTAAAAAGTTAGCTCGGAATGACAGAGCATTAGAATATTCCAGTCATGTTTCGGAAAAATATACGCGTCGATCAATCATACATATGCTAACCTAATCCTGATTTGTCAACATGTGATTTAATCAGGAAAAGAGAATGAGGAATTTAGAATGGCAAGCCCATAACGGTGTTCACGCTCCTTTTCTTCTGGATTCTGTTTTTCTTCCTTAACTAGTGTTCTTGATTAGAAACATGTATAGGCCGAACTATAGTATGTTGAACGCTGCTTTTGATGGTAGCAGGTTAAAACATTGCTTGACTCTTAATTCTTCACCAGAAATGGACTCTGACAATCCGTTTAATCGCTTTTTTAATTTGACAACAAATTTCCGTATTAAGCAACTGACTTCTACACAGTGGACAATCTATAGCCATGAGGTAAGCAATCCATGTCCTTTCGGGATCGGATTTCGCATTAAATGTCACTGTTCTGCAAAGCTCCTAAAATAGAAGAGCCCTATATGATTTGCTTACATCGAACTAAACTCGAACTAGAACATGAAAAAGAGGTATAGAGAGAGACGGAGATGGTGTAAATGCCAACAGTGAATCCGTTTAACGGCTCTCTCAAAGATTAAAAAACGAGTTAAGAAAATCAAAAACCAAGTTCAACGGCAGGAACTTGTAGCACTGTATTAATAGAAACAATAAACTTGTGCATGAAAGTTGAATGAGGCAGGTAATTGGCACCTAATCCGCAGTTGGTATCGTTGGATTTCACTGGCCATAAGCCAGGACACAAATGAAGTGCAAATGGAAGCCGTTGACATCCTCCTCCCACTTCTAACAAATATCAATTAAATGATAAGCAACATTCAAGGGGCTGGTAGATCACCACCACCTTCTCACAAATATATAAAAAGGCTCAGGAATCATGAGCAAATAGTGATCCTGTGTAAGCTTCCTAATCGTGCAAAAGGCAAAGCCTGAAATTGGTTCCTACTTTGTAGTTTCAATAAATGAAGGGATCTCACTGTTCTGACGAGGACTCGACTTTCGAAGGTGCGCCGGCAGTGGTTGGCGAAGAAGTTGACATCGCCAGAATTCAGGGTGGACAGATCGAATAATCTGCCAAGCCGCATTCATAAACAGATCTTGACTATTCACCAACCATCCATTTTGGTGATTGGCATCCACAGGCACAGGACGGAGCCTACATGTACTTGCAACGGAACGCTTCCGATACATTTATGAATGTGATTTGGTAGAGCGCACATCCGCACTCGAGTTAGAGTTATTTTCGCTTGTGTCATGCTTGTGACGAGATTAACTGAGATGAACAATATTTTTACGAAAAGTGGCAGCCAAGTTCATGCTGGGGTTTTTTATCTGGAACAATCAGATTCAAAAACGAAAAGAAATTAACCACAGGATTTCTCTTTTCATATAAACTTACTGAATTCGATGGGAACTGAGCTCCAACGTACTAAGTCTTTTTGAATCCAAGCTATTGACATCCCTAACAGTGTAACTTCCACTCGTTCAAGCCGATCTGATTCGAAAAATCATTTGTTCATGTTCTGCTTGTTTTAAGAGTCTTGGGCAGTACATTTGAAAAGATAATTTCGGCGAGCGATCTTGTTCTGCTAACTAGTTGAGCAGCAGCTTTGCTGTCAATTAGGAAGAGAGCTTCCTAACGTTTAGTGGTTAATTACTAGATCTGTTAATCATGCATCTCCCTTGCTATTCTATTCATTTCCTCCCAATCTAATAACTGCTCTTGGATCCCCGCATGTTTCACGATGTGGGAACAATTAGGTGCAAAGACTTAATATGCACGAGCATTCCCTTATAAAAAAAAAAATAAACAAGCGGCTTTAGTTTGCTTCACAGCTCAAGATTTTTGACCAACGTGATCTTTAAAAAACTGGCATTATGAAAATAGATCGAGGAGTTGGAACAACTCAAAAGGAAAGAAGCAAAGTCAACTACTCGCTTAATCATTGAGAGCCACCAAAGAGGAACGCTTAATTGCTGCAAAACACTAGAACAGCGTTCGCCGTTCAGTATCAGCAACTCCTCTTTCCACAAAGAAGCCTTTTCCTTTTCACAGACTCTCTCTCGTTGTCTAAAGTTTGAGGAGGGAAGTAACATCAACCAACATATATTCCGGATTAATTTCGCCATTAACGTGATCTTCTGGCAAAGTAAGTGCACGAATCACGCTTAATTAAAGATTGGCAGGTTGGCGGTGGCTCCGGGAGGACCAGCCATGAACACGTTGCTCCTCTTCTCTTACTCGTTGAAGTCAAATTTATTGCTCAAGGAAGAGAGCAAAGAGAGAGGAACCGGGACAATCTAAATAGGGAGCCTTTTGATCAAAAGATAAGAAAAAGGAATGGTAAAAGTATTAAAAGATTAAAATGTGTATACCTTTAAAAAAAAAAAAAATTTAAAAATGTCTTCATCTGATCATCTCCCTTCTTTCTTTCTTTTCCGAGTGCATGGTTGTTGCGTCATCAACTGCCCTCTCAATAAGACAAGGCTTCCATTGCCTTTTGCACGTGCACATTCATGGAAAGTGAAAAATGTGAACGGGTAGGATTCGGATTGAGATGAGAGTCGTGTCCAAATTAAGAGAACTAAATGGGTAGAGTCCTTGCGATTGGAGTTTGCATTAAAGATGTACTTTAGAAGATCGATGATCTTATTAACGTAGATCTTAAATCCACATTCTATGTAAAAAAAACAGTCGGATGATAGAGTAAGTAAGACTTTAAATCCAGAACAAATAGGGTGTAACAAACACAGTCTTGAAGTCCGGAACAAAAACAGGATCGGGCACCGGTTGTATCGGACATCGAAGGCGAACCGGGACGAAGGAGAAAGGAAGATGGTCTTGATGTGACACAAGCAGATGTTGATTGGCGGAAAAGCAGAAGCCACGCGTGCACCGCCCTTTCCGATTTTTCGAACTTTTTCTTTCTCTTCACCTTCTTTTTTCTTTTGTCAACTGACTGTCGGGGGCGCTTCATTCTTCAAAAGAGATTTGCAGCTGCAATCAAACCTTTTGGCTGGAATCTCGACATCGACCTTATTCTGCCTCAACAAATTTTTTATATACAAATGCTCTTGCCTGAAAATATTACATGTTGCTTGCTGGGAACTTAAACTTAACTCTTGATCGTTTGTCTCGTGTTGTAGTTAGTTAATGCCATTTTAAACTGTTTCATTCTATCAAAAAAGGGCGAAATAGTGTGTGAAACAAAAAGAAAATGAAAAAAAAAAACAAAAAAGTGTTTTAAAAAAGATCAAAGATGCTATGAAAAGCGGGAAGAAAAAGGAGTGCGGGCAGCAGAAATTGTGAGTGAAATTCTGGACCTCAAGAGAAATTTTTGCTCCTTTTTGTTCCCCCCGCAAAAATGGCGTCGGCTGGCGGACAAAACGCAAACGCCAAGTGCCGACGGGGAGAAACGGAAAGGCGGAATATCGATCGTCGAGGGTGGGCAATTTAGACAAAAGCCAAAATTTTCAGAGGAAAGAAGAGAAGTGGGCCCTGCCACGTCACTCGCTTCGTGACGAGTCATTTCTGATAAATCGAATCGGGGGGTTGGACGCCGACGAACGGGGTGGGACCCAGCCCCCCCCTAAAGCTTCGGCCAATGAGAAGGAGCCACCGAGGGGGCGCCAATTTTTAGGGGCACCGACGGACGGGACGTAGGAAGAGAAGTGGGCCCCACCGGGGCTCGGCAGCACACGTGTACTCCAGGACGCCCAGCCTGGCGGGAACGGGCAGCTGGGTCCCACCGCTGCTTCCCGTTGACGTTTTCTTCACCACCGAGGCGGCTGTAGTGCCTCTAACATTGTTAGGTGAGGGACGCCCAGCCGGGTCCTGAACTCAGCCCGGTCCCATGATCCGTACCCGAATCTCCCTCTCTCTCTCTCTCTCTCTCCTCCCCCACTTCTCTCTGCATAATTTCGACCGGATCTGGTTACTGATTAATCTGACAGGATTGATTCATGCATGCAGGAAAAGGGACTGTGTTGGATCAGAAATTGATTTCGCCCATGTCATGTTTGGATTCAATTTCGAATTCTGACGTGAGTTTCAAAATATCTGACGACAATTGAGTCGTTGATCAAATCCGGCGACCTTCCGTCCTCCCATCTATCCGATCAGAGGCGATGTTCACATTTTTTCTGCACCCATCTTCAAACGCGTCCACCCTTTTCCCGGCAGCTCCTTTGTCAGATAGATAGATAGACTTCAAGCATGCAGGTGGAAGGGCCGCCGAGCGGAAAATGAGCCTGCTTGTCTACGTTCACTTTTACTGCGTTTATTAAGAAAGCATTATCATTTAACGTCGATGTATAATGCAATGGAGACTCATCAACCAAAGTTTTTTAACAACTTATTCTAAGTTGTTCGATTGATTTAACTGAGGGTTTTTGAGTTAAGCTGATCAAATTGGCAATTTTATTCTTATGGAAGCTACTTGTCTGGACTGTTAGATGATGAGATCATAACATTCTAGTTGATGATACACTATATCTCACTAAAGTCTCCAACATGAGAAGACCTGGGGAAAGCTTCGGCCCTTTTTCAAGCAGCACTTTTTACATGTTTGAATTTCAAAACATATGTTAACTTTCAAACGTAACTCAACGTATGACAACTTATTAAGATACCAACTAAGTTGATTGAGCAAGTTATATGAATTATATCACAATTGGGTTAGGGTGATTAAGATTCCGAAATGCCATGATATAGAAACAGAGGTTACATTTAAAAAGTCATGATATCGTGACTGTCTTAAATTCTAACGTCCCTGAATTTTACCTCCAATTTCTATTTTGATTCTATCATCAATTATAAGTGTCCAATAAAGAGAAAGATAGAGAAAAAAAAATTAAGGTTGTCTTAACGATTATTTGTATATGTACAAATATACAATCCTTAAGTTATATGAATTATCTCACAATATAAATTGTACCAACCAACTGCCGACCTTTAAATGAGAGGGGCATGTGGATACATTCTTACTCAAACAGAAAGTTATGCTTCTCTCGAAGTATTTTTGTCTTAAGAAAAAAATTCTCCAAAAGAGAGCTGTGAAGATGGTTACTTTTTATACAGGTTCGCTACTGTCCTTTGTTTCGTCTTATATATTATATATCCTGAAAAGATGGACATAAGCCAATCCAAAGGATTGGACATATACAGCTGTGATGATCACAAGATCGTATTTTTTTTTATCTTCTAGATAACAGGATCGTTGTCCATGATTGCACATAATCATTTTGAAGTTGTGAAAATTTTCAGCAGAATCACAAAAGCAGAGAGACAGACAGATTTTTGAATGTTATCCTCAACCAGCCGATTGGAAGCTGATTAAAGTTTCGACGATATCGGGGCATTAAATTGAATTGAATTTTATGGTTGGAAAGCCATCGACCCAAGTTTCAACAGGAGTTTGATTTTCATGAAATTCGAAAGCTGAAGAGTCAGAAGAAAAGGGTTTCATTTGAACAGTTAGAAAAACTATGCTTTCAAACAATCGGAAAGAAAAGATTGACATTTCAAGCAAATGTCTCTTTCCATCTGAACATTCCTGAAGAAGATTATTAGCCGGTGGGAGTTTGCCTAACTCCAGCTTCTTCACTATAGAAACTTCACCAACCAGACTTGTGTGGGTTGTGTCATGTTGCGGTAGGCTCAACTGTAGCTTCTTGAGGAAAAATATGCTTTAGATATCATATTTCACTAAAATATAAACGACGATGATGTAACGTAAAAGGACACTTAGTAACAACTCATACGTAAAATAGGCAAACGTGGCAACATCGGAAGATCGTGTGATCCAGACCTTTATTATTCGGCTGCACATCCCAAGGGGATACGTTAGCGGTGTTGAGGAAACGAGCCAACCCGCGGCCAACAAGCCCAAAGCAAATACTTTTTTTATTATTGAACTTTGGTCATGGATTTATGCATGTCAATGTGATAAATTGGTTTGATTTGATTTGCAAGATGAATTGTTTGTGCAAGTTGAAATATGTCGAGATCTTGTGTTGATTGTCCTGGTTTCTACCTTTTTAAAATTTGGAGTCGAAACTATTAAGGAACGAGTTGGGATCCACCAAACCAAGAGCCTGAGACTAAAAGTGAGTCAAGTTGTTACATTCCGCTACTAATACCAACACAGCTCCATATTAATTTTAACACAATCTTTATTAAAATGGGTTCTTTTAGTATATTGAAACTTAGTGTCATCAAATGAAAAATTGAATCGACCGAGCGTGTTCCTGCATCTTATGCGCAAACTAGCCAAAGGCTCCCCGCCTTCACCTTGGCCTCAGGTGTGAGGATGCTTGCTTTGGCTTGCAGAAAAGATTGATATCTTTATTACCCGAACCAGAAACAAACCACCTACCAACTCAAACACGCTTTTTTCAGAGTCGATTCCTGGGCCCTATTGGATTTTTACCCTTTTTGACAACATGGGTGGCAACCATTGTGCATCATCATGGTCTTAGAAGGCCTACAATCAAGCCAACTTTGGCCTTTGTCTAGTCACTCATCTTCCATAATAAAAGTTGTAAAAAGAGGCAAGTAGAAGATCCATGGGGCAATCTCAAAAGCATCCAAAATGGCTTTTATTCTATCCGTTTCAGCTTCTCTCCCACAAGCAGTATCTCGTGGGGTCCTATGCCCTGAATTCAAAAGCCAAGAACCATAAAGACAAAGCGGGTCACATCCCACGGCCCTCTTCCTCTTCCATCTCAATAAAAGCCCTAGACATCCGTCCGACGTGTTGTTGCTGGAAGAGGGGACTTAATGGCACGCGGGTCCGGCCATGTCCAATCAAACACACCTTCAGCTCATCCCTTTGGCGTTATCTCGCACTCCCTGATCTGATCCCAATCCTTCCCTCTGCTCTTGGCCACCACACATAAGTTAAAAGAGCAGTACTTTCCATATCTTTTAACCTGTGAATTAGTAACTAGATTTAATTGGACGTATGGCATGTACTATAGGTTTTATTTTCTACAATCAATGCACAAGAAAAGATCGATTTAGAGATTATTGCAGATACCTAAAAATTAACTAACACATCTGGTCTTTTTGGTTGATGGGTTTAGAATTATGACCCCCCCCTTTTAATATGGTGTTAGAGGAATCTTGAATTAATGGACTAATAATGGATGTGGGGAAGGGCTTGCCTTAGGGCAAGGTGGGTGGTTTTTAAGCTCATCCATTGATTTGTCGGCCGCATACGAAATCTCAATCAATCAAGTGACTGCCTCCTGGTAAATGGTTATATATATATATATATATAGAAAGAAAGAGAGAGAGAGAAACTGTGTTTAGACCGAGAGACTTTGCTGTTTACTTAGAGTCTAAATATCCAAGATTGGTACCCCATCGCCCACAGGGCTTCCAACAACCACCGGATTTGAACTGGCAACCTAGGGTAAACCTCCCCACAAGCTTCCCCAGTCTGCTCTGCCCAACTTGATTAGTGATAGCTAGCAAACAGCATGAAGCAAGAGTAATTTGGGATAAAATAGTCGAGCCACTTGGGGATTTTGTTTGAAATTTATATGCATGTTGGTATAAGTTTTATGCGCATTATCATGTGATCCAGTGCAGCGGTTCGAATTTTTTTAAGAGGGAATTGGAAGACCGACGGTAAGTTTTTCTTTTAAGATTTTTTTTTTCCCCAAGTGAAGGAATAGTGTTTGTTTCGTACGTGTTTATCTAAGGGGAGGGAAAGAAAAGAAGGGATGCGAATGCCAACAAGGATGGCTGCAATAGTTGGAGAAGGTGACAAAAGGCCAATTAAAGAAAGGATGGGAAAAAATTAAAGGGGGGTGGGTTTTCCTTTTCCAAACTTGGATAGATTAGAAAATAAGGAAATGACTAAAGAAATGGAAGATTCTCTTGAGAAGCTTGGCTGTCGGTGTTCCATGCACACCCTTGCGTGGAATTATTTTCCCCATCCACACACGAAAATAACTTAAATGGAGGTGACGTTTTCCAATCAACCGTTTCCCCAAATTATTGCAATACTGTTTTCTTCTTCTAAACAACTGCCTATGTCTCTCTGTTGATTTGCTTCTAAAGCATGGATTGACTATCTTTGATTTCACATATTGAAAACGTTGCGTGTGAAGCCACCTTTCTTACATATAATTTGAACCCCCCCAAGAAAAAAAAGTGAAATAACTTAGAAATATATTACCTGGGGGTCTAAGAATCTTTGAGAACAACGAATAATGATCTCGAATATCAAAGCTTTTATGTTGCAGCGTTAAAGTTGAAAGCATCCAATCCAGGAATTTTTTGTCTCGACCGACCTGGATAAGGATTTTCCGGCGCCGGATCTTCATAAAGTAGGGATATGTGGTTTGGGGAGCATGGCTTTTTTGGCTGTATCCATTTCACGCTGTATTTAGCTTAATTATCCGAATCAAAACCATTTAGCTTCCTGTCTATTATAACCCTTGGCTGTATTCGGCATAGATTTTGGATCTTCTGATAAACCCACTTTGGCACCTAGACTAGCGGAAAATTTCGCGATTTTTTTCCGATACTGGCCAAATTCATATGGAAAAGAATTCCCAAGCTTCGTATTTGGCCAGTCTACTCATTTGATCTTTGTGTAATGGATGAAAGGAATTTGAGGTCTTCTCATATCAATTTTTTTAACCACTTAACACTAAATTATAACTAGATCCAGCTTGCACAGTTGTGCACTTAGTTGACTAAAGGTTTTCTTATTTTGTCAAACCGTAAAATAGTTTAGTTTATTGAAACTGTTATTATATTATGTGTTTTACTTTAAAAATATATAATCCTAATTACAAAGTAGCAGTTGCTGTTGATGTTGGAGTTTTAAAAGGCAAGTCTCTAGTTCGATCTTCATCGACATCTGCGTCAAGGAAAAGGGAAGGAGTCTTAGCTTCGGGCTTCGTCAGTGGAGAATCATAAAGTAATTGTACTAGCAGTAGCAAGCGTAATAATAATGAAAAAGGCATAGCATGAGTTACTAATGGTGAATCAATGTCTTCACATTATTTCAATAAGTTGAAGTTGATGATGAATCAATGTCATTACAGCGATGTGTAATGAGGCAGTAATTAAAGGGTGGCATTTCATGAATTTATATCATTTACGTAACCATCAAGTTTAATCACAAACCAATATAGCTTTAAATTAACACAGCCATTACAGTTGCAAATGGGCCAGATCTGGCACCAGGGTCTTGTCCAACTCCGGCCCGACCACCAAGAACGTACTTAAATGTCCTCGATCCGACCCGTTTGCAACTCAATATAATATATAAAACTGGATCTGCTAACAATTTTCCGATTTGTATGCAAAAGTTAGCTTATAGAAGCTGCCACATTTAGAAAAATGTTATACAAAATCAGAGTACATCGTCTACCACACGCAAAATTCAGATTCAGATAAGATCAAAAGAGAGAAGAAGTCCGTCCGGTTCTGTCCCAGTTATCCAGCAACACACGTTCCTACATGTTCCTGTTTGGTAACAGTTAATATTCGGCATGAAAATGTGTCATTTTGTTTTTGTCATGGCACCCTTGCAACGGTGCTCTGACCTAACAATTTACAAATACAATTACATCAAACACGTGGTGCCTGTGTGTGGGTGCGCGCATTTGGGCCCATGCGTGCATGCATGCATGCACACGTACACCTGCTCGTGCTACAATATTTAAAAGCTTAAATAAGTCTCAACCTACTCTACTGGCTTGTTCACACTTTTTCAAACGTATAGCAATGTGAAACTCCACTCGCTTTTTGGGTACGCGCCAAACAAGGAACAGCATGTTCTGGCACAATCGAAGTGCTGTGTCCCGCCCTTCTCCAGCCCCTTGGTCCTGTTTGTGTTGGAAAAACTCATTCTTCGGCGTTCAAGGGTTAAGCTCGGATTATTGAAACTATTTTCACCCTTATGCTTTGGTTGAAAAGACTAATTGCTTTTGTTTTATTTACGGGATTTGACATAGCTGATCCGATTAACTATGTATACGTGGTCGGTCCCTGATTCCATCTCATCGGTAACGACCCATTTTACATGCCGAAGCAACCGTGGGCCCTAAGGGATTGTTTGTCAGCAAAGATGTTTGGTACGTGTCAACCACGAACCTCCCTAAAAATTGGAGTAGATTCATAAAAAGTTTTAGTTTTTCATGAATCTGTCTTTATTTTTAAAGTAAATTTATGGAATCAAACAACTCCTAAAAGAGGAGCCTTAGCTTTTTATTCATTCATGGGCAACTTATCCCCATTTATTGGGGTGAAAAAAAGGCCCTAGGAAAGAGTATAGTAAATTGGGATAAGAGAGACGTGAAATTTTTATCCATTTTTTCACTAGGGAGATAAGCTATAGAACAAAAGTGAAAACAGAGTGCTAAACTGTTCTGTAAGAACTTTTTCTTCACTAATAAAATTTGGTAAGAGCATGCCTAACTCACCAACTTAAAAAGAATAATTAATCAATGGTGATGCAAAAACTCCCAAAAACCTAACCACAATCCAAATTTTGAAATTTCAGACTGCCATAGAATAGGCTGGGAACATGAACGTTTACTTCAGCTCTCACCGCGTGTCCAAAGTGGGTCCAGCATTTCGCTAAGAAGGCAGAAACAGTGTGTTGCTTTTGTCCAACAAAAAGCTTTGACGTTTCGCTTTGCCAGTGCTTTTTAGTTCGGTCTCAAACAAACAAAAACTACTTGTGAATTAGAAGATATTGAAGTTTGAAATTTCAAAAATTTCAAAAATGTAAAAAAAAAGAAAAAAGTTAAAGAAAGCTCAAATGATTTACAAGAAAACAAGTCAAGTACGTGATGATCAAGAAGACTTACTTGACTGGTAAAAAAGATATGCTTAATAGATTCACCTATTCAACAAAGATTGACCAACTTGGCTGACTCTGATACAACCAGACCAATGTGAATGGAAACTGGCAGGGCCCGGCCTGTTCACTAGACGGGCGTAAAGGGCCCGACCCGACACACGAGGGCCTGACCCAGGTTGGCCCCTTGCTAGATACATAGTCTCCTCAAAAATAAAATAAAAGATACGAACAAAAAACTATGCATCTGTATTCAAATAATTAGTGCAATGAAATCTCCGGGTTCTATTTATCTGGACCCATATATCATTTCTCTTTGGCAGATCGCTTAACGAACAACTTGTAAGTGCCTGTCGATTTTTGTTTCGGCATTGAAAGGAAAAGAGATCGGTTTCTCTACCATATATCTACTTGGAATTAGTTTTGTTACTACTTGCCAGTCCTCCAGCAATAACACATCTCTATAATTCAGTTCAGTATGTTCTTAACTCACAAGGTTTGCTCGTTAGAGGCAGCAAATATACAAATGTTTCATGAATCTATATTAGGTTAAAGATTGAGGCAAATTCATAGAACATTAATTCATTAGAAAGTATTCATGAGATGCTACAAGCTTGGGATGGATTGATGAAACATTCACAAAGTGTCTTTGCTGTCAAGCAATCCCTTTTAGACCGACTGACATCTCAAATGTCAAAGCATCATTCCGTAGAGCCTCAAGCACATAGGTTCCTTGATGAGCCCTTTTTCTCTAACATCTTGTCAATGTTTTCGCCTTATTTGATATATAGTATATATAATTTTTCAGATTATATATATATATATATATATATATATATATTATTTGTAAGAAAGAGCAATCAAGTGTTTTACAAGAACATCGACTCCATTCGGTCTGCATGTTTGAATTGATGAAAAGGAACGCGAGAAGCATGGAGAAACTTGCCTCTTCACACCTTTCACATGCAAAATGTAATGGCAGAAGCGAACCTTCCCAAATTCAAAATATACGGTAGTATACAATTTTCTTTTGTTGTATATGTAAAAATAATTTCTCTGGAGTACACCAACTCACGTGCATGCACGCACTCCCACTCATACACGCATACGAACAAAGGATTGCATAACATATAAATGTACAACAAGACAAGTCAATTTGGACGGGTTAAGACGTCAAAAGCAGGAATTATGGTGTTGAAAAACACCTGCGTGCATTATGACTGTAAGAAGCAAAATTCCTGACGCGACCGACGCTCGATTGCGAAACCGCAACGGCGATGCACCTCCTTCAAGCAACGCCTCCCGACCCGACCTCCTCCTCTTCCTCCACCGCCATTAAAGCTTCCTCGAAAAGCTTCATCTCTTCTGCAACTTTCCAAATGGCCGCCATTAAACCAATCCCGCGGTTTGCTTAAGCGTTAATACGTGCCCAGCTGCTTCATTTCCAAGGGGGCAACGACGGCTTGGAGGGACGCGCCTTAAATGAGAAACGATAAAATTTTGCCGGAAGAGTCCCCCGTCATTTCGGGAAATGACAGGCACGGGGGCGCGGACCCCCGCAAAGGGAAAACGGTTTTCGTCGGAGCCTGGGGGGCGTTTAGGTAAATTCGCATTTTGGTTCGTCGTCTTTGTCCACCTCCGGCTCCGGGTATCATCTCGAAGCTACAAAATTCTTTGCATGTCTCTGTAATTTGCGAGCCGCGACAAACTGACAGCTAATATTTTATTTTACTGATCAGATTTTAGAGACATTGTTCTGTCTCTGCATCGATCTACGAGAAGAAGGTGTTTTTTTTTTCATATTTATTATATTAAAATCATGTAAGAATTTAAATAAGTTTTCTTTTTCTTTAGTGCTACTTGAGTTCTCGTTAATTGTAGTTATCAAAGTTTAATATGTATACGTATGCGCATACTCATTCATACAATCACATGTACTACGAATTGATTGTTATGGTTTTCAATTTTTTTGTTTCCCTCCATGGAAGCCCATGTGGACCATCGAAGCAACAGTTTTTTATGCCTACTTGATTTTGAGGCTTTTCTTATTATTCATGTCAACTTTTTTTTAAGTTTATAAAGCATAAGTTTTGGTAAAAACTCAATTAAGTGGTTGAATTATGAATTATTGATCATATTGAATCGGGTCGAAGCGACTGGATACATTATACCCATAAATTGTTGAAGCAAATGCATATTTTTCTATAAACATTTGTGTGCCTATAAATATATGTATATGAAGTATAATATTAAGTACAAAATGTGAATGAAACTTTATAGTTTTACTCAACCAGGTAAATGTAAAGTACGGGTGTGAATAAAGAAGATTGTCAGTCCATGAATCATTGGCCCGGAGAGAGGTGCCGTGTGTTGTGCACTTTTCGTTTTTTCCCAAATTGTTAAATGTTTGAGTTTTTTTTGTTATTTAAACTACCGGTTCTATGTATTCCTAGAAAATAAATATAACAATATTTCCTGCAATCTACACCTCAAATTCAGCCTGAATTCACCAAATGGGCAGCTGCCCTTATTCGATTCAGATTCTGATTTTTATAAAACGTATGATAACATTGAATTGTTATATGGAAATCGATTTATCCGGCCAAGGTTATGCACTTCTAAGTGTCTTCTTCGTTGATAAGCATGAATTCATGCATGTTCATATAAACAGATAACGAAGAGCGTGTTCAGTGGTTTGAATCAAACAAAAAGAAAGTTCAATCTGTCATGTTATATATATATATATATATATATATATATATATATATATATAGAGAGAGAGAGAGAGAGAGAGAGAGAGAGTCTCAAAGCGCCACCTAAAATAATATGTGTCTTGGATTTGATGTAAATGTTGTCAGAATGGCTAGCGTCCCGTGTCCTCGATTTCTCGCTTTCAGAAGACGATGGAAATTTGTTACTGCGATTCAGTGCCCAACGCAGAAGAAGATAATTATGGTCCTTCTCAGTGGTTCTGATCTTCCAAAAAGATTTGAAATTGGCATACTGATAGATCTTCTACGCCATGAAAATCAGAAGGCTGCCTTCATCTTTCTGCAGAAAGTTTCATCCTTGGCCGCTTTCCATAATTTTATAAAGAAAGAAGATAAAAGAGACCCTGTGAACTTCATCTCTAAAGCAAAATCCAGAAGCCTTTTGGTAAAAAAAAATCAAAGAAAGATAGATAACTTGTCTTTTTGCTTAAAATTATCAAATATTTTCCCCCTAGAGGCTAAGGGGTGGCGGATTTGGTCATGGGGCCCTTACATAAGCTGGAGACAGCAAGGTCTTGCGTGCAATTATAAATAGCAAATCGGGGTCAGTTCAGTAATTATATACGTAAAAAGTGTTTTATAATATTTTAATATTATTTATCTGAGGATTTACCTCTTTTTTGAAGTCCAAAAAGTATTACGTATTGAGCAGGCATGGGCTCTGTCCACTGTACTCTTCTAATCATTGATGAAAATAAAATTGGTTCGGGGATACTCGACAGATTTCAGAATCTTCAATTTTTTTTTTGTCCACCCCACAAAATTTCACCTCCTTGCCGGTACATATTACAAAAACAGGACCTTCTGAAATGACTTATTCAATAAATTAATAGCTTGTCCTTTTATTGTCATTAAACAATCTCATTTGCACTTCCATTGGCTGCCCATTTTTATTTCTCTCTCTTTAGATATATATATATATATATATATATGTGGTATCTTTTTATGAGCATTCTATAAAAAGGGTAGTTTCATTTTTATCTTCTTTACTTGCAATTAATTGCTACAGTATATCCCTCATTTACCTTTCTTTTTTTCCTGCTGGGTTTCTTGTTTTTACGTGGAATCTTGGTATAGTAAGGTGGTTTTGAATTGCTTCTGGTTGAATATAAGACGATTCTTAATGTAAAATATAGCATGTTTTCCTTGCATGTTAAAACATACTGGAATTATTTGCCCGTTGCTGTTTTCCCCCTTTCTAACTGACTTGAATTTGAAGCATCAAGGGAGTAGCCAAACACTGTGTCTGCCTTTTTTTTCTTCTTTTTTTTTTTTCTTGGGTGTTCTTCTTTATTTGAGAGCACAGATATCAGAAGCGATTGCCCCACCATTTATTCAATGGTCATGCTTTTCTAGCTAGATGAGACATCTGCAAGTCCAGATTATTAACCCATCTCCTTCTCCCCCCCTTTCAAAAAGCCTCAATGCAATCACTTCCTTGACTGCGACCCCTTAGAGTAGAACTCTATAAGCTTTGGCCTCACTCCCCAACACCATCATTTTCCCTTCATACACTCACACCCCATTAGAGCTTTGTTCTCTTCCTTTAACTCTTATCAGGATCCAGATTTTAGTGATAAAACAGCCAATTTAAGCACTCGGCTTGTTCAGTTCCACCTTTGATAATCTCTCTCTCTCTCTCTCGCTCTCTCTGTGGATCATGGGACGCCATTCATGCTGCTACAAGCAGAAACTCAGGAAGGGGCTATGGTCGCCAGAGGAGGACGAGAAGCTGATGAGATATATCACCAAGTATGGCCATGGCTGCTGGAGTTCGGTGCCTAAACAAGCAGGTGACGGGCTGCGCTGCCTTTAATTGTGACCTGTGACTCCTGGCATTCTCAATTTCATTACATCTCCTTCTTGTTTTGTGGGGTATGAACTTTTTTTGATTTTCTGTTTTTCCCCTGTGGAAAATTTGCAGGCCTGCAGAGGTGTGGTAAGAGTTGCAGGTTGAGGTGGATCAATTACCTGAGGCCAGATCTGAAAAGAGGAACATTTTCGCAGCAGGAGGAGAATCTGATTATTGAACTCCACGCAGTCCTGGGGAACAGGTGGAGCTCTCCTCCCTCAATTGTCATTGTCCAATTTTTCCTTCTTCCGGGACTACGTTAGCGTAACTGAATGAATCATCTAATGCTTAATTTCTCAATGGTTTGCAGGTGGTCTCAAATTGCGGCACAGCTTCCTGGGAGAACTGATAATGAGATCAAGAATTTGTGGAATTCATGCATTAAGAAGAAATTGAGGCAGAGAGGGATAGACCCCAACACTCATAAGCCCCTTGCCGAGGTTGGGAATGGAGAAGACAAGTCACAGTCGAACAATGAGAAGGCTTCCGCACCAAGTGAGCTGAAGCTTCTCTCCACCACCGCGGTTGATGCTGACATGAAGCCGAACGCCCCGTTGGCCGAAGACGCGTACCAACTTGAAGGATTTGGCTCCAAGAATCAAATCAGCGGCAACTCAGCCAATTCTCTGTCCAAGGAACTGATCGTAGACAGGATCATGAATTGCCAGGAAAGCTCCTCCAGCCGAAGAGCTCCAGAATTGATGGGTTATTTCCCTCTTCAGCCCGTCAATTACGCCGCGAGCTCCAGCAGCCAAACTTCTTCTGTTGGGCTCTCTGCAAATCCAAGTTCGGTTCTTTGGTTCAATCAGAACTGCAGGCCGTTTGAGACTATTGCGGAGTACGCGCCAAGTAATGTGCAGACAATGGTTCCTCCCGTCACTCTGACTTCTCCAGTCTGCAATCCCAGTTCTCTTATACCGTCATCAATGAGCAATTCCTCCGGCAGCTGCGTTACCGGAGTTCAATTCTGGGAAGCCGGCCGGTCGTGCAACAGTAGCAGCAGTAGCGGCAGCATTGAACTGCAAAACAGCAATTCTCTATTTGAGAGCACCATGTTTCCATGGGGATTGGCAGATTGCAGAGTTGATACATCGGAGCTTGCCGACAAGGACAATCAAATCCAATTTGACGGCGAGCAGGACGACGTTAAGTGGTCGGAGTACCTCCAACCACCTTACGTATTGCCCGCAAATCTTGCGACTCAGAATCCCCCGCTGTTCAGCGAAATAAAATCGGAAGACCAGTTTGGTATTGAGAATTCAAGCTCTTGGAACCATCATCAACAACAAATGGAGAGCTCAGACGCATTCAGCAAGGATTTTCAGCGAATTGCAGCAGCATTTGGGCATCTTTAGCCTGTAAATTTTCTAAAGAGTCCATCTCACTCCCTTAGGCACTGAAAAAAGAAAAAGGAGACAAGAAAGAAACACGGATCCTCACATTTTCTATTTGATAGGTTTGAATAAAGGCTTTCGGTTACAGGTGTGTGCCACATATTTTTCTCTTGTAAATAGGGCCTGATACAAATTCCAGTTTGTAATCTTCGGATATTTGTCAAGAAACAAGCTAACTCTCACCTGCCTATTTGGTAGCCAGCAGTGCGAGTGATGCCTGTTTCTTGCTTTCTTTCCAATTTGTCATTCTCAGTTGTTTCTCATACTCAGATTGCATCCTGTTCTGTACCTGTAATCAGTTTATAGAAGCTCTAAACTCTTGCTTGATTGTTTTCCTCCACCACCAAAACTCATGTCCACCATCATGTTTGCAATAAAAAGGAACAACTCTTTGCCTCATCTCCTTGCTTTGTTCTATGTGCTGCAAAGTGTACTGTGGGTACAGGTCCAAAAGGGCTTGCGTTTGTATGAATCCTCATATCCAGAAAAGTGGTATAACCTGAGATACTTTCAATGCCATATCCAACCTTGTCCCACTTGTCTAGGTAAGTTGGTGGATCCTATCATTTTGCCGCAGCTGATAAAGCTTGGGAACCAAGGTTAAGATTTGATGGTTCTGTCACACGGTTGATTAAGAAAGCGTGCAGCAAAATTTCTTCCTTTTCCTCATAAATTTCTCTCATCCGAAAGAACTGTATGCTCCCCATATTTCCGTCACTTGAGAATCGTATATCTGTTATATACTTATACAGATGTAGACTACCCACATGGCGACGGCCATGAGGAATATTAAGATTCTCTTTCCACAAGATAGAGGCGTGGCCTTGGGGAGACGGAGTTTGGTGGAGTGGGGAGAGGAAGGGATCAAAACTTGCATTAAAAGAGGCCTAAAGACGTGTGCGCCCAGAAGAAGGAAGACTATTGCATTGGTGAAAGCCATTAAAAATCCTTTGGGGATTGCTGAGCTGGAGTTGAAAGCTACATTTGCACACTCAGAAAGTAGGTGGTGGTCTTAGGCGCAGTAGCAGCAATGAAATGCCTTATGATGGGAACTTTTGATGCTGATGCTGACCCTGAATCCTACGAATGCAGAGGCTTCTGATGGTGATGTCCTGCCCTAAGACGATGGAACCAATTGCTCATTAAAAGGCAGAAGAAATTTTCCAATCTTCTGCAGCAAGTAATGGCTCCATTCTATGTAGAGAAGCTTGCTTGCCTCTTTTGGAGCGTTTCTCGAAATGGTTGGTGTTTTTCTTGTGCAGACATCTCCCCATATAAGGATGTGCTTTGTCATGGCGTGATGTAAATCTGCGGGTGCTTTGTTCGAGTCATTCGCTTCGTTCTCAAAATTGGTAATCAAGATATTGAAAGAAACCCATGCGCCTAATGCCAATGAAGACGTCTTTATATGAAAAATTGTTGCATCACATGCCATGAATGAACAACACTGCCGATGCTTGTTGAGGGCTTGGTTTCATACTTTAAATTGGCAAAGACATTAAAAGAAATCAATCATAGACCCCCTTAATTCTAGCACGTACCCATCTCTCTCCCTCTTTCTCTCTCCCTACCTTCCCTAGTGCATGTGATCAGGCTTAGCTTTAAGATTTGTTAAATTGCAAGACTTGGACGCTAACACAAGGAAGATTCCCCAGTTCAATAAGAGACATTAGGTAGGGTTGACCCTGGAAGCCAACAGAATGCCAAGGGAAAAGAAAGACTCGGAAAAATGCCTTCGTTTTTCTTTAACAATTTTTTTTTGTGTTTTTTAATCAATTTGATCATATAAATGAAACTTCCAGAGGACTTTGAAAGAAAAAAAAAAAAAAGGTGGGGAGGAACCATCATTATTGTACTGATAGTGGTGCTTGTTCTTTAATTATTTTAGCCCCATTTCTTCTTGAAGCAAATGATGACCTGAATTTCTTGGTCTCCTGTCTCAGCCTGTTTCAGTTTTATCCTCTGTTTGGGAGCAAATCCATGGAGACAGGAATTGTGGCTGTAGAGAGAAGATGAGGATGGTGAAAGAATGAGATAACTTAGACATCCCCAATCATATCCCCTAAATTATTGTACACAAAGGGAGGTTGACAGTTCCCAATGTCTTCCATGCATTCGAAAGTTCTCCTTGACCAGCACACGCCTCCAAGCATGCAGATTTGACACGCTTGGATTTGATCTACCTAGCAACAAATCCTTTCTTGTGTTTGGTTGATGGATTTGAAATCCTACTCAATAGAAATTAGCAAGTTTGTTTTTGCACGAAACATGAGAATCGCCTCTTGGAAGAAAAAGAGGAGGTAGAAAGAGGTGATATTGGTGATCACAATTAACAATGAAATTAATTCGATAATCACCATTCATGGGAATGGATCAATAGCCGGACTACAAACCTTCCAGTTGAGGAATTCGAAATCAAGTTCAAAACATTGGGAATTATTTAATTTCAATATCACTTGATCATCCCCATGTAAGAGAAATGTGGGTATTGGGTACGAAACGTTCACGATGAATAAGAGAGCAGCATTTCTTATGCTTCAAAGAGGTTTTTTTTGCTCAAGTAATAAACCCGGCACAAGACGACATCAACAAGATCCACAATAGCTTTCACATCTTGTTGAGTGCTTTGATAAGGGCACTTGAAATTGAATGGCGTCAAGGGCTTCCATATCAAAAACATGTTGGTTGCCGTAAGGTTGAAGATGGAGTCTAGATGGGATGAGTTTGTCACGAATGAGTGTTTTGCTCCCTTTCCTTCTGTACCGAATTTGTTAGCTTCAAATCTGATTTCGTCTGCATTAAGCTGATAAGGATTGCAAGCCATTAAACGCTCAGCTGAAGCAGCATACATAGACCTTCAAAATGAACAAGATCCAGGAGGAACTAATGGAATCTACCCATAATCATGTTGTCAAGGGCAGAGATCAGGTAATTAGCACCATAGTAACAAAAATTTCAGAAAGATCTTAAGATTTTCAAATGACCAACACAGAGCACCAAGATGGAACTTGTAAATGGATTGAAGAATAACATGCAGTTTGAAAAGTAACTTGAATTTCTTCAACAAAGAAAAAACTGATAAAACTAGTTCTAAAATCTCAGGATGGTTGTAAATGGCGAGACTCGTGATTGGACTCGGCACCTTTGCACCAAACACATCAATGCCATTAAAATTGTTTGAGCAAGTACAATTTGGCGTATCTGCAAGTCTTTTTGTTCAAAAAGTTTGAACTGTGAGGCTGCCAAGCAGAGAAGGGCACTCAACATGGAGGAAAAGGACAGAAAGCCTGGTGCAGGGAAGGGGGGGAGGTGGAAGAGGATAGATGCTGGACGCAACTGCGAACATTAATTAAAATATATGGCAGTACGCTAGCCAGAAGAACCTCTGCCTAATTTTTTTCATTAACTCATCGTTTCCATAGGCCATAATTAAGGACATGGCATCCCTCAGAAGGCAGCAGTGAAGGATGGGGCTCCACGCCAACAAAGCACAAGGCTGTCCATGAGAGAGGGAGATGTTCATGGTTACTGTTTTTAGCTCGACAGTGGAAACGATGGGTTGTTAATGGAGATGGATTTAGGTCGACAGAAGAAAAAGTGGGGTGCCATTAACTCCAAGAGCAGACAGAGTTCTTGTCCAAATCGATCGGCCATTCCGAGAATCATTACCGGTAAAGCCATAAACTCCAAGTTAAGGAACAGACTATCAGTAAGCGACACACGAATACCGGGAAACCCACTTTTCTTTTCCAAAATTAGCTTTCCAAATGCTTTCGAGTTCATGACTTTCTGCTTTTTTTCATTTGTTGATAATGCTTTTTCAAGGTAATGCCTGCTTCGCCTTCCGCTTTACGTACTGAGGTTGGATTTCGTGTGCTTTTCTACTGATAACTGTGATGAAGGCCTCGATCAGAATAGCCATGTCTCTCTCCCAAGAATCACACAATGCATATATATATATATATAATGTGTGTCTCAATTATAAGCAGGTCAGGTTGGTGAAGCCCAATGGCTACTTTTTGAGTTTAAGCAACCGGAATATGTTTAGATGTTGAAGGCAGGATGTTAATATATCTTATTTGAATTTCAAGCCAATACTTGATTGAACTCCTTTAAAAAAAAAAAAAAATCAGATATGGAAAAGAAAAATTGTTATTCAATAAAAAAACAGATCGAATTCAGATTTAATAAATGACATCTAATCAGATTTGGATTTAGATTCAGATACACATAAATATCTAATTGGATTTGAGTCTGATTTAGTTTTAATTAAATATATTATATCCAATGTTCTTACACTTTGAAAATCGGTTGGATTCGGATCAAATTTCAGATTCGGATACGAATAGAAAAAAATCAAATTTGGAGATTCTGTTTGAAAATCAGATTTCAGATTTGGATATGATTTATTTGAATCAAGTGTACTGAAAAAATGAATACAGAGAGCATATCAGATTCGAATCTAATCCATTGACATCCTTAATTAAAGGCATACGATCAGAGACCCAGGTGGGGAGTTCAAATACAGGCGTTGGTCCGACCCAGATGTGGTTTTCTCACGGATGGGCTGCGGTCAGAACTTTATCACGAAAGCGGAATCATCAAATTGAACCTTTAACTAAGATCGATGGTCAACTTATTATAATTGAATGTATATACGTAAATGTTCATTAAAGCAGAATATTTATTCAAAATGGCTTGATTTGAATTATGGACGATTTATGGGTCATGGACCATCAAGAGGAAGTACTAAGTTAATTAAGACGAAGCCATTGCTTGTAGTTAATTAAGTGCGTTTTCCACATTTATTCGAGTAAAAAGCCTGCTAGTAAAATAGGCTAGGAAATTAAGAAACAATACAGTAAACTTCCCTTTACATCATTTTCCCAACAAAAGATAACCATGGTAAAACTTAAATCTCAGATAAGATCCAGACCTGTAATTAGTTTTTTAATAACAGCCAAATCTAAATCTAACGTCCAACTAATTAAACAAAACCCAAATCAAGAACGGTCCGATGAGATCTCAAACCATCAACTTTTTCGGTTTCCTTCTCTGTGGATCTCACTCCTCCGTTATATCAATAAGCTCAAAGAAATGTGAGTCGCTTGAGCCACTGCTCCCCCCCATTGTATCTGATATGATATGAGGATTTTGCCATCTTTTTTCCTCTGCAGCAGCACAGATTCTGACCTGACATCTAAAGTATTCGGCCGTCCAAGATTTGGGTTGTTTGAATCCACACTCAGACACGTTGGCAGAGGAAGATTAAATGCTTTAAGACTCAGTAATTTGACGTTTTCTCATATAGTATTGGATCATATATATCTCCTTGTTATATCATCCGTAAAGTTGAATACTTCAGTACGTCGATCAACCGAATAATGCCTACACATATAATTTAAGTTTAGCAACTTTCTGTTTAAATTTCTACAGAGAAAAGTAATGAAGTAAAAAAATTCATGCACTTCGGTTCCATCTTTCAAACAAACTTCAAATTTGTTTGGTTGCATGCGATACAAAGTATAGAGCCACCTGATCAAACTCACGAAGTAAACCCTGCTTACCAAAATAAAGACGCTCAAGCATTATCAGTCTGGTGTTAATGCCAAGGTATTGCCACCACCCCAAGATACTGCTTCATGTTGAACGTATATTATTTTGGCTTTAATGAAAGGCACGAGACAAACGCAGGCGCAAGTTCACAGGACCTGTTTAACTCGAAACAAAATTTACTCCGATTTTTGTTAGTTTTGTGGTATCAGATCAAGTACATGGGTTTAAATTCAAATGGTAAGCGCCTTATTTGAGAAAACTTTTATCATTTTGACATCTGCCACAGCTAGAAAGTAATTACCTGATATAAGACTAGTTGAATTTTACCAAACAAGTTTAGAAATTCGAGGCTTTTGAGTGGATTGTTAACCTATACCGCATGCGCTCAGACAATCCCATAAGATCCGATACCAACTCTTTTGATACCTCTTCCCCTTCAACAATCATGCAGCTGCACCGAACAAGGAATGCAGGCAGCACACTCACCAAAACCCGGCAATCATCATCCTCATCCAATTTCCAGGAAACTGTCATAGATTTTCTCCACGAAGTTACAGCAAGCAAACCAGCAAGTAAAAAGCTATACAGAGAAACAAAAAGACAAAGAAAGAGATTGTTCTTTCGTCGCAGATATAGGCGGCAAAAGCCAAACGATATTGCTATATATGTTTGGGTGAGGGGGATCAGATTTGAATTAGATATATTCTTTAACTATATCTGTTCTTGAGGATATGGTTCAAATTCAGATTCGAATATGAATGAAGAAAGGTAATGTTTAAATCCAAATTTTGACTTCACAATCCAAATTCTGATTTTCACATTGACATTTGAATCTGACTTTGACTTCGAATCCAAACTCAAATCTTGAACCAAATATAGGCAATTTTTAAAATGTAAGGGCATTGGATATAATTGTTTAAAACTAAATGCAATTCGAATCTAAAATTGAATCTGAATCCAATCAGATATTGATATACATCTGAATCCAAATCCAATCTGATATCATTTCTTAAATTCGAATCTAATCTGATTTCTGAATGGGATATTAGGCGAACTTGAGGTTTGTTATAGAGATGGTGCATTCAATACTGTGTACAACACAACAATGTATCAGGGGAACAGCTCCCTGATCAAGAATCCAATTGGCAACAGCTAGTTTTAGCTGCATTAGTCCGACCAATTATGCTATGCCTCTTACGATTATGCTCATCCTTTTTATTTTCTTCTAATGGACTTGATTCACGTGTCGGCCTAGTTGATGCTCCAGATAGATAATAAACAGAATGGAGTTCAGTTGGCCGCCCACTTCACCTCCCTATGTGGCACTTCATGAGAACTCTTCCTGTCGATTATAAGCATTCTTGTTCTCGTTAATACATCAACAACACGGAATACGTAGATTTGCGGTTCAAATTACATCGTTGAACCGCAGAAGCAGACATTGACCTGATCTCAATTCTCAATCAATAACTTGTGGAGGTTGATCGAGTCTTCTAAAAAGCAGTTCATGAAGGTTACTTCGTGTCCATACGAAATTGAGTGTCGGTGACCCCACCAGGGGTTTACTTCACCGACCATTAAGTGTCTCCCTGTCTTTAAGTCCATCTGTCATGAAGAAAGACAGGGAATCAAGAAGCAACTTTCCCCAGCTTTGAAGGCATTGGAAGGGTGTGCTCACTCTAAATGGCTGGGATTTGGTTTGAAGGCTTTAGTTTTTTTCACATCAAGGGGTATAGCATAGTCGGTCAGACACCAAGGGGTATAGTATAGTCGGTGAGGCATGAGTACAAGCAGATAGCACATCTTTTGATCGATTCTAGTGTATGCTATTCCCCTAAATCATAAAAGGTATGATCCTGCCAGTCCCATCCAAGTTCTAATGCAGGAACTGAAGGCGTTTTGGGGTCTTTTCCAAGTTTAGTTGTTTTGGCTGCACCAAGTTCGATCAGATTATTTGTGATTCCAGAACAATAGAATTCAACATCAATAGGAGATGCAGCAGAGGTTGTAGTTTCTCTTCCAGCTGTTTCAGGGACTGATTCAGGAACAGAAGTTTGGCACTATAAAATCAACATTTGAAGAAGCAAACTAATCACACACCTGGGACAACTGAAATATCTGCCTTTCACTCTTCTGTGATAAAACACAACGTACATGTATTAAACAATAATGAGTCTCCACTAGTCGGGGCAAGCCAAGCCGAGTTACTAGCGGTTCATCTCATTTCACAACCCTGATTTTTATGGCAAGCTTTTTGAAGGTATATATAATGCGAGTGGAGTTTTGAACCCTTCTGTAACTTCTTTCAACCCTTTTGTTTTTTGTTTGGAATCCATAACATTCCAATTCAGATACATTAGCAGCGCGCCCATTGAAGTCAGAGGGGCGGAGCCAGGGGCCAGCAGGGTTCATATTCCTCTCTCAAATTTTTAAAAAAAGAAAATCTGCATGTAATTAAAAAAAAAAAAAACTTTTTAACATAGCTCCTATCAAAATTTTAAAACTATAGTTCCAATCTCCTAATAAAAAAATCCTAGCTCTGTTCCCTACTTCCAAGAAATCCAAGAGTTCGATAACCAAGTTGGTCGCTACCTTCCAAGAAACTATTGAACCTACGGCATTTTAAGTACATTTGGGGTCATTTGAATAAAGGGACACTTTATGAGTGTTCATTAATCTGCCCCAAAAACTGGTGTAGATATATTCTCAATGTTCCATAAATCAGCACTATTTTTTAGATAGATTCATGGATACTCACAAACTGTTCCTTCGGCCAAACACCCCCACTCATGGGTTTGGTTCAGAATGAAATCTTGTAACAACCCAAAAGTTAACATTGTCAAATACTCTTATCAAATTTTGACAATAATAGAAGTGATCCGCTTAATTGATTTAGCAGGATAACTATAAAGCCTTACATTTCATGCAAGAATATGTACTTTTCAATTATACCATCTTTGACATTAATTATACAAAGTCCTATGTGCATGTTGAAATATGGGGATTCCACGATTGTCCTTAATAAATTAAAATTAAGATTAGAACCCAAGTTCTTAATTTTATGGTTCCAAATCTGAATCTCGGCGGCTCGTTGGTGTGCCATTGGTGTCGTTGACCAAAGCATGAGGAATGCATTGAGTTGGTGAACAAGACGCGGCTGTCTTCTTCTTGTTGAGTGAAAAACACGAACCAAAGGTGCTACTTTCTCGTCGCTGTAAGATAAATTGTCAAGTGTTGACTGTTGTATTCAAAATGTCTGTCGGCAACTGCACGCCTGCTATTATACTCTAATCTTCTCGTGAACCATGAATGTCTTCATTCGTGGAAAATTATCTTTAATGTGGCAGCTTATATGTTCACACACACACACACACAGAGTGCAGATAAAATGGAAATTCATTACCAAAATGGGTGACACGATGTCACCATCATACAAAAAACAAAGCAAACAATAAAAAAAATGAAAAATCAAAAGAGAGAGAGAGGGAGAGAGAGACAACTGGAAGGTGCTGGAGACTTAGATATTAGATGAATAAAGAACATGCAACCTTATTACTTCACACATTTTTCTTGTTATTTTTCTATCAAATTCTGATATGAAAAAGTTGGAAGGATGAGATTGTTCCGCTTCTGTATGGCATCTAAGTGTTTAGCACCTACCAATTCCTCATATATATATATATATATATGACACATGAGCACACACTTAAAATCCCACATAAAGAATACATTGCCTTCATATAACAATGTGCACATCAAACATGGAATTACATCACATTTTCCTGAAGTGCATCGGACTCCAGCAAGTATGTGCACAGGTGCGGCTGCGCGCACACTATCCTTCCCAAGCATGTTTAGCCAATGCGGTGCTCTATAGATAATTTCCCATGTCGTTCTTTGTTACATAATACTGCTTATCTGAGATATACAAGTTCTAACTGGCCTTCAAACTGCAAATAATTTGCAACCCAATGTTCGTCCGAGAAGCCTTCAAAAGTACTTATTCTTAAGTCGTAAGCAGGTGATCCAAGAGTTGAGTTCTGCTAATTACTAATCAAAATGGTAGCTAAATTTTAGCAGAAACACCTAAAAGTTAAATACTTAAAAACCTGAATGAGTAATAGCTTTCAAGATTTTGTAGTGGAGCTTGGGCGTCATTTTCAGCAGTGTGGACCCTCTAATAATAATACATGACAAATAATAACATATGGGTCGCCCACATGAGAGGCGTGTGCAACTTACAGAAGGGGACGCTGGGTGGGGGACCTCCCTCCCCAGAACAGTGCCAAAAAAATGATAATAAAAAAAAAAAAAAAAAAACTCCTAGCATTATTCATTGAGACACAGACTCGACAACAAAAATTATTAAAAGAGAAATTGCTCCATTTCAACCTCTGAATTTCAAGGCGCCGCATTATTTGTCAAGAGTAGCTATAAAAGATCAAGGGGAGTAGTTGTACCCAAAAAATGAAAATGTTAATTATTTCAAACATGAAATTCTACCTCGACAATAACTACATGCAAACCCAAGTTGCGGCCTTTAAGATATTTTCTCAAATAAAAATAAAGTGGAGAGACACAAGATGAAAGAAGAGAAAGCGGGCTTGTCTCCCTTCCGCGACGATGATGATACTCGAGGACGGAAAAAGGTCATCGGGACAGCCACGTGTCCCGTTGCGCCTTTCACTGTGGGGACTTGTCCACGCGTCGCGTTCACACAGACTGTCATAGCAAAAGGACGAAAAACTATCCTTGTTTCAACAAAAGCTTTGCTTTCGTTCTATGGCCAATAGAGAGGGAGAGGGGGGAAAGAGAGACGAAACACGCTTTCCATCCAACCGAGTGGCTGAACAGTGAACAGAGACTACCTAAAATCCAAATCACTTGCTGCCAAATCGATTTCAACAATAATTTTTTTTTTCACTTTATATAATTAAATAAAGAAGCCAAAGTGGTTCTTTCCACCGGACCCACGACGATGTATGGACGAGGACGTTCTGGTCTTTAAACAAAAAAATTGTGGACGCCATCATGCTGCTCTTCCTCGCTTCTTTTCGATCCTTTGGAAGCCGATTTGTTCGACAGAATGTCAAATAATGAAAAATTTCCCCGAGAAAGATGGCAGTAAGTACTCCCTTACTGGTCCTTTAATGCACTGTTGCTCCTAATTCAAGGAAAGAATTGACAGGCTTCTGACTGATTATATGCCCTTTTGAAATCACTTCCCATCGGATTCTCGATCTTGATCTTTCATGGTAGATCTTCACTTTTTTCTTCGTCTGAAGAAAACTCCGGTTACACCTCTGGAGTCTCTGCAGACCGTATGCTCGAGCTTGATCTTCGGTCTGTGTTAGGTAACAAAATCAGGGAAGATCATTTGAGCTCCTTTTTTACTATAACAATGAATGAAACCCATGCCCATAATGAATGAATGGGTGTGTTCTACTTACTACTATAAAGATGTGATGGTAAGAATATTGTCAGAAAGATGCTTTATATTGTTAAAACTCAGTATTTCATACTTATTGGTCCACGGTTCATATTCGCTAACTGTCCCAGTCAAAGTATGGAGAAACGTGGCAAAGGCATGAAAAGATACATGGACGCGTGTCCTCTTATTTCTCTTTCTCCATAGATAACGCTTATCCTGCTTATGTCATCGTTTTCATTGAAATACCATCTTTTTGGAGTTACCGATATGTTTTGCTCTCTCAGACTCTCACTGCTTGGATGGTAACTCGGCTTATTACCATATGTTGGCATCTCTCTGTAAATTGTAATTATGAAAACAAAATTTCCGAGGTTGGATCTGTGTTAATGTCTGCCGTCCGTCTTAAAGATGGAGGGTGGTGAATAAACGACAGAAATATTCAGCCTCTCTGCTGGCTGATTTCCAAATCATACGCTGAGACGTTGGCAAGAGACGAAAGGAGTTTGGTGGGGGCGCCATGCGTTACACTAGTATCACACGTCTTCAGAAATTAAAAAAGAAAGAAAGAAAGAAGGCCCAAAATGGGCCTTCATTTGCTGTTGCTGTATAAAGATGAGATGCCTGCGGCCATTTGCTCCTGCCTTTGTGATTCACGTGATCTTGCGGTTCTTCGACAAAACTGATCAGTTATAGCTATTCCCACAGAAATTCTTCTGCTTTTGTTTCTTCAGAGAGATCGGTCTCTCTGTTTAAGTCACTCCTTGTTTCTCTTCTGGATTCTTCTCTTCTCTCGAACTTGAGATGGAGTCGACTTCTCCTGAAACCCTTGCCAAGCAGCTCACATGCGATGATGGCGACGACCATCATCGGTATTACGAGGAAGATGACGATGACAGCAGTGGGTATGGCTCCCTCACGCGGATGAGTTCGGCCAGATACCTCATGGACGATGATCACAGCGATGATGGTGGCGATGATGCTAGAAGGATATGCATGTCTCGCTTGTCCATCTGCAACAGTACCAGGTCCCCCTTGTCTGACGACTATGGCGACGACGATCAATGGAAGCCTCAATACGAGTCAGGAGACGCAGATGGGGAACTCTCGGACAAGAAAGAAAGTGAGAAGGAAACGGGGACAAGGACTACGTCGGATTCCGACATCGAACCCAGCAAGAAACCGGGCAGAGATGTGTCGCTTAGGGGCGACACTCTGGACCCCTTGAGGAGGATGCAAGCCGACCCACTGAGCAAGCCCATCGAAGCCAAGAACTACGCGAGCGAGAACGACGTCGCAGAGGGCAGCCTCAGAGGAAACCGGCGAAGGAAGGGAGGGTACAGAGCGAGGGTGAAGAAGGAGAAGGTACTAGAGAAGGCGTGGGAGATGAAGAAGACGATGATGATGTTGATGGCAGGCGGCGATTACAACGACGACTGTGAGGATGGTGGCAACGATCACCAGTCGATGCCATCGACGCCAAAGAGCACGGGATGCACGTACATGGACATGGACGAGTTGAAGGCGTGTCGGGATCTCGGGTTTAAGGTCGACGGCTCGAGTGTGAGGAGCAGGCTTTCGTGTTCGACCATTGACACCAACAGCAGCGCCGGCACCTCGCCCATCGCCAACTGGAGAATCTCCAGCCCAGGTTAGTCTAGTCCTTCCCCACTACAACCCTAACTTCAAGCTTTTAATTAACAATCATGGCGGACAGGTGATGGAGTAGGCATAGAAAAAGCAGAAAACACTACTCTGAATCCTGCCATTCTGTAACACTGTGACTTGAGCATTTCCGCCACAAAATACTAGCAAACTAACCAGACCAACCCTACTAAAAGTTTTCCTCCTAAAGAGCTGGGCTATTAATAATTGCTCTGATCTTACTAAAAGCTTAGGCATGATGAGTTTATTTACTTGAAATGCTTTAACATTATTGGAGCCATGACTGAAGGAGGTGGAATAGAAAGAATGGGCTTTGGCTGCCATTTTACTTGATTCTCAAGGTTCTTTACACGAGCCAAAGCTATTGGTACATGCGATTTGATACAGCAAAGACGACTTAGATTCCCATTTCCCTCCTTCTATAGGATGTTTAAACCTTATAAGAGATGCCATATTCCTAAAAGAAATATTGTAGTCTTGGCATTTATGAGTGCGGATATCTGCATTAATTTTTATAGCAAACTTGGAAACAGAATGACTGGTGGCTTTTGTGGAGGGTTAGGTGGTGGAAGGTTTGTCCTGGTAGGTTCTCCCGCACCATGTGCGGGTTCGTTCTGATCCACTCGTGGTTTTTCAATAATGTCGTGATGGCCCACAATGAAAGCAGGAGCGAGATTTATCATTTATAGCCAAGGAAAGATTGATCGATGCAAAGATCAGGCCATGCCTGTGGACGGTTAGGAAATTAACTGCGCTGTTTGATTATAATACACTCGATTATAATTAGTGCTGCATAGAGGCAAATTATATACATTGATGTTGCTTTGATTAAAATAACTCGATTTTAATTCTCCTGCAATCAGATGTGACTTGCACATTATGCTTGATGTCTTGTCTTTTTTACAGAGCCCTTTTTGTACCTCCAAGGCTTAATATTTACCAATGTCTCCTAAAATGGTGCTCACTGGATATTCGGGATCTAGAAATGAGGATCGGTGACTATATACTCTTTAGAAGTCTTGGGTGTACTGGAAGGCGAAACTCCATTTAGCAGCTGGTGGACAAGCACATTTTTAGTTATTTTTAGAAGTATGGTTTCAATAAATGGCCAAGAAATAAGAACAACTTATTTAGGAAAATAATTAGTAGAAGAACAAAAAAGGTAATCAAATAGCAAAGATCAGTATCCAGGCAAAACAACCAACTTTGATTCTTTGTCAAGTGTATCAGCGTAAGATCTTGAATTTGTCAGGAAGGACTTACGGAGTTGCCAAAAAAATGTCTACCTGTTCAGAGAACAGATGCAACTAGCACATACGTTCAGATACAAGCTGGATTCTGCAACCGATTAGTCCAGCTTGTAATTGGCGCATACCAGCTTCCAATCTGCGAATAGAGTTAAGGAGGAAATAAACTGTTGAGAAATGTGACAACAATCGAATAGACATGGGAGTTGAAAAGAATTTGAAGCTGCCAAAGCTCATTACATCACATAGGATCTGTGCAGTCAAGCTCCCAAAAAGCAGTGAACATTGAAATCTTTTTGGTTGTTTTGAACACCCATTAACAGAGGGCTCACAAATATTGGCCTTTTTGGTTTTTCTTTTAATAAGCATCTCTCTCTCTTTCTCTCTCTCTCTCTCACCACCCCCCTCCTTAACCGTGGTTTCTTTCTCTTTCATGTCCTGCAGGGGATGACCCAACTGATGTGAAGGCGAGACTCTTAGTGTGGGCGCATGCGGTGGCCTCCACAGCTCGACTCTGCAATTGATTTTTTTCTGAATGTAGATTCGAATGACAGATTGTCCCACAAGGCTTCAGTCTGTAATTATTTAGTGTGAGTGTGTGCATGCACCCGCATGGACCAGTGCATGCATGCGTATACGAGTGCGTGAGTGTGTGAGAGAGAGAGAAAGAAGCCATGGAAGCCAACATTGTGTTCAGGGTAAGACATGTTTGATGTCCTCGGCGCTCACACAGTGATTGAGCTGGGTGGTTGTGGAGGAAAGGCATAATTAACGGCCACACCGTCGTAGCACAAAGTGGTCTTGTCCTCTAATTTGCTTAATATCCGAGATATAGAAGGTTCGCCACTGAAGGTGATCCTGCAACTTTTGCTTTTCTGGAAAAAGAAAAAGGAAAATAAGTTCTCATGATTTTAGGTAGCTAGATCCTTGATTGTAACCAGGGTAAGTATCCTGGATGATTTTGTTACTACCCATTGTACATATTACCAGTATATGTTCATGAATGTTTATGGTGCCGTGAAAGCAGCGGAGTAATTGAAATTATGGCCCACTCTACAGTTCCAAAATCCGGCAATGGCTGTGTGTGTGTGTGTGTGTGTGTGTGTGTGTGTGAGAGAGAGAGAGAGAGAGAGAGTAGCCATTGGAATCACCATGGAAGATATTGCCGGAGGGAACATATTGCTTGCGAAATTTTGGTTCGTAGTAGAAGCCTATAACACAAAGGGGACCTCGTCAGGGACAGATCATTGGCTTTACCGCTTTTTCTTCATTAGACAAGGTGAGGTTAGGCAGAAGCACCGGCAACTTATGCCAAGAGGCAAAAAGAAGGTGTTGAACCCGTGGCCTCTTTCATCTTGAAAATCTTTCAATAATAGACCATAGAAAAAGTCCAAGCTAATTTTAAATTTAAAAAAAGCAAGAAAAGTCCAGAGCCATTTCCAATCTTATCTATTAACAAGGCCGCTTTTTCCATCACGAAAAACAAAAGAATCCCAATAGAGAAAAGGAATCAACCGATTACTTGCTTTCACTTATGCCAGGAAAGCACATTGGATGGCTCTCCGTTTATGGTCTTCGGGATGACTCCTCACTGCCCTCGAGCCTATCATTCTGCCTGCCATGGCCTGCTTCCCTAGGCCAAGCATTTTCCATTAATTTGGTGGCATTCACAAAGATACTCTAGCAGATATAGGGCCAAACCGGCATCCAATTCTTTATCAGGAGCAAGTTGAAAGAAACAAAAGCATGTTGATTTTCTTATATATCATTACATTATCAAGAAAACTGCAAATGCCCCTCACATGAGTAAACAAAGCAAATAACACCATATATATATATATATATATATATATATATATATATATATGACCTTCAAATTATCAGGATATTGTCATTCTGATTTAAAAAATCACCAATGAAACCATCACATAAAAAAATGATACTGAAATGTCACAACGCTGCTTACAATAAATGCTTTAAATAGTTTCCTAATTTCATGAGCCTATTCACCATCTTCATTCTGTAGAACAAGAGCCCCGACTTAATTGATCATCTTGTAGAAATTCACAGCTTGTATGAATGGAAGAAACGGACTTGCCAATCAAAGATTCGAAGATATAAGATTATGGCAGGTTTTGTCACAAGGATAAGCACAATCTGTCTCTTTTATCACAGTTCGTTCAAAATACCAATCCCCAACAGCAACTGCAATTTTCTGCATAAAGGAAAAGAAATGATAGTAAAGATATGTGCAATTATGAAAGCACAGTCATGAATTACACTAAGCAATCAAAGAGACAAGAATCAAGAACTATGAATAAAATGTCTATTTGATAAGAAATAGTTATTTTAACAACCAAAAGTTCCTATTCACATATAAAATGTCATTGCCTAACAAGAGAAGTTTCAGGTTCGTAGTAGTATCCTTGAATGAAGACCAGCAAAAAGCTTTCCTCAAAGTTACTATATAATGCAAATACAAGATGAACAACATTACTCGCAGTTCACTTCTTTTGTGTCTATTGTAGTAGAAACAATAGACAGTCTTCCATGAAAACATCAAGTTCGGAAAACAAACCCAGTTAAGCCGTAACAATCATAAAGTGGTCATTTATGTATTATTAGGTCCACACAACCATATTAGAAGCCATTAAAATGATGCTTTTTGCTTTCACGAACCAAAATATGCAAAGAACAACACAAAAAAGTTGTATCCCTCAGGAACGTTTCTGCATGAGAGGTATGCTGTTTGTCACTGTCTGAGAAATACAAGTTCAATAGTAACGCAGATTACAAGTGCCTACGACTAGCCTCAGTGTTGGCTGCGTGATGACAAAAAGAGCTACTGCACAGGCACCATACACAAAGAAAATAGCAAAAAGACATTTATTTAGATCAAACATTGTAGGATTTGAAACAAAAGCAGTCAACTCCACAAAGCTAATGGATTCTTGCTATACGATATCACAAACATGCACACGGTTTGCAACTTTGCAGGTTTGACCAAGGGAAAGAAAAAAAACCAAGAAACCTTCCAACAATAAATTGTTTCTGAAAGAGAAAAACCCATATACACACCTTGCCTCCAATTGTAGGAGAACAATCTGCAAACCAAGTGTCTTGACTCTCTGATTGACAATGTGCAAAGCATGAATTCACAAACAGACCATTTTGCCTAGATGAAGAAAAGCTCCTCATAGAATTAAGCATTGACATCCTAAAACCTGCTCATAAATGATAAAAGTTCAGGAAATATAAAAGATCAAAGTTGGTAACATAAACCTTTATGGCCACCTTTCGCAGGAATACATAAAAGGACAATAACCTTGCAAAAATCCAATCTGTGAAGCATCACAAAGTGCAGGATTCATTTTACAGGCGGTCCAGTGACCATGAGGATCAGCACGTTGAGTTGCCAAACTAGCCTGGAGCTGGAAAAAGGAAACAAAGAGCATACCATAAGTGTTTTGCTGCAATCATTAAATAGCTCTTACAAATGATGCATGGATTTTTTTTGTTTGAGCTTTAAGATGAGTTCACTTTACCTGCCAAAAGTCATATGCAGCATTCAAGAGAAATAAAGGGGTTCTGATATTAGCTACCAAGTTCTGGGGGAAGAAACACTGCAGGCCCATGCACACATTAAAAATGTAAATTTTCCACAATGTGTTGCTATGTAATTTTATGCCAACTTAAAGGAACAAGTGGTAGAGCGTCACTGAAGTTGGATCCTCTTTTGATGTACAAGTAGATGGCAAGTTCCTTCCAGAACCCCAATAAATAACAAAATTTTCAGCATCATGCCTTTGAGTGCATCTAAAATGGTAGACTATCCAGTTTGAAATGCCGAAAATGATAGAACATCTAAAATTAGCAGTACCTGAATATTGACAACACCTTCAAAAATCGACCTCATCGTGCGTCTACCAGCAATATCAATCCTACAACAGGTAAAATCTTAAGATTTTCAGGTGGATTTGTTAACACAAACTTTAACACGATGGGGTTAATGTTCTGCAAGAACTGAGAGAGAGCAATAGCCATACGCATCCATGAAATATCCAGCATCACTAAGGCATTTGACTCGTGTACCCCTTGGAAATAATTCATGGAATTCATCACAGTGTAATATGGATGCTAAAACCCCAGCAGAACATCCTGAGAGAAGAGCCTGTACAGCATGTGATACCCTCAATAAATATCCAGCTACAGCAGAAAAGATAACTTCAAAGAAATACCAACTAAAATAGAGAATATGAATAACAATTTGAAGCTCAAAAAGACTGATATTAATAGACATCACTGTAAATTCAACGTATAGAGAATAGATAAGAAGGGTTTGCTACAAGTGAGGATCAATTAACACGTTAATTTGGTGCAACCAGGATTGACCATACTTTCATGATTTCATCACCTGGACTGCCTTGAAAAAATGAAGACCACAAGAAGCACAATTGTTTAGACTAAAGTCTCTAAATTTTTCAAAATGTAGAAGACAAGCAGCATTGTTTATCTTAACAACATGATATATCAAAGGGTACAGTTGTCAATGCATGGATTACCATGATCAATCTAGACAGCTTTAACATTGCAAGAACAGGAGGACCATATGCCAACATAGAAGTCAACCAGGCACATGTACTGAATCTTAAGACACATGTGCACTAGTGGGAAATCCATAATTATATAAAACTGAACAAGAAAAGGGTGAATTAAACAAATTTCAATCAAAAAATCTTTTGGGTGCACTGCACTGGGCCATTTGGAAGCAAACGACTAGTATTGTCATAGCTAAAACTAAGTTCAAGTACCAAAAACAGCACCACAAAAAAATACCATGCACAGAGCTCCAAAAGAGCCAATAATTAGACATTCTGGGTAACAGGAGAAAATTTGATTACATATATCATGACAGTAATTATTTGACTGCCATATCCAGAAGGACAATATGGAATGTGATGAACTACCATTTCACATGCTAAAGAAAAACAAAAGTCACAAATGCACATTGAATATAAAAAATTAACTGGATCTTTATCAAGTCAAAGGATCCCGAGCAAATGTGATGTATCAAATGTATAAGGTCATTTTCTCCAACTTGATAGTCTACTATCAAAATTCAAAATGTATCCACTTCTACCAATGTTAACTATAAGCATTATCAATATGGTAATTTTCAGGTCTTATTCTCTTCTACAATTTAATCTTCATCCAAGAAACATATAAAAAGAAGATACATGACTGGCATCACTTATCTAAGGATGTATCTAGCATGTATAACATATAAGAAAACATATTCTTTCTCCAACCATATGTTGTATTGCTTCTCTCTCTTTCTCTTTTGCTTGAAAGTGTGTTCTTTACTCAATTCCCCCTTCCTATCCATCAAGTCCATCAGATGCATACTCTCAGAAGCTAGTAAATCATTCTTGTTTTTTTAAGCTACATACAACAATTTAAAATTTTAAACTTGACTAGCAATTCATGTCCTCATCCAAATGTATCAGTGCACTACCTTAAATTCTGTATATGAATAATTTACATTTAGCAATAAAATGTGTTAGAAATATAAATGAAACACAATCTCCAAAGAAAATATGGAAAAAGAGAAAGAGGGAACAATCAGTCAAAAAAAAATACGATACGGTTACGATACGTTACGATATTTTACGATACGGCGTATCTTAAAGCCAGACCGATACAGCTTACAATACACTTTTTACAACATTGGTCAACTCAATTATCAAACATGAATATGCACTTGCTCTATTGCACAATATAACAATGGCAGTTAAGAGATAAGTTTCTACATGAAACCATGCGCGAGAAGGATTTAAGGCTACTTCATATTAATATACACTTGATTCCACCACAAATTTTGACCAAATCAAGTCCTTGAAATTTATCATTTCTAGCATTTATCAGCCTAAGCATTGAAGATCACCTTTGCATGTTTTCCAAATATCTGCCTTTTACTGTATGCCTCTGTCTGTGTGTGTGTGTGTGTGTGTGTTACACACACACACACACACATGCGTGTGCAAGCATAAAATTTGAAACCCACATGGTGACCTGAAAACTAAAAGATAAAGCAGCTAACCTGCTTTGCATAACGCATGCCTTTCGACATCAGATCCTCTACTGCAGCCAACCAGATGCGCTGTCCACGGAAGTAAAGGTTTGAAACCTGAAAGGACAAAAAGGGTGCAACTAGATAACGTTAAAAGAGAGCATACTATAGCAGAAACCAAATCAGAAAGAACAGAACACCGAAAAGATCCTCAAAAGCATTTCAGAAAAATATCCTGCCCACAGTTGCTGGAGACATAGCACTGGCACATGGTCAACTTGATCAACCATTGAAAACAGCAAATGTTCATATGTTGCAGCCTGCAATTTATCTACCTGCCCTACTAACAAAATTCATTAGGATGCCCTTCATAAATTTTCCCTAAATCATCGTGTTAGAGATCTCAAATGGAAGGTTGGAGTTTGGACAAATAGCAGTTAAAACTTAAAAATATCAAATTGAAGAAATTACTTGCCATTTCTTGAACTAATTCTTCCTTATGGACATGAGTATAATGTATAGACGTTTCATCATGCATTTGAATCTCATGTCAACAAAGACGAAAAGCTATCATTTAATGCATATTTCATGCCTGTAATGCAAGAAGGCAC
Organism: Nymphaea colorata; assembly: GCF_008831285.2. NCBI lineage: Eukaryota > Viridiplantae > Streptophyta > Magnoliopsida > Nymphaeales > Nymphaeaceae > Nymphaea > Nymphaea colorata. The sequence goes on from NC_045147.1 coordinate 18,657,324, forward strand.
TGTTTATTCCTAAGTTTTTTTCATAGTTATCTGAACTTATTTTTATGTATTGAACACAAAAAATGGGTAGTTAATAAAGTTGTCTGATACAATGAACAAGAAAAGAGACTACCACCCATGCACTGGCATATCGAACGACCAACTAAAAGAAATAACTTATTTGATGGCCCCATGCATGCATGTCACACTCAAAAGATAAAACCATAAACAACATATGATATTTAGAAAGAGGAAGCCTACCAATCAATTCCATATAAAGTACATAACTTTGTCATCATCATCAGCTGAAAGGGTAGTCACAGAAAACGTGTTTTTTTCAAAAAAAAAAAGCAAAAAAGCCACGATAAATTAAATGGCCGTTTAAAACTTAAGAACAGCGTGTTTTTTTGAAAAAAACATTAAAAACGAAAAAAAAAAGTGTTTTCATTTTTATTTTCACTTGTTTCATTTTTTTCAGTTTTTTTAATGCCAAACAGTTTTTTTGTTCATTTTCTATTTTTTATTTGTTGCAAATCTATTTACCTTTTGATGTTTGTGTTATTAATTTCTCACTTATTTTATTTCCCCATTTTTAGTTTTCAAATTTTTAAAAATTTATGGTTTTTTTCCCGTGTTTTTCTCATTTTTTTCAAGCTTGCCGTATTATACCCTAGAAAAATCTCACTGTTTAAAAGTCCGAGACGTTATTTGTGACTGTGGCTGAAAGAACATTTACATAAAAGTAATCATAATGATTATGGGCTCAGTTCTCACCTTATCTTCACCTTCCCCACTAAAAGATGCACCGTCACAGTAGCGAATCCTTACTCTATTTATTCCAGTTGAAAAAGTCTATTAAATAGAAAATATTTAGCAGTTCTCCAAACAAATCAAGCATTCCAACTCCCAAGATACAGCAGGATGTCTTGGACCCATCTCAAAGAAAGAGGCAAAAAGGAACAAAGCAACATTATTTGACAAACCAGGATTTTCTGCAGGATTATTGCTTAGAATTCCAGTAAATGGAAGTTGTTTTTCCATGAATTTTGATGAACCACGACGAGTTGTCTTACGAAAAATACAGCTCCTAATGGTGTTACACCAACCTCCACCCTGCAGTTAGAATGTTATCAGATGAATAATCTAAGTGGAAACAGATATCCACATAAATGAAAGAACAGAAATAAATACTCAAAACTACTTGGGTGAGGCACCTTACATAATATTAGTTATGTAGGTATCAACTACGAAAATTCTTGAGCTGACTTTTCATTGCAAAATTGCATAGATTCTCATACCTCCAATTGGATGAGCCAACTATTAGCGCCTGAACCAAATCCACGGTGGAGGTGATAACCAGGCAGAGTTCCATCCAGGCAGACTACAAAAAGTGAGAAGGAAAGAAAGATTAGGCAGATCATAAACTTTTGAAACATGACCTTAAGGACTTATTTGATTAGAGATTTTTTTTTTTTTTGACTGAAAAGGTAACTGTAGCTTAGAATCCAAAAGTTTTGATTATATATTCGTTTTGCTAGCATTTTGAACGATTCCCTTATTGAGGGCAATGACATAATCCATTTGTCGCCATAGCCATCACAAAGCCAGGTCATGTATTAGACTGAATCGTTACTCGTTACGGACAGATCTTTGAAAACTATTATTCACGAATTAGCAGCCGAAATTATTTTCAGTTAATGCTATGTCATGGAGCTTTAGTGTTGAACATATTCAAAAATATGAGTATAGTTGTGCAAACGACATCTATCAGAAACACCAGACTGAGAAGAACATCAAACATAGCTGGTGGAAGCCATGGCCATGATAACTGCCAGGTCACCTGTCTCAGAATCTCAGATCTTAACTAAAGCCGAAACCTAAGAATAACCAATACAAAAGGAACTGGAAAAAAAAGAACGAGATGAAGAAGTGAGAAGTAGGAGAAAAGGTAAAAAGTCGTATCCACGCAAAGCAATGGAAACAAATTATCCCCGTATTCTGTCGTAGCCAGGCCGCTTTTAAACCTTTTGATACCCCAATAACCCACTCTGCTACCTGTCCTTGTGGCAACAAGGAGAGCAATTACACTCATCACCTCCGTAATCATTACAACCACATGGGTGACCATGGAAAAGCCGGTTTGAAGAGGATGTGACTGCAAAACACTAAAATAATAGCATAACCGCTCCCCATCTGATGATCAGCCCAACAGCGACCACCATATCTCATGCTTGATGGAGATAACGGAGAAAGAAGTTCATAGAAGAAGGAAAACGGGAGGAAAAGAGAGGGAGAGAGAGAGAGAGCTTGCCTGCTCCTTTTGCAGCAGCACTAGCTACGAGGGTTAAGGGAACCATGACAGGGATGTCTGTCACATTCAACTTCTCAAAAGCGACTACTCCGCCTTTGTTCAAACAAAAAACGGCCATGCAGAGCACCCACAATGCATATCTACGAAGTCCCAACCATCCCTTCCCTGTCCCTGCCATTTTTCCTTCTTCCTCTGTATGCCGCAACCGAATCTCTCTGTCGCTCCCTCCCTTTCTCTCAGTGGTGCATACATGAGGGATATAAATAGGACCGCAGAGAGGTGAGATGCAGATTTGCAATGAGTGAGATGTGGCACCCCCTGTCAGCTTATTGCATTGAGGAGGAGTGGAGGACCAGCAATAAGGATTAGGTGTCAGTGGCAGAAAACGCAAAGGGAAGAAAAAACAATCGGGTAAATGGGTAGGCAGGGCGTCACTGTAACTGTCCCAGGGTCCTTAGATGAGTTAAAACGCTTCTGAAGGTCGGAAGAGGGTTCCTGCAGAGATATAGCCACCAACACAAGAAAGCGGCCATTAACCTCCGAGGATCTTGCTCAAGCACAGAGAGAAAATGAGAGAGAGAGGGAGGGAGGGAGGGAGGGAGAGCTGCAGTTCCTGCCGACCGATGGGCTTCCTTTCTCAACTTTTCCCTCTTGTGAACTGCCCGCGTTTTTTCATCCTCGCCTCCTCCTTTATTCACTTTGAAATAATATTAAAAGCTCCTCCTCTTAGATTGCCGCGAAACAGATCGGAAAATGGAAAAGCGAGGAAAGATAAAAAAAAAATCTTCACATACGGTAAAAACCAAGTTACTTTGAGAAATTTCGGGTTGGTAGTCCACCAAGTTACAACTTTCCAAACTTCATTTTTTAGCTTCTTCCCTTTTTCTGTTGCAGATTGCCAACCTTCTGTTGGGCATAAAAGTTGTCCATTATTAGACTTGTGGTAGCTCCGGATCTTCCACTGACAACCTTCCTCCATCTCAAGAAAAGAAGAAAAGAATAGGAAGGGCGCGTGACGGCAGTAAAGGATCTTCATTGCGAGTAAATGAAGGGGATAGTTGTGTGTCCTTTCACGGTACGAACTCCCACGAGAAACCTACAACAACTCCGCTGCCCAATCTCAGAGACAACGCTTTGTCTGTGACAGTTATGGATGAAAAGGTTGTCTTTCAACTTCAACTAGAGATTATTAATGGTTTCTTTGTACTGGGGACCTTCTTGAAAAAAAGCGCCTGAAGCTTCATTGCAGATAGAGTTATCTACATGTACTGCAACCAAGATGCATCAGATCGGGTATCTATCTGATTGTGTTACAAAATTCAACCAAGATGCAGTCGCAATGTTACCTCCAAAATAATAATTGTAGAAAAAAAGAAAGAAAAGAAATTTGCCCGTGATTTGTGAGTTCTTTAGTCTACAAATTTTGACTTTCCCTAGCTCTAGATTGAAATGTTCGAATCAAACAAGGGTCGCAGCCGGCAGTCTGATTATTATTATGAGTGTTATGTAGTTGTCTTTCTGCGCACAGCCACAGAAAGTTTCACAATGACACCTCCAGACTCTCAGCCTGAAAGTAGATTACTTTCCCATTATTTGGAATTTGTTGGGTGGATGAATTATTTTCTGAAAAAGATATAAAAAGGGCAGTAAAAGATATAATTAATTCATTTATTTTTCAAGTGATTAGGAGGTATTCCACCATCTGAGTGAGAGCTCAAGGACCCTCCTTTTCCTCTTCATGTAGAGATAGTTTACCTTCAACTTTTTACCACGCCACACACTGTAAGACCGAAGGAAATAAGGCTTATAGAAATCAAACCAACAACAAAAAGATTCACCGGCACCAGTTTGAATGCCCCAAGGTTTTTTCTTTTTTTTTTTTGTTTATTGTTTATTGTGGTGAAAGAGATTACCAAAAGGATTATTCATGAAAATTTTCAGACAATTGGGTTTTGTGGCAACATGGTCATCATTGAAGAGGAAGCTTGATTTTGTCAAAAAATTTTAACCGAATGGTTCCAATCCAAACCAATTGAGTTCATGTGTAAAAATCTTGAACTATAACTTTTCAAACAGTTTTCCCAAACAATAACAAGCAACTAGATCCCTAAGGACTCCTGTTAGAATGTTGGAGATCACTATCATGTCTCAGTGCACTATACTTATGGATCGTAAAAGGTTATCAACCATACTTTGTGAGGGTAAAGAAGCATACACGAAAAAAGAGGCACTGGTCTCTCTTAGAAGGGGGTGGAATGAACCACTCACCCTTTAAAAATAAAACAAAAACAAAAAACAAGCAAAGAAATCTAACATGGACCTTTTATTTGACTGAGTGCTTGCCACTTCTTTAACCAGAAACGTGTTGTTTCACTTGAAGGTTAGGATAACTTATCCAAAAGGTGAATAATTTTCTGGTAGAAATATAACAGAGTATTAGGCTAAGTGGGGTGGAAGGAAGCAGCATTCCTCTGATGGACAGTCCCAATTTGACTCTTATGGTTCCCATTTGTGGAGGAACCCTGATTTGGGGCATCTCTCAAGGTTGGAAAGGTGCACCCAAGGAAATTTTACGTCTGTTTACACGAGTTTCAAGGCCAGTGTCCTTATGATTCGTTTAGGATTGTGTTTGAATCGTGGAAAAGAAGTCGCAGGACCCTGTTTTCTGTCACATCCTCACAAGTCCAACAGGGGAAAAATTCCCACGAATTGCGACTCTCTCTATTGTGATAAATTGGGTTCTTTGTACCTTCGTTTTGGTTTTCAAAACTAAGGAAATCATATCATAATTATTATTTTGATTGTCATATGTTTATTCTGCAGGGTTACATTAATTATTAAGAAATTTTTACAAAATGGTGCCTTTTTGCTACTAATTAGTGGGAACCATGCTTTATCTTTTTGTTGGAGAATAGTAAATCTTTTATCTCTAGTATGCATTCTATTTTATTTAGACTCTAATGTTTTGTAGTCTTTTATGATTTTTTGTATTCGCCTGTTTCTAATTTATTATAAATTTTTTGTATATTTATAAGGTTGTATTCGGCAAAATGAAAAATGCAATAGAAGAAAATGTGGCAAGAAGTCACAAGAAGCTACAAAAGGAGAGAAAATGGGCTTTTCTAAAATGGGCTTCTCTTCTCTACCAATCAATCACTTTTGAAAAGAATATATTAGTATTTTGTGATGAACCTGATGCAAGAATTGGTTTGAGGATTAATCAGTAGAAAACAGAAAAATTGTCAGATATTGACCCTTTTTTTTTATCGTATCTGTAAAGACCGGACGTTAGATTCTCTCTTTTTCACAAAACTCAAAGGTCGCCTTCTCAGAAAGAAGATCGGTCGGAAACATGTCGAGGAGTAAAAAAAAAAAAAAAAATCATTGGCAGTAGCTCATTGAAGAAATCTTTTCCGGAGGTAAAGAATCCAGTGCAATTAAATTGTCATTAAGGACAAACCGTCATGAGATGCAATGTGAACCACCAGCTACTGCATTGAGAAATTACCATAAAAACATTAAAGTAGAAAATTCTAAGGCGTTCGTTTGGATTTACAGGGACGCAAAACGCGCTCCTAATGAACAAGGACTTATCTCCATGCTAAGCTGTTGTCCACCAAGTTTGCTAAAACTACACTTCTTGATTGATCGGATGATTACATAAGACTTCAACCAGAGAACTCTGTGTTGCTAAATCACTGATCTCTAAGTACAGTAGCAGACACACAGTCCAGCTGGGAAACCTGCCATTCACTCTCAGTTCATACATGATCAGGAGTCTCGTCGGGTTCTCAGAATCGTCCTCGGGTGAGTTCATCGGTTGTACCATGTATCCTAGATAGTGTTAGGTCCTATCAGTCACAATGCCTCTGATCCAACTGGGTTTTCTTTATGAAACATGGTCAAAACCAAGTCCACACCAATCTCATTGCAGAGCCATCATGGATCCAAATTTCGCCAACAATTGCATGTTTCTGGCAATTGTCCTTGTCTTCAGTTTCATAAGCGTCAAAATGTGCTGCATCTGGAGCGTTCTTATGGAGAAAAACTTACATTCTGCTGCCAGTTTTGCTCCTTGCTTGCTGGCAAAACAGTAAAGAAGGAACACAGCTGTTGCAAAATTCCAGTCTCATCAAGAAAGAAGAATGTAGTGATTTTGATAAACAAGTGAAGTTCTGAAAAGTGATAGTAGTGGCCATCCTTTTCAATAGAAAAAGGATGTACCAACGAGTGACAACCACAAATCGCGTTAAGAAAAGTCTAACGGAAGGAACCAAGCATGGTGTCCCCGCCCCATGATCGGAACTTTTCGAATGGTACATTATAAGAGTCCACAGAAATTATTGCCGTCTTTCTTTAATGACATCATCTGTCTTGTTGCATCCATAGGTAGACAAAGCAAATCATTTTCAAGGTCGAGACCACAAAACACAATAGCGACTACGAGCAAATCCGTTGTCGAGTTGATGACCAGGTCCAAGTCGGAGTCTACATCCAGGATTTAATCTCGAGTTTTTCGCACTAATTTCCCAACCAAGTCCAAAAACAGTGTGCCAAAAGCGGGGTGAGCTTTGGGCTGATCAAAAATTTTGTAGACCCACATGAATTAAAAGTTTGAGGCATAATAAATCTGGTTGAGTAAAAGGCCGTTGTCTAACAAGTTCTGAATATGCGATCCAAACCTCAACAAGTTTTGTTCAGGTTCGATTTCAGGTGTAGCTGAAAATGGCAATGTTTCGAGTCCAAAAGGTGCGAATCTTGATTAGGTCGAAATCAGGACTAGCTTGCTTGCACTTTTCATTTTGTATTAAAATTCAACGTCACTTGGTTCGGGCTGGTGTAGTAATAGCGCCCAAGACAGGTGCATCGGGTACATTTGGCTCCAGACCGCATCCATTGCGAGTTTTTGGGACACGATCCATACACAATTTTAAAGAGAGTTCCAAGTGGAAAAACCAAGATACTTTTGAGTCATCAGATTTCCTAGTGAGCAGGCAGTAAACCACCTATCATCCAAAAAAGATGCCCAACGGCCCCTGCAACTCATCCTGCCCCAAGAGTCTTAAGTTGTGTGAAGAACTAAGTGTGGTATGGTGCACTAATCAACTAGAATGTTGTATACATTGGGGTAACACCTACACGAATCGAACCAAAGACAACCGCCTGCCGCACCAGTTAGGTTATGCTCTTTGAGGGCGTCATGAGATCTTGAAGCATCCTGTTTTAACATGAGATCATCTTGAAGTTTCCTGGTTTAAATTCAATTTCTAGTCATTTCCCTGTCGTTCTAGTTGATCTTTGATTTTTTTTTCCTTTTGGGTAGAAATATTTTTGTACAATTTTGCTTCACAATGCATCATGCCTACCACTAAACAGAACAACAGGATCTTCTCTACACCATTTTCGTTATGGTGGGCACTCCTGCAATGAATCGACTGGCCTTCCATGACCGTGTTGAAGAAGAAAAGCATCCGCTACCTTGGCAGCAGAAGAATACAACGCTCAAAAGGCAGGGAAAAAAGAAGCATATCTTGCCATACAAGGTGAAGAAAAGCTCGTGGTTGTAGATCTCATCCACAAGACAACAAGCATTACACTGAGTCCTTTTCCAAGCACAAGAGGATCCAAGCGATAACAAGTTTCAAAATTAGAACCATATATGTCTCTGAAAAATTGAAAAACGACTCTGTAAAGAGGACCTGTCATAAACATTTGAGACATTATAGACAAAAAATCAGAGATCAGATTGACGACACGTTCAGAAGTCAAGACCATGTTCACGGGCAGAATCAGCCAAAGCTTTAACACGTCCATGGTATAGATAACCCCCACGATCAAAGGCCACCCTGGTTATTTCTTTTTCTAGACAAACCTTGGCAATGGCTTCTCCAACTCGTTTTGCAACTTCCTGATACAAGAAATATGGTAAATGAGAAACTTGAGGTGACTAAGGCGAGGCAAAGAAATTAAAACTAGAAAAATAACAGACAACCAAAAGTGAACTACGGACAAAGGAACCAACAAATGAAAAAGGACTAAAACAAAGCCTGGAACCAAAATAGTTAGAAAAACAAGAAGATTCATTCTCAAGAAGGGTATGAACCAACACAATCATCTCATTAATGACCACCTTTATAAGTCATTGAAGATCACTCATAATTTTCAATACAAAACTAAACTTTTGGGGTGTTACCATCCACCCCCGTTAAGGCACACGCATCCGCACGTGTGGGACCCCAGGTCTGAGTGTTGAAACTGTTCTGATACCACTGTAACAACCCGACCCACTACTCGGCTCGGGCTCCTGGTTCGGCAGATCCCAACCCACCCGCTAGTAGTTTCGACTTCATTCTCAAAAATGTTATGAACCAAGACAATCATCTCATTAATAACCGTTTTTATAAGTATACGGAACTAAACTTTTAGGGCATTGTAGTATGGAACCCTAACATGATGCTTGTTCATGGATAGATTGTAAAATTTGAAGAGGCCAAATGGTTCCTAATCTTTAAGGCCATGCTTGGTGGGGAATGACAATCTTCCCATTGAACCCTGCAACTTCCAGGTCAAGAAAGTATTTTGTACCAGGCTCTCCAATTTAAGTTCATTAATACAGTACCAAAAGGGAATGGACCGTTCTCTAGTTAAAAACTTAAAGTACAACTGAAGGGCAACTAAAGGTGCCCACCCTTGATCATTGCAGCAAAAGGAACGGAGAAGGATATTTTTATGGCAAAGCGCCAACCTGCTCTTGTCCACGAGAAAGAAACAACAGGCTAGCCTTCCTAGCTGGGCCACCTAAAACGGTTGAGTCAAAGAAACTCGAAACCCATTATTCTTAGGTTTTTATTATCAAGGTTTTTCTTAGGTATTGATCTGCAATTTTGTTTCCTTGAGAAAATTTCAGGAAATCAAAAAATATAAAACATATAGAAAATTTTGTCAATTTTGAATTTTTCTATTATTTTATTGCAAAAACATTGACAAACATTAATAACAGTTATTAAAATGTTAAAAGAAAGCTATTTTAAAAAAAAATTCTGAAAAAATTGCAAAAAAAAGTTAATATTCTCATGATGCCACTAACCCCAGTCTTAAGACAATATATGAAACGGTTAAACAGAAGGATTTGATTCTCTATCTTAAATATTCTTGCCTTGGTTTCGTTCACAATTTGACGGATCAAGATATAAGTTTGTAGATGCAGACTTTACCCTTTCTACCATTTGGGTTCGGATTCAGATCTGCTACACGACAATTAGACATTGGATGGAACCCAAAGGCGCCGGAATGGAGGGCAGGGCCCTAGATGTCATGTCGGCAAAATACAGTCCAAATCATTGTGCAAGGCAAGTTGTTGCTTCTCCAAGAACGTTTTGGCTTGAGTTTCTCTTCCAACCTGAGACTTTCATGGCCTAAACGGCATTCAATTCTTTTATCAGGAGCAAGTTGAAAGAAACAAAAGCATGTTGATTTTCTGATATATCATTACATTATCAAGAAGAATTCAAATGCCCCTCGCACGAGTAAACAAAGTAAATAACACCATGAAACAAGAATGTCATCTTTAAACTGCACTTCATTGACTTCAGTGTCATATATATATATATGACCTTCAATTATCAGGATATTGTCATTCAGCTTTAAAAAATCACCAATCAAACCATCACATAAAAAATGACATAAAAAATGATACTGAACACCCGTGATGTTACAACGCTGCTTACAATAAATGCTTTAAATAGTTTTCTAATTTCATGAGCCTATTCACCATCTTCATTCTGTAGAATGCAAGCTCCGACTTTATTGATCATCTTGTAGAAATTCACAGCTTGTATGAATGGAAGAAATGGACTTGCCAATCAAAGATTCGAAAATATAAGATTATGGCAGGTTTTGTCACAAGGATAAGCGCAATCCGTCTCTTTTATCTCACTTCGTTCAAAATACCAATCCCCAACAGCAACTGCAATTTTCTGCAGAAAGTAAAAGAAGAAATTATAGTAAAGATATATGCAATTATGAAAGTACAGTCATGAATTACACTAAGCAATCAAAGAGACGAATCAAGAACTATGAACAAAATGCGTATTTGATAAGAAATAGTTATTTTAAGTTTTAACAACCAAAAGAAGTTCCTATTCGCATATAAAATGGCATTGCCTAACAAGAGAAGTTTCAGTTTCGTAGTAGTATCCTTGAATGCAGATCAGCAAAAAGCTTTCCTGAAAGTTACTATATAATGCAATACCATACAAGATGAACAACATTACTCGCAGTTCACTTCTTTTGTGTCTATTGTGGTAGAAACAAACTTTATGCTAGACCAAGGCAGTATACAAGTACCATGAAGACTAAGAGCCGTCTTCCATGAAAACATCAAGTTCAGAAAACAAACCCAGTTAAGCCGTAACAGTCTTAAAGTGGTCATTTATGTATTATTAGTCCACACAACCATACGAAAGCCATTAAAACGATGCTTTTTGCTTTCGCAAACCAAAATATGCAAAGAACAACACAAAAAAATTGTATCCCTCAGGAATATTTCTGCATGTGAGATATGCCGTTTGTCATTGTCTGAGAAATACAATTTCAATAGTAATGCAGATTACAAGTGCCTACGACTAGCCTCAGTGTTGGCTGCATAATGACAAAAAGGACTACTGCACAGAGACCATACACAAAGAAAATAGCAAAAAGTCATTTATTTAGATCAAACATTGTAGGATTTGAAACAAAAGTAGTCAACTACACAAAGCTAATGGATTCTTGCTATACGATATCACAAACGTGCACATAGTTTGCAACTTTGCATGTTTCACCAAGGGAAAGAAAAAAGACCAAGAAACCTTCCAACAATAAATTGTTTCTGAGAGAGAAAAAGCCATATACACACCTTGCCTCCAATTGTAGGAGAACCATCTGCAAACCAAGTGTCTTGCCTCTCTGATTGACAATGTGCAAAGCATGAGTTCACAAACAGACCATTTTGCCTAGATGAAGAAAACCTCCTCATAGAATTAAGCATCGACACCCTAAAACCTGCTCATAAATGATAAAAGTTCAGGAAATATAAAAGATCAAAATTGGTAACATAAACGTTTATGGCCACCTTTTGCAGGAATACATAAAAGGACAAAAACCTTGCAAAAATCCAATCTGTGAAGCATCACAATGTGCAGGATTCATTTTACAGGCGGTCCAGTGACCATGAGGATCAGAAGGTTGAGTAGCCAAACTAGCCTGGAGCTGGAAAAAGGAAACAAAGAACATACCATAAGTGTTTTGCTGCAATCATTAAATTGCTCTTACAAATGATGCATGGCCTTTTTTTGTTTGAGCTTTAAGATGAGTTCTCTTTACCTGCCAAGAGTCATATGCAGCATTCAAGAGAAACAAAGGGGTTCTGATATTAGCCACCAAGTTCTGGGGGAAGAAACACTGCAGGCCCATGCACACATTAAAAATGTAAATTTTCCACAATGTCTTGCTAACTTGCTATGTAATTTTACGCCAACTTAAAGGAACAAGTGGTAGAGCCTCACAGAAGTTGGATCCTCTTTTGATGTACAAGTAGATGGCAAGTTCCTTCCTGAACCCTAATAAATAACAAAATTTTCAGCATCATGCCTTTGGGCGCTTCTAAAATGGTAGGCTATCCAGTTTGAAACGTCCAAAATGATGGCGCATCTAAAATTAGCAGTACCTGAATATTGACAACACCTTCAAAAAACGACCTCATCGTGCGTCTACCAGCAATATCAATCCTACAACAGGTAAAATCTTAAGATTTTCAGGTGGATTTGTTAACACAAACTTTAACACGATGGGGTTAATGTTCTGCAAGAACTGAGAGAGAGCAATAGCCATACGCATCCATGAAATATCCAGCATCACTAAGGCATTTGACTCGTGTCCCCCTTGGAAATAATTCATGGAATTCATCACAGTGTAATATGGATGCTAAACCCCCAGCAGAACATCCTGAGAGAAGAGCCTGTACAGCACGTGTGACCCTCAATAAATATGCAGCTACAGCAGAAAAGATAACTTCAAAGCAATACCAACTAAAATAGAGAAAATCCGATGTATAGAGAATATATAAGAAGGGTTTGTTACAAGTGAGGATCAATAACATGTTAATATGGTGCAACAAGGATTGACCATACTTTCATGATTTCATCACCTGGACTGCCTTGAAAAAATGAAGACGACAAGAAGCACAATTCTTTAGACTAAAGCCTCTAAATTTTTTAAAATGTAGAAGACAAGCAGCATTGTTTATCTTAACCACATGATATATCAAAGGGTACAGTTGTCAATGCATGGATTACCATGATCAATCTAGACAGCCTTAACATTGCAAGAACAGGAGGACCATATGCCAACATAGAAATCAACCAGGCATATATACTGAATCTTAAGACACGTGCACTAGTGGGGAAATCCATAATGATATAGAAGTGAACAAGAAAACAGTGAATTAAACAAATTTCAATCAAAAAATCTTTTGGGTGCACTGCACTGGGCCATTTGGAAGCAAACGACTAGTATTGTCATAGCTAAAACTAAGTTCAAGTACCAAAAACAGCACCACAAAAAAATACCATGCACAGAGCTCCAAAAGAGCCAATAATTAGACATTCTGGGTAACAGGAGAAAATTTGATTACATATATCATGACAGTAATTATTTGACTGCCATATCCAGAAGGACAATATGGAATGTGATGAACTACCATTTCACATGCTAAAGAAAAACAAAAGTCGCAAATGCACATTGAATATAAAAAATTAACTGGATCTTTATCAAGTCAAAGGATCCCGAGCAAATGTGATGTATCAAATGTATAAGGTCATTTTCTCCAACTTGATAGTCTACTATCAAAATTCAAAATGTATCCATTTCTACCAATGTTAACTATAAGCATTATTCCTGTGGTAATTTTCAGGTCTTATTCTCTCTTCTACAATTTAATCTTCATCCAAGAAACATATAGAAATAAGATACATGACAGGCATCACTTATCTAAGGATGTATCTAGCATGTATAACATATAAGAACATATTCTTTCTCCAACCATATGTTGTATTGCTTCTCTCTCTTTCTCTTTTCCTTGATAGTGTGTTCTTTACTCAATTCCCCCTCCCTATCCATCAAGTCCATCTGATGCATGCTCTCAGAAGCAAGTAAATCGTTCTTGGTTTTTAAGCTACATACAACAATTTAAACAACTTGACTAGTAATTCATGTCCTCATCCAAATGTTATCTGTGCACTACCTTAAATTCTGTATATGAATAATTTACATTTAGCAATAATATGTGTTAGAAAGATTATATATATGTATATATATATATAGGTCATCCTCTTAACTGATTGTTTCCTCTTTCTCTTTTTCCATATTTTATTTCGAGATTGTATTTCATTGATAGCCTTTCACATTGTCTGTGTATATCTTTGCAACTTTCCCACATGAATGTCTTTGATAAACTTCATTTAGTCATGGTCAACTCAACTATCAAACATGAATATGCACTTGCTCTATTGCAGAATATAACAAAGGCTGTTAAGAGATAAGTTTCTACATGAAACCATATGCGAGATGGATTTAAGGCTACTTCATATTAATATACACTTGATTCCACCACAAATTTTGACCAAATCAAGTCCTTGAAATTTATCATTTCTAGAATTTATCAGCCTAAGCATTGAAGATCACCTTTGCATGTATTCCAAATATCTGTATTTTACTGTATGCCTCTGTCTCTATGTGTGTGTATGTGTGTGTGTGTGTGTTGTGTGTGTATATGTGTACACACACACACACACACACACACATATGCGTGTGCAAGCATAAAATATGAAACCCACATGGTGACCTGAAAACTACAAGATAAAGGAGCTAACCTGCTTTGCATAACGCATGCCTTTTGACATTAGATCCTCTACTGCAGCCAACCAGATGCGCTGTCCACGGAAGTAAAGGTTTGAAACCTGAAAGGACAAAAAGGGTGTAACTAGATAATGTCAAAGAGAGCATACTATAGCAGAAACCAAATCAGAAAGAACAGAACTCCAAAGAGATCCTCGAAAGCATTTCAGAAAAATATCCTGCCCACAGTTGCTGGAGACATAGCACTGGCACATGGTCAACTTGATCAACCATTGAAAACAGCAAATGTTCATATGATGCAGCCTGCAATTAATCTACCTGCCCTACTAACACAATTCATTAGGATGCCTTTCATAAATTTTCCCTGAATCATCGTGTTAGTGATCTCAAATGGAAGATTAGAGTTTGGACAAATAGCAGTTAAAAATATCAAATTGAAGAAATTACTTTTCATTTCATGAACTAATTCTTCCTTGATGGACATGAATATAATGTATAGTTGTTTCATCATGCATTTGAACTCTCATGTCAACAAAGACGAAAAGCTATCATTTAATGCATATTTCATGCCTGTAATGCAAAAAGGCACTGTTTATTCCTAAGTTTTTTTCATAGTTATCTGAACTTATCTTTATGTATTCAACACAAAAAAAAAAAAAGTTAATAAAGTTGTTTGATACAATGAACAAGAAAAGATACTACCATCCATGCACTGGCACGTAGAACGACCAACTAAAAGAAATAACTTAGTTGATGGCCCCATACATGCATGTCACACTCAAAAGATAAAACCATAAACAACATATGATATTTAGAAAGGGGAAGCCTAGCAATCAATTCCATATAAAGTACGTAACTTTGCCATCACCATCAGCTGAAAGAACATTTACATAAAAGTAATCATAGTGATTATGGGCACAGGTCTCACCTTATCTCCACCTTCCCCACTAAAAGATGCACCATCACAGTAGCGAATCTTTACTCTATTCCAGTTGAAAAAGTCTATTAAATAGAAAATATTTAGCAGTTCTCCAAACAAATCAAGCATTCCAACTCCCAAGATACAGCAGGATGTCTTGGACCCATCTCAAAGAAAGAGGCAAAAAGGAACAAAGCAACATATTTGACAAACCAGGATTTTCTGCAGGATTATTGCTTAGAATTCCAGTAAATGGAAGTTGTTTTTCCATGAATTTTGATGAACCACGACGAGTTGTCTTACGAAAAATACAGCTCCTAATGGTGTTACACCAACCTCCACCCTGCAATTAGAATGTTATCAGATGAATAATCTAAGTGGAAACAGATATCCACATAAATGAAAGAACAGAAATAAATACTCAAAACTACTTGGGTGAGGCACCTTACATAATATTAGTTATGTAGGTATCAACTACGAAAATTCTTGAGCTGACTTTTCATTGCAAAATTGCATAGATTCTCATACCTCCAATTGGATGAGCCAACTATTAGCACCTGAACCAAATCCACGGTGGAGGTGATAACCAGGCAGAGTTCCATCCAGGCAGACTACAAAAAGTGAGAAGGAAAGAAAGATTAGGCAGATCATAAACTTTTGAAACATGACCTTAAGGACTTATTTGATTAGAGATTTTTTTTTTTTTGACTGAAAAGGTAACTGTAGCTTAGAATCCAAAAGTTTTGATTATATATTCTTTTTGCTAGCATTTTGAACGATTCCCTTATTGAGGGCAATGACATAATCCATTTGTCGCCATAGCCATCACAAAGCCAGGTCATGTATTAGACTGAATCGTTACTCGTTACGGACAGATCTTTGAAAACTATTATTCACGAATTAGCAGCCGAAATTATTTTCAGTTAATGCTATGTCATGGAGCTTTAGTGTTGAACATATTCAAAAATATGAGTATAGTTGTGCAAACGACATCTATCAGAAACACCAGACTGAGAAGAACATCAAACATAGCTGGTGGAAGCCATGGCCATGATAACTGCCAGGTCACCTGTCTCAGAATCTCAGATCTTAACTAAAGCCGAAACCTAAGAATAACCAATACAAAAGGAACTGGAAAAAAAAGAACGAGATGAAGAAGTGAGAAGTAGGAGAAAAGGTAAAAAGTCGTATCCACGCAAAGCAATGGAAACAAATTATCCCCGTATTCTGTCGTAGCCAGGCCGCTTTTATACCTTTTGATACCCCAATAACCCACTCTGCTACCTGTCCTTGTGGCAACAAAGAGAGCAATTATACTCATCACCTCCGTAATCATTACAACCACATGGGTGACCATGGAAAAGCCTGTTTGAAGAGGATGTGACTGCAAAACACTAAAATAATAGCATAACCGCTCCCCATCTGATGATCAGCCCATCAGCGACCACCATATCTTATGCTTGATGGAGATAACGGAGAAAGAAAATCATAGAAGAAGGAAAACGGGAGGAAAAGAGAGAGAGAGAGAGAGAGAGAGATTGCCTGCTCCTTTTGCAGCAGCACCAGCTACGAGGGTTAAGGGCACCATGACAGGAGTGGTACTATACTCGGCAACCCATTGTGGGATCTCTGTCACATTCAACTCCTCAAAGGCCACTACTCCGCCTTTGTTCAAACATAAAACGGCCATGCAGAGCACCCACAATGCATATCTACGAAGTCCCAACCATCCGTTCTCTGTCCCTGCCATTCTTCCTTCTTCCTCTCTATGCCGCAACCGAGTCTCTCTCTCGCTCCCTCCCTTTCTCTCAGTGGTGCATACGTGAGGGATATAAATAGGACCGCAGAGCGGTGAGATGCAGATTTGCAATGAGTGAGATGTGTCACCCCTTTTCAGCTTATTGCATTGATGAGGACCATCAATAGGGATTAGTTCTCAGTGGCAGAAAACGCAAAGGGAAGAAAAAACAACCGGGTAAATGGGTAGGCAGGGCGTCACTGTAACGGTCCCAGGGTCCTTAAAACGCTTCTGAAGGTTGGAAGAGGGTTCCTGCAGAGATATAGCCACCAACACTAGAAAGCGGCCATTAACCTCCAAGGATCTTGCTCAAGCACAGAGAGAAAATGAGAGAGGGAGGGAGGGAGGGAGAGCTGCAGTTCCTGCCGACCGATGGGCTTCCTTTCTTAACTTTTCCCTCTTGTGAACTGCCCGCGTTTTTTCATCCGCGCCTCGCCCTTTATTCACTTTGAAATAATATTAAAAGTTCCTCCTCTTAGATTGCCGCGAAACAGATCGGAAAATGGAAAAGCGAGGAAAGATAAAAAAAAATCTTCACATACGGTAAAAACCAAGTTACTTTGAGAAATTTCGCATTGGTAGTCCACCAAGTTACAACTTTCGAAACTTTATTTTTTAGCTTCTACTTTATTTTTTAGCTTCTACCCTTTTCCTGTTGCAGATTGCCAACCTTTCTGTTGGGCATAAAAGTTGTCCATTATTAGACTTGTGGTAGCTCCGGATCTTCCACTGACAACCTTCATCTCAAGAAAAGAAGAAAAGAATAGGAAGGGCGCGTGACGGCAGTAAAGGATCTTCATTGCGAGTAAATGAAGGGGATAGTTGTGTGTCCTCTCACTGTAGGAACTCCCACGAGAAACATACAACTCCGCTGCCCCATCGCAGAGACAACGCTTTGTCTGTGACAATTATGGATGAAAAGGTAGTCCTTCAACTTCAACTAGAGATTATTAATGGTTTCTTTGTACTGGGGACCTTCGTGAAAGACGCGCCCGATAAATTAAAGCTTCATCGCAGATAGAGTTATCTACATATACTGCAAGATGGCGTTGCCCTTCCGTCACGCATTCGAATTGAAAAAAGCCCATCTCGATACATCAGATCGGGTATCTGTCTGATTGTGTTATAAAATTTGACCAAGATGCAGTCGCAATGTTGCCTGCAAAATAATAATTGTAGAAAACAAGAAAGAAAAGAAATTTGCATGTGATTTGTGAGTTCTTTAGTCTACAAATTTTGACTTTCCCTAGCTCTAGATCGAAATGTTCGAATCAAACAAGGATTGCAGTCTGATTATTATTATGAGTGTTATGTATTTGTCTTTCTGCGCACAGCCGCAGAAAGTATCACAATGACACCTCCAGACTCTGAACCTGAAAGTAGGTCACTTTCCCTTTATTTGGAATCTGTTGGGTGGATGAATTATTTTCTGAAAAAATATAAAAAGGGCAGTAGAAGATATAATTTATTTATTTATTTATCAAGTGATTAGGAGGTATTCCACCATGTGAGTGAGTGAGAGCTAAATGACCCTCCTAGTGTACCTTCAACTTTTCACCATGCCGCACATTATAAGACCCAAGAAAATAAGGCTCATACGAATCAAACCAACAACAAAAAGATTCACCGGCACCAGCCGGACCGCTGCGCAATGCCCCATGAGGTTTTCCCTTTTTTTTGTTTATTTTTGTGAAAGTGATTACCAACAGGATTATTCATGAAAATTTCCAGAAAATTGGGTTTTGTGTTAACATGATCATCATTGAAGAGGAAGCTTGATTGTATCAAAGTTTTTATTGGAGCTTCAACAGCAAAACGGCGCCTATGAAGCAACACCTTAGTTGGTTTAGTTGGTGCCTCCCAAAAGCAAACCTATGAACACAAGTTTTATGCTTCTTCTTCTTAAGTTACCATAGACAAACCAATACTGAAAAATCAAGTAACTAAAGGTTAAAGAAACCTACATTTAATGAAAACAATTTAATTGTCTTATGGCCAAGTAAAAGATGTTGGATAATGACCTTTGAGTCTTATCAAACATCTCGTAAGTGTGAGAGGGCCACTCTAAGTTAAGATATCAACTTCAAAACAGTTTGCTAAAATCATATTATTTGATAAATTTTAAGATAAACTTTACATTGTTTATCTCTCACTTGCCCAACCGCAAGCTGGGTATCGAGAAATCCTGTGAGGCTGACTATTTAAGCTTAGCAATGCATCAATTAGAAAGTATCTTTGAATCTTTGATGATTACCTAATACGAGCCTCAAGGAAGGAAGCCCCGCGAACAACTCTAACATTGCTTCTGTTCTCTCTTCTTCTATTCCTCTCCTTATTCTGCTCCTTTCAACAGACGTTGTTGCCGCAGCTTCTTCACGTGCAAACTGGAGCCGCCGGTGAACCTGCTGTGTAGACGAATAATTGATTCAGGCCACCGTTCTGCCTCAATTCCCAACAGTTTTTTAACCGAAAGGTTCGAATCCGAACCAATGAGTTCATGTGTAAAAAACTTGAATTGTACCTTTTCACAGTTCCAATTTGATTTTCATGCTTCCCATTTGTGGAGGAACCCTGATTTGGGGCATCTCTCAAGGTTGGAAAGGTGCACCCAAGGGAATTTTTTTCTTCTGTTTACACGAGTTTCGAGATCAGTGTCCTTATGACTCGTAAAGGATTGTGTTTGAATCGTGGAAAAGAAGTTGCGCGACCCTGTTTTCCGTCACATCCCCATAAGTCCAGCAGAAACTAAGGGGAAAAATTCTCACGAATTGCGACTCTCCATCTTGTGATAAATTGGGTTGTTTGTACCTTCGTCTCAGAAAAACCAGTAAGCCGACAAAATGAAAAATGCAATAGAAAAAATTGTCACAAGAAGCTGCAAAAGGAGAAGATTACAGAAGAAAATGCAGTATAAACAAAAAACGAGAGGCAAAAGGAGAAAAACCGGTGAGAAAATGGGCTTCTCTTCCCTACCAATCAAGCACTTTTGAAAAGAATATATTCAGTATTCTGTGCGTGAACCTGATGCAAGAATTGATTGGAGGATTAATCAGTAGAAAATAGAAAAATTGTCAGATTTTGACCCTTTTTTTCTTATCGTATCTGTAAAGACCGGACCTTACAGATTCTCTCTTTTTTCACAAATCTCAAGGTCACCTTCTCCGAAAGAAGCTCGGCCGGAAATTCGTCGAGGAGTTTAAAAAAAAAAAAACACCGACAGTAGCTCATTACAGATAATCTTTTCCAGAGGTAAAGAATCCAATGCAATTAAATTGCCATTAAGAACAAACCATCATAAAATGCAAAGTGAACCACCTGCTACCGCATTGAGAAATTACCGTAAAAACATCAAAGTACAAACTTCTAAGGTGTTCGTTTGGATTTACAGGGACGCAAAACGCACTCCTAATGAACAAGGACTTATCTCCATACTAAGCTGTTGTCCACTTCTTGATTGATCGGATGATTACATAAGAAGGTGAAATCAAGAAAAGGAAACAGTGGCGGAGCTACATGTGGGCAATTGAGTGTGGGTGGACCTAGGTCTTGTCGCGGAGTTTCGGACCCAACCTTCAATGGATTACGAATGAGTTATGGGTCCACCCACCAACTAGAGCATGCGCCGTTGTTTCTTCAAATCATCACTTAGTGCCCCTTAATTAGTCTGATTTTTTCCACTGGAATACATGTTTTAAATGGATGGTTTCTTCTCCTTTTTCTGCATAATGAAAGCTTTCCAATAATAGCAGCACTACTGGTGACAATAAGGTCCCCTCTCCACTAGTACACAGCTTTGACCTTATGGCAGAGAAGAAAGTTAGCCAAGTGACAAAAAAATGAAAAAGACAGGTGGTCCGCTCACTCTTTGGGCATCTAATAATGTTCATGGAATTTTCTCAAGATAATCAAATATGAGATAACTCCAATTGGGCTGAGAGAAAGCATATCTAGGCCAACAAATCTCTCTCTTTCTCTCTCGATTTGTGATATTGTCAGTGTTTATGTTGTATTTCGTACTTGTTTCCCAGAAAAACATTCTTAGCAGCACATCGGTTTTTTGAAATACCAAAAGGTTATTAGGATTCAAAGGCAGTAGCAGCTTCTGCTTTTCACTTCCCCTCTTAGTCTGAACATATGTATGAATTTGAAAAGATCTCGGATGAAACGAATCTCTGCAGTGTGTGTAAGCGTGATTTAAATCATCTTGGTCGAATCAAGGCCCGACTGTACTGTCAACATAACCTGGTCTTTCTTTCTCCTTGAAATTTCATATAAGCATGAGAGACAACATGATCCAGTAAATGCATTTCACCAAATCTATAGAGAAGTGATATATATATATTTTTTTTGTAGTTTCATCTCATCACGTATCTACAACTATACGATAATTTAAAATCTGACGAAGATCTGCTTGCAGCAGAGATAGAGGAGAGCATATGCAACTCAGAAGAAATGATGGGCAGAGAAATCGCGCTCACGTGGTTTGCTGCATCCCTTGAAGCCGAAAGGCATTCAAATTCGGTGGATTGATCCTGTTATGTATTCGGTGGAAGTCAATCGACATGTTTTCTAATGTCCTTGCCGTCCATGAACGGTAGAGGTAAAGGGGTGTGTACTGTTTAAATAGTATCCTCATTTTGGCTGCAAAATCTACAAAGGTCATTTCGGAGTTTGCTCAACTAGATTGCAAGATCTGGGGACCAATTAGCTTGATCAGTTTACCTTTATTATTTTTCTCGTCTTAAGAACAGGGAGATCCAAGCGCCACTCTCGAGTTTAAAGGAGTAACTCTAAATTAACCCAGGTCCCGAATCAGCCAGGGAAATACTTTGGCCTCTTCGAGGTATTAACACTAATAGATATATTCAGAAAGCCACCATGCCTGGACAACCAGAAGTGGCATATCATTTCACTGAATAACGTGCCTTCACAGAAAGAACTGGATAATTGAGCAAGGCCATGTGCAGATGGCTTGTCTGTGAACGACAGACAACCAGACAATTCTGTGTTGCTAAATCACTGATCTAAGTACAGTAGCAGATACACAGTCCAGCTGAGATGCCTGCCATTTACTCTGTGTCCATACATGATCACGAATCTCGTCGGACTCTCAAAATCGTCCTCAGTTACAAAAAGGGTCAGTTCATTGGTTGTACCATGTATCCTAGATAGTGTTAGGTCCTATCAGTCACAATGCCTCTGATCCAACTGCGTTTTCTTTATGGAACATAATCAAAACCAAGTCCAGACCAATCTCATTGCAGAGCCATCATGGATCCAAATTTCGCCAACAATTGCATGTTTCTGGCAATTGTTCTTGTCTTCAGTTTCATAAACGTCAAAATGTGCTGCAGCTGGAGCGTTCTTATGGAGAAAAACTTTCATTCTGCTACCAGTTTTGTTCCTTGATAGCTGGCAAAAATGTGCTTCATGGAGAAACCAAACCTAAGAGCAATTGAAAGCAAGTTCTTTGAAAATGCCTTTAGACTAAAGAACTTGAACAATGTTCTATTCATACTCAGAACAGTAAAGAAGGAACACAGCTGTTGCAAAATTCCAGTCTTATCAAGAAAGGAGAATGTAGTGATTTTGATAAACAAGTGAAATTATAAAAAGTAATACTAGTGGCCATCCTTTTCAATAGAAAAAGGATGTACCAACGAGTGACAACCACAAATCGCGTAAGAAAAGTCTAAAGGAAGGAACCAAGCATGGTGTCCCCGCCCCATGATCGAAACTTTTCGTATGGTACATTATAATTGTCCACAGAAATTTTTGCCGTCTTTCTTTATATGACATCATCATTCTTGTTGCATCCATAGGTAGACAAAGGAAATCATTTTCAAGGTCGAGACCACAAAGCACAATAGCGACTACGAGCAAATCCGTTCTCGAGTTGATGACCAGGTCCAAGTCGGAGTCTACATTCAGGATTTAGTCTCGAGCTTTTCACATTAATTTCCGAACCAAGTCCAAAAACTGAATGCCAAAAGCGGGGTGAGCTTTGGGCTAATTAAAAACACTGTTTGAGTAAACCCTGGTAACAACAAGTTCCGAATATGCGATCCAAACCCCAAACAAGTTTTGTTCATGTTCGATTTCAGGTGTAGCTGAAAATGGTCAGGTTTCGAGTCCAAAAGGTGCGAATCTTGGTTAGGTCGAAGTCGCTTGCTTCCACTTTTCATTTTATATTAAAACTCAACATCACTTGGTTCGGGTTGATGTAGTAATAAATAGCCTGATGCAACGCCCAAGACAGGTGCACTGGGTCCATCTGGCTCCAGATCTCATCCATTGCAAGTTTTTGGGACGGATAAACGATCCATACACAATTATAAAGAGAGTTCCAAGTGGAAAAACCAAGATACTTTTGAGTCATGAGATTTCCTAGTGAGCAGGCAGTAAACCACCCATCATCCAAAAAAGATGCCCAAAGGCCCCTGCAACCTGCCCCAAGAGTCTTAAGTTGTGTGAAGAACTAAGTGTGGTATGGTGCACTAATCAACTAGAATGTTGTATACATTGGGGTAACACCTACACGAATCGAACCAAAGGCAACCGCCTGCCGCACCAGTTAGGTTATGCTCTTTGAGGGCGTCATGAGATCTTGAAGCATCCTGTTTTAACATGAGATCATTTCCTGGTTTAAATTCAATTTCTAGTCATTTCCCTGTCGTTCTAGTTGATCTTTGATTTTTTTTTCCTTTTGGGTAGAAATATTTTTGTACAATTTTGCTTCACAATGCATCATGCCTACCACTAAACAGAACAACAGGATCTTCTCTACACCATTTTCGTTATGGTGGGCACTCCTGCAATGAAGCGACTGGCCATGACCGTGTTGAAGAAGAAAAGCATCCGCTACCTTGGCAGCAGAAGAATACAACGCTCAAAAGGCATGGAAAAAAGAAGCATATCTTGCCATACAAGGTGAAGAAAAGCTCGTGGTTGTAGATTTCATCCACAAGACAACAAGCATTACACCGAGTCCTTTTCCAAGCACAAGAGGATACAATCGATAACAAGTTTGAAAATTAGAACCATATGTCTCTGAAAAATTGAAAAACGACTCTGTAAAGAGGACCTGTCATAAACATTTGAGACATTATAGACAAAAAATCAGAGATCAGATTGATGACACGTTCAGAAGTCAAGACCATGTTCACGGGCAGAATCAGCCAAAGCTTTAACACGTCCATGGTATAGATAACCCCCACGATCAAAGGCCACCCTGGTTATGCCTTTTTCTAGACAAACCTTGGCAATGGCTTCTCCAACTCGTTTTGCAACTTCCTGGTACAAGAAATATGGTAAATGAGAAACTTGAGGTGACTAAGGCCAACTCTGGTAAGAGGCAAAGAAATTAAAACCAGAAAAATAACAGACAACCAAAAGTGAACTACAAAGCAAGGAACAAACAATGAAAAAGGACTAGCACAGAGCATGGAACCAAAATAGCTAGAGAAACCAGAAGAAATAACAGTATGCAGGTAATGGTATGCAACCCTAACATGATGTTTCTTTATGGATTGTAAAAATTCAGAAGGCCAAATGGTTCCTAATCTTTTACTCAAGGCCATGCTTGCTGGGGAATGACTATCTTCCCATTGAACCCTGCAACTTCCAGGTCAAGAAAGTATTTTGTACCAGGCTCAACAGTTTCAAGTTCATTAATACACTACCAAAAGGGAACGAACCGTTCTCCAGTTGTACTCTAGTTCAAAACTTGAAAGTACAACTGAAGGGGCAACTGAAGGTGTCCACCCTTGATCATTGCAGGAAAGGAACGGAAAAGGATATTTATGGCAAAGCGCCAACCTGCTCTTGTCCACCAGAAAGAAACAACAGGCTAGCCTTCCTGAGCTGGGCCACCAAAAACGGTTGAGTCAAAGAAACTTGAAACCCATTATTCTTAGGTTTTTATTATCAAGGTTTTTCTAGGGTATCGATCTGCAATTTTTTTTCCTTGAGAAAATTTCAGGAAATCAAAAAATATAAAACATATAGAAAATTGTGTCAATTTTGAATTTTCTATTATTTTATTGCAAAAACATTGACAAACATTAAAAACAGTTATTAAAATGTTAAAAGAAAGCTTTTTTTTTTAAAAAAAAATTGCAAAAACAAAATTGATATTCTCATGATGCCACTTTTACAAAATATTGTGACATTTCACTTTTTTCATTTTCCTTTATTTTCCCACTTCTTTTTGCGCTTTTTTAAACAATGCCTAAAATCACCAATTCGAAATCTGAATTAACATCTCTAAGGAGTAAGGAACATAAACTAGAATTCCTTGGGGTAAGAAAAGAAACTATTGAATGATGAGATTCTTGGAAAGGTAGCTGTTGCATCTATATCGAACTTTACACCAGATATGAAAGTCAATCCACAGTCTGAGTGCTTATCACCTCATGGCCTTTACTGAGTTTCATGTTCCTTGAACAGTGTGTGTGCCACTGTGCCTGTATGTGTGTGTGTGTGTGAGAGAGAGAGAGAGAGAGAGGGCATAGTGCCCAGTATCTCCACCTTAGTTTTTTCGTCAGTGTCAAAATTGTGAAGCAACAAAGTCATGAAATTGATGGTCTTATAAGGAGAGTACATTGATAATCAGATTTCCCAATGGCAGGGCCGCAGGTGTATAGTATAGTCATCAAGAAGCAAGGCTCTGTCATCTAGACCACATTCAAGTCCTGTCACATAGACATGCTTGATGCTTGCAGTTCTTTCTGCCTACTAGGATGTTCCCCTTTTTGTCTCCTCAGGGCCCCTGTAGAGCATTTGGTTATCTATATTTTACAGTGCCAATTGTGGTTGATTTGTCGTTCGATGTTAAGTAAATAATTTCATGTGAAAAAGACTCATCATTGAGCTCCCAAAAGAATGTACCAAGTAAAAAAATCATTACTTTCATGACAAAAAAGCCAGGAAAGAAAGAAAGAAGAACAAAATAAGTAAATCAACATGATAAACTCGTTTCTTTTTACTAAAACAGAAGACTCCTGTATGAATAGATCAAGTATCTTTAATTTGCCTTCAAAACAGAGTTTGAGTGGTATCAACTGACATGAAGGGGAAAATGACCTCTCTACTGCAAGTTCTTTAAGTTTTCTGCAAAGGCTAAAAATCATATCTGCATCTATTAAGCGAAGAGAAGACATATCTGAATCACAATACACTGATGATTAAGAAAGTTGATATCCATTGAGGAAATAGAATGACTTAAACAGATTTATATCATACCAAGTGCAGTAAAGGCAAGGGTTTTTGTCTTTGATAATGTATGTGAAAGAGTCAAGCACCACAGGGTTTCCCTTAGCCAATTTCCTCTGGAAAGAAATGTCCTTATCTTCAGGGTCCTTCATTTACTGCATTTACATACAGTATCAAAGACAACCACACTTGCCTTTCCATTAGCTATGAAAGTGTATATACTGCTTAGGTTTCAAAAAAATCTAATTGAAGTTGTGTAGTTGATTATTATGCAATCTAGTTTAAGTGACAAATGCACATTGTCATATGGAAGCCTCCCAGCAAAAGTTTTTGCTGGAGGACAACCATTATGAGAAACTATGATGTAAATCCTCAAGTAGTTGTAGGACATATATCCACTTTTAGATGAAAATTTATGAGAAAAAAAAGTTGGAAAATGTGAACTTTCCATTAAAAGGTATAAAGAAAATTTTCCTTTCATATTCCAACCAGTAAGATGTAAAAATCAGTAACTGTAGCCACTGATAATATTATTTCTGCCTAGCCATTAAGATGTCAAAAAGAAAAACAGGATATTTTCTTCAGATACCATCTGTTGACTGAAACTATTACCTATGAAATTAGTCAGAAACAAAATGACATAAAATAATACACCAACTTAGTTTAGAATTGGATGAATCGATGCCTTCATATGGCTAAGAATGATGTGAACACAAAATCATCCCGGAGCATTTCAACCCTCTCAAAACTGTTTACAGAATACACTTTATAACACAGTTCGGTATGTTATTTACACACATAGAACGCAATCAGTAAACACTGATATCTCTATCGCTAGGGGTTTCATGGCTTGGAGCTCTCGATCTAGTCTTTCCAGCCAGCAAGTCTGTAAATGAAGATGTTGTAAGTTTCCTAAGCTAGTATTTCTTAATTCACCTCACTTAAACAAGACATTCAAAGTAAAGAACAACGTGGCCAGCATAAATTTTAACTTAGAATTCACCAGAATGTGGTAAAAAGTAACTCAGGATCTGAAATTTGAATCCATGTAGGACAATTTTGGAAAAGAGTGTCATGGCTGTGAGCTAGATGCAGTCTTGCAGGAAAGTGGAACTGCCTAAGAAAGCTCCCTTGTCCTAGTCTTGTGAAATAGGGCAGCATTAAAAAGTCCAAAAAAGGAAAATAAAATAATGGAAAATGCTATATCCACGTTAGATGCTAATAACTGTCTTTAGTAGAAAAAAAAATGTCCAATCCACTCTATTAGGTCGGTACATAAACCATTTTCAGGTCAGTGATCAAAACAGATACACAGAGACTATCATGGAGACTGAACGCCATGTGGAACCAATTAATTCTATATCTTCCAAAAGCACGTCCTATAATCCACCCATTTTCAAGAAAAAAGCGGCATTGAACATCATATCTCCACTACCAGAGTGTGCATTTCCACTGACGTTGAGCACTTGCACAGCAACATCAAACCAAACGCAAATTCATGGCTTTCCTTCATCGCCTAAAGATACGCAGATGAACCGGTCCCTGAATGGCATCTCTGTACCATGCAACGACAGACTACAGAGTAAACTAGGGCACTTGCAAAAGAAAGGGAAACCCCTATAGAATCGTGGAAGCTGCTGAACGGAAATTAAGTCATTATTGAACAATAACGTACTCAAACTAAATTTGACTATTCCCCTCAATTAATAGAGTTATTATCACTTGAACATAGACTTAGTTCAATTATAATCACTTGAAAATAGACCAACTAGAGAAGGTGGCTCTAGGAATTATTGGATGAACTATACTACTGTTTCAACTATACACGTCTATGCTTTTGTGTTCTCATTCTCACACCTACATCCTCACCGTATAAGATAAGAGCAGTAAATTAAACTGATTTTTTTTACTATCGGTTGATTTATCCAATTAAGCAAGACAATGTGATAGGGGATAACCGAAACTCCTCTCCACAAAGATACGGAAAGAATGCTGAAAACCTCAAATGCAAAATTTTAATCCCCCAGCTCAGGAACTTACAATTGTTGGTCCAGAAGTGCATTGAATCTCCTCAACAAGGGATTTCTGCATCGTCGAAGCGGAGGCAAGCGTATGCATTTTTGTGTCGTCGATAACCTGGACGAAAAGATGTTTGTTCGACCGGTAAACACACAATCTTGGCCTCTCCGGTGTTCCATGAACCTTGGAAATGCAACGAGCACAAAAATGTTAGCAATGACACCAGAACAGCACTAATTTGCCGCCAAAATTGGAAACAGCCGATAACTCCGACCAAATTGCCGTCAAATTCAAGGCGAAAAGCAGACGCACAATGAAGAAAACCGAAAACTAGAACTAAATAAAACCATATGAAAAGAGAAGCACCTTCTTCCGGATACGCTCATGCCGAGCAATGCGGTCCTCTCTCCTGGTCCTGGCATTGGCTTCGATTTTCAGGAACCGGGCATTCTTGGGACCGAAGTTTGAAGTGAGGGCGGTCGTAGAAGAGAGGGAGGAAGAGCGAACGGAGTTGAGGAATGAGAGGGACGAGGACAAGGAAAGAGAGACCGCCATAGTTCTCCTGGATTGAGCTCCGCCAACTCCACCGCTGTTGCCTCACCTCGCTGCCCCGGTCTGGGCGTGTATACCTTATCGTGAGTCAACATTTTACTCAAATATTCCTCTCTTCTTCAAAAATGACATTTCTTTTTCCCATTATTTGATCCACAGGCCGACCAAATCAGTAGAGAGACTCTGGATCTCAGTCCAGTATGTAACCAGTACAGACCCAACCCGGTGCCTATGTAAACCGTCCGGATCAGGATATTCTAAACACGTTGAAAAATCAGATTTATCTAATTCAGATACACCCAAGAAAAACCAAGATATAGTTTTCACTTGTTCTCATATTATCCTGCTATGTTATAAATTTTTGTGTTTCTTTTTCAAAAAGAGTAATCTAGGACTAATCCGACTCTCACTTGTTTGTAGAATTTTATTTTATTAATTTTTCTGAAATCTATTCTGGCAAACCCAAATATTTGTTTACATGAGACAATTAGGATTAACATTAACATTCGTTATTGCCCTTCTTCCCACATGATAAAACAAAATAATGCAGTAAAGTGCTTCGGACTCGAATGTGTCACCTTCCCTCATACATTCTTGTTTAAGTGTTCATTTGCATCCTGCGCTTCCTTCATCTACTGCCCGAATTGACGAAACTTTTAACCCACCTTCTTGAGACATGTAAGAAATGATTCGTGCAGCTTGTACCACCTTGAAATAAAAATGACTGGATCATATCTTCTCATGCAAATCTCAAGAGTCCCCACGGGATCAATTAACTTTGACGAGTTTCCAGCACCGTCGAATCAATATGTGCAAGTGGATCAGACTCTCATAGCGCCAAATTTTGAAAAGTCATCGTATTCAAATTGCAAACAAAAACGTCTCAACATAGTTAATACAGGACCGTCTACCTAAAAAGCTACATGAACATCCTCACCCTTCATCGAAAAATGGTCAAGGGAGGGATCTCGATAGAGCCCTGCACGAATGGGCGATTATAAGGGATTGTAGCGCTGTAATATTCTAAGAATGCTTCAATGGATTTTGAACTTCCTATTTCATGTTTGGTAGGTAAGAATCAATTGCACAAAGGATTACAAAAATAAAAATGTCATCTATAAGGAACAACCACACCAAGAAAAACAAAGAAAAAACAAGAAGACTTCTAAATGTTGTGAAGCAAACACTAAATTATAGATATTATAAACAATTTTGACAGACCATCAGATCATCTAGATATATGCAACATAAAAGACTAGGAGTAGCATATCCCACTGCATTGTGTTGTGCTTCTTTCTCCAACTCAAAGAATGGTGCAACACTGATTAGTTTTCTTTGCTTGCTTGTAGAACATCTGTCACATGCAAAAAGCAGGACGTTATCAGAAAGCATCAGCTAGCATGACAGCACGGCTACTGGTCCACCAATTTTGATCAAACAAAAAAAGGACACAGTATTCTTGTTTATATGTCAATTAAGAATGCATGAACCACACCAAGTACAAACACGTCCACCTGGAGAATTCTGCAAAACATGTCAAACGTATTGCCTTCTGTTCAAGGAGTCCGCGGCAAGCCAAATGTGTATCTCGATACAGTATACTAGGCCACCGGCATAATACACACCTTCCATGTGTTACAACCACTATGAGTTTTGGTATTATATTAACTTTGTGCATCAGATACAAATTGTGCTTTCTCAAAATGACAGCCACTCCGGCCATTTTTTAAGAAGATACATTCTGGAGAAACAGGATAGGATTGGTTAATACAACCACCTTTTGTCCAGATTTCTTAAACTAGGATTACCACACTAGAAGCTGAAATTGAAATTTTAGAAGTCTAGTTGTAGACTTATTGCACAGGTACCAACACTGGATAATTTGGAATTGGCTGTGGCAGCCTCTGCCAAACGACATCCAGTAGCCTATCAGGGAGTTCGCGGCATCAAGTGTGTGATCATGGCTCAGACCAACAGCTGATGACACTGCTACCTATTCTTATTCGCTTGTTCTGGTGGCGGAGAGGATGGCACCTGTCTTCTGGCTTAAGAAGGCTGTCATCTGGGTCTAGGTCAGGGCACATGACATCTAACATGGCTTTGACAAGCAAGTTCAAAATTTTTTTCAAGAAGAGGGCACAATTACTTTTTTCTTTTGATTAATAAAAGGACGACTTTCTTTTTTATCTTACACAAATTTTTCGGAAGTACCACATCAAATGATCATGAATTTTAGTTATGAAAATGCCCATGCAAATGGTATGGTATTCTCCTATGACAAAGGTCAAGGGCTTATCTAGATGAATGTTCTTGAGTTAAATGTATCCACTTTGCAAAATGAACCAAGACATCACATCCCATGGTGAAACAACCATACACACACACGCATGCACAAAAGAGAGAGAGAGAGAGAGAGAGATCTACCTGAGATGCGGCACTCAGATCTGAACTTTTCTCCACTAAACTATCCAGCCTCTCACCTCTTGCAAGGACGCTGTCAATAGTTTTATGCTGCCTCGTTCCAGAAATTTATGGCACAGAGACACCAAACCGTGCATGTTCATGTCAGTAAAACATCTTAAAAAAAGATCAAATACAGACAAAGTCATTCATGTTTGGGTATTTACTTGATTATGAAAAATTAAAGTTGTTGAACAAACTAAGAGCTAGATTGATACCAAATAAGATATTCTGCCTAGACAAAGCCTCCAAGATGCACCAAATAAATGATAGCACACCAACTTCATATTAAAGATGTCTTTTTTTTTTTTTCTTTCAAAGAAAATATAAACAATAAAACAAGTTCACTCACAAGAATAATTTTGGTTTCATCCAAATCTCGCTGAATCTTCATCAACTTGTCAGCTTCTGCGGGGTCCTGAAATTGCAAGTGCACCATAAATATCATACACTTCAAGAATAAAAGCTAAAGCTGACATTCATAGATTTCAAGCCAGCAGATGAGTCACAACTTTATAACTAAACAGTACGATGAAAAGCTAACTGGATAACTTCATAAGACTACAAATACATATACCTGAAACTTGGTAAGTGATTCATTCAAGTATGGCCAAGGTTGATTTGCATCTGTTTGCACCCTCCTCCAAGAATCTCCAAAATTTTTCTCATATTCATCTAGGACCTGAGATTGTTTTTAGTTATATTCACAATTCATCTGCTTAAGAAGTTCCAGAAAACCATAAAGAGAGTAGCAGCTGGTCCAGTTATATAAGCATGTAAATCCAGTAACATGAACATCTGACATGCAAAGAAGAAAATGCAAAAGAATATGGACAGCAATAGTTGTCATCAAATGCTAATAGCAGTCAGTGACCGGATCAACTATTAACTTGCTTAGGTACTCAGACAATTAGATTTTGGGACCTTTCTCTCACACTTTAGTAACTGAATTTCTACCAAAATAGCATAACATTTAAACTGTTCCATCCACAAAAGTAGCCGCTGGGAAGATCTAGCAGCCATTCTGTAGGCATAAACATGACATGTTCCATACATTAGAAAAGGCACGACTCATAATGGCTCATATGTGAACAACGTAAAATAGTACAGAACCTACATTTTCTGAAATGGTTGTTGCCTGCTCTTCCAACCATCAAGGAAAACTAGAAAAAAATGCCTTTGCAAGAAAATTTAAAATACAGGCAAGTTTTTCTTTTAGGGATTAGAAGTGCCTTTGTTCGTTACCACACAGAGACTCACAGAGGCAAATTCAATCTCCAAAACAGGAGTAAGTTGCTTGACATGCGAGCAATAAAATATCAAACAACTGAAGAATCACTTAACTGGCTATTAACAGAAACAGACTGAGAAAACTCTCAAGATACAACTTCCAGTATAGCTGAAATTGTTTATGAGAAAAAAAGACTTCAACAAACACAACAAGAGATGACTTCACAGAACAAGAGAGGTTTCGTCATAAGAACAAGAAGGCTTCTCTAGAGCTTTTCAGACGCATTTGTCATATATAAATAGTCATGCCACCACACCCAAAATTTCTGCAAACCACTTACATAATTTTGCACAGATAAACAGCTATAGATCCTGGAGTACCAAGTCTATTAAGGACATCATTATGAAACTTCTGGTTCGAAGTACTTTTCATCATTCTTAGACCACCTTTTAAGCACAAGCTTGGCAGTGTCAGTAGGTGTCAAACTTAGGAGGCATTTTACATTTAACAAATTTTTTTTATAACCTTGCTCATCAATATTTAAGTCATGTTTCCTCATTTAACATAGCATCTTAAGAATAATACTCAATCAAACAATACAGAAGTAGAACAGAAAAGGATAAGAAAGGCTGTGATGGAGTCATGGGACTTTATCAAAAGAAGGGAGTTCTCAGCATACTTAAACATCAACTTTACGCAAAATGTGGAGAAGTTCAACATAATATCGATAAAACTTGCACAAGGGAAAAACAGGACAGCAGTAAGGATGTGAAAAAGAACCAGAAAACTTCAAGCCACCACATGTTACATGGAAGGACATGTTTCAGACAAATTAAAGAAGTCTTGGTTAAAAATAAAAGAAGAAAGGACAAGCAAAAGCAGGAAAAAGGGGGCAAGCACTATAAGAAAAGGTCTGACCTTATTCAGAAGACTGAATGCACTGCGAACAGGATAGTGGTCATCCGTGAAGGCCAAGGCACAAAGACCATTTCTGTTGTAAGAATGCACCTTGTATTCTGATAAGGTAGATACGACATAAGCATTTGGATAAACCAAAAAGAGCAAAAAAGCACTAACAACAATGGTGGAACAGCACTCCAAGGGAACCACATTCAGGAAATCAACACAAAAAAACATAAAAAATCAAATTAAGTATAAAAGAAAAAAATAGTCATGTCAAAGTTATGCACATTCTATAAAAGTCACTTACTTCCAAATGAAAGACAACCAAAGCTCAGGAAAGAGCTCACTTTTAAAAAATAATAGCATAAAAATATCATACCAAATCACAGAATTAAATGATTGCCAGGTATCCTTAATAAACTTCTAGTATCTGCACAATGACACTCCACTTTGTTTCATGCTAAAAACAAGTCTCTCAGGTCCTTCAAAATTTGTCTTTAAAGATCACTAACCAGGTAAAATGAATTATGTACTTTCTTCTGCGAACAACACGAGGCAGGGGAAGGAAGGTCAAACAAGATTCTAAACAGGTAGGATCCATTCCAAATCTAAGCACTACCAAAGTCAACCTAACTGGATTTCACATAACATAATCAGATTCATAATAGAATCTGGAATTAGATGAACAATCTAAGTGAATGTCCTGATTCAACTAGCTTAGGATCCAATATCTACATGCATCTGGATCTGAACCCAGTGGGGAAAGGGATTTGGATGCAATATTCAGTAGGAAATGAAGGCCAAAATAAGAATTTCAGATCCAGTTCAGATCTGATTTAGGCATTACCATATTCAACCTAACTGGGTTTCACATAATCAGATATATAGCAAAATCTAGATTTAGATGAACAATGTAAAAGGGCTTCCAGATTCATTAGGTCAGGATCCAGCATTTACAGGAATCTGGATTCCATCCTGGTGTGGAGGTGGATTTAGAAGAAATATTCCGTAGTGAACCCAAGTTGATTGTTAATTGGAACCTAAGCTTCCTTCAGATCTGACAAATTCATTGAAATTCAATTGGATATACAGGTCTAATGCAAATTTAATATCCCTAGACTTTAATGTCCTGAACTAAAAGACATGATGGAAACAAAGTAAAGGCTTGGTCAAAAGAAACTGTCCAACTGGAGGAATATGTTTATGGAAGGACAAAAGGAAAAAGGATGCTGTTGGACTTGCTCACAGAGAAACAGCAGGTCAAGATTTGGAGATATATGGTGCTAAGACATGATGGGTGCAATGGAGGACTGCAATTGGTGATAAAGCCTATGCATGGAAAAGAAATAAGAATAAATGCCCTATTAAATTGACAACAAACAAATGCAAAGTCTTTCCACATAAAAAGAGGAAAAAAAGAAAAGACCAATGTAAATGGAGAGCCTATACAAAGTTACAAACTAAGCAATGGAATGCATGCAGACCATGTTCGACCTCATAGTGCAGCATTTTAAACATGCAGGATTGCAAAAAAAAAAAAAAAAAAAAAGGAAATTCAGAAGGCAAATAAAATTCAATTAAAAACCATATCAATAATCAAACTGTTCCGCTCATGCATGTGTGTTCCCATTAACATACATATAGATATATACGTGCATGTGCACTTCCACGACTCCATGATTCTGCAAGTATATGATGTATTAACAAATGATTACACATTTTTCAAAAAGACAAACAAAAACTGCTAGTTACAACCGAATAACTAAATATAGAGCACGAATTAGTATGATGCTTTGAAATAAACATCAGCAAACTGCAGAAGAAGTGCAAAATATCAAGATGACACATACACAGTAGCTAAAAGTATGAGGGCACCAATAGAGTGCTAGAATTACATGATGCTACATTCCTTGCTTGTAAAGCAACTAAATGAATACCAATCATCAGGAACCAGCCAATATTCACTTCCTTTTCAAATGATATTCTTCAACAGAAGCTAAATGGAGAGCCAAAGAGAATGGCGTTCGAAGCACTAACTTAGATGCTATAAAATTGCAGTATCATGAAAGTTGATCGTTCTCTGAAAAATAGACAGCACTACTAGTTGAAAGCTTAGTTAGATGATCATACAAACACGAACAGAAAAAAAAATATATATATATCTGTCCAACATTGTCACGAACTCTTGATAAACAAACATTTTAAGATGCATATGGCCAGAGTTACGGTGCTGCTCCCACTCTACCATCTATCTTTTCACTTAGCCAGACAAATTCTCATGAAATCCTTCTTGTTCACAAAAGAAATTCAAAAAACCAATAACCAAATAATTTCTTCCAGGAACTAGTATGGCATCCAATGATTAAAATGTAAAAGAAAAATTATAGCACATAAGGGTGCCAAAAGGAAAAACCACGGAGAAAATTCAACAAGCCAGCAGAAGGAGGGAAAAACGAAAATTATTAACGTGGCTCAAAATTGAAACGATTATTAGGTTATAGTTTATTTAGAGAATCACAAGAATTGCAGGCACAACGATCTGGAGGGCATGGAAATTTCTCGCCGAAGAAAACCATAATTATGGCACAACTCGAACAGATTCTTGGCTAGACAATTCCGATTTATAAAACCGAAGATCCAACATAACTGATCCTTCCCTGTCTGACAAAATGAAACCACCCACACACTAGATCGCGAAAAGGATCCCTCCAAATTTTCAGCGATTAGAAGAAGAATATTGATGAAGGGCCACAAGAAAAATATCGAAACACAAAGGAGAGAGAGAAAGAGAGGAAAAAGCCAAGAAAGAGAGAGGAGGGGACCTTCGTGCTGGACGGACTGGCGCTGGCCGGGAGCCGTCCTGGCAGCAACGGTACGAGAAACGAAAAGGATGAATTCCTTGGCGCTCGACCTCTGGAAGTAACCGAACTGGCTGACGTCCGAGGCGTTGGCCAGCATCACCGCCGAATCCCCAGCGCATTTCATCACCAGCAACGCCGTGATCTTCATCTCCTCCCCTCTCTCTTTCTGTCTCTCTGAGGATTCACCGGAGAGCTGTCACCACGCAGAATCGACGCTTCAGAGAGAGAGGTACAAGGCCACGGGCCGATGGAATATATATAATTACAACAATGATCAAAGAACCAGAGAGACAAGACAGAGGGAAGGAGGAGAGAGAACCAACGAAGGAAAAACGTAAGGCTTAGGGAGAAGGAGAGCTCGAATAAAGGGAAGGCGAAAAGAATCCTGCCTCCTTTTCCCGGTTCTTTGAAGCATAACGCTACCGATTGGGGATGGAGAGGTCTCCATTTCGAAGATCATAACGATCGAATTACAGTATTATTAGTGGTAAACGAGATTCTTCCCAAATCCCAACCAAGTGGTCGGTTCAAGCTTGGTGTGCTCGGATCCAGGTCCAACGCAACCCCACCAGGACGCACATGATCACTGGATCTCGGATCCGATCCAGATCCAATCTTTTCAGATGCATAACCACACTTTATTACCCAAATAATTTTTCTCTGTTTCTTCCATTTCTTTTCGACTCACTTATTAGGCCCTTCCAATGGGAGAAGTTATGTTGTCTTTTTCTTTTTTTTGGTACTCTTTGGTAGTTGTCGGCCTAACTTTTTTTAATCATGAAAAAGAAGACAACCATGTGTAGATAATAAAAAAATGTATTCATCACGACCCGATTCATCAAATATATAGGTTTCAGATTTGGGGACGTCAATATGTTTCTAAAAGTCCGACTTCATCAGGTTGAGACTCCGAGTTGGGTTTGAACTTTTTGAAACCAAACCCCTACTTTTACAAATAAAATGGAGCGGATGAGGCTCGGGCATAGAACTTGCAGATGGATCCAATTGGTATTCAGATCTTGATTTCTTTATCGGACCCATCCAAATGGATACGTGGTCCGAATGGTTCGCTGGTAAAGCCAACCCATGGACATCCCTTGGACAGTCCAAATCCAATCTCAGGCAGATCCAGGACCCGACTGCCAAAATTTATGGGGTCCGTCCACTTACTAATGCAACAGTAGGCGCGTCCCGCCCCAACGGCCAACGTTGCTCGCGAGATCGTCCGGAGACGTTCCCGCCATTTCTCTTCCTTTTCTTCTTCTTCTTCTCCGATCGTCCTTCCAAGACTGTGGTCTACTTCCTTTTCTTCTTCCGTCTTGTTTTTTTCCTTATCGAGAAAGAGAGATGACGATCACGGCGTTGCTGGTTCTGAGATCGGAGGCGGCCTCGGCGACGGAGCCGGTGATCCTTGCGAGCGCGATGGAGATCAAGCAATTCGGGTACTACCAGAGGATTGGAGCCAAAGAGGCCATCTTATCGGTTTCTCGGAAGCTGGCCAAGGCCACCCATCCTTCACAGCAGAATTCCACTCAGCACGACGGTTCGTCTTTCCTTCTTTCTTCCGTTTTCAATTTTTGCCTTTCCCTGTTGTCCGCATTTTCTTTAGAAGTTCCATACTTCGATTGATATACTTAGAGATCCGCGTCTCTTTTGTAGTTTCCGACGTGTTACAGTTAGTTTACCGCTCATAGATGACAAGATCGAGTCTTGTATCTCGTTCTATTGTAGACGATTTTCCATGTAGATGTAATGAAATCGTGCTCCTGAGTTAGCCTTGCCGTCCGATGATTATAGCGCTTTTTCTTCGTCAAATTTGTTAGAAGCTATTGACGCCAGCTTTCACGTTTTAGCAAGTAACGTGATCTTAAATCAGCACCGGAAAAGAAGCGGGAAGGAAGGGGGGGGGGGTGTGGAAGAAATAAACTCAATCTGAAAAAATTGAACAATTAGGAACAGTTTCTGGTCTTCCTTTAAACATTTAATGTGTGATATGCTGTCACAGCCGTCATTTTGCTCCTTGATGTTGCAAATCCTTTGTTTCATTGATTTTATAAAGAAATGTTCCAGAACACAAGGTACACTATTGCATCCGAGATGGTCTCTTTGACGTGATATTTGTTGATGAGCATTACCCAGTGAAGACGGCGTTTGGCATTCTGAACAAGGTAATACATAAATTGGATCCCAAGAATTTGCTGTTGTTCATGCTAAGTGTTTAAAATGTTGAATTCAAGATCGCACAAAGTGTCATCTAGTTTGTGCTGGAAATTTCACTTCAATCTTTGTTCTCATTGTGGTCATTCTTGCACTTTGTCTCACTGTTGTGCAGTCATTCTTTATTTTGTCGTTCTGATGGTTTTGAGGTTGTCTTCTGATGGATGTGATGTAAAGGTTATCTGAAACTTGTCTGAGTCTACATGATATGTAGATACTCTTTTCTTCGAATCTACATGACTTGTCAGCTGCAGTTAATTATCGAACAATTTAATTGGTCTCTTCCGCTGTGTTTGCCTCGGTTGCTTATTTTCCATGTATCTAACAAGAAAATGTTCATTGATGAACGTGAGACGGCTATATCTTTCACGGCTATTCAAGCCTATCCTAGCTCAAGTCTACCAGTAAACATGCTAGTATAATCCCATTGCTGTCGAGTGCCATGGAATGCCTCCCTTCCCTTGAAGTTGTATTGCTAACAAAAACTTTGTGAATTTTCATTCATTGGTTTCTTCAAATGTCTCAAATTGAAATTGTTGCAAATAACTCATTTTTGCTGACTGGACATTATATCTTTCCGTTCAGTGGTCATGCAATGATTTTACTTTTAGCATCTTGAAAACCCATGCTTCTTTCTTATTCCAACGTACAATTTTTTTGGGTTCTTCCATTAATTTAGGTCACTACTATCACAACGACAATGACGATTGTATGCTACTGTTGAGAATCCAAATTGGCCTCACGATTGTAACTTGAATTAGTGGAAACTGCCCGGCCACTTGTCTGTCTGTTGATTACTATTTCTAGTTCATGAAGATGCAAACCTTCATATACGAGTGTTTTGTTGCTCATTTAAGCATCACCCTTTGGGAATGAGTGCTACATGACTTGTATCTATTCCTGGCTTCTTGAATGAAGGCTTGTCATTAGGTGAATGTACAAAGCTTTACCATTCAAGAAAATCCTTGACTTTTAACTTCGAGACAATGAGGGAAAAAAAGAGAATCTGATGCCAGGTACTAGATGAATATCAGAAGGCTTTTGGGGATTCTTGGAAGACAGTGCAGATTGATGCCAATCAGTCGTGGCCTTTTCTAACTGAAGTTCTTTCAAAGTTTCAGGTATTTGCTTTACCTGAGAAACCTGTAAATCTGCAGAATCTTATTTTAGATTGGCACTAAGTATTGTTGATGGTCTGTTTGAAAATATCTTAAGGTAAAACTTAAGCTTCTCATGATAAGAAAGATACTTGTTGCTATTCCAGGATGCTGCTGAGGCTGACATGATTATGACAACTCAGTGGGCTTTAGATGAAACCAGAATTGCTATTGTGAGTAGTAGTTGATTTCTGTTAGCTTTATCTTCAATAAATTAGAAAATGCCAATTAGGAAGTGGGCTTGCACATTGCATGCGTCCTAATCATCTGAAGTTGTGTTTGTTACCACTGCCACTGTGAGTCGGCTGTCCAGCTATTTTCTTTCGCTTCACTTTTAATCATGTGTTACCTTTCGTTATATCATCATTCCTAGCAATATTACCAGAATAGGAAATCGAGCTTCCCTGAATTTGTGCAAACAATGTTCATGCATCGTGGCAACAAGTGCTTCGTTAAGTGTTAAGCATTAGTATCTGCATACATGCAAAATATCAGTTAAGTTCTCCATTAAAGAAACACAAGGATTGCCTGTCTTCTAGGTTCATTTAATGTCACATGCCATGAGTAAAGTGTCTTTGTTTAACGACTTACAAAAAATCCACATGCTCAACAGCATTTACATGCAACAAGAGCAGTTACAGGTCTTCAAGCTACTACTGTGCAATGGATCCTGGATAAAACAGTAAACATTTCTTGGCAATTTTGGTTATCCTTCATTCTGGGTTGTTCATTGGCGCTTATCAAGTGCCCAGAAACCCTGGATACTAGCACATATCATTTTGACACAATAGATCATGATATGCTTGCGGGGTCCAAGAGGGACCAAATCAGAAAACTCTGACGAGTAGAAGAGAAAGTGAAGTTGCGTAGATTGTAGAAGGACTAATATAATTTTAGTCTTTGGTGAATCTTAGCATGAATTTTTGAGATTAAGAACTTCAGATGAAATCAAGGGAGTTGGTGCAGTAGTTGGGCTTTAGTTGTCTGGAGTCAGATTCCAAATCCCTTCGGCACCACCCTCTGCATAAGCCTAAGTATGCATAGGTCCTGGCCTCAACAGTATTAGCCACAGGGTATTATTCTGCTGGAAGTGCAACTAAATCTCATGATCTCAGATCTGTTTCCTTGCGTTAGAAATAGGGCTCGTGGAGTGCCAAGATGGATGGACGAGAGAACCATGTATTTGCAAACTGCAAAATTGTATGAGTATGCTTGAAACGCATAAACACTGACAAGAGTCATGAAGTCTGTTTGCCTCGAGTTCATATATATGACTGGTAGCTTTCACGGCTTTACTCAATTTTTTACATCATTAGCATTTTTCTTTTCCTGAAAGGAATTGTTTGCTGATATTTATTTTTTATCGAGTCTGATGTCCTTGAAGTATGCAGTGGTACTAGTTTTTGATATATGCACTACATGTATCTATTTGGGAACTTAACACAACTCCAATAATTGTAAATTTTCCATCAAATCTGAATAAGGTTCCTGGATGTGTACGGGAGAATAATCATATGTTCGTCAGTATGGTGTATCTGTTCTTTACATATTTAGTCTAACTATCATGCTTTACTAAAATACTGTTGACTATGCCATTGAACATTGGTCGTGCCAAATGGATATCTCGTGCAAACAAAGAATGGAAATGCTAATTGTCATCATTTTCAACTGTCATTCTCTGCAGAAGTCGGACGAAGCAAAGGGACAACTTCAGTATTTGGCTGAAGATGATAATGAAGAACTTACAACTTCAACATCCATTTCAGAAACCATCAAACGCAGGAAATTAACTGTAAGAGTTTAGTGTTATTCTATTGGACGGTAAGGCTCTTCCAACTTTCCGGCTACCAAGAGAACGAATGGCTGCCAACACTAATATAGAAATCTAGGCCACCTTCCTTTTTTGTCATATATAACCTCGGAAGCTACATAAGGTCAACTTAAGACGAGTTATTCAGTGTTAAACATTGATCATATTCATGACCGCAGGCTCCAGCATCAATCTGCCGTTTTCTGCTCATTTCGATTTTGTACAACTTTGCATTCTGGACATATGCATAAAAAGTTGACTCACGAACTATTCATCTGCTCACAACTTATTTTTGAACTGTTTCCCATAGAATGATTTTTCAAGATATGCAACCAACAAAAAACTTGGTATTCATACCTGTTTATAATTGTCTCCTTCTAATGTTTACCTGTAGGAAAATGATGTAGGAGAGGGTACAGGTGCTGCAGAGGAAGATGACGCACAGGACAGGAATACGCTGGGTTCAGAAGAAATGGAAAAACAAATCGATCTCATTGTCGAAAAGATTGAAAGATTTACTGAACAAGTAAGCTTTCTCTTTTAGAGGAAAAAGAAACGCTTCCTAGAAAATCTGGATCGTCAACTTGAAGTATTTACCTTTTTCATTTAAGACAAGAACTTGTCTTCATTAAAGCGACTCTATTTTAGTGGTCGAGAAGGCAGTCGTCGGATATGCGTTGAGGGCCCCAAATGCATTGGTAAAAGTGAGAAGCGTCTTCCTCTTTCCTCATGGAGAGGCTCAGTCTTCAAAGAGAGGCATGCCTCTCACAACTCCCTAAAGGCACCATATCACACTAAAAGGACACATCTAGCTTGGCATTTCTACACTCCGGAGTTATAACATGAATACAAGATTCTCTTTGGTGAACAGTGTTATGGAAATCATGAAAAAAAAAAACTGCAGGACAAAACAAGTGAAATGGAAGCGTGGTGGTGTATTGGAAATTGAATAGAGTGTTCAAGCAAACCAGTGTTTCCGACTTTTTTTGGGTGCATATGCAATATTTGTCTTTTTTCTAAACGTAGTATTAATCAGTCATTTTCATTGCGTTGGCAATTACTTACAATTGTTTTATATGTTCAATCGCATCTACAACCAGTCGATGCCAGATGAGGCCCTGTTCCAGGGTATAATAGGAAAACCTGGTTGCTTGTGCAGGTCTCGGAGGTCCTAGAAGCAGGAAAAGCTATGTACAAAGAATTGAGCAATGATTTTGAGGAGCGTGTAATAGCGTCAGTTCAGATCTACAGAAGTCCATGAATTTCTATTGCATGCACGGAGCAACAAGAAATGAATTTTCATTGATTCTCTCTGCTACTTTACAGGATTCATCAGCAGCAGGTAGAGGCATGGCAGGAGGAGATAAAAGAGCTGCGCCTGCTTGATGGAGTCAATGAAGAAGACGTTCAACGCCTTCAGAATGCAATATATCTCCTTCACTCCTTCAGTAAGGCCCAGTGAGCCGACTCTCCAAATAATTTCCATCGAACCAGTGCCTCCTGTCCAACCGTGTGGGGGAAGTGCAGACCCCTTTTCTTACTTTGCACGGGTTACAAGCAAATGGTGATGCGTGGAGAGATGAAGATTCTTAGAGAACCGCAATCAGAAGGTATTCGATCATCTTTCTCTTTTCTCTCCCACTCATAATTGGAGGCATCCTTCGGATGGATCAAGGATGCCTTCAAGAAAACAAATTCATGAAACAATGAGGCTGCACTATTTGTGAAGGCCTTCTGTTATCTGGGGTATGTTTCTCTCGGAGAGAGAGAGAGAGAGAGAGAGAGAGAGAGATGGTGACAAATTCATGAAACAATGAGGCTGCACTATTTGTGAAGGCCTTCTGTTATCTGGGGTATGTTTCTCTCGGAGAGAGAGAGAGAGAGAGAGAGAGAGAGAGAGAGAGAGAGATGGTGATGAGGACCCTATAAGTCTTCCAGGTCAGGGATCCTAAAAGGGCCTTTCCTCAAGACATGTATTGTACGTTAGTAGTCAAGTTTGGCTTGCTCTTTCTGCTCAGCAAACGTAAAAAAGAAAGAGAGGAGGAGGTTTGGCAGGTCCAGTACCACATTATCGCCATCAGATGCTATTTTTTGTAACTTCGACGCGACTTTTTAGTCTAGATAGATGCAACAAGTTGGAAGCATATGGCTCAGATTGCCACTTGTTCAAATCCGATTTGGATATCCTACAAGGCAATTAGAATCAAATTCGCATGAAAAGAAGTCACAAAATGTGCATCTGGCCCATCGGCCGCCAATGCTAAGTCTTCTGCAGGCCATGCTCACAAGTATAGCATTTGGGAGCTCTCTGTGATGCCTCAAATCTCTTTTATTACAGATGCCTCCTTGCGAAAGAAAAAATATTTTCTCGTGTTCGATATACATAAAATTTCTGTAAGTGATCTTGTTCAGGAAGAAGCCTCATTGGGCTACATCTCAATAGAGCACGCACACGAGAATCAGTCCTCAACAACACCCCCACCCCCACACCAAGAAAAGAAAAAGGAAAACAAAACAATAGAAGTAACAAAGACAAACTACTTTTACAAATGAGGAAAAAGTCAAAAGATATTCATTTCTGATGGTCCTAAGACCACCTAGTGCAACTGCTAGCTTGCACTTGCCAATTTACTCGTCAGCCATTGCCAACTCCAACGCATAATCATCTCTCTCCTGCCAAACCGATTGGGGAAGCAATGTAAGAAATCTGCCGACTTATGTCGTAATTCTAACTCACAGCAGAATTTGTACTTTGAGTCAAATCACTTCACAGTTCAAGATCAAAATTAAGAATAGGCCTAGTATTGCAAAAGATAGTTAATAAGATGTTAGAGAAGAGCGGCGGAAAAAGAGACAAGAACTTACTATAGGACCTCTAGCGAAATATCTACCGAACTGTAACCAGTAAACCTGCACAAAGATAATGAACTGGTTGAGCGGAATGATGGGAGCAAAAATCCTATGTGTAGATTCTTAAGAAAGCGCTACCTCATCTTCATCCTGGGTTTCGACTACGAGATCAGACGATGGATATCCCACACAAAGTAGTGCATAGCCCTATAAACCAACAAACATGATTAACGGTCTTCCATAATGCATGATGCAGCTGCAATTTAAGGTACCTAATATACAGAGGCCGGAAAACATATGAACGGCAGTTTCAGAAAGACAAGTTAGATTAAGAATCCTGTTGCAGAAAGCTTATTGTCATCATGCACGGTAAGCATATTAAGGTATCATCTTCCCGTGGATGAGACAACATTATCTTGCCTTGAAACTGGAAGCTTTGCCTCCTAAAGCAATTCTTGTGGATATCGATAAGCACTCGCACTCAATATCTTGGCATAACCCGGATAAAGAGAAGTACCTTAGCTTTTAGTTCAGCAGATATACCAAGG
The DNA here is from genome assembly GCF_008831285.2 of Nymphaea colorata. Taxonomy (NCBI): domain Eukaryota; kingdom Viridiplantae; phylum Streptophyta; class Magnoliopsida; order Nymphaeales; family Nymphaeaceae; genus Nymphaea; species Nymphaea colorata. The sequence continues at coordinate 18,702,047 of NC_045147.1, forward strand.
GCCTCCGGTTGTCGAATTTCTCCAGACTTTATCCTGACAGCACAGCTGGTACAACACCCTGCTCCATGGAAACACTCTGTTAAAGTACCAGTCTTCGTGGTACATCAGAATTGTGCATCAAGCTAAGGAAAAAAGGTTACCGGAGGCCAGTAGCTGAGCCACATGGTGGCTAGTTGCCCACAATCAGCCTCACAAAGTTACTTTCATATTATGTATAATGTTTTGATATATTTGAATGTTTATATATATAAGTGCCCCACAAAATTTAAAGATATTGAATTAGTGCCCCCACCAGAAAATTTTTTTGGCTCTCCTAGTGCCGAAGGCATCATCATAGAATCAGAACATGGAATTATGATAATGAAACAAGTGGAAAAGAGATTCCGTGTTGCAGCATTCACAACTTAGAACAGATAAAAGAGGTCTCGATTAAGGCCACTGCTGCGGGCAACAATGGATTCGCAGTTCCTTGATTTCTTCTAATTAGGACACAATGTTCTCCAGGGATACCAATTTCCGTGATGGCTTACTACGAAGAAGCTAGAGATGATATCTTCTACAGCTAAAACCATTTCAGCACTTGTTCTGCATTTGGGTTATCTCAGTAAGGTAGTGTTAGAAAAAAAAAAGCACTAAGAAATGAAACTGCAGACCTACAGTATAGAGTGAACTGCTGGTCTTCTTTATGTTGCTCATTCATCTTAAATGATGCAAAATCAAACATCTTTTTTTTTTTTTTTGTTAAATACAGGCAGGAAGAGAAACCCTTCAGAATACCATGTCTGCAAGCAAACGGCAGCGTGATGTCTTGCGATTCTGCATAGTGTAATATGTATTCATCCTGAAGAAAACCGAGTGAAACAGAGCTGTTCATATCAACGGACGCCAAAATCGCTCACGGTGGACACGAGTGAGCGCTTCTTCAATCAAAACTGAAAATAAAGAAAGTAAAAACAAAAAGGGAACTGAGAATCCAACCTCGGGAACTTGGAAATGGTGAACGACTCCCCTCTTCGTGTCATGAACAGTCACCTTGTGCATCCGAACCTGGGGAGCGGCCACGGCCGACGATGCCCCATTCGTCTGGGCATCGACTCCGGTCCCGACCTGGGAGCTTCGGCAGATTACTCGACTAGCAATGTTCTCGTTCTTCTTCTTGTTCTTGTTGGCAGGGAAGGAAGTAGAGAGACTCCACAGAGAAGCTATGGAAGCCGATGCTGCTGTCATCGCTGGTGTTCCTGTGCAAGAAGGAGGGCAAGGTGGTACCAACGGACGGTCTCTTGGAGTCGGAGAAGGAGATGTTGCAAGGCTGAGGAACCAAACGGTGAGATTGGGCAGCGAACACAGGATAAGATTTCACACGTGTCTCGGTTACAAAGGCTGGACGTTGATTTCGCCCACACCCTTCTTGATTAAAAAACAAGAAAAGCTAACTCCTCTCCCAACTGCAGAGTTGATCGTGCTTTAGATTTCAACTTCGAAGTTTTGTTTCAAAACTCTGACAATAAGACTGTTTTTCATAGTTCAAAGCTTAAAATTATGCTCAAGAATGGATTTGTTCCTGATCGTGTGGGTAGGATTTTAAAGGAACCTAAAATTTAATTTATCTGCCAAAGCTTTTGAAAATTCATAGCCAAGCCAATTTAGAAGTGGAATGTTAATATTTGGGCCGTGAAAATGTCATCAATTAGTTCATAGCAAAGACCAATTTCGCTTTTAGAATAAAACAGCTGCGTGAATCTTTGTACCGCTACATTGCACCTAACCCACGCTGTAGATTATTGCCTGCAATCGAAAGAATCCTTTTCCCGTTTCTTAGCCATCGAGATTCCTTCTCCTGTTGCTTCGGATTTCTAAACTCTTAGAGCGAATAACATAATTCGTAGTTGAAAATCGAAAAACTACTAGTCCTGCCTCTAAATGTTATAACAATTCATACAAGTGGAGTATTAGTCTTTTCATCTCTCAACACCAAATCTACGGAAATATTTCCTTAAGGTAAAAATTACATTTATCTTTTCCGTCCCAGCATACCCATAATGTCCTTATGTATAGCTGCTTTTGCAGTTAAGAGTGCAAATGTACGTATTGCACGATACGGGGGCTGTATCGTACGATACATCCTCATACCCCCATATCGTACGATACATGATAAAATTATTTTTTGTAGTTTTTTACAAAAAAAAAATTTCTTTCTCTTTTTAAACATGTCAAAAGTTGTTAGAGGGAAAAGTTTTTACTAGTTTTTCTACAAAAATCACCTACTTATGTGATAAATCGTCGATTTAGAGGAAAACTTGCTTGTCCATAAAAAGGTTTACTCATGGCCCGTGGGGATGATGGGAACTTGATTGATGATAATCATAATATATTATTTGTTGCAAACTTGTAATGTAATCTAAAACACTTTAAAGTTCTGATGGATGTTTATTATGTTGTTAAGAATTTCTTATTTATCATTTCTAAATGTTTAGTGTTGTTAATATATTATGGCTTATGAATGATTGATGAGTTTTTTTTAATATATATAAAACATGACTTTTTTAATTGATTTTTTGCCTTTCCTGATTTTACCGATTTTTTCTCTATTTTTTTAATTTTTAAATATTTTTATGAATTTAAAAATTAATTTACGATACGTTACATTACGTTTACGATACAATGTATAGGTCTATCCGACTGATATGCTACGCCTTTTATAACATTGTTAGTATGAATTAACTGAATACAATCATACAACCCTGCTTATTGCCCAAGGAAGGGATTTGTGCACCTTAAAACTTTTGGGGTAATTCTCAGATAAAGAAAATATTCTCTGTTGGGTAGCTCTGGTCCATGGTTTTGCATTTCTTGGTGAATGCGGTGGATCTGTAGAGCGGGCGGTCACTTCAGTCCATAAGTGTAAAGATCTTGGATCCGTGTGGTTCTCAAATCACCTTGGATGTTAGAACTAAGCTATCAAAGCAGTCGAATGCAATCCTATAGGAAGTTCAAGATCCATGCTGATATGAGCATGACGTAGTATGTTTTCCTTATAATGACAAAAGATCCATAGTAAAATCTATGGTTCATCATATCTCAGGCACCTAAGATCCATACTTGAAATCCTTATTTTTTATTTTTTTTGCATTGAAAAAAATGTGGGGTTTAAGATTAGAGGGAAAGTGTCTGAACTTAAGTTTATGGTTCTCAAATTTGAGGATATCAAATGCCCCCTTCGGGATTTTTGGATTAGAGGGTCTTGTGATTCATAAACTTACAAAGGCAAACTTAGGTTAAGGTGGATTGGCTATGGGTGCAAGATTTGAGTGAAAATGAACAATTCATGGTCACGGTCAGCACCTTTCAGGATTTGTCTGACCTGAATCAGTGACTTTCTTGAAAGGTGATAGACAGGACTTTCTGTAAAGATTAGGACTCATTATGGAAAAGTCAGAATCCAAAAAGTGAGGACTAATTGCAATTCAATGCTTTGAGTGTTCACCATACCAAAAAGGTCATGACTCATTATTATTGAAAGGTCAGGACTAATTGTAATTGTATACCATTAATACTCACTTTACAAAAAAAATGCTATTAGTACTCATTGTACAACAAAATGTCATTAGTACTCACCATACTTAATGACAATTATATGCTATTAGTGCTGACCATACAAAAATTCATGGAAAGGTGATAGAAAGGTCAGGTCTTTCTTGAAAGGTCAATTCAAGATCTGGCTAGTTTGTTTTCTTCCTTATTCAAGCTAATAAATGCTTTGAGTAATGTTGAATCAGCTCTAGCAACTTGGACATTCTGAGTAATGCTGAACCAAACTCTCTCTCTCTCTCCATTCCTATTTTATCAGCTCTCTCTCTCTCTCTCTTGTGCACACACACACATTCACCTCCAAAAATAACACTTATAGTGTAGTCTGGCTTCTCTGACAGTCTTAAATTGGTTTTTATCAATTCACATCCAAGTCACTAGAACTGAAAAAATATCCAAGGCTGACTGAGAATGGTAGGATAAAAAACGACTCAGAATCTGGCTATAGGTTGAATAGTGTACTTGCATGCCTGAGAAAGGGCAGGAAAAGGATTGTCATACAAAAAGAAACAAACAAACTAAAAGGGATAGCAGCATATCAGGTGTCAAAGAATCCTACTACATCTCCACTTAAAGCTTTCATTTTGGTGGCTCATGTAAGAAGTCTGGTTTTCTTGCCATGAAAACTAGTTCAATAAACTTGTTTTGATCCTTCAATCAGGTTTCTGTCGTGGTTTGGGCATCAACTAAACTCCCTTAAAAGTTAAGCTTCTTCCGTGATCGCGCCTTTCCTGTCAAACTTTTATCTGCTACTAAATCTGAATTCAGATCTTCACTAAATCAATAACGTTTGCTTGCAAGGTACCGACTAATCTACCTTATGTCGGCCGGATAATTATTCCAAATTCTAATCCCATTCATTCTTCTTGTTCCTCATTGTTTTTGCAGATCAAATAATCAATAGTCAAAGGTTGTCACGACACTATTTGGCATGGCAAAAGATGTTAATGAAAAGGGCACGCAATTTATAAAGGTTTCAATGTCGTCATTATGTTCTGAACTTGTCCTCACATTTATTACATCATCGGATGGAAGACTCTAAGTTGGGACAATGTGCTCATCTTTTCCTGGATTCTCGATAGTCTTCTTCTTCCCTTTATTGAGCTAAAACTAGGTGCAAGAACATGTGTGCAAAAATAAGCTTTCTTCCTTGATCTATTGGGAAGAAAAAAGAAAAAAATCTGCAGGCCTGGTCCCAGCTTAGATCTGCAGCTTGCTTTTAACCAGAAATGGTGTTAAAAGATGTTCCTGATCCACGAAAATAGAAACATTTTATAGTTTATACGTGTACTCAACTCTCCAACTCATGCAAAGAACTGCGCCACCCTAAACTTGTTGCTTGCTTTTAGCCAGATATTGTGTCAAGGATCTTTATGACTTGCAGAAAAGACGAAACCTTGTCGGGCTTAGTTCATGTTTTCTGCATTTAAAATTAATTAAAAACTAATTAAAATTTATATAAAATTTAAAAAGTAAGAAAAAATAACAAGTTTTAATACGATGCATGCTAGTTGGTACGGCCCTCAACAGGCCAATTGAAAAAATGAAGAACCTTACATGCGTGTACTCAATCGTCCAAGTCTTTCAGCCACGGCTGACGCAGCTGCACATTCTAGCCGGCCACGGACAGAAGCTCCTGCTCCCTCTCGTTGGCAGCCAGGGATTTGAACAGATCGAGGTCCGATCCGGCTTTTACCAACTTCATTTAATCGGATTAAGAGTATTTAAACTCGAATTCAGGCCCTATTATTTCAGAAACGAATTTGGTCTGACTGTAATAAGAGTAGTCATTTATATATTAGCGCCTCGGATTTTATTGGATCCTCCAATCAGAATCCATACTCGTCAAATTCAGCTATAGAACTGCGTACCAAATCTGAATCTGATTAGCAGCTGAATTTGTACTTCATAACGAGATCTGACTAAACAGGTCCGAAATCGATGTGTCTGATCCATGTAGATCCTCATTTGCAGCGATGATACTTCATTTTTCTAATGGTTAGTGTCTTTTACTATATATTCTTAATAAATCGAAAAACTTCCTCACCAGACAGCAAGTGCAAATTTTGGATGACTCAACATAAAATCTTTTTTCTTTGGTAACATAAAGTTTGTAGAGTACTCGAAATTAAACATGATGGTACATAAGATTTCAATCAAATTTTGAGTGCAACGAACTTTTTTCTTATTGAATATTGCAGTTCTGCGAGAATTTTATGCAGATGCATGCTCAAATACATTTTGTGAATTTTTTTTTGCTGATTATGCTTTACATGACTCTCCTCTAGAATCACATGCCCCTCAGAATGAAGAAGATTTCTTTGCATCTAAACTGAAATTCTGAAACCGTTTGGGCCAATTTCAGTCACATAATTTAGGGGTTATGGTAGTACCCAGAAACGCCATGGATGTGAGCAGTAGATCAGCAAGAACAAAGTGCTGGGGAGCATCAAATATCAAAAGCTTACCAAGCTGGGTTGTAGCTTGGGTTCGGCTCATTCTGTCTCACAAATTTGGCAAGATAGCACATTTGCTTATTAAACAAAAACTTATTTGGAGGTATTATCTTCATGGTTCAAAAACGCAGAAATTAATTAATCTGATCTGAAAAGGGAGAAAGAGAACTTGAATCTAAAGAGACTACTAAAGCCTGCACTGTTAGCTTAGTGCCCACACAATCGAGGGTTTTAGCTCACCCGATGAACTCTGGTGTCTGGTACTTCTTCCAAAGAAAATGAAAAGATTTTGGGCGTTCATCATTCAAAAATATTACTTAATTTTCCGCTAACTGAACTTTATTCATGTACATTTCCTTCATCGTTGAAATTTACTGATGTTTGCTTAAGATTAAAGTTTCCATTAAACTGGAACCTAGAAAAACTTCCAACACATCCAAGACTGCCACACTCGTTATCGTTAATTTAATCTATATGACTAACGATACCCACATAAAATATCTAAAAAATTAGGCAATCTTCCCATCACAGCGCCACGCAAGTGCAATTTAAGATAAACTGAGGCCGTTGACCTCTCTTTCTTTCTTTCTCTCTCTCTCTCTTTATAACTACATATGCCATATCGCAATATATTATTGAAAGCAACATGACGCACTTCTACAGTAGTCTTTGGTGTACAATGAGAAAAGCGTAAAGTGTACAATATAAAGAAAAGAACAAAAGGCAAAGAAGCTATCAAATGGAAGACAATATACTTTTTGATGATTGTCGATTTCCAAGGGATGCCCACGTTTAAAAACCGCGATTTCATGAGCGAAATACATTATAAAAATTGGTTGACTTCGACCTTAATCATGACGTATAAGTTATGGGTGCTAAGAAAAGCAAAGTGTGGACGGAACGGTACTCTCTTTCGTACTAATCAGGCTACCTCATGCCATGCATCCAATTTCAGGTTTACTAAATGGAAACTACCCATGTGTTAATTTGGTGATGTCAACGAACATCCTTCTTCATGTTGAGAGAAAGCCCTAATATTAACTATTTTCTATCTTTTATATAAAGGGTGTGTTAGTCAATTTGTTATGAAAAACATTTATTTAGTAATGGTGGGTGTTTCTTGCCGGAATTTCCTGGCCGGTTCATGACTTGGGTATTAAAAAATCTTCTTATTGCAGCCAGTTTGTGTATAAATATAGGTTGATGTTCACTAGCAGAATTCATACACAAGCAGAGTTTGATTAAAGGAGCAAAATGAAGATGGGTGCAAGAGTCACAGCTGTTCTGTTGATGCTCTCATTTTTTGCCTCCATGGTTGGAGCACAGTGGTTGAAGGCATATGCTACTTTCTATGGAGGAAGTGATGCCTCCGGAACAATGGGTAACTCTTATCAAAAGTTTCTGATTTGTCTCTTTCTTTTCTTTTGATAGGAAATCTCGGGTTCTTCACGTATATATTATCCAATAGAAAAGCGCCCTCAGTATGAACTCTTGATTTTCTTCAACTTAAAATTAAGGTCTTGAGTGCAACTGCCAGGCCAGGTGGTAGAGTCTTGCCATCTAAACTTTTCATTATTGTTTACAACCATATCATCATTGCATTGTAAATTTTGCATTCCTGATATCTTCATTCATGGTCGATCATCTGCCCTGCTCGACTACCTTGGGTGTACTCAGAGACTCAGGTGATCTCATGTAAAAGGAAGGCCTACCTTGTAAGGATGGCAATTAACTTTAATGAATTAGCAAGTTGGGGTTAAGAGACATACTTTCAGGTGGTGAACTCTTGATCACCTCCTTCAACTTGAAGGTCCTGCAGCAATGGCTGACCTTGTTTCATGCTCCCCACCAGTTTGTTTCTGATTCTTACTAAAATCAATCTCGTAATCCTAAAGCTTCCAAATATTTAGCGCTTGGCCGTTCATTGAGTGCGTGGATGATCTTCGAGACACAGACAGCATTGGTTAGATTGGAATACTGATCCCTGCAATCTGTTTAATGAGTAAACGAAAATGGATCTGCAGGGGGGGCTTGTGGCTATGGCAACCTGTACAGCACTGGCTACGGCACAAATACTGCAGCTTTAAGCTCTGTTCTCTTCAACAACGGCAAGATATGTGGAGCATGCTTCCAAGTAACCTGTGACTCGACCCGGGTTCCACAGTGGTGCTTGAAGGGAAAGTACATCAAAGTTACAGCCACCAACTACTGTCCTCCAAATTATGCTTTGCCCAATGACAACGGAGGGTGGTGCAACCCTCCCCGTGAGCATTTCGATTTGTCACAGCCTGCCTTCGAAAGCATCGCCATTTACAGGGCAGGCATCGTCCCTATTTATTACAGGAGGTATGTGCATCTTAACGTTCTTCTTCTGTTCTGTTTACCTTCGACACATACAGCAGGGCAGGCATCATTTTCTTGACAACGATTGCAATATGAAGAACCATCTATATAATAAGACTAAATGTGATGGTAACAAGGAAAATGAATGCTTTATTACCTTTTCATCTGCAACTCAAGTTTCTGACAACTATTGCCAATATTTTGAAATTTCCTGATCTTCGTGTCATGTTTTCAAGCCCTTGTTATGAGTAAGAGATGATATTTTCTGTTTTAGATCAAATTTTCAGGATTACAATAATGATTATGAACACCTTTTTACCTATTTTGTCTGTTTTATGCTATTAAACGTCAGCTTTTCTCAAGGTTTCATATTTTTAGTGACTTTCAGACATGCAACAAATCATTGCCCATTTTCATGTGAACAAACCACATGGAAGACTTAGCAGCGATCTGGTCAATGTGATGAAATTTTCATCGCAAAAAGGAAGTGAATAATTAATCTCCTCTCAATTATAAATTAACAAAGAGAAGACCTCACCTCAACTGTCAGAACCATCATGTGGACCTTGCTAGATTAGATTATTTATTTGTTTTTCTTATGGACCCTTGTGCTCTACTTCACAGGGTTACATGTTTGAAGCAAGGAGGAATCCGGTTCACCATTAATGGAAACGATTACTTCGAGCTGGTGCTGATCAGCAACGTTGGTGGGATGGGAGATGTGGTGGCAGCATGGATCAAGGGCTCTAAAACAGGATGGGAACCGATGACCAGGAACTGGGGTGCTAACTGGCAATCCAACTCTTATCTCAACGGTCAATCTCTGTCGTTCAAGGTTCAGATCAGTGATGGACAGACACGAACCGCCTACGATGTGGCGCCTAGCAACTGGCGGTTTGGGCAGACCTTCTCAAGCTCGGTGCAGTTCTGAAGCCCCGGTCTGGTCTCATTCTAGCTACTTGTGGATGACTCTGCAATTTCATGTTATACTTTTTCCTTTTTCTGTTTGTACATGAAGTGCAACCGTGGAAAGGTCATGAGGGCTAGGTTCTTCTATTCAAACCCTCCCCGCTTTCAATTTTGGCCGTGGGAAGACCTAAGAATTCCATGAGTTGATGGGACTTGTGTTTTTCTTTGTTTCATATATATGTTGTTGCTGTGTGGAAGAATATGTAATAATAACGAGTCTGTGATTGCAAGCCCAGGCTTCAGATAGAAACTTGGCTGTATTATATTGGCAAAGCATGACTTTTTATTTATCAAAAATTGTAATGGAATCAGCTTTCGGTCTTCATGCAGCCTTGTTATTTGATTATATTTACTAAAACATGCCAATATTTGAAAAAACATCATAACATTCTTCTGTCAAAAGCAACTGCATGCAACCTACTTCAAGATGGTCATGTTAAATATGGTCATTGTGGACGGAGTTGCATTTCTAACTCTATAAGCAATGCAATATTCAACTTCCGGAGACCTTTCGTTCTTGACAAGTTGGGTTTAAGTAGATTTTAATAAATGAAACCGATAAAGGTGCTACGCGTACCAAACTTCTGACCTGCCTCGACTTGAAGAACTTAAGACAGACCATTGATCTATCGAATTCCATTCAATCCCATCGATCCCAACTCGTTCATGCATCTTATAAGCCAATCTTGCAAGTGGGGGGCGACTTGGAGGTTTGAGTGCGGATCAGGTCATGTTGTTAACCAAATTTTTTGTTACATGTAATTCTTGCATGTACATATGTGCAAGTCTTATTCACATGAAGTCGGAAACACAGTTTCAGAGCTATATGTGCATGGATTTTGAGTAGTTGTAATATTCCCTTGTCTACCTTTAAGAAGAAGGCCTGGACTTCCCCTTGATCATTCTCAAACCTTTCAAAAGAACAGAAACTTGCATACAGATATTGAACAACTGTGATGGTGATTTCTATGACTTCGAGTTTCAATTCAGAGGATCTGTGTCAATATGGGTTCCCTAATATGACACCAAAACAATGCCCAATACGACATTCAAAGGTAGTTTGGATCTTCACCTAATAGGAATACTCAAAATCGGTACCTAACAGGAATCCTATGATCTTGAAACCAGGAAGTTTAACATCCTGGATGGAAGACCGTGAGATTAAGACAAGCTACCGGCTACGCATCTTCTACTCTGTACCTTTTGCCTAATAGGACAAATATCAATATTCAATATTTATATTCAAATTACTATTCATTTAAAAACACAGCTTTTCCATAATCGCTCATGAATAGCTAACTTTGATGTTCAATGTTATGTACTTTTGTACCAACAACGGCAAAGATAGCACATTAAGAAAATACTAGGTTGCCTTTTTCAAGGACGATCACTCACCCTGACATCGCACCACATTGGCTACTTGCGCTCAAACGCCAGTTTCGATGTCATCTGAAGGTATGAATTTCCTGGAACTCAGCCGAGCTATCGTCCAACCATAAATGCATTGCGTATTAGTCTGAAAGTAACACGTCTCCGTTCCTCTTACGCAGCAGCACACATTTATATCAAGAATGAACAACAGAGATGAGGTCCAGTGACGGCTTGCATGACGAAACTTGGAAATAATAACAGTTAACGAGGAAGACGGGAAGGTGGAGGTGGGTGTGGCACAAGGGCGGCCATCCTCGTGCAAGATGGTTCGTTTATATTGAATTTCAGGGAAGACTTCCCTCCCTAGACAGAATTAAGAAGAGAGGAGTAAGTTTAGCTAACAGATGTTTTATCTGTATGAAAAAAGAAGAAACCAATCATCATCTGTTTTTTAGCTGTAAGTTGGCTACCTTATGTTGGAGATTTATTGGGAGAAGTTTTAGCAGAAAAGAATTCCATTTGGACAAGCCCAGAGAAATTTGTCTGTAGTTTGATCACGGTTTCAGCGTGTATGGGTTAATAAGTGCTGGATAATTCTTACATGAGGTTATATGGAGCATTTGGAGCCTTAGGAATAAAAAATGACTAATGGGGAGAACCAAAAGCTCAAGGTCATATGGCCTCATTGCCTGGAATGTTTTCATTACCTACTCAGAGAGAAGACTCAGGAATTGGCTGAAGTTTGGTTTCTTTCCAGGTAGACCCCCCAGATTTGAAGGATGATGAAGTCTGCATTCAGATCGTTTCTTGGGAAAATGATGGAAGTTCCACAGGCTTTATAGTGTGAAGAGGGGATCCGAAGAGATGACCCTGTCGCCAGTCGCCTGCTTTCAAAGGAGAGATTTGATAGCAGATGCAGAAGCATTTAGAGAAAGCTCAGTTTGCTGGAAACGAATGTGTCCAGAATTTATGTAATCAGCAATCATAAAGGTTGGATGAGAACTGAGAAGATTACAAAAAGCTTGGGAGAGGCGTGGAAAAAAAAGTTTTACATTAGAAAAATAAAAAAAATTTAGTTGTTCAATGTATTTTTTTTTTACGACTCTATTCAAATTTGAAATTGAATTATTTGGTCCGTCCAAATCCTGGCTCAGATATTGCTGTAAGAGGCTCCTCTTCTCATCCCTTCAAGATTAGGATACAGAGGGTGAGGTTTGTTTATTGTTTGTTTATTTTTTGAAGTATTTTTTGCGATTTTGTATCGTTTTCTGGTTGTATAAAGGAAGAAGGCCAGACCTCCAGCACCACGTTTTTCGGATCGGAAAGAGGAAGACTGGAGTTCACGAGGCCCAAAACAGCATAAACCACAACCTGCTTCTTTTTTCCACGACATGAGAAAACCCAATTTTGGAAAACCATCATAAATATGAAGTCCTAAAGGTTTTCCACTTCTCCACCACACCCGGATGCCACGTTTCCTTATAACATCAATGCTGAAAAGTACAAACCAAGAAGAACGCCTTTAGTACCGTTTGGGCCGTGTCCCATCTTTGCACGAGAAATAGAAAAACGTCGGAGCAGTAACCGTATTCTTGTCAACAAGAAACCGTCCATGTGCGGTGAATTAGCTCTTTTCCTTTGTTCTTCAAGATAACATCAGAGGCAGAAACTATAATGAAAGACATCCTTATATGAAACTACTTCCATGCCGAGAAGATAGCTGCGCAGCTTACCTGCAAAAAACCCAAAGACCCATGTTGAATCTAGAATGCCAGATGCAGGTAGTACCCTCCAATACAAAGCTCCATGAACACTCAAATTGCTGGAGGGTCATTTATTATGCACCAGCACTGCATCTGCAGATCCCGCTTCTTCACGGTTCTCGAAATGAGCAAGGACCCATCTTATGGAATTTCAGAATATGTGGCTACTACATGCCGAAGACTAACAAAGTATTTAAAAACAGGACGCAGTTTAGGTGCCCCCACCCAAGACAGCCGAGTAACCAATGTCTGGAAAACGGATTGACAAAAAAGGCTTAAGAACAAAGATTGATCTGATTTTATCAATTTCAATATAAAGATTTATATTATGCATACATGGAATCGGGAACAACAGAGTAAACGTTGGTAGGCAACCATCTCCACAGAAACCAGCTAAATAACATATTGTGATGACGTGATCTAATGATAAGTTCCTCTGCAACTGACAGGCCTGAACTATCTGCGCATGACACGGTGGCGTTCCCGCTTTCGGAACCTTTCTAGCATGAACTCATCAGTGGCTGCTTGTCTCCGACCTCCATCTACATTATTCTCTGAGGATTTAAATGCACGACCGCCTTCGTTTGCTCCCCGATCCTTGTATAATTCTGGATGGTCTACAAGCAACACAAATGAATGTCATGTTTATGAAGGTTGGACTAAGACGATGACTATGACAAAGGGGAAAAGAACACAAACCCCCATTTAAAAAAATTTGTCGCCCCACCATAAAATTGCAAAACTTATACCTAGTATGTGACAAGATACAAATAATCCAAATTTTCTGAACTAATTTTGGGGCTACCTTCCATGGTTCTAGCAAACTGCAGATTCGAGAACCATGGATTTAAGATCAAACAAGAGCCCTTTAAGAGTGCAATTTTCATATTTTTGACATCCATGGAATGAGAAAAGGAAAACTCAAATTTGAAGAACAAGAAAACTTGCCATCTCAATTACCAAAAATTGTTTGACGACAGCTCTCAGAATTATTCAGATGCAAAGGAAGCCAAAAGACTAAGAAATAAACTTTCTAATTGTGTGAAGCTTAACTATAGCTTATTGTTGCACGGTTTTCAGCATAATAACCACATTCTCGTGTTTTCAGCATAATATGAAACAGGGACTAACGACAAGATAGCGCAAACCACCTGGCCACCTAACAGAACAACACTAACCTCTGCGAAGTTTTTCAGCATAATCACGACCTCGCTGGAAGTAATCTGCACTGAAACTCGAAGGTATGCTTGAATCTGACTTAGTCCGACCAGCAAGCTGCTTGTCTTGCAACAATTTCTTGGCTGCCTCAGTTTCTTCTATGTTTCTTAATTTGTATCTGCAACATTAATGCATTACAGAGCTTCAGAAAAACAAAATATACTAATCTGAAATTATCTCTCATGAATTGAGAAAAAGCAAACGCCTCCAACATTATAAAAGCCAAAAAGATGCATCAAACAAGAGAAGAATGGGAAAGTAAAAAAGCACGAACGGGAAGTGGAAAAGCATGCATCACCCAAATTGATGGTCATAGTAGATATATATCCCATTAACCACCCCAGCCTAACAAGAAAAGTTCATGTTAAACAACATAGACCAACCACGAAGAATGAACAATATTAAACAGATCATGTATCACCATCTAAAACGAAAGCAACTCAAACCCCTAGGAAAGCATCTGTTAACATATAAAATACAAGATAAAAAATTATGAAACATGACGCATTAAGAGCTGCTCCAAATTCCACATACGCAACATGAAACAGCACCATTGACCAACACAAATCTCTCTGAACAAGAATTTGTTCAATGAAGACTTTAATCTGTCTTCACAATTAACTACTTACTCAATAGGGAGCTGAACTTCGGCAATTCCTGTAGTCCACTGAGTAGAACTTTCTTCTGAATTTCTTCTCTTCACCTAAGAGACAAAGGGCAGATACAACAAGTAAGCCTTGTAAAGTGTTAGAAAAGAAAATAACAAGAATAACAAGAAAAAAATTATGTCCTGCATGTTCAACAACCATCTTTGTTGTAAAAAGCAAAAAATAGGTACCATCTATAAACATTATGATCATTATCCAAAATGAAATTTGAAATAATTTCAGGTATTGAAGACCACTCATCTTCACCATACCTGTAGAAATACAACCCTACCTTGAGATGTTCTGGGATAATATAAAGCTGATCTTCTGCATGTTTTGCTTCCTTCTCAGCTTGATCTGTCGTACCAACATTCTTTCCTCTCTTCTTCGCTAACTCTTGCTCCACATACTTTAACCTACTCAAATAACAAGAGCAAGGAAGACAACCTTGAGAGAACGTGAAGATATTTGGCCAATTTGTGGGATTAGAATGGAATAACTTGTTCAGAGCCTCTTGGAAGACATTGAGTTCATGCTTCTTTTTCCAATCAAATTTTTATGTTCAAGCCGTTTCCTTTGGTGATAGCACATATTACCATTTATTTTCAATGAAAAATAGAAAGAAGTCATGGTGGCAAACAGAGCCACTGTGAATTCGTGACCTATTTTCGTTTTGTTTCCTTGGTGATGTCACCAGTAAGCTTCAATGAACATGGAAAAAGTCATTTTGACAAGAAGTTTACCCTCAGCCAAGCTGAATCACAATTTAGACACAAAAAAATGCAGAAAGATAAATTCCTAATCAACGTGCTTGGAGGCAGAAAGATGAATTACCCTCACATACTAGCAATTATAGCAACTTTTGTTTAAGATGAACCCTCATGGGATGAGATAACATTTTGGTCCTTTAAAGCACATAGACAATTCAAACTTATATCAAACACAGATTATCTCATGATAGATAGTCATCACTTTAAGTTCCCATTGCCATGACAAACATCACCAGTTTTCACATGAGACATCAAAATCCATTTCAAACAACTTTCTAAAGTTGGATGAAGCTCAAACAACTGTCATGATTAATTCTCCACCTCAGTTAATGGAATTTCTTCTCATCTTATTCAGATCACTAAAATTTTCCTTTCTTCTCACAACCTGCAGTAGGAGGCACAACAAACACAAACTTTTTTTTTTGTGCCATTGCTAATAGAAATATCTAACAGAACATATTTATACATACACTTCCCCTTATTCTCTTTTACTTTTTAACCAATAAAAATATCTATGCCATTTCTAACATAACCACAGTTGCTGTGAAAAGTTAACTCATTACATTGACACGTTGTTCATTAAATAGAACAAAGAATGATGAGGCTTTATCTATCAGATATTCTTTTTGCAGTGGTAGGTATGAGATCAATCTGTCATTCAGGCCGCATCACTTTCGACAAAGGAAGCATATCATATCTTATTGGGGATCCCTTAGAAAATATTTTGGTTAGACCAAAGGCATAACGAGAAGTAGAGTAAATGGGAGTTGGAGGGATAGACCAATAATCAGATTTCTGTAGGCGAGCATATCATCTTCTTATCCATGCATCCACCACAACTGCCCTAATAACGGTGGCCCAACAGGACAGGCTTTGCTCGCAGCATTAAACGAGTGCTATAGACCATTATTCACATCCATATAAAGGTATACAATCCATAGAAATGTTCAAAATCTTCGGTTGGTCCATTCAATGTGGGTCAAGAGCGTGGGTATCAAATCCAACCAACCTAACAAGGGACGTGGATGGGAGAAGGAATGGCTGATGAATAGACAGGTTCCGAGAAGACTTGTGGAGGTTCCGAGTAGACAAGAAAGAAATAAGAAAGAGGAGCCGTCTTAGGAACGTAAAAAGAAGCCATAGGTGATAGGGGGGAGGCAAGTGACCAATTTTGCAGGTCATGTGTGGGAAGAAGCATATCATCGAAGTAGGCAGCAACAAAAAACTAAACGATGGAGCAATTCAAATTGTTAGGCGCATGTGATTACCCAAATCCCAAATCACGCTATGAACCACTCTTCTAAGCCAGTTAATATTTAAATGCTATCCACTTATTTCATGCCTTAATATACATTGTTTTTCGGGGCACCAACGTCGCCTATCTGTTTTCACGAACATATTGAGCATCCCATCATAAACAAGAAACAAGAATTACGCACATATATCTTATTCATGGCTCTAATCTCAACAGAAACTCATCTACATGTTTTGCCTTAGAGTTGCAAGGAGGGAGAAAGACTTGCAGAACAGAGAAACAAGAAAGCTTTACGATTGAAACCCTAAATAAACGCCTACAGTAGAAGTGCATGACTAATGACAACAAAGGAAAACAATGAGCAAGATATGTATCTCTCACATGTTGGGGTCTTCCACGGTAACGGCAGTCTCCTGAGCGAAAGTGTCCTGCAATACCAACTCTTCCTTTTCGCCGTCCCCTTCATTCTTCTCGCTAGGTTTCGGAACAACCGCAGCAGGTTGTGCAATGGGGATCGCTGGGATGCCGGATTTCCTCTCTCTCTGCCTCTGCAGGAACTTGACCTCCTCTAGCGCCAACCTGAACGACAAGAAACATTTATCGAATTCTGGCCCGCCAACAAAAAGGAAGAAAAGACTAAAGCAAATAGCAAAGCCATCAACGAAGATAAAGCATAGACCTTGCCATTGAGGAAACCAAGAAGTAACTGGATTGAACTATCAGGAAGGAAAGGAAGGAGGAATCATCGTTTTCACATTACCTCCTTTCTTCTTCGTCTTCAGAAGCACGATCTTCTTCCTCCGCTCTTCTCTTCCTGAAATTCTTCTTCATCTCATCATACGACGATGAACAGACAGAAAGATTTGATTTGAGCGAGCAACGAGAGAGAAAGAGAGAGAGACAAGGGGTGGAGCGTCTTTTTCCGGCGTGCCCTTTTCCTCCCTCTTCCTCTCCCGGAATATTGATCCACTTCCCGCTCTTCTACCAGGGCCTTTACTCTCTTTATTTTGCT
Source organism: Nymphaea colorata (assembly GCF_008831285.2). Classification (NCBI taxonomy): domain Eukaryota; kingdom Viridiplantae; phylum Streptophyta; class Magnoliopsida; order Nymphaeales; family Nymphaeaceae; genus Nymphaea; species Nymphaea colorata. Next base: position 18,719,439 of record NC_045147.1, read on the forward strand.
GAAAACGGTTCATCTTATGACATATTTACCTTTAGCGGCACATTCCGACACTCTTTCCCTCGTCTTCTCCAGACAGATTTTAGTGTTTTCCTTCCACGGCTTTCCTTCCTCCTTTCTCTCATCATCTGAAGAAGAAAAGGCATTTCCAATTCAACTTTTCGACATAGAACGAGAAAGATGAAATGTATCATAAAATTTCATTGGAAAAATGAGATTTGGTTACTTAAGAAAATGTGCTGATTTCTTTTAAGTGGCCAATTTTCAAAATAGACAAACGGAACACTATGTCCATGATGCCAATGGCTCTGCTTGAGAAATTTGTGAGGCCTGCGTCTCATTTTTCTTTGTGTTTGCTTCGTCTAAAATGGAGTAACAGAGCATTGTTCATGTGAAACGGGAACTGGTTCTTGTTATTTTAAGGTGAAAGGAATGCCCCTAAAAAGATAAATGGCCTTCGGATGAAGAGAGAAACGAACGTGACAGAAGATGAAAGAAAGAGGTGGTGAATACATCTTCAAAGGTCTTCCTTGATCTTTATGTCAACAAATCTAACAACCAGAGTAGGAAAGGAATTGAAATGTTAGCTAAGATTCGATGCAATTGGTTCCTCTATGAGAACTTGAAGGTTCTTTCTATCCACAGTTCTCTCACCAACATTTGAGAAGCGGTTGAATGAGGACCCTTTGTGTATAAGAGCGATATCCATATATTAGGGCTTCCATAAAAACCAGATTGATTGTGTTTGGTTGTGTCTACTTATTGTATCGTTTGCTATGCTAATGACCGTCGTGTAGATCATTTCTTCCTCCTTGGCTAAACGAGACATAAAATTTCCATTGCCATTCTCGTTTCTTCCTCTTCTGGTTTAAGATCTTGGTGAAATAAACATGAAAAGAATATCAAACGGAATTCTAGTAAGATCCCTTACTGTACCTATGAACTTATCTCATGAAGCTATTAATTCCAGAACACCACATTTCATACTCTTGGTAAGAGGAAAAACAGGAAGAAGCTTGGCTTCTTTCTTGCTCTGCCAATTGCAGGTAAAAACTACCCCTAAACTGGATGAATTGAAGTGCCATTCTAGGTTCTGCGCTCAAACCCATTCCCCCTAACCTGAAAATTAGCAGGCTTTTATATGCTTAAGCTCCTGTCAACGTGCCATTCTGTCTTTCATTTCTTATTTTCCTTACAGTTGGTGGATGATGGCAGTGGCTAATTCTCAATGGGATGACACTAAATTCATCTGACTCTCTTGAGGAAATGAAACCATGGGGAAACCAATTTTAAAAGAATTCAACCACGTTACCCTGGTTCAGGAAGACCCACAGAAATCTGGGGATCTACATTAATTCATCTGAGGCCGCAGTTACCAACAATAGGACTTGGATCGAGGGACAGATTCTTAAAAGCTGAAACCTGAGAGAAGTATTCAAAAACATTTAAAAACATCAATATAAGAGGAATCATGCGTGGAACGTGAACTACAAAATTATGATTTTGGCATGTGGAATTTAGGCAGTAATAAAAGCATGTCCAAAAAATTGTAAAAAAACTAAGTCGGAACAGAATTATCTGTTGTCAAATGAATCATCGAATTTCTGTTATTCAACAAGTCATAACACGAAGATCTTAAACTTGAATTGGGGAAGAAAAGGCATTCTAATAAACTTTTTTGTAACTATTAGCAATTTCGCCTTTTACCTGACAAATCCATCTTTGTCTTTTACTTGTGTGTTTCGAATCAGTCCTCAATCTCAAGCTTGTCAACTAAAAGTTTCCTTCTATCAACAAATGAACACAAATGCCGTTGAGAAGATTTAGTAAACCAACGATGTACGAGCAATTTTTTGCAGATTAAGCTTACCCAGGGTGTTGCCCTTCGTACTTCAGGCTTGGCGCTCAGAGGTCGCATCGGATTTTCCTTCTTGAAGAGTTCCTTACTATCACTGAAAACAAAAAGACATTAAATTCATTTTGTTGGGAACATGACTCTGCTAAATTGCACATCAAAAGATTGACTTTGTCTTTATAACACAGCAGGATGGTTCATCAGCCAAAAACCCCTAATGTTCTATAAGCCAGCGTTGTAATTGGCGGAAGACCTATGGTAAAATCATCGATAACATCGATTAACATCCAAATTTCATTACGTAAGTGAATTGGGAATCATCATTAGGGATTACACTGGCGCTAGCTTTTAAACCAAGTTTTCTAGAATTCAAAATTAATGGCCATTTTCCAATGAACTTTTCTCATGTGAAATGAGAGCCAATCTTAGGGAAGAGTGAAAATCCTGGAATTAGAGTTCAAAGCCTAGTGCGTAGGGAACCCCAATGTAGTAGACAGCCTTTTGTATAAGTGGATTTAGCAATAAAAAATGTCGGAGCTAAGAATTTAGGTTGAGAGGCACTCATTAAAAATACCCTGGCATCTTAAGGGGCACCAACTATATGACCAAATTTTTTAGAGCACCAATATGAAAATAAAAACTTTCTTGTGAGGCTGGTGTGGGCAACTGCCCACACCTACCTGTCTGTGGCTCCACCACTGGCCATGAAGAACAAAAGAGTTTCTAATCGATGCAATGGAGGTCGAAACCTTCCACCCTTAGCTTGCTTGGAGAACTGCATGATCTTCGCAAAGAAAACCACACCTTTCCTGCGCTTATTCCACTGCCTTTGTTTTATTCTACTTTCCTTGTTCATGGGGACTCTAAATATGACCCAACTTTGATACCTGGTACCCATTTCCAGGCTTTGTTTCAAGAACTTCATGATGCAGCAGGACATCAGAAAGACAGCTGGTTTAGCAGCTACTTTCAGGGCTCTCCTTTTCCTGATCCCCCTTCTCAATGAATCGTACTCCAGCAGGCACTTCGTTTGAGTTCATTTATCTTACACAAAACTCAATCAATAGAGCAGAGTAACAACAATATAATATGGCATTAATCGATTCTAAAAAGACTTGGTACTTACCACCATTTGAATTTCTGTCCCACCAATGCCAGAGTTAGGGTCCCTGCTACAGCTTCAATCTCGCAAGGAAAAAGAAACGATTTCTTTCTACCTTTTTTCATTACGGATCTCTATAGATTATTTTGTGGTGAATGTGATTTGATGCCTGCGAATCTTCCATATTCCACGCGCGCGACCCGTTTAGAAATGGGGATCGAACACTTGAGATGAGAATCAAATGAAAGAGACCTACAGAACCAGGCATTTGGCCCCTTATTTTGGCTTTCACACTCTTTGTGAGTAGGTATAGTATTTTTATTATAGCTTGGCGCCTCACATGGACGGTGGGAATGAAAACCGAGCCTAGCAGCTCGTCAGTTTCGTGAGTTGGTAAAGTGAGCTACAAAAGGCATACCAACAAGAGGAAACTTGAATTATGAACATCCAGTCTGCACATTGGATTCTCATAATCTTTTATAATCTTATAGGTTTAGACATTTTAAGTATGTCTGTGCAGTCGAATTTATCAATGGCATATTCAAGTGATTGCAGAAGTAATCCCAGCCTTTAATCTTTTCAAGATCGATGATTAATATTAAAACAAAGAAAAAAATGTGATTGAATGTTTTTGTCATCTACTATTAGTTCATTTTTTTTGTCTCTCAATTACCCATCTGAAAAAAAAAAAAAGGTTGTGATTGTTACTCGTCCATCACACATTTAAGTGTATAGCACTTACAAATTTTTATATGCATATATATATATATATATAAAATACTCCCAAGTAGCATGAGTGGCTGCTTCACATGCATGACAAGCGACAAGGGGCGAATAGAAACTGGCCGGCAACTTGAAACATATTACTAAAAAATGGGGCCAATGACGCTTCATCTCTATCTTATCAATGCATTGAATGCAAGTTTGTAGAGGAAAGAACAAGCAGGATGAACACCACAACTTTTATACATGTCCCTTCTACAAGCTTCGCTGTACTATGCTACCAAATATCTAAGTTGCGGGTTGGGGCCCAGCAGCTTCAGACTTTTAGACCAGGCCAACTATCGGATCTCCATCTTCTCTGACCCGATCCAAAACAATTTGAACAAATTGGTTAAGAAGCGCCAAGTATAAAGTTTTAAACTGGGACACCAACAAGTAAATGAAAAAATTACTCACCAATATCAATATAATGGAAAGTTTTTGGGATCCGTATTGACGATTGTTCTTCACCCTTGCTTAATCTAGGAGCCGGACTAAATGGTAAAGAGGTAATCAAACCAAACCCGAATCCACATCCCCTACAGTGGGACCACGGTCCCGTTGGTATTATCCGAAAGGCAAGAAGCTCCAAATCTCGAATTTCTCATATCTTCAAGTCGGCGGTCTGGTGGGTCCAGGCAGACTTAGCCCATGCCAACATCCACGCCCACACACATGGAGTCATCAGACCCATCACACCGACCCGACCACAGTCTTAAGATCCAGGAAAATTAATCGGATCCGATCTCAAATACCCTAACGGATAGCTGGTTCTGGATCCATTTTGAAAGCAAAAGATGGCAAACCGATCCAAACCCCAAAAAGATCCAAAACTGGACGCACTGGTGCAGCCTGTGAAACCCATGTCTCGGCGTGATGGACTCCATGCCTGCGCCGTCACCCCTTCAAAACTGGTTAAATATCTGAACGAACGCATGCACTGTCTTCCTGCTTATGACAAGCAGACAAAGGCATGAAGATGCATGTGCCCCTGCTTGGCAAGTCATGGTAGGAGATCGAATCTGTGGTGGTTCAGAAATTGCGCCCGTTTTGTGTCTAGGCACAAAATATTAGCACGAAATCTCAAATGAATGAACAGATGTGTTCAGATAGCTTCTGCACCAAGTATTTCTGGGGCACCTCCTATGTAAAATCAAGGATTTTTTAAGATCAAAAGGATGTCAAAGGTTCGCTTATCAGACGCCACCTGCGCCGGCTTGTTGATCCGAACGGAGGCCCTTGAAAACATATCCATCCATCTGTTTCTCTCTCGAAGGTGCTAAGATATTTCAATGACCGTCTCGAAACCTTTTTTGACTTGGAGAAGATCGGGTGGCAAGTGACGCTGAGTTGGATCATGCCGACATCCCCACCTTGCACAGTTGCATATACGAACAAACGATGGAGAAAAAGGCACCGCCATATCATGTCACAGCAGTAGTTGCCGTAATTACAGGGCCAGAAGCAACGCCTTGTTGAAAGAAAGGGGAGCTAGAAAGTTTGAGATTTTTGGGGGATCAACTGGGTGGCCACGTGGGTCTACCTACCGGATAGAAGGTGAACAGAGGGCCAACTTCAGCTGGGGTCCAAGCGTGTGCCTTTGAGTCCTCAAAGCTCAAACTCAGAGGGAGAGAGAGAGGGATGGAAAGACAGAGGGAAAGTAGTCGCGGCACACAGATTAGGTGGCCTGGGGAAGACCGTAACCGTGGTTTCCTCTGGTTAAGTCCCTCCTTTTCCTTTTAATGGTTAAGTCGGATTTTGAGAGCCTACAGGTCCCTGGTACGGTATCGATGGTGCCCACGTGGAGTGGTGCGTCGGAGAGGCGCAAACATGAAAGAAAACAAGCGGACATCGAACCAGTTTTTTGTACTATCTGTTAGGCAATCGAAGTCTCAAGAATCCCCTCTTTCCTCGCTTTCTTTCTTCTCTCGTCTCTCCCGTTGCTATCATACTGTGGGGTGTTTGGCGACTGCAGCCGCAGGCAGAAGCGCTACCTGCTTGCTTAATGTTCTCATGGATTGAGGCATTCTACACATCATTCTCCAAGGTGGGTTGCTCCATCTTTTCTGAGAGTGAGTTTATGTGGGTCTATTGACATGGCTTGTTGCAGTTTTTTAAGCTTTTTTTGGTTGCTGTGGATATATGAAGCATAAATGATGTGAAAAAAGATTGTGAGGCTGGTGTTGGATAAGGGATGCTAGTTGAGTTCTGTTGTTAGAAGCCTGTTTGTGTTGAAGGGGAGAGGTGGGGCGTCACTCTGTTTTCTGATGAATATATAGTTTATGAGCTAAGTAAGAAAGAAGAAAGCCGGAAAGTTAAAAGGGTTTTGATCCCTTTTGAAGTTTTTTGGCCTGTTTCTCTTCTGGAAGTCAGAAGTGCGGTGAGTGGTCTAGAGAATGAAGGCTAAGTTGCTATCCTCAGCGAATTTTGTCTAATTTATAAAGTTCGTGGAGGTGAAGAAGGCGTAAAAGTGTTTTCCGTCTTTGTAAACTGTTGCTTTGGTGTCTTCTGACCTTGTTGTTCCAAACCTATCTTTGGAAATTAAGAAAAGGAGCACTTCAGCTTTTGTACTTGCAGGAGAGGATAGAGTGTGCAAGTTGACATATTGGTCAGTCTTCTTTGTGGTTTTAGAAGGCTTCTGGGGCATGGTTAGATCAGTACCTGTATGTTTTCCATTTCTGCGTCTTCTAACTAACCCTCTGATTTCAATTCAGGTGTTGTTTGCTTCTTTCGGTGAAACATGTCTTCTTCCAGGCCCAGCCAATCTTCCAGTAGTTCGAGTAGGACAAGGAGGTCTGCTAGAATAATTGCTCAGACCACTGTTGATGCCGATCTACATGCCGACTTTGAGGAGTCTGGTAGTTCCTTTGATTACTCCAGATCCGTTGCCGCCACTAGGACTGTTTCCGTTGATCAAGCTAGGTCCGAGAAGGTAACAGCATACCTTCAGAACATACAGAAGGGAAAACTGATTCAGCCATTTGGGTGCTTGTTGGTTTTGGATGAGAAGAGCTTCCGGGTCATTGCGTATAGCGAGAATGCTGCTGAGATGTTAACAATGTCTAGCCATGCCGTCCCTAGTGTTGGCGATCTCCCTGTCCTGGGAATTGGCACAGATTTAAGATCGATTTTTACATCCACTAGCGTCGCATCACTGCAAAAGGCGGCAGGTTTTGCCGAAGTTTCCCTGTTAAACCCCATTCTGGTTCACTGTAAATCCTCCGGTAAACCTTTCTACGCCATTGTGCACAGAGTCGTCTCTGGACTTGTTATGGATTTTGAGCCTGTCAAACCATCTGAGCTGCCTATCACTGCTGCTGGAGCTCTTCAGTCTTATAAGCTAGCAGCAAAGGCCATAGCTCGCTTGCAGTCATTGCCAGGTGGAAGTATCAGTAGACTTTGTGACACTGTGGTTGAGGAGGTTCATCAGCTCACTGGCTATGACCGTGTCATGACATATAAATTTCATGAAGATGATCATGGTGAGGTTGTGTCGGAGATAAGGAAACCTGACTTAGAACCATACTTGGGCCTGCACTATCCTGCTACCGATATTCCGCAGGCTGCCAGGTTCTTGTTTATGAAGAACAAGGTCCGGATGATATGTGATTGCCGTGCCAAACCAGTGAAGGTGTATCAAGATGAGAACCTGCAAACGGATCTGACACTATGTGGCTCGACCTTGAGGGCCCCCCACAGCTGTCATTTACAATATATGGAAAACATGAGTTCTATTGCATCGCTGGTCATGGCAGTGGTTATCAATGAAGGGGAAGATGAGGGGGAAGATGAAACTGAGCCTAACCAAAGGTCGCAGCAGCAGAAGAGAAAGAGGCTCTGGGGACTGGTGGTCTGCCACAATACTAGCCCAAGGTTTGTCCCTTTTCCTCTGAGATATGCTTGTGAGTTTCTGATGCAAGTTTTTGCTATTCATGTAAACAAGGAGGTTGAATTGGAAAACCAGATGCGTGAGAAGAACATCCTTCGGACACAGACATTGCTCTGTGATATGCTTCTCAGGGATGCTCCTTTGGGAATAGTGTCTCAGACCCCTAACGTGATGGATCTTGTAAAATGTGATGGTGCTGCGCTTTTGTATGGCAGTAAACTTTATCTGCTTGGTCGGACACCTACTGAATCTCAGATACGCGATATTGCCGTTTGGCTTTCAGAATATCACAAGGATTCTACTGGTTTGAGTACAGATAGTCTTTATGAAGCAGGATATCCAGGTGCACTTGCAATTGGCAGCATTGTCTGTGGAATGGCTGCTGTTAGGATTACCGCCAATGACATGCTGTTCTGGTTCAGATCTCATACTGCCTCTGAAATCCGATGGGGTGGTGCAAAACATGATCCTGAGGAAAAGGATGATGGAAGGAGGATGCACCCCAGATCCTCGTTCAAAGCATTCCTCGAGGTTGTTAAAACTAGGAGTTTGCCATGGAAGGATTTTGAGATGGATGCCATCCATTCTCTTCAGCTGATCCTTCGCGGATCCTTTAAGGAAGTACAAATTACTGGTACGGAGAACATTATTCATTCTCGAATGAATGATTTGAAGCTTGAGGGAATGAAGGAACTGAATGTGGTTACAAATGAGATGGTGAGGCTGATTGAAACTGCTAGTGCCCCAATTTTTGCAGTTGACATAAATGGTCTGGTTAATGGCTGGAATACCAAAATTGCCGAATTGACTGGTTTGTCAGTCGAACAAGTCATGGGAAAGCACCTGCTCACTCTTATTGAGGATTGTTCTGTGGAACGTGTGAAAAGGATGCTTTATCTGGCTTTGAATGGTAACGTTTTATTGATTTGCTTATTCTAGTTAGTTCTTTTAGTTTTGTGGATGTTTGTAAAAGACACTCAATCTTTAGTCATTTTTATTATCTTCATTTGTTAAAGTTCAAAAATGGATTGTCCTGCTGATTTCTGTTCCAGGTGAAGAAGAGCAAGAAGTGCAATTCCAGATGAAAACACATGGCCCTCAATATGATAGCAACCCTGTAATCTTGGTTGTGAATGCTTGCTCTAGCAGGGATCTGCATGACAGTGTTGTTGGAGTGTGCTTCATTGCCCAGGATATGACTGAGCATAAGTTGGTGATGGACAAATTCACTCGTATCCAAGGAGATTATAGAGCAATAGTACAGAACCCTAGCCCATTGATACCCCCCATTTTTGGGACAGATGAGTTTGGCTGGTGTTCTGAATGGAATGCAGCAATGACCAAGCTGTCTGGATGGGATAGGGAGGATGTGGTTGAAAAAATGCTGCTGGGTGAGGTTTTTGGCACACACATGGCATGTTGTCGGCTGAAAAATCATGACATGTTTGTAAACCTTGGCATTTTAATTAACAATGCAATGGTGGGCCAGGAAGCAGAGAAGTTCCCTTTTGGCTTTTTTGGACGTGATGGGAAGTATGTCAACTGTTTGCTTTCTGTGAGCAAGAAACTTGACGGAAAGGGATCAGTAACAGGAGTATTTTGTTTCTTGCAACTTGCTAGTCAAGAGCTTCAAAAGGCATTGCATGTGCAGAGGTTATCAGAAGAAACTGCTATGAAAAAATTGAAGGCATTGTCATACATAAGGCATGAAATTCAAAATCCTCTATCTGGGATCATTTTCTCAACAGGAATGCTAGAAGATGCTGACTTACCGGAAGAGAAAAAGCCATTTGTGGTTACGAGTATTGATTGCCAGCGTCAGCTTAGCAAGATCCTAGATGATGTAGATCTGCAGCGCATGATAGACGGGTAACCTCAAACTGCCTATGTCTACGATCATTTATTTTTCAAACATGTATACAAGTCCTATGATTTGAGATTTACTACTTTTGTGTGTGTGTGTGTCTGCGCAGCTGCTTGGATTTGGAGATGGTTGAGTTCACCCTTGAAGCTGTTCTGACAGCTGCAATAAGCCAAGTTATGCTCAGAAGCCAGGAAAAGGGCATCCGGATGATTCATGATTATGTGGAGCAGCCAGGTCTGAAATGGTTGTATGGGGATAATCTGAGGCTTCAACAAGTCTTTGCTAATTTCTTGTCAAATGCTGTGAAATTCACCCCAAGGAAAGGCCTCATAACAATTTCAGTTAATCTATTGAAAGATAGCCTGGGGAAAAGTGTTCATCTTGTACATTTGGAGCTCAGGTATTGTTTTCTCTTCCAGCCTTGTAGTTTGTTCAAAGTCAAGGACAACGTTAATGCATGTGTGAGCCTGTATGATACTTGTGTTTCAGCGGAATATCTGGAATTAAACAGCTTGCTAGATATGCCCCACCCTTACGATCATGCTTTTAGTTGGTGAAGGCTTTAACTCTTTCTTGATTGTTCATCCCAACAAATAACTACTGTTCCAAATTTCAATCGTGGTTTCATAATTGACTTTTCTGTAAGATGACATGGTCATGTTTTTCAATTCCATGATTGTACGAGGGCTTCAGCTGTGATCCCACACAATATCCTCCGTACCAAGACTAAATTTTACCAAAAGTTATGTTGGTCTTAAACAGGTCTTACAATAATGTCTGATCTGGCTTTATAGCTTTTTTGGTGGGTTTATTCAATGGTATCATATCTTGCTTCATGCTTTTTCCAATATAAAAGCACAACTTGTTTAAACTCGTAAAGTCTTAGTAACTTTATTGGCCAAATACTCTTGAAATTCTTTTGTGATGTAAAGCACAATCATGGTCCTGCTTTCTGCTAAGTAAACATGTCTTTAGTATCCCGTTTTGAGGATAAATTTTTTTAGTGTTACTAGCAGGTTGTGTGTGTGTCTATTGGAGCACAACTGAGTTTTCAAATAAAAATTAAGCAGTTGAATTTTTTGGTGAGATATCTACGGTATTGTTTGAAGGAAAAGAGATCAGATACTGTAAGAGTTTTTATTCAAAGATCTAACTATTGGAGACCACATGTTGTGGCCCAATCTTTTGTGACTTTGTGATATATTGTTGCAGTGTGTGCGTAAAAATAGATTGTCTCCCACGTCCAAACTTGCCGAATCATGTGTACTGAACTGAAGATGATCTGATTAACTGCTCTATGATGTTGCAGAATCATACATTCTGGTCGTGGAATTCCTGAGGAATATATCAGGCAAATGTTTGGAACTGATCAGTGTGAGGTTGAGGACGCCATTGGCTTGTCAATATGTCATAAAATACTGAAGCTAATGAATGGGGATGTGCAGTATCTTCGAGAAGCAGACAGGTGTTCTTTCATTATTTCCGCAGAACTTGCTCTTGTTCAGGAAGCTGTGAGGGCATAAGGCACGGAGGGAAAGAGGAGACCTTTTTTTCTTTTTTTCCTTTTAGACTCGGGAGATGCCATGTAGATACTAATGTTAGCACTTTGATTAGATTTACGGGCTTCTCTTGACGACATAATCTCTTTGTTGTATATGAACCTGGTTAATTTGCTATTTCATGAGCATGCTTGCTCATGTTCGGGTCCACTTTACTAAGAACGCGGTTGGCATGAATGCCCTTCTAGTTCGTTGCACTTACGTGGGTAAATGTACTTGTCTCTGATATAACAAGTTTTTCAGGGCACAATCTTCTGTACGTGTCAAACCTTGGTGATTCTTCAGACTGCAATAAGAATTAGCACCCCATTTTTTGCCCTTTTTTCCCTTAAATATTTTGGTGGTGCTTGTCACCTATCATGCTCGTTGTTCCAAATAAGATGCAGAAGTTCTACCCAACTAGTTTTAGTACCTTGTGTGGTCTCTTGTGTGGTCTCCTAGTAAATAGCATAATCTTGAACTTTTCTTCATTTTTTTTTTATATCAGGTTGAAACTTGAGTTCTTCCTGGCCCCTTTCTTGCTTCGTCTCTTGTTGTCGCTTCCCATTTAAATTTCAAAGTGGCCTTGGAAGAGGGGGGTTGGCTTGTTTAAAGTATCCTTCCTCTTTTACCAGGCTGCTTCGGCATGGCATGCGCAATATGGCTTTCTTGTGCGATGTGCATGCGCAATATGGCTTTCTTGTGCGATGTGTGCCTTTATTACGACCAAGATTTGGTTGGTTGGAGGGGAAGGGAGAAGGTTGACTAATTAAAGAGGAGAGAAAGGGAGAAAGTTTGTTTGGTTGCGAAGGGATGAAAGTGAAAGGAAGGAAAAAAAAAAAAAGAGAGTTTAGTGCAAATTCAATCCCTCTAAAATTAGAGGGATTGAGAAAGAAATAAAAAGAAAGGAAGGGATTAAGCATTTTCATTCACTTCTCTTCCCTTTCATTTCTCTTTCTTTTCCTCTCCCTCCCTTTCTCTCCAACCAAACAGGACTTAAAAGAAACATACAACTTCAAATCACTCATTTTCTTTGTTTCCTGCTCCTTTCTTTATGCCTGTTCTCGATCTGGTTCCGCAAACAAGGAATGGGTTCACATTTTATATTTGGTTTATATATAATGAATCGAATGTGAGAAGCACGTTTACACTTTTAAGTTGAATAAAAAATGCTGGTGTAGATTAAGATTTGGAATGTAGAAGGAAACATGAGAAGAATGTGAAGACTGTGAGTTTTAATTTTATCACTTTCGAAGCGAAACTGAACTGTTATTGCATATAAAGCATGTTTTTGCGCCAGCAGTCACTGCCGCCATTGAACCAGAGACCACTGGAGATGAAGAATCTGTACACCAAGACGAAGGGTAAGGTGCACCCTTCCCCTTCACTGACTACTCATTCTTTTTCTGCTGCTTGTGGATGCTGTGTCAGTCCTGAAGGTGCTGCCGGCAGCCATCCGCGATGATGCCCTCTCGGGTTTCTCCCCGCCTCCCCCTCGACGACGCCATTTTGGGTTCTCCCTACCTCCTGACTCTCGAGTTACGCCACCCCTCTGGCCGCCCGTAGGGGAGAGTATCAATAGGGTGCGAATCTGGGTCGCACCCCACCTGCATCAGCACCGGCGTCGTGTCGACGCGGGTGCGTCACCAGGGTTGCCGCACCCTGGTGACAGAGATTTCTTAAAAGCATGTTTTTGAGAGAAAAAAATCTTAATTTAGGTGGGAACATGAAAAACATTGAAACATAAACGGATCTTCACACTGGTACAGGATAATTGTCAATAAATAAAAAGAATATGACCAAGTATCTCTGAATTAAAAGGGTGGAAGCCTATGTCTTGAAAAATATCGGCTTGGTACATGTAATGGAATTTTCTCAATATCATGTGCAGTAGAAGCGAGCAGGAGCGCGAATGGGAAGCGACTTTTTGGAAAGAGAAAGTGAGCTTCCAATTCGCTTCCCGGTCACCGTGGAGCGTGACGGTCGCCCGCGAGGCGTACCCGCCCCCAACACCAAAGAGCGGCTCGAGTTCGCGTCTTTCCGCCTCTGCCTTAACACCGAAGAAACGAAAATTTCTTAATGAGGGCCTGACAGCCATATGCTTTTCTTCTCGAAGTCTCCTGAATCTCCGCTGCACGTACTCGCGCTTTCAAGCTCAGGGAGGAAGGCACCGCCCTATCTTGGAAGCAAGAAGAAGGAGGAGGAGGAGAAGAGGCAGAAGAAGGATGGATGGTGTAGTGAGGAGGTCGTCCAGAGGGATGCTTCCGTTTCTGGCGCTAAACGTCGCAAACGAATTCTATCGCCTCGAGCGGAAGCCCCCAGTCACGGCGGGGCTGCTACTGGCCAATACCCTCATCTACCTGAGGCCCGGCGTACTCGATGCCCTACTCCCCACCATAGATGAGGTCTGGTTCAATCCCCACATCATTGTCAAGGTTCGTCCTCTCTTTTCCTCCGCAATACTTTTCTGGCTTGCCTTTCTTCCTTCCTTTGCTTTGGTTTATTTCCTTTCCCCTTTAGGACTTTAGTCTTTAGGGGAAGAGCTCGACGTATTATTTTGGCGTAGCGATTGTTGACGGAGTATGCTTTGTTTAGCCCCTACTGCCGGAGAAAATTAAGATACTGAAAAAGAATTCATCGAACTTGGGCATCCTCATTTTGTCGAGGCCGGTTGCTCGACATTTTCGTTCTTTGTTCTGGTGTTGAGTGAAGCTTGTTCGGATCGTTGTTGCTCTTTTTTTAGACTGGTTTCGTCTTCCGCAATCCGTCCTCATGTCTTTTCTTATCTCTTATTTTCTTATTTCTCTCTTCTTTTCGTTCGTCTCGGATAATTTTTTGTTGTTTTGTCGCGACGTTGCTTGAAAATTTCATTAAACTTGAGGATTCGAAAGAGCAGGAGAGGTATATTCTTCATTTGCAGGGGAGAGATTGTCTCTTTTTTTTGCTTTCATCATTCACAGATTGATTGATTTATATTCCAACATTGGTGGAAATTCTGCCCCATGAATATTTGGGAAAAGAATATTTATATAGGAGTAGAAGAAGGGTTTATGTGACCAGCTGAACAACAGGTGTGTAATGTATGTTGTTCTGAAGTCTATGTTCTCCTCTTTTCGTGCATTTCATTTTGAGTCATTTCAACTTAGAAGATTTTAACGTCATTCAACTATGAACAAATTTAGAATTGGGAACGGCTGCCAAGTACATCTCTTCTAGCATTAGTGACTGTCGTCCAAATATTGAAGGGCATGATATGCGTGCGGAGTTTTTCTTATATAGGATCTGCCCAGTTCATGCAGCATCGATTAATCAGCTTGAGAGATTTAAAAGCCTAAACTACTGTCTGAAATGTTGTATTCGAGGAGAATATGAACAGGATCGTTGTGAGGGGGAAATGCTACTGATTCTCTAATTCACATCTCAAACGGATTTGTTAGTGGAGCAAATTTAAGTCATAGTTTTGTGCTGAGTCTGTTGACTGTCTACTACGCTTTGCAGTTCGTGCATGTCCCTTTGGGTAGTACACTATGTTGCAGAGCAATCACTGGTTTCCCTTGTGCTTTTCTGGCTTAAGATCTGCATTCATAAATTTTATGTTTCGTTTTGAAATGTTACGCTTTATAGTTCTATTTGGGAAATATTAAACTATATAAAGTTCCATAGAGCATGTAGAGCTGTCACCACATCAGATAACAGGACCTAAAAGTACTAAAAGAAGTTGATAATAGTAATCCTTTCAAGTCATTACCTTTCATCATGCAGCGAAAACTTCTCTTCATCAACTTCTATCCCCGCAAGCGCACTGCTCAGACTTTCCTTTGACGTGGGAAAAAAAGAACAAGGGTCGTTCCCAAAATCTTTTGAGAATATTGATTTCACATTTTATTGTCATTGACAACCTTTTCCCATTCAGAACATATTTGCAATTTTGCAAAATTTTCGGTTTGATTATTTGTTTACACATTAATGAAGCGGTACAGAAAAAGACTTAGGGTATGCTTAAGATAAAAAGAAATCACCTTCTGCTTTCAAGTCAAGATGAAACAACGGTCTGATTGGCTTTCCATGTCCTGAGGGTACTCATCTTTGATCCAGCATAAGGAGTAAAAAATTGAGCTGAAATCTGCCAGGTGTGTTATATTGACTAGAAGATTATCTAGATTTGGTTCAGATGTTGTTACCATTGAACATTATGAGTTTGTTTGGTAGCATAGAACACAACATTTTGAGAAGCCTAGCATTCCAGGAGCACGTGCGGTTCATGCCCACGCAAACAAGGGAAGAGGAACATGGCGTTCAATCACCAATTTGATGTTCTGCTATTGCTTGGTAGAAAGGTGTCCATCCCGCAGCATGCAAACACAAGCCAAGGCTGGTGTGCAGCATGCAGCACCATTCCTGCATTGCCATGAACGGCTAACAAGATCTACATAGTTCTAAATTCTAATTGCTTATTTAGATTCCCAACTGGCTGGAGATCACATGCCAGTTCTAAATTTATGCTTTATCCTGGCCCTACCTTTGGATGAACCAGAGCTCCTATAAAGACTAGCAGTTGAAATGGATGAAACCTAGCCCTTATACATATAACCTTTCTTAGCACAGATGGAGGGTATGGGACATCACGTATTTTCAAGGTCATCCCCCCAAATAGCTATTTCCGCCCAGCAGAGCGCCTCCGATCGATTGCCCGGTACACGTCGCACCTTAGGAAAGTCCGCTTGGGATAGGCATGATAGCGGAACCAAATGTTGAGGTTTGGTTTCAAAGGCGTCCGTTATAGATCTATGGCCTGTGTTAGATGCATATCCAGTTCCTAGGCCTTTCTCACCCTTACGGCTTTTTTTTGTGTGGATTTTTTCCATGATCAACCACAATTTTAGTGGACAATTTAGGTTGAGATCTCCAATGGAACATAGTGAACATGGATAAATGTGGTGTGAGGTGAATACGTGATGCTGTATCCAGGCCCTCTCTCAGTGAAATTGCAGCAAAAACTGGTGAAATCAGCTATGCACATTGACAGCTGAATTACCTGGTTTGATGAAAAATGACACGAAGACACTTGGTGTGAGAAAACCAGGCAATGGAAATTTGAATGCACGCAAGCACAGAAATAACCACTAATTGTTTCATGATCATCATCTGGACCAAACTATCATTGAGCAGATGAATGAGAATGATGATTTAACATATTGCAGATTTGCTTAGGATCAATACATTTTATCATTATACCTTTAATTTCTTGCATGTGGTCACATGTTCAGTGATCGTATGCATAGTTTTCTGTAAATCATTTACGTTTCCTTTTTGGATGTAGTTTAGTCATTACATGGAGATATGATCTTTAGAGAAATTTGCCATTATCTCCTTTATCTTTCTTAACTTATTTTTCTTGCAGAATCGGGATCTGAAGCGTTTCTTCTTATCTGCTTTCTATCACATGGGCGAGTCCCACCTTGTCTACAATATGCTATCATTGCTGTGGAAGGGGGTTCAACTGGAAATTTCAATGGGAAGTGTTGATTTTGCATCTATGGTAGCAGCTTTGCTCGCCATGTCTCAAGGCATCACGCTTGCCCTAGCAAAAATGTTGGTACTGTTTGATTATGATAAAGCCTACTACCAGGAGTACGCTGTTGGTTTCTCGGGCGTGCTTTTCGCCATGAAGGTGGTACTCAATTCTCAGTCGGATGATTATACTTATGTCCATGGGCTGATTGTCCCATCACGCTATGCTGCATGGGCTGAACTTGTTCTCATCCAGATGTTTGTGCCAGGAGTTTCATTTCTTGGCCATCTGGGGGCATACTTGCTGGTATGCTTTACCTGCATTTCAGAGGGGAACGTATCAGATCAGATCCTCTTACTATACTGCTTAGAAAGGTCGTTGGCGTTTTAAGTCGTCCTGTCCGGTACATCAAGGACTATTTGACAGGCCAACGCAGACGGACCTTTGGCAGGGGGAGTGTTGGAAGAACAAGGAGTGATGCTGTGTGGCGATGCCCAGTTTGTACATTTGATAACGCCGTTAGCTTGAGGAGGTGTGAAATGTGCGAGACACCAAGGGAAGGTGGTGCTTTTCCAACCAATCGGAATCGTGAGCTGTCAGCAGAGGAGCTCCGCAGGAGGAGACTGGAGAGGTTCTCCAGCTGAAGCATGCACAACAGGTTGGAATCAAGTTGACCTGGAGGCATCTTTTACCGGTTTCTTGTGAGGGGAATTTGGGTTTGCAGCTGACTTTGGTAAAGATTGGCTTCCATGGCAGGGGTTTTTGGGGGTCTTTTTTTGGTTTTAAATAAAAAAATTTATTATTGCATATCTGCTGAAGTCTACATCTGTACAAGCTGTATAAAACATGGTTATATGACAATTATATGGGGGTTTGTTGACCCCATCAATATGGGATATATGTTGTCCGTTTTGAGCTCTTGAATCGTAAAATGAAATCGATATTTTCAAGTTGAAACATATAAGGGTTCATCTCCAGAAACAAAATGCAAGTTTGGTACTTAAGGAGCAAGTTTGGTAGTTAGAAAATGAGCAAGGTTTTAACTCTTTATTGAGCAGTACTTAGATTACTAAATAGCACAAGCAAGCGGTTAAACTTTTCCAGACATATATTATTGATGTCATTGACTTGTCATGAATAAAAACTATTTTCAGTCCGACCGCTCGCAGGATCAGGTCAAGGCTCTAGAGTTCGATTGAGTATGACAATTGACAAGTTAGGAAGCGTGATCAGGTCTCTTGTCATAATTATTCATAAGAATGGTTTCAGTTCATGAGTGTCAGGCGAATAGCATTTAGTTGTGGCTTTTGGTTTCGCAGCAATGCTCAGTTTCACTTTGGTAGTGTTTGATGGCTAGGGATTTTAGAATTGAAAATATATTTCTGAAAATATATTTTCTGGAATAAAGTAATGAGAAAAATCTTTCCAATTCCTATTTTGATGTGTGTGTGATGACTGAGAAATATATTTCTAGAAATGTATTTTTGTGTTTGATGATAAAGAAATATATTTTCAAAATAATATTTCTCTGTTTGTTTGATAATAAGGAAACTGGCAACCTTATGAACATCAAACATCATGATTGAAGAATACATATTGACTTCCAGCTTTCGAGTAAAAATCAGGAAAACATGCATAATTTCTGAATAACCAGGAGAGGAGACAAGACTTGACGAATTTGCCAGGTGTATTGCATTAGTATAACATGTACTAGGAATTATATGACAAGAATACAAACGTGTAAGGAGTATGACAACAATATAATATACACCAGGAATTATAAGAGAATAAGACAACAAGCACGTAAGGCTTATGCCAAAAGTTCACACTTCACAGGTTCACAAGATTGGTTGAACCTTTGTACAGCTTGAGACATCCATTCTGAAATATTATCTGAACCCCCAAATGGAAATATAGCAGAGAAAACAATCTGTTCTGAGGCCACTCGCTTCTTAACAAAATGGTTGGTTTCATCCAGAAGATATTAACTGCAAATATTATCCCTGCATACTCCTCATCTAATTACCAACCTTTTTATCCTCTTCCTCCCCAGCAAACCTGTGCCAAAACCAATGCATCCTCCACACACGTGCCACACACGTGCCATCTGCTCAATAGGGATGTCCTTCGTCTCTGGTAGGAACAGATAAACAAAGCCAGTCATCACCACCACCCACACAGAAAAGAAGAAAAAAATGCCAGACTTCATGTGACAAAGCATAGCCAAGAAGGTCTGCGCGATCAAGAAGGTGAAGGTGAAACTCACGGCAATAGTAATACTCTGACCTGCTGATCTGATCTCAAGTGGATAAATCCCACTACGCACCAGCCAACCCAGAGATCCCCATGATATTCCAAATCCGGAAACGTAAATACCAATCAACACCAACACCAAATATGAATCAGCTTTGCTCAGAGCACCATGGTCACCAAGCTTTTCTGCCATGATTGCACCCACAGCTACCTGTGCACAAAGCATCAGCATGCCTCCGACTATAAACAGAGCCCTCCGGCCAAATTTATCGACAATTAACATCGACAAGAAGGTGGTGACAAGCCCTGCTCCTCCTGTTACTACAGAGCTCATAAGAGAACCACTTTCTCTGATCAAACTTATGGAGGTGCAACTCCATGTTTCCAACATAGCTTTCTAAGTTTTACATTCAGGCATCTCTACACATTGGAATATCTCCCAGAATTATGTATTCGTCAAGGATAATGGCTTCAAAGCCAGAAGGCTCAATGGTGTTGCTCATGGCAGCAGAGAGACGAAGCCAGAAGGTTCAATGGTGTTGTCTAAGGATAAAAATTAACTGACTCAAAACAATAGATAGAAAACAAATAAAGAATGCATCATGTGAAGTATGCAAAATCAACTAAAAGTGCCCAAACGCTACCTGGAAAAGTAGAGCAAATTAAGAGCAATTACATGGAAATGAATAGAAGCAAACTACCATCACAAGAACATAGATCATAACAAAGTCAACAAAAAAGCATTTTCAACTCCATTACCTGGCCATGATACAAAAATGGCCCAAACGCCACCAAAAACGAAGAGACCACCACCGCCCCCATAAGAATCAGCCTCCTCAAGAACCCTCCAAAGCGCCATTTACCCAACCAACGGTAATGCCTCAACAAATACACGAAATAAACAGGGTCCGCAACCATGAAGAGATGCTTGAAACATATTAACACAGCAAAAAAAATCCCCCCAATAAATCCCGATTACCGTCCTCGAGGAACGACAGGGAAATCATCAGAATCCCCGAGAGGAACCCATTATACTGGAAATGCACATGGTCCACAATCAACAGAGCAGGCGACCACAACACGGCGACTAGGATCAAGGCACATATCGTTGAGGGGAAGACATTCCGGGCAATCCGTGAAATGCCCAAGAAGAGGATGAGATCGGCGATGATGACGGTAGGTCTTCGGAAGTACACGACGGAAGGGGTGGAATAGTTCAGGCCCAGCGTTTCTTCTTCCTCTGCTGGACGCTGTGCGTGAGGAGATGCCCAACGCTGGTGAGACGATGACGCTGTGCAGGAAGAAGACAACGCTGGGCGTGAGGAGAGGAAGACGACCCGACCCACTCCCGGGCTCGGGCCCCTGGTTCGACGGATCCCAACCCGCCCCCTAGCAATTTCGGTTCCAATCCTAAAAAGGCTAGGAACCAGGACAATCATCTCATTAAAGCCTTCCTTTATAAGCCCTTCAAGATCCCTCACAATCTTCGATACAGGACTAAACATCTGGGGTGTTACAATCCACCCCCCTTAAGGCACACGCGTCCGCGCGTGTGGGACCCTAGGTCCGAATGTTGAAACTGCTCTGATACCATTATAACAACCCGACCCACTCCCGGGCTCGGGCCCCTGGTTCGACGGATCCCAACCCGCCCCCTAGCAATTTCGGTTCCAATCCTAAAAAGGCTAGGAACCAGGACAATCATCTCATTAAAGCCTCCCTTTATAAGCCCTTGAAGATCCCTCACAATCTTCGATACGGGACTAAACATCTGGGGTGTTACAATCCACCCCCCTTAAGGCACACGCGTCCGCGCGTGTGGGACCCTAGGTCCGAGTGTTGAAACTGCTCTGATACCATTATAACAACCCGACCCACTCCCGGGCTCGGGCCCCTGGTTCGACGGATCCTAACCCGCCCCCTAGCAATTTCGGTTCCAATCCTAAAAAGGCTATGAACCAGGACAATCATCTCATTAAAGCCTCCCTTTATAAGCCCTTGAAGATCCCTCACAATCTTCGATACAGGACTAAACATCTGGGGTGTTACACACATGGTCCACAATCAATAGAGCAGGCGACCACAACACGACGACTAGGATGAAGGCACATCTCGTTGAGGGGAAGACATTCCGGGCGATCCGTGAAATGTCCAAGAAGAGGATGAGATCGGCGATGATGACGGTAAGTCTTCGGAAGTACACGACGGAAGGGGTGGAATAGTTCAGGCCCAGCGTTTCTTCTTCCTCTGCTGGACGCTGTGCGTGAGGAGATGCCCAACGCTGGTGAGACGACGACGCTGTGCAGGAAGAAGACAACGCTGGGCGTGAGGAGAGGAAGACGACGACGGTTCTGGGCGTGAGGTGCTGGGCGACGGACGATGCCCATTCCCCTTTTTTCTTCCTCTTTCCCCTTTTCTTCCCTTCTTCCTCTTTCCCCTTCTTCTGCTGGACGTTGTGCGTGAGGAGATGCCCAACGCTGGTGAGACGACGATGCTTGCTGGACGTTGTGCGGGAGGAGATGCCCAACGCCGACAACGCTTGCTGGACGTTGTGCGTGAGGAGAGGAAGACGACGACGGACGACGCTGCTCCAACGGGCAGAAAAAAAAAACCAGGAAATATCTTTCCACCCCTCCGGGTGGAAATATATTTCCGGAAACATTATTCCGGAATCGACCTGAACGGTCGAAAAAATAATTCTGCGTTTGATACCGAGGAATTTTTTTAAAAATTTGAATAATATTTCCTGAGCTACAGTAGAATTCTTACGTATCAAACACTACCTTTATGTCAACCTCGTAAGATCCTAGTTAAAGATCATGAATTTGAAATCCTTGGAATCTAAAATCTTACTGTAATATCTCAATCAAACACCAGAGGAAAAACTCTCACTATCTAAATGGTTTTTTACTTTTTGGTGCCACGAGAAGATCCTCTTCCACTAGGGCCCGTTTGATTGCAGAGATAAAACGAAAAGAGAGGGGGAAAACTGTACGGTGGATGAAATTTCACCCGCCCGTACTCACGGCTTATCAAACGGGGTGAACTTTCACCTGTTTCTCGTTAAAGCGGACGGGTGAAAGTTCACCTGCTCAAAAGTCCGACCTGTGAGGTCGGACTTTTGAGCGGGCGAAATTTCACCCGCTCAACGGCACGTCGCTTTTGGTTCTCCCGCGTCAAAGCCCCTGCCCCGAGGTTTGTGGTGCCAAAACTCTACCGCCGAGATATCGCCTGAGGAAACAAAGGAGTGAGCGCCGAAACTCACTACCGGATTTTGCAGACGACGTTTTCTTCACTGCCTGATTGTCGGTGCAGCCCTTCCCTGCCACAGAGAGGGCTAGATGCAAGGATCAGTGATCGGACAAGCTGGACGGATGGCGAGCCATTGAAGCCCATCTTCCCCTTTGCCCTATGACGCTCCCCTCTGCCCTCCGACGCTCCCCTCTGCCCTCCAGTCATCCACACTCCCCTATGCTGTTGCTGGTTTCCCCACCCGTTGAAGCCCATCTTCCCCTCTTTGCTGGTTTCCCCTTCTGTTGAAGCCCATCTTCCCCTCTTTGCTGGTTTCCCCAACCGTGGATGCCATCTTCCCCTTTATTGCTGCTTTCCCCTCTCGTCGACACCTTCTTCCCCTCTCTTCTCCTCGGGTTCTCGTTCCTCTCCTCTCGCAGTTCTATCGCTCTCTCCATCCTATCCCGTTTTCTCTCGTCTTTTCCTTGTGCTGCCTCTTCCCCTTTCCTCTCTCGGTCTCTCGTTCCTCTCCTCTCTCACTCTCTCCATCTCAACGAACAATTCAAAGGCTCCCTGATGTCTCTCAACTGAATGGCGGTGATCATTCCTCCCGGGTTGCCGCTGCTATGGCTGCATGTGAGCTGAAGAAGCGAGAGTCAAATGGTTCACTTCCTTCGCTACCACAGAGAAAAATTGCTAGAGGAAACTTGCCCCCACAAAGAATTCAACCAGACACTGTTGGTAGTCGTCTTCTTCCGCCTCTAAGTCTCCACGGTTTCTCGTTGATACCGCTTGCTGGACTGAGCAACGTGAATAGAAGGGTTTGTCTCTTTAATTGCATTATGCCTCTTTCTGGTTTTGTTTTCCACCGTTTTGTTCGTCATTCTAGTGCATTCTTGATTTCTTTCAGGAGGAAAAAAAATTTTGTCGTGGTCCTGTTGTTCATGTTTCTCTGTCCCTTTCAGAAACGCCCAAATGAAGACTCTTTCTTTGTTTTTTGGCTTCTCCAGTAGATGCCCCCACATCTTCATATTGTTTTGATGCTGCATGTGCTGATTGTCTTTCTCATCAGAATTGCCTCTAGATTCCATAGTTGATTATTTTTGAATGCTATGTTGGCTTGATTTAGGGTTCTCCTTTTGTTCTCAATTCTGTATCAGCATATTGTTTAATTGTAGAATGCTTACGGAGATCCGCGTAAAAGTTATGTTAGTTGAAGAGCCACTATTGTTTCTTCATACATACAATTTCTTTAAATTGATTTTAATCATTATCTAATATTTCTGTTGTTAGGTTCACATTATTTTGGGGCTTTGACATATAGAATGGGTTATATGTTGATTCACATATCCAACAAATTTGATTCTTAAATTCAGGTTTCCAAACTATAAGCACATATATATATTCTTACGGAAGCCAATTAGTTTTGAAAAAATTTTCTTCATTTTTCTACTTTGTACATCAAACATAGTTAAATTTATCACGTTAAATTATTCTTGTACATCAAATAAGAGATGAGGGAGAAATTCTCTAATTTTTTTTAAAAAAAAATGATAAATTTACCCCAGTTTTGAGAATTTCTCAAACAAAAAGAACGAGGAAGAAGGGACGGATGCAGATGAGGTGCTGAACTTAGACGGCAACACGTGGACAGCAGATATCGCTCTGATGGCTTTGCTCCTTCGACATTCTGTGGAGGGAAATAAAGGCGTAGTACGTCGAGAAATTGTCAGGCCAGCGGGCTAGCTAGCTAGGCACCCATGGCTTCCGCTCAGATGCTCCACACTCTCCAGTGCTTAATTGATCAGAAGAGCCTCATCCTCTCCAATGGATCTCTTAATTCGAGGTCCCATCTCCTCCCCTTCTCAAACACCGGCAGCCCCTGCCAGCGCAGGCGAATCGACAGGCTATCGCCGCCAAGGGCCTCCCTCAAATTCGACCTCTCGCAGCTAATGGGCGGCAGAGGCCTTTGCAACGGAGAGGCAGGACTCGAGCGAGAGCTCACTCAAGAGAGAAAAAGCGAGGAGGAGGATGCTACCACCCACGCTTTCGAACCAGAAAAGGAAGAAGCAGGGGACAAGAAAGAAACGCGCATTCTGTCTTCCTTTGGTCTTAAGGAAGACGCTTTCGAGAAGGAGCTGCTTGGATTCACCGGAGGTTTCCCAGGTGGGGAGAAGGGTTTGAAGCAGTTCATTGAGAAGAACCCGCCTCCACGAAAGGAAGCCGGTTCTGGTAAGGGGATTCCCGGAGCGAGACCAAAGGCGCCGGAGTTGCCCATTTTGATGCCCGGAATGATCGTCATTGTGACGAACAAGGATAACCCGTTTTACATGTATAGTGGGATAGTCCAGAGAATCACCGATGGGAAGGCAGGCGTGTTGTTTGAAGGCGGTAACTGGGATCGACTCATCACTTTCGAGTTGGGAGAGCTCGAGCGTAGGGAGAAGGGCCCTCCAATGGTTAACCCCAAGTCCGCTGTTCTTGAAACAATGGCGGAACAATGATCTGCGTTTTCGTGGTATGCCTTAGTTTTCGTTTTCTTGGTCCAGTGTTGCTTGCCATATGCGGCGATGCTCTTGTCTTGTTGGATATAGGTGAACTTGTTTCTTTTTATGTTCAAACGGTTAGCAGAAGGATTGCAATCAAATTGTACATCTTGTGCTTTCTTCTATTGTATAATTATCTGTATTGGGTTGTAAAATTGAAGATTCGCCTGTTTCCTATCTTTGCCTGCAAATCCTTTTTCAGTGCACAAATGTTAAACCAGAGTAAAGCAATAATAGAAGGAAAAGACAAACTGATAGTAGTTGTCTCGTTTCTCCACGGAAGTGCATGTTGTCGCCGTTCATTTTCCAGGATTTCTGTATGAGACATTCTTTTCTTTCCCTTTTCTTTTTCTCTTTCAAAAATAGGTTCTAGCAATATTCATATTACACCGACGGGATGTTGTTGGCAATGAATATCTCCATTTCTGTTTCTTTTATTTTTTTTATGGATACTGTAGGCTGAAGGCTTTAATAATCTAGTTTAGCAGTGGGAAAGGTGGAGAGAAATGCTTCAGGATAGTGTAGAGCTGGTCTTTTCTGGGGACTTCTGCTTGCACCTTTCACATGCAAATATGATGAAAATCAAATGTGGAGCGGAGAGTGTAATCACAGGGTTACAACATGGCATGGCTAAGTGGATCAGATATGGTTCTTTTTCACGTTTCTGATTCATTTACAGCTACGGCCATTTTTGCATTTCCGCAAACCAGAACGAGAGTGCCTCTACCGAATCATTTTATACATTGCGACCGTATACATGTCCTTTGACTTCTCAAAATGGCCTCGTGTGAGCAATTCTTGGCAAATATGAAGAACGATTCACGTTGTGCGCTAAGGACATGTCCTATGAGGTAATTGTAGCAATCTTTTGACCAAGATTGATGTTTTTGTTCCTTTGAGATGTATCTTTGCAAGCATGTTTTTGTTCCTTCGCACTTTACTACCCAAGGTCCGTTAGGAATTAAATATGTGGTAAATAGAGAAATTATATGTGGCGGTTTCAGTCAGTGGTTGATGCCAATTTAATAAATTTGTGCTTCTGTGAGCGTAACTATTGTAATGCATGCTTTCAAGATCGAATTGCGTTTCTACCTTACTCTTTTAAAAACTTTTGAATTCTGACTTCTGAGGATTCTTCTTGAACGAGATTGCAAGCGGACGATCTATTATCTCAACTGACTTTAGTAGTGTATCCCAGTAGGCATCGTAGGTTTCTACTGTGGACTTTGCTTAGGCATACTGGCGTAGCTGAAATATTGAATGATACTATGTTTAGATTCTGTGAGGTAAGCTTTTACAGATAAGGAAAATTCTTCTTGATGCTGGTATATGCATAAAGGAAGCAATTTAAGGTGGAAAGGCCATGGTTTTTTAGTACGCTGACATTATAAAGACTAAGGTTTCATAAATACTTAGAAAGTTCTTGACGATTGATGACATTGATAAATGTTGGGCGGATAATTTGGAAGTGATGGTTATTGTGAGGGTGACGCCAATGTGTAAGAAGAAAGAAAAGGCAGGATCCTTGGTGGTTCTTTTAGCTCTATGTTAGTGACCAATGGAAGTTCCATTCTCACATTTTGTTGCAATTCTTTCTCTCTCTCTCACTCACTCAGTCTCTCTCTCTCCTAGTGAAAATACATTGCATAAATACTTGTTGCTGGGTACAGCTTTTTTTTTTTTCCATGTTGTTTACTTGCAGGCCTCAGGTCCTTGTGCATGAAAGAATCAATAACAACATTTCTTCTGTTCGTTTTTAGGCGCAGGGACAGAGCCAAATAGGGGATAAGGGGCATAGTGTGCCTGGATTTTCAGAAAGTTAAGAAATTATTGCTTTTTCCAGAAAACCCATATACCCCCCTTAAAGTTTGCAGAATATTCGATTGGGCACCCTAAAGTTTACAACAAAAAGTATAATTCTGCGCCCTGCCCTGAAATATTTTTCTGGTTCTGCCACTGTTTTTAGGCGACCGTTTTGCAGAATTTCTCCCATAGATCTCAAAACAAATGCATATAGGACTTACAAATCATGAATATGAAAGCGTGTAAGCGTTTTAACTTCATCTTGTCCATACTATCTCAATGTTTGTGTTACCTCAGTAGCCATGCCCTCGTCTCTTTTAACTGTAACTGCTCTTTTCTAGGTCTAGTTTCCAGGACTTCCCTGGCTATCAGAAGGATGAATGGCTGTTTTATAACAAAGCTTCAATTTTTTGGTCAAGAAAAGAGTATACTGATCAGAGGCCATTCTTTATCAAATCAACCACTTGAGATGTGGTTTTCATCAAAAAGTTTGTGAAATGGTCAACTTCAAAAAGGAGCAGAAACATAATCAGCTTCATAAACGAGCAGGAAAGAAAATACTGTTGTTTCTTCTTAATTGTTATTTATCCTCTTCGACACCTATATCTTTATGTCATCTAGTTTTCTCGTTTGTTCTTAGAAAAGAAAATGCTGTCAAAAACTGCAATGGCCCTGGGGCGATTCTTTGAGATAATCTAGATTCTCGGACTTCCATGTTTCTGGCCGATTTAACTTTTGGGTCTAGTACCATGAAATTATTTAGCTATCCCATGTTTCTCATTCTATTTAGTCAAAATTTGACGGTTTTGTTCTATTATTGTATCTTTCTAGTGCTCGCATCTTTCTTTCCCCTTCTCTTCCCGTTTTCTTTCGGACTTGGGGATGCCTGTCTTGATAATGTCTTGTATCATCACTTCAATCCTGTCCCTTCGTTTCTCCAAGTGGCGTTGCCATGAGGGTGATGTGAGATGCATCTATCTGTGGGACAACTAGGTTTAAAATAATACAAATTAATTAGCAATCAATGATCTGCCGTGGACAAGTCAACTTTCAGAACTTCAAACTGCCTGTTGAAGTTTATCTTATTATTTTGCTGTCATGGTTCCTGTAACTTGCACCTCCCATCAACTTCAATTCCTTTATAATTGTAGTATTAATCTCTAATGGATCTTTATATGTCATAGGAGAAACGGCTCATTTTAGCTGAAAGACCTGTTTGCAATTATATAGCAACAAAGTCACAAACACCTCTTCTTCCGGAACTGCTTGAAGTCGATAAGAGTCACCTCTTCTTCGACGACTGCGTTTTGCAGAGGGACAATACTCTTTCATTTCTGTTGGTATCAAAAAATTTGAAGTTACAATGTGCTAGATACCTCTCCTTAACATTGTGGAAAGAAAGCCGCTTTAGCAGTTGTAGACCTCTGGTACTGATGAAGGATGGTCATGTCGACATGAGAGGCGGAAGTTGCAGGCTGCAGCGTGTCGAAGAGATGACTGACTCTTTCTTCCTCCGGCATTACTGCTACTCGTATATCCCAGCTGTGCAGAAAGCGACCTGGCAGAGACTAATGCGGAAGAAAGGACTTTTAACTATTCAAGTCTTCACAGATGCCAAAAGAAAAAAAAAACAAAAATCTATTAAATGTTAGAGCATTGGAAGAAACTTGAAGTCACGCCGTAAGAGATGGCTACTATATTACTTCTGTAGCCAACTGAAGTCATGCTTCAGGTTGGGGGGACCTGCTTTTCCTTTTTAAAACTGCATGAGGCACGCCATTCCTCTATCTCCGTAAAGAGAGAATAAGTGGTTGACCAAAAACTGATAATATTCACGCTCATCTTTCACGCTTCATTACTTGCTTTTATATTATTTGTACGAAATCTGTCCCCTCGAAATATCAAGCGCAATTTAACGTACCCCTTACCTGCAGTGGCGCTGCACATGGTCATGCCCGATGGCATGCTGCCATAAAACTGTCTCCTTTTCGCTTCATCCAGTGCCTCTCAAATTCTCCATCAAAGAAGTTCAAAAAAAATTTCCATCTCAAACGCAGAAGTATGAAAACAAGAGCTGGTTGATCAAACCGGGTTTTCAGGTTATTGAAAAGAGTAGGTCGATTAATTTCCTTCGTCCTTGGAAAACTCCAAAGAAACTTGGTGTTTGCTAAAGTAAAGTGATATCCCAATCTCTTGGAGTTTTTGCCTTTTTAAAATCAAAAAATGGTTGGGAACTTATCCCCTCATCGAAAAGTAAAGTGCCCATCCCAGCAACTAAAAATATTCTATCGACTATCCATGATAACTATATTAATCATCACGAGCTTAGTTGTTAAGGACATTAATTCATTAGGAAAATACATCAGACGTCAGATTTCTGGTAGCGTCTGTGCCCTCCTGCGAGTGTGTGCCCGTTTTACTTATAGCGATGCTAATAAAGTTAGTCTCTCAACCTATATATAGATGAAGTCGAGCATATTTTATTTTCACTAGATAAGGTTTTTAAAATCCTGAAATTTTTTATGATAAGGCATGGTTCAGGCAGCAGTGAAAACAGTATAATAAGACGTCCAAATTTCTAGGAGTGGAATATTGTGACAACTGATCACATCAAACGCACAAAAGAAACAATTTGTTCGTAGATGCTGCTTGTTGGGAACAAAATTAATCTCCCGATGGAGTCACGAAGGCAACTTTTCAAGTTCTCATATTCAAAGGGTTGGCAACCTAACTAAATCTCTCGTTGCACACTCCTCACCTATAAAAACCAAGCAAATGATTCTTTGATGGGTGGTTTGAAAATAACTTCTGCAGGCGTATTTTTTGCACAATCTAGTGCATGCAATAAATAGGGAGACAAAAACTAATTAGTTTCCTCGGTTGTAAATCATGAACAATGGAAGACGGGTGGAAGTTTTTATACTGGCCCGGGATGTGTTCATTCTTGCAACGCTTTGAGGGAAAGAAGGAGACCACATTACAGCAAAGCAATGATAGATAATGATGCTAATGAACGATGAGCTGTAGAAGGCAATGCAAGTAGTCACAGAGCCTCTTAAAGATGACATCAAATGTGGCACACGCGTCTTTATTGATCAACTTATTGCTGTCTGACAATCACTCAAAAGACAGGGAACAGAGAGAGGAAGTTAGAACATTACAATACCAAATAGAAAAGAAGAAAAATCCTTGGACCCATTCAGCAGAGATGCTAGGTCTAGCCATTGCCGTCTCAGCTTGGTGCAAATCTGCCCCTGATCTTCTCGACTTGCCCGGTTCCAATATGGAAGGCCTTAGCCAGGACTGAATCAGGAACCGGTGGTGAGGACGCGAAGAGGGTGGCAGCGATGGACTGCGTGCCCGGCAGCTGGCTGTTGAACGCAGCGATCACCGCGGCGGGAGAGTCGCCGGCGTTCTGCTGGTAGTGGACGAGACCCCTGGGGAAGACGAACACCTCTCCCTTGGTGATGGTCTTGCTGATCACAACGTTGGCGGTCGTAATGAAGCCGACGTTGAGCGTGCCCTCCAGCACGAAGACCATCTCTGTGGCGCGGGGGTGCGTGTGCGGAGGGTTGATGCCGCCTGGGGCGTAGTCGATGCGGGATAGGGAGACGCCCAGCGTGTTGAGACCGGGGACCTTCTGAACGTTGGCCGCCGTCACGAGCGAGCCCATGCTGTTGTTGGTGGCACCGGCGGTGGCCAGACCGGCGAAGAAGAAGTCGGAGGCGTTCACTTTGGACGACTCCTTGCAGGCGTACCCGTTAAGCTTGACAGGGGAGGCGAGGTCGGCGACGCAGATGTCTTGCAGCATGTCCGGGTCCGCTGCCCAGCTGCCGGATATGTGCAGTATCAGCAGGGAAAGAAGGGTGGCGAATATGCATGCACCGGTGGCCGCCATGGCTTGAACGCGAGAGAGAGAGAGAGAGAGAGAGAGAGAGAGAGAGAGGGAGGGGCAGTGGGAGGAGGCAAGATCTGTTGAAGCTTATATAATAATAAACGCTGGAAGAGAGAGAAAGACCTCTTTCGACACATTAAAAAATTCATTCAAGACAATTCAAGTAAAAAGTAATGACAAAAGGTTTACCAAACAACAGTAGTAGAGAGAGAGAGAGAGAGAGAGAGAGTGGTTGTGATGATCGTGTAAAAGAAAAGTAAACGGGGTTGGCTTTTCTTTGAGTTCTGCCTACCCCAGCCAGTCGCTGTGGTTGTTGATGGCAATTCTTTCATCATGAAAGTTTTCTCGTATTTTGTGTGATTATAATCTCCTTCTCTCTCTCATATATTTATATATATATATATATATATATATATGAGAGAGAGAAAGAGAAAGAGAGAGAGAGGTAGCTAGCTCCTGTTGCTTGCCATATTAATATTGTGCCATTTCTTGATCTTTAAGGCTGTCAACCAGTAAATAAAAAGCTACCCTTGTATGTATGTTTGGAAACAGAAATGGTAATGAAGTTTTCTCTGCAAATAAGGAAATCCACCCACCGCCTGTCACTGCAGAGATTTCTTCTGCTCCTTCACCATGTCGATGAGATGGAATGTAGGTTTTACCAGTGATGGGGAGCGGCTGATCATCTGCAACGATCCGTTCTCTCATTGTTCATGTTCCTTTTATTGCAAGTTAATTGCCGATCGAATCTTGACGTCAATTCATGGTCACGTCCTCGTCGCCGTCCGGCGAACCCATTTTCATGCCATTTCGCGGGAGCGTTGCTGTCAGCCTTATCGCCACGCCTCAGTTCCGTTGATCACAAGAATGAATGGTGGACATGAAATCATCGTCTTAGATTGCAAGATCAGGAGCTCCAATCTCGGGGAACCATCTGTTGTTGTCGTGGAATGGACGAAGCTGCATTAAATTGTAGATATGAGCTGATCATCTGCAATTCCAAGCCGGTTTAATGTACTTCTTCTCAAGATTGGATATGGGGAGTAAACAAGGACTGAGTCAAACCGGACTCATCTGCAACTGTGTGGCCTTTGTTTCGGATTATATCAGTCCAAACATATTGTACTGATATGACCTATATGAGTGACTTTGCATACATTTTTTTATCTGAAAAAATAAATTTAAATTAGTTTCATTTACTTTAAAAATTAAAAAAATCGAAAATGGGGTGCCTATAATATATGTATATATTTATATATAGCAAAAGATATATATATATATTAGATCCGAGTCAAAGGTTTATCCTTCTTCATTACTTTCCCCTTGTGCACGCCAAGACACGGAAGGTTTCAGGAGGTTGATTGACTTTGGCAGCTCAGCTCCTTGATAATTGTTTGTGGACGATATAGTTGCGTGGCCAAGCGTCATCTTTATCTTTTTATTGTTCGAGAAATTTTTAAAAAACATGTTTAAAGATTTCTTAATAATAAATAATGTGCTTAACATGTCACTATGGTTACCAACACACTTGAGTTCTCTTCATGGTTAAGGAAAAAATTTCATAAATCCATATGTTTATGTTTTACAAGTCAACCGTTAAATCAGAGCCTTAAAAAAGAATTATGACAAATGTGCCTATCCTTTGTGAATATACTTAAGTTTTTCAACTTTGTTCATTAACAAGAACAACGTGTATTTAGCTAACTAGTTTACATTAATATATTAACAAAAAAATCAACCAATTACATGGATATGGTTAAAAATGAATCCATGTTATTAAGTATAATTGAAGAGGATGGTATAAACTAATGCATCGGGGTATTTTTTTCTCATTAACTCAAGTTAAGCCTGTAATAACCTATGTTTAACTGGCAAAAATTAGGGACAACATTAGCAATGTAGAAAAATTATGTGTACTTTTGTCATTGTCAAATCTTTAGGTTTCCCTTATTACATTTTTATTTGTTAATGGAAATGATATAGCCATTATTTCTTGTGCAAGGATTAAATGCTTCTACCTTCTCTTTTCTTCGTAGATGATAATATTGGTCATTTTACTGATGCAAAATGTCAATCAAATTGGCAGTTTCCTCTCAACCCTGTTACAGCTAATTAAAGGTGAACTTATTGCACCATTCTGGAAATTAAAAAACTTAAGACGCTGTTTGCTGAAACTATGAAAATGTTGTGCCCCTGAAAGAAATTTTTTTAGCCTCCTTAAGAATCAAGATGTTGGCCTATAAGCAAATGGGGATGTAGCTCATATGGTAGAGCGCTCGCTTCGCATGCGAGAGGCACGGGGTTCGATTCCCCGCATCTCCAGTTCCGTTTATTTTTTCCATTCCATACTTTTTCTTTCCTCTCTCCTCGCCGAAAAGGTCATTGCTTTTTCAAATTTGCACCTAAAAGCAGCTTTATACATTCATTCTGTCCCTAGCAGCTAGCTGCATGGTAACTTAAGAAGAAGACACTGCTAGCTGCATGGTAACTTAAGAAGAAGACACTGCTACCTAGCAAGACGATCGACGATGAATCATGGACGAACTACCAGAAGACATAAATGGCTTTGTTGGAATATATAAAGGCTACAAAGTGGTGGTGGCCGCCATTAATTTGAGGGGCATCGTGCTCTCTGTCTTGTATGGCCTCCATTAATTTGTAGGCCCACCAGCCTTTCGATGCATGAAATTCTCCCTCCGTCTCCCTCTCATGGACACTGTAACACTACTGTATACAGAAAAAGGAACAAACTTAAAATTGCAGGGACAGTAATTAAGCTTGCATACACAGCTACAGGCAGATTCTTAATTTTCGATTGTAAACCAGCCTTCACTGCAACTCTCCTTGATGAAGAGGAAGACAGTAATTAAGCTTGCATACGTAGCTGCAGGCAGATTCTTAGTTTTCGACTGGCTGGCGTGGTTTGGTTGTAAACCAGCCTTCACTGCAAGTCTCCTTGATGAAGCGGAAGACAGGACAGAAGAAGACGAACAGAAAGACGTAACGTGAACGAGAGAGAGGAAGTGAGAGAGAGAGGGACGTTTAATGCACCTCCCCAACTCCAAGATTTCTTATATGTCATCAATTGACGAATCATACAAAATTTAGACTGATCTGCTGACATGCGAATCGAGATAATGCATCTAACGTGATCTTTGTCAAGGCAAGATTGTAAGCAAAACAAAGCTTGATCAAGGTTAAATGGCTGAGTTATATACGGTTTTGAAAATTGCAGTCCACTTAAAAAGATCTCTGTTTACCTTACACGATGAC
This sequence comes from Nymphaea colorata, assembly GCF_008831285.2. Taxonomy (NCBI): domain Eukaryota; kingdom Viridiplantae; phylum Streptophyta; class Magnoliopsida; order Nymphaeales; family Nymphaeaceae; genus Nymphaea; species Nymphaea colorata. The sequence continues at coordinate 18,752,959 of NC_045147.1, forward strand.
GAGGGGAAGGAGGGGAGTGAGGAAGAAGACCAACGGTAGAGAAGGCGAAGAGGTGTCCAATCTCAGGATCAAGATCCATCGTGCTCCGCTCTGCACGGCAAGGTAGAACGTGTGGCCCAGAGAGGAAGCCTCCCCTCCTCGCCTAACTCACCCCGGAGGGCCCCCCTTTTTTGGCGTTTTAACGTGAACAAAAATTTTATTGGGTTCTTCTTTCTTTAGGTTTTTTTCTTTTTTCATTGAGTTCTGATAAGAACAAGGTAGCTGATCGGATTCATAAACCTTCAATTTGATTCTCATGAATGTTATGAATGTTATTTAATGACACTTTAGTTGACTGATATCCCACACTTCACTTAAAACTCAAAGGAGCTTTGAGGTAGAGGAAAAAGAGGTTGAAGGCATTTGGCCCTCTGGGTGCCAATACAAACACTAATATTTAGCTTCTTATTAGCAACCATTCATTTCAGCCCAACTAAGCTTGGCTTGACTCAGAATCCGCACCTCCGTTTCAACCTTAAGTTCAGTTAGCAAGAGGGTTATGACCCACCACCAAAGAAAAGAAAAAAACATGAAGTTTTCCTCCGATCTGTTTTTCCTTTGCATCCGCAGTTCAAGGTAGATAAGTACTATGCTCTACCTTCATAAGGCATAAAAGGGTGCCGCCTACCACTACAAGCACAGTAGAGTAATACCCACAAAAATTGAACTGAGTGACCTCCACCAACTCTACCATCTACAGCTCTAAATACTTTGAAGCATAACCCTAGGAAGTGATATGTAAGGGGTTTCACTACTGCTCCCAAAGAAGTTAATTTTCTTGGGAAGTTACTTGAAAAACAAACTACCTAGTTCATGCCAAGAAAACTTTATTGAACTAATTACTGCGTGCGAGTCAAACACAAGCAAAGCCAGTAGCGTTCTGCTTGCGCCGGTCACCACCCCTACTGGATCCGATAGGTTTTAGGTTTGGTACATAAGAGAGAGGTGGTTGTTAATTATACGATCAGACCTATAGAGCTCAGTATTTAATTATTTTGTTTCGATAATAGTTTAAGATGTCATACCTGATCCGGATTCAATTTAAGTACTTCTAGCAAGGTCGGCAGTTTTGGAGCCCGAATGGGACATGGACCAGGTGTTTTTCATACCCACCAAACCGGAACCAGGCACCAGGCTACATTTGGACCACCAAATTTAATATAGCGCGATCCAATCCATGAAACTGGTGGCATGAGTAAGGTTGGCTCCTATGCACCTACTTGAGCGACCGTGGCGGAGATACATAGAAGCTGGTGTGGGTCACTGCTCATACCACCCGTGAAAGACTTCATTGGAAGCGCTCGTAATCATACTGTGATGACTCAAAAATTACATAATACGGCCACATCAAAAGTAGACTTGTGACTCAAGTGCCCTTCAATCAAAAAATCATATCTCCGCCACTCCGCCGCTGCTGAGCCGCCACCAACTATGTAGTTTTATACCGGGCACTCTGTGGATCCAGACTGTTTTGATTCTTTCGACAACTTGGACCCCACAATGTAGCTATCCGATCCAGACTTGGTGGGTGGTGTGCTGCTCTCAAGTCTGAACTCATATCCGAAGGGAAGGATGGATGATCCCCAATTAATTATAAAGGGACAAAAAGATTATTAATCTTTTAGGAGCAGCAGGAGTCTTGTGCAAGAAACAGACGTCTTCCTCCGTCTTCTCTGTCAGCTAATGGGATCATGAGATCCAACTGTGCGTTAAGAAAGAAACGTGAGCATCAAGTCGATAGTTTTTAACTTTTCTGAGAAGCGATGCCCAACCCTAAGGCCTTTCCTAAATCCTACAATCTCACATCAACGTGTATTTCCATCTATTTTTCTTTTTTCCTCAACCGAAAACAAAAGAAAAAAAATTAAGTAGGCGCCATTTCGTTAAGATAATTTTCTGAAAATGTTTCATTCAGGTTCCATATCTATGCATTAAATAAAGACGTGGAACTTCGACATGCATCGTTATGGTTGGTTTCTTGATGATTTCCAGACCGATGGCGAGACCTGTCTCCGACAACATTTTCCGACTCGCCGCTTGCGCTTCAGTTTTCATCCCAAAAAGGAGCATGATACGATGCTTAGTTTGCATCCTCGTTTGAAGAAGCAGCACAAACTGTACAGGTTTTTTCACGTTGAAGATCGACTTTTGGTCAGGATTTGACACGGATCTTGTGCAGGTCATGTCAGTGATGGGATTCAAAGAAGCACGGAATGGGACGGAGGCGATCGTCGCCGCCGAACAAGGTTGTCCACTTTGCTATTTAATATTGCGACTGTGATTGTTGCTCGAGGGCGTTTCAAAGCTGGTCTCCAGACAAGCTCTCAATTTAAGTTTTATGGAAGCGTGGGTGACATGGTTCACCGACGACTTGATCATATTTGGAGAAGAAACCAGAAAGTTTCTTTCCTCGATCTCATAACTCCCCATTAATGAACGGAGATCTGCCGGTAATATGGACAATCAAATCAATGAAATCAAATTATGTAACATCTTAAGCTTTATCAAGAGAGAGATGATCTGTCCAAACGATTGCTTTTCAATTGGAAGATTTAAGAACGCACGTCCTTTGTGGCATTGAGCAGATGGTTGATCTGTGCTGGAACTCAGCTGGCCGGTGAGCAGGACTACCGGACCCACCCGGCTCCGGCAGCTTGGGTCCGTGAGGTCGGCCGCCAGTCATGGTCGGGTTTTAGGCCCCGCTCTCATGCAACATTGCCCACAATCCCTGCACTCGAAATGCAGCTGGCCATAGACTTGTTCCCGGAGTTGGTGCGTGCCAACCGAGCTGCCTGAGACTACGATGAAATAGTTTCAGTTGTTGGATCCATACTGGCATCGAATCACTCTTGAGTGTTTGGAGTTCTCATGCTTTATGAGAAAAGTTGGACAAATGGACCTTCTAGAGAGACTTCAGTGGGAGCGAAACACCCAACAGTTATAGAATGTCGTCTATCTACTGTTTGTAGTTTAAAGAAATAGTAATCGACAGCGAATTTTCATTAGTTAATCCGACCAGCTATGTTGCACCAAGAATTTTGTATTTTGTAGTGGACTAGGAACTGATTGAGATCGATCCGCCAAGTCGAGAGTGTTCGAGTCTACTGAGAGTTCGCGAGTTTCGAATCGGATTTGTATTAGTAGAAACGTGGTTGATTGCCATGGTCCAGACCGTATCTTGCGGTTTAAAATCCAAGGACCTGGCTAACTCACGCACGCCGTGGACTTAATATCTACTTATTGACTGTTCCAACATGGTCATCATCAGGCATGCATGTCCAATCGGTCTGGATTTAGACCTACACGTAGGGTCCAGAACCGATCTTGTTCTTGGAATTGAAGTTTTGAAGCATGAAAAGTTATCTTTGCACATATTTGGATCCGATTTAAACCGCTATTCCCTGTTCCAGATCAAATCTGAATTTTTGTCATTTTTTTCGTATGTTCAACTTGTTTTATGGTACAATTGGAAGATTGATGATTCCTTCTCGTTTTGTCTAAATTAAACTTCGGTGGATTCAGATAAAAGAAAAGGGGGTTGAGCTTGGATTTGGACCTCTCGTGCTTCGATCCAAAACACTTGATTCCCATGTTCAGACGGCAGATGCAAAAAAGTGGAACTCGTCTAGAAGGAGGAGTGAGAAAGTGAAGAGAGAGAAAGTGGAGAGAGAGAGTGTGTGTGGGGGAAGAAGAGCCGCCTCTTCGCAGCCAGGATTGGTCAAAAGCGAGAAGTTTGACTGATTTTGGTGGCGATAAAATTACCGCGCTTCCGAGAAGATGCTCGCGACGACTACTCCTCTCCCTCTCTTCCTTCCTTATATCGCCATCTCTCCTCCACGATCCTCTAGTTGTTCACCTTGAATTCTTCTTCTGCGTGTACTCTCTCTCTCTCTCTCTCTCTCTCTCTCTCTCTCTCTCTGTGGACATCCTGGAACTTCTCATGACGACCACGAGTAGCGGTGGCACCACCTCCTTCTCCGACCTACTTGCCGGAATCGACTCGCCGGAGCGCATACTCGGGCTGCCGGAGAACAGATTCGGTCCCACTAGTATGACGGCCGCCAGGCCTCCCTCTGATCGCAACTCGGGCGTCGGCGTCCCCAGATTCAAGTCCCTTCCACCACCATCGATCCCCATCTCCCCTCCCGCTTTCTCTCCTTCCTCCTACCTCTCCATCCCTGCGGGTCTGAGCCCCGCCGAGCTCCTCGACTCGCCCGTGTTGCTTTCTTCTTCCAACGTAAGTCACCTCTTCTCTTCTTGTCCCTAGTTCTGCTCCGCCCATGTGTGAACTGTTAATTTGCGTTCGCATGCTTTTATTACCCTTGATGAGGCTATGATTCGTCTACGTGCTCTCCCTCTCCCTCTCTTTCTCTCAATATTTTTCTTATGGTTGTGTTAATCAATTCATGTGTATTAATTGCCCTCTAAACGTTGATAGGCAAATATTGACCGAAAATTTAGCTTTTTTTGAAAGTTTTAGACTCTTATTGAGATGAAAATTCTGCAGTTTATGATGAAATGATTTGCTAAGTGTGTTGTTGTTTGATTGGAAACAGATTTTGCCGTCCCCGACGACCGGGACCTTCCCGGCGCAGTGGTATAAATGGAGCAACCATTCTTCCGCTCCATCCTCGGCTGAAGGTGGTAGTTACCAGCAGCAAGGTGTGAAGGTGGAAGGGAAGAGCCTTCCGGATTTCTCTTTCATTCCCAACACTGCCGCGAGGACGTCCGGATCCATTTTCTCGTCGACCATTTCCGCGGTATGTTCTTGTTCCAGAATTTCTCGTCCCTTCCCCTATTCTTGTGATTTCAGCCGCGTCTCAGACGTTTGTATTTTCTAATGGGAAGATTCTTAGTAATCCTTTCCCCCTTTTTTTTCTCTCTCTCTTTCATGAAGAGTGAATTTAGGAATTGTTGTACTAATTGGTTGTTGGTACCATTCCCATCAACAGAAGGAACCAGTACCGAGTCAGCAGCAATCATGGAATTCTCAACTACCAAACAGGTCCTCAGAGTTGTCAGCAAACGCCTTCCATGCGGCAAACAATAGAGCAGATACGAAGTATAATCCACCTATTCAGACCATTCCTTCAGAAATTCCGACTCTACAGTCCAACTCAAGCAATTTCCAGTCAAATCCTGGATTTCAGCAGAACTCAAACCAGAATTCCCAGCCGATTGAGACTCTGAAGGAGCAGAAAAGGTCTGATGATGGCTACAACTGGAGGAAATACGGGCAGAAGCAGGTGAAAGGCAGTGAAAATCCGCGTAGTTACTATAAATGCACGCACCCCAATTGCCCAACAAAGAAAAAGGTTGAAAGGTCCCTGGATGGCCATGTGACCCAAATCGTTTACAAGGGCACTCATAATCATCCTAAGCCACAATCAAGAAGATCATCGTCTGCGAACCCGATGCAGCCTCACAGAGATGCTTTCAAGGCCGATACACCTGAAAATTCATTGGCAGAAACATCTGATCTTTCTTTCATGAACCATCTTGCTCAAGGAGATCCTGCCGGAACTCCTGACAATTCCTCTTTGTCGTTCGGAGACGAGGAAGTTGACCAGAGCAGATCCGGTGGCGATGATTTGGACGACGACGAACCTGAAGCAAAACGCTGGTGAGTATCAATTTTCCTGTTTCTCCCGTCACGAACTTCAGGTTGGTTTTTTAGTTGTCTAGGCAATAGAATTGAAAACTTTTCTGTCTCCATTTCAGGAAAGCAGAGAACGATATCGAGGGTGTTTCTGCATCTGCTAGTAAGACTGTTAGGGAGCCCAGAGTCGTGGTACAGACAACCAGCGATATCGATATCCTGGACGACGGCTACAGATGGAGAAAGTATGGACAAAAAGTAGTGAAGGGGAACCCAAATCCAAGGTGATCTTCAGATTTCTTGTGGTTCAGATTCTTTGGCATCTACTGTTCTATTTCAGGAATTGTTGGATGCGCATGCCACTATACCCCCTGTTGGCTCTTTCTTCTTTACTTTTTGGCAGTTCTGAATGATTTTTCCAGACTGCCGGGAAGAAGAAAAGGGAGCTATTTGCAAAGTGCATCCACCAAAGTGCATCTGTGGCATGTGCAAGTGATGATTTGTTATGGCTTTAAGCGATACTATTATAGCTAGTAGATGAAAATTTTGTTGTTTTTCTATTTCAAATCCAATTTCCCTGATTCTGAACTCTGTGCAGTTTTCTTATTTAGGAGGAGGGCACCTGTAACTTATTCTTTATTATTAAATATATGCATGTTCTAGGTAAACTTTTGATGAGTAAAAGCTTTAACACTTTTCTTTGTTTACACTTTGTTCCCTGTTTGTTCCCCTTTTCAGTCAAAGCCTTTCTCTGTTTCGCACAATATTTCTGGAAATATTTATGCGTCTTCAATCACTGAAAATGCATTGAGCACTCCTTTTACGCTTCTCATGTCATCTCTTGCATCCATTCCTTGCTTTCATGGCTATATGGATAGTTATCAGCTTGCATGTTGTTGCTTTAGAGTTTGAAAGCTGGCTTCTCTCTAACTCCTAGTTTCTTGAAACATGCAGGAGCTACTACAAATGTACAAGCGTAGGCTGTCCAGTAAGGAAGCATGTAGAGAGGGCGTCACATGATCTGAGGTCAGTGATCACAACATATGAAGGAAAGCACAACCACGACGTCCCCGCCGCGCGTGGTAGCGGGGCTTCTGCGTCAGCTGCTGCTGCTTCTGTTTCCCATGGAGCAGCCACTGGTCTGCTAATGAACGACTCCAGCAGCACAGGCAATGGCATATACAGGCCTTCGCCCATCGTCAAGCATGCCAACCATATGACAAACAATTCCATGATGGGAAGGAAACTGGAGGCTGAACAAGCTCCATACACACTGCAGATGTTGCAGCCACACGAACACAATTACGCCCCACCGGGCTTCGGAAGGTCTGTAACTTCTTTCATGAACCAGATGAATCACCACAGGGATGGTGGATTCCCAAAGGCTAAAGAGGAGCCCAGGGATGAGTTGCTGATAGAGGATTCACTGTTGTGTTGATATGTGAACAGATTCTTCACTACAGGCAGCGGCCATGTCTGCATCCCCTACTTGGGGCAAGCAGATTGATGATTGGCAAGTGTAGATGTTCAGATTTGTGTTGTAGTTTAGAAGCCAGAGCATTGGGTCCCCAATTTGTTCATTTGTTCAGGGGCCTCATACAGGGAGGCCCCTCTTTATGTATTCAAAGAACAGATAAAGGAGGTCATCAGGAAATGTATTTAGGACAGTAACATACATAGCTTTTGATTGTTTTGAAAAGAAAATTTGTAAAAATCCATCAGAATAAATGATAAAAAGCTGCTTTTGATTTTTTATTTTGATGATCACAGAGACACGGCTCTAATTAAAGTTTGACTGGGTCCCCAACAGAGACACGGCTCTAATTAAGAGACTCCACGTCTAAATCTTTCCTATATATTATTGTGGACCCACGAACTCTGGGAAATCTAGTGGTGGTGTACAAACGCCGAAAGAGAAAAAAGAGTGAGATTTTCCTGCATTCCAATTTTGACTGCTGACTTGGTCAGAAACTTGTAGCTGGGGGCGTTCACATGCAGACGTATGATTGATGGGGAACTCCAGGAAAGTTCCAAACGGGGGAGTAGAAAAGGGCTTCGCTTTGAGGAATTTAATTGGCTACCGAGGTCTTCTTTGGTGTTCTTTGACCAGACTGCCACACCTAACATCGCATTAAAGAAGCTCTAATCTTTAGCGTGGTTCCTTGTTTATTGATAAAGGACCACAGCTCACACGTCATGGTGATTATACAGATGAGAAATTGCAGCCCCTGGGGCTTGGGAGTTGGGCGGAGATGAGAGCAGTTAATTAAGTTGGTAGGATGTTTGCCATTTAGTGCTGAAGAGACCCTCTCCCAACTCTTCATTCATTTGCATATTGGACTCTGCGATTCTGTCTTTTCCTCTTTATTCTCGTCTCAAAACCTTCTTTTGGGGCCAGGACTCTCACCTTTGAACTCAACACCCACAACCGAATAGGATGTACGCTCTAAAACCATATTCACTTTTTTAAATGTTCATACATTTGGCTTCATATTCGAATATAGAAAAGTCTCATACTGTTTTTGAATCCGATCAGAATCTAATTTTTAAATTAACATCCCAATCTACATCCGAGTTTTAAACTCAACCCAAACTGCATTATAAAATTTTGAGAATGACTTTCAATACGTATGGCCATAACATATAGAATATTTATTTAAAACTGAATCAGATATAAAGATGAGTCTGAATTCAATCGGATATTTATTTAAATATGAATCTGATTGGATGTAATTTCTTAAGTTTGAAGTTGTTCGGATTTCTTAATCAGATGTTAAAATTCTTCCATACCCAATTTCTTTTAGATATCAGATCCGATTCAGCTTAAGGTTTTCGTTTGGGATTTTCCCTTTTTCTTCTTTGTGTGCCATTGTGTAATTTGTGTTACGTAGCCACTTGATCCAAATCAGGGGTAAAAATAATTTGAACATTTTACTCTGGGTTTAACTAGCCAACATTAACTTTCTAGAAGACATGCCCAGCCAGGTTGGGGATACTCAATTTCATTAATGAATCACAGTCACGGATTTTGTTTTTTCCGGTGCAACCCATTACGGCCGGCGGCCGGAAAAGAAGGTCTTCTTAAGGGGGCTGTTTCTCCGGTACCCCTCGGTGGTAACCAATTTGTTATGTAGTCTTCCTTGACTCTGTAAGAATATGTCTGAAGATTTTCATTCTTTGGGAGGAATTCCAAATCGGACGGAATGAAAGAGACTTGCATGGTTTATAAAGGAAGAATAAGGTCAAATGCCACCACTGATTGTTATTTGTTTGCTGGGATGTTATGACCATTTGACTGATAAGTGTGTGAGAACTCACACACGATACACGATTCAGTGAACCTCGTCGGGGAAAAACTTGCTCCATGTATTGGCTTCTCCTGGAAGGCAATGACAATGAACAGTTTCTAGCAAGGCTGTCAGTCTTAGCACCTGCAGTCAACCGGCTCAGATAAAGAACAGAGAATCGGCCTTTTCCAAACTGTGATCGATCTTTTTAAAATACATTTTTAACGTATAAATAAATAAATAAGAGAGAGAGAGAGTATATATATATATATAATATATAGTCTTCAAAATCACAGGATTTGGACGGTAGAATTGTTTCTGTCCAAACATATAATTGAGTTGAGAATGCTTCAGCCACCTACCTTCAATGTTGACTATTAGGTCGGCCTTCATGCTAGTCCTGTCATTTGTTTGACAAGAAGAATATTTCAGAAGAACATGGTCCAGAAAAAAAATAATTATTATATTCTATAAAACATGGTGTGCTTATATTAAACTTTGTTTTTTTTTTTTATTACTGAATTCAAAAACATCTAAAATTATACTATATTTTGTAGAACAAAAACATCAGACGCTCTTCTTATCAAATTCTCACTTCATAGCTTCAAGAGGTCTTTGACTTGACGTGTCCTGATCTTGTTCCTTTGACCCAGCATAGTTGGTGAGAATGAAAGTTCAGTCGTTAATTTGATCTTGGTGGATGCTATTTCTCTGCACTACAAATTGTATATGCAAAATACTTTAATTGCTAGGTGTATCATTTGCCATCTTTTGAACAGGGAATGACTCTTACATACCCTAGCTTGCCTAGAGAGCTGAGACTGACACCAACTTGCTTGTGCATCCTCATCCACTTATTGATATTGATGAACATTCAATAGTATAAGTTCTTGCCCTGAACTATCAGAAATAGTTCGCAGATTCTTTGATATTACAAAAAATGGTCCAAGCCTTCTATGCTCTGTAATTTTTTCCATTTTTAGTACAGGAAGGAGAAAGTTCAGTTCTGAACCCGAGCCAGGGAGGAGCCGCGGTGAAAATCTACAATCCTTAAAACCCCATGCAGTAACAGTCTTTTACCTTATCCAAGGGTTACTGGTATAATTCATGGAGAATATCTAGAAAATGGAGAATTTAGCGTATCTAGATAGGATTGACTGCAAAACAAATAGAACTTTAGGAGTCGATATAAGGTCGAGATTCACAAGCTTATAAAATTATGTTCATACACGCAACAGAGATTACGTGAACAATGGGTTTTTAGATTTGGACTGCATTCAAAGCCAAATGGCTATAACTTGCTAAAAGGGAATTTAATCTACTATAGGTAGTAATTGCAGAAAGTTTGTTCAATCAGTACATTGTGCTGAAACACATTAGGAATAACGGTGTAGCTGTCTTTAGTAAAGTTTCGGTTATTTGGCTACGAGCTCTAACTTAAGACATTCTCAAGGAGGTGAAAAAGTTTAGTACGAAATAGAGAAAAGAAAATTTTTCCGAAACACACTTAGTAACTTTCTTTGGTGTAATTATAACTTGCTTAAGTTGAAATTTGTTCCGTTTAATTCTCTTTTTTGTATGTAGTTCAGGCGATTAATGCAACATATCTAAAATTTTCAGCATGTTAACGTTATCTTTTTCCATAAGAAAACAAAAACCAAAATTTATCTCCACAATTTGCCTGAGGAGTTTACCTTTTGGCTTCCTTCTCTTTCTCCTCTTACACGTGTCTTGAGTCAACGACCTCTTGAGTACTTCTCCTTGGAAAAGAAAAAACAGAGAGAAAGCGAGAGGCCAGATAACTTTCGAGTTTCAAGCTTTGTCATCAAGAAAAGTGAGTTTTGAACGTGACTGTGGGGAAAAGCACCGCCCTTTGTGCATCAGGCTGTACAGCAACTCTTACCTTGTCCAGAAAGTTCAGTAGTGCTCTTCTTCACCCTTGCCTAAGTAAAGAATCTCTCTCTCCCATTATATAAGCAGGCCTCTTGATACTCAATACGTACCCCCACCTCCCCATCCTTTCCCTCTCTCAAATTTCTCCTTTGGTAGCGAGCAACGCTCGTCTTTTGGTGAAAGATGGCTGTAAGTTCTCTCCCCCTTGTTCTCATCAAGTTCGTTCATGCTCATAATTGGGCTACAGAAATTTCTGCATCGCATCGCCATGATTTCTATGCGCAGATTGAGAACTCATTCGCTTGTCAACTCTTCCAGGTAGTGGAATTGAAAGTGGGAGTACATTGCGACAGGTGCACTAAAGCCATCAAGAAGGCTATCAAGAAGATCGAAGGTTAGTTTGCGCGCTTCTCATTTTCAATCAAGAGGATGACAATAATTGCTTCAAGGTCTGCACCTCCTTTCAAATGAAGGCTTCTTTGAGAGCTTTATGCTGACTGAACTTTATCATACATTCGTCCATCCATGACTTCGCAGATATAGAGACATACAGGGTGGATGCAGAGCTGAACAAGGTAACCGTGACGGGAAATGTGACAGCAGAGGAAGTAGTTAGAGTGCTCAATAAAATCGGGAAGAACGCTACTTACTGGAGCTGTGAGGATTAGAAGCAGCTCTGCTCGATGATGAAGATGAGGAAGAGTGCGGTGATTTTGTTAACAACCGCGGATGACCCTTGAACGCTGTACCATCTGATGCTATCACCCTTGGAATGTATGCCATTGATATATGTATTTTTAACAACCATTTTTCATGATGTTGGCATCAAAGACTTCATATTATTATCATTATAAAGCAAGGAGAAGAATTCTTACAAGTGCCCTGTTGAGGGAATGAGGAGTAAGGTTAATGCGAGGGAAATAGGAGTAAGAACGTGCACCTCTGCTTTCTGGAGATGGGTCCCAGTGAAAAGCCATGGAGGCCGAAAGATACACACTCGATTATTTGCTTTATAGGGCGGTGCGCTCGATTAAGCAACAACTTCAGGAAGGAGAAAAAGAAGAATGATGGAAGACCATTAATGCGTACAAACTTGAACCATGGAGTCTGGGCTCGTACGTGTATCCTGTAATGCTAAACTAAGCTTTGGATCAATTTGTTTGGACGAAAGCAAAAGTATGACAAAAGCATGACCACACCCACATCGATACACTGCAGACGTAGATACATGGTTACAAACGTAAAGTAAGTGCATACTGCACAACTTTTTATAGCACAGATCCAATCTGGTCTCTTTTCATTTCTAAATTTTCAGAATTTGTTTGCCCTTTCCTAGTTTTCGATTTCCAGGGAAAAACCAGACATTCATCGTAACCACTTTGTTGTCAGGACGGAAATAAATCCAGTTTCCATGAGACAAACCATACCAGGAAAACTCAAAGGCCATAACATTGGTGAAGAATGCTCTACATTACTGAAAAATTGCCACTGCATCGCACTCGCAATCTCTTCGTTGTAGCATTCACTGCTAAACTTTGTTACAGTACAAGAAAGATGAAAGCAGTGAACCGTGAGTGTGAACCGTGAACTCAGTAGTCAAGTGCATCATATAGGTTTCCGGGTACCTTGGAAAAGTTGAAGCAACATTATAATTTTCACCAAACCAGGGCAAAGATCTCTACCTGAAAGATGACAGAGATTTCCAGATATTGAAATACAATTTTCGATTCTTCTGTAGGCCACAGATTGAGTACCTGTAGCATAATTCAGGACTATACAGGTAACAGCAGCTAACAGACTTTTGAGGCCACAAAGAACATGGTCCTAGTAGATGATTAATAAATTTCAGTTGTCGTCACAACATGAAGGGTTTGTCCCTCCACTGGAATGTGCAACCGCGAACCTCCATATGCTCAAGAACTTGCGGAGATAGTATGCTTCTGAAATGTGCGTTGAGTTTAACATTTCTAAGACATGCACATGACAGAAGAGAAATTTCAAGGCCTTGTGCAGAAACACCTCCCACGTGCAAGAGGATGAGATTCTGCAGGCACCCCATGCTTGGCAATGCTAGCAAGCCAACATCACTGACGGAACAGTATGATAAATTTATCTGCAAGTGAAACAACAGCAAATGCATGTTAGGAAACATTGAACTACTATTTGTAGGGTTGAAATACTGGAGAAAGACACTTGCCTGTTTGAGATTCTGGGAAAAAAGACCTAGTTGCAGAACGCCCTTGTCACCAATTTTGTTGCACTTCTTAATATCCAGCTTGGATATAAGCCTGCAACCAACAGCCAAGGCGGCAAGACCAGCTGATGACACAAGAGGGCAACCTCGATGTTCTAGTTCGGACAACCGCTGACATGTGGATAAAAATTTCAATGAATCATCTGTTATCCTCGTGCAATAGGACATATTCACTTTCTGCAACATGGGGCAATTGTGAGCTATAGCTCCAATTCCAGTATCATCTACTGCTGCAACCCTGAACAATGGGGAAGTAAAGATTCAGCTGAACTAGCAAAAAAGAGACCAACTCCGCTCAGCAAGTCAAAACATAAAACTCAGACCAACCTGTACAAATCCAGCTCTATAAGTTTCCGACAACTGCCTGAGATATGTATAAGCCCACTATTTGTGATGTTTGAGCATATACCGACTTTCAAACTTGTAAGTTCAGAACATCTTGTGAAAGACCTCAAACCTGAAAATCAAAACAAAAGTCATGTCCAGGCCCCACGGTATCTCAAAGGAAAACATCAAACTTATGTTTATTTAGCATGTAAGAATAGAGAGCCGCCGGCACCTTCATCATCAATCTCATTGTCTGTAAAGTCAAGTTCTTCCAAGAGATGCAACTGTTCTCCAATTAATTTGAAGGATTCCTTCGAGACTGAGCTACAAGACTCCATCTTAAGGGAAAAAACTTGCTTGCAATTTGCAATAGCAACAACAGAAAGGCAAGTAATCTTTCGACAGCAAGTGATATCAAGTTTTCTTAGCTCCTTGCGTTTTGCTAGAAGAGAACAAAGGCCATCATCCATAACTCCCTTGCACTTGCACAAGCTCAGTTCTCGAAGAGATGTGCAACATTCACCGATTACCTTTAGTCCTGAGCAAGTTACCTGGCAACCATCTAATCTGATACACTGCAGCTTGGGGAGATTTCTTAAACTATAAGCCAAGGAATCCGAAACCTGCTTACAAGACAAATGTCAGGCAGCTCTTTGATTGTTCTTGCCTTATCATTAATTGCCTGTTCAGATGACACAAAAACAACATGCAAAACCTTGTTCCAAATCAAAACTAACTCGAAAAAATTTTGTCAAACCAAGTTTTTGACATGGTTTCAGCATCACCCAACTGGAAGTGAACTGCAGATTGCAAAGAACCATACTTACATGAGTACAATATGCCAAAGTAAGCTGTTGCAGTAAAGTTGCACCGTTAGCAAGGTAAGACAAGCCAGAAGGGCTTATATTTTGGCAGTTGGACATATCAAGTGCCTGTTCCAGATACAGGAGGTAATTAGCCAAGACCAAGGTCTCAAAAATGGATAATTTATAAATAAAAAACAGCAACATCTTAGAGAATAGTGGAGTAGGTGAAATTTTACTCTAACTGCAAAATTGTGAGTATAAATGTAATGGACATCAACAATCATATCTTACTTTGGATCCATCAAATCGTTCTAGTGTATTAACTTTAACTTGCATGGAGAGAACCCACACGCAGGAGAAAACCAAACTGAAAGCAATTCCCAAATAACAAGGTACTGCCCGTTGTGCATATACAACCAGACGGATGTATAATTGAGATTTCTAAGCACCTAAGGTAGAAAGAGTATACCAACAAGAACCATTTGAAATTTTTGAAATGACAAGACAACTTATGATTGAATAGATTTGGTTGACATAAAAGAAACAAGAGTTAATCATGTGGAATAGCATAAATATATGTATCATGATTAAGCATTTAAAATTTTGAAAATGACAACTTATGATTTATCTCAGGTTTGAAACTCCAGTACCTATAACCTCTGCCAACAAACGTGCAGTGGAAAGATATCGGATGGCCCATGGCATTGATCCTTCAAATTCCTTTTACAGAATTACATACAAATGGGACCTTTTTTAAGTCATAAAAATTCAAGAGTAAAAATCGGTAAAAAGAAACACTAAAGTTCATCCATGATCCAACATAGCAAAACGGTTACCTTGAGAGACTTGCATCCCTTCTTGAGAACCTTGAGTCCATCGTCATCTATCCCAAAGCAACCCACCAGAATCAAATCTTCAAGATATTCAAGTTGGACTAGAGATGCAATGCAAGCTTCTGTGATCTGCCAATAGTGAAAATTGAAAATCAACCGACCATTTTAGCTGATTTGCATTATATGTAACTGAAATTGATGAAAGAAAAGTAGAAGCAAAAGTAAATCACGTAAGCTCATTTTGTCGACGAAATGGCGAATGAATTTATCCGAGAAGGCGTAACCTTATGAACTAGAATATTCGAAACAAAAAAGGCAAAATAATAATATACGAGTTGCTATGCATTTAAAGTAACAAAGAGAATATCTTCCTGATGAAGACCTTCACATATCACATGCAGATAAGATCTAACAAATCAGCAATTTCAACCAAATTTCCTTCTCCAGCACCACGAATACCGTTCAATCTAATTAAAACCGCCATCCCCATGCTCATACTTCACAAACATCTTACCTGCACATACGACAGATCCAGACTCCTTAGCTCCTTACACTTGATGGCGACCAATCCAATCCCCAGATCTCCGATGCCCAAGCACCATTTGAGACCGAGTGTCCGCAGCTTCCTACACCCAACCGCAATGCATCCAATACCCAAATCAGTTATTTGTTTGCACCTCCCCATCCTCAGCGTCTGCAAATTCCCCGCCTTGGATATTGCCTCAGCAGCAACATCCGTCAGCTGGGTGCCGTTGGAAATGTCGATTCCGACCAAAGAAGCGCAATTGATGGTCAACTGAGAGATACCAACATGGGTGAAGAACTTGGATTGTGAGAGATTGACGGAAGCCAAGGTAGACCGACAGAGTCTCGAAAGAGCCAGGAGAGAATCGTCGGAAACTCTGGGGCAGAGGGAGAAATCCACGCACTGGATGTTCCTGTACCTCCCAAGAAGCGACGGCAGAAAGTCAGAGCGCCTCGGCTTGAGGCCTTTGCGGTGTTGGGACTCCAGAACGTAGAAGTACCGACAGACTAACGACCACGATTTCCGGTCGGAGGAGTCCGTGAGCTTCTCAAGGATGGTGAGGAGGATCTCTTCACTGAGCACGTTCATGGAGCAGAGGCAAGCCGAAGGTGGTGACACCGTGGCCCGGAATCTCTTCATGGAGAGAACCTCGGGAGGAGAAGATGGAAGGCGGGAGGGAGGGAGGAAGAAGGCAAAGGAAAAACGGAGAATGGCCGCGCTCTTGAAAACCAAGGTGCCGTACTTGCCGTCGAAAAACAGTACCTCCTTCGCGATCGTATCACCTTTCTCCAATCTGCCCCTCCATGTCGAGTAAATAACAACACTGCTTGCTTACCACTAGCGAGAGTTTTTACAAAAATTTGCAAGTTTACTTAGTCTGAGACTTCGAAATTTCGAATGCTTTTATCCCAAATAGTTTGCCAACCACTAGCTTTCTTACGAAAAAATAATTTCTTCGAAGACATAATTTACTTACAAAGTTTCTAAACCATTTCTTCCAAATTTTCAGAAACATGCAAGCATCAATTCTTATAAGATAAATCATGTTCTGATCATTTAGTACAATAAGTTAAAAGACATATTGCAAATGGTTGGTTCCCCAATCAATAACCGCTTCAAGCGGATCAATATCACGCCAGGATTGAAATCCCTCTACTTTTACTTCTGTTAAATATTTTTCCCGTTCTATTTGTGGCGGCAAAGAAAAAGATATCTTACTCCAACGTGATTGATTTGCCAAACAAATCGAGCGATGGCGTGCCAGTGTAATTTTTGGGAGTAAGAGGCCAAGTTTTATGGGTGTGAAGGCTTCCGAGGAAGGACAGGTTTTGTAGTGTTGACAGGTACGACCATTCACTGCTGTCTCCCTTTTCTTTATTATTTGTTCTAACAGGCCAAGTTGGTGGCGGTCCATCGGTGTCACCTTCTCCTTTACAGGGACATTTTCTCATTTGGTCCAAACTTTTTACAGTCGTTTGCAGCAAATTCTCTGCATAAGTTTGGGTTGGGGCAACATAAATCAAATTTTTCTTCACACACTCTGTCACGATAGAATAACAAGGAAATAAATTATTTGGCTTTGCCTTGAAGGCTCTCAACTCATAATTTGAACACAAAGGACTCCTCCAACAATTATAATTCGTTCCTCTGTTAGCCCATAAGAAGAAGAGATGCGTGCTTGGTAGAGCCTTCACGCCCTTTCGATTAACAGATAACTCCAGATATGTATCACACGATGATAAACCTATGACATTTTACTCGTTTTAACAGGTAATATGAATGCACAAGTTAAAGGAACAGGACGAACATTCAAGCCTTCCTCTGCAAATTCGTTCGGATAGATCACGCCGGAAAAAATCACGACAAATAGTTGGACCTCGGAGGAAACGATCAGGTAGGAAGAGAATGGGGGGTACCAACCTCACCCAGTTAGCCACCGTCCAGGTCAACCACGCCCACGAAAGCAAGCGGACTGATGTGGGAAACCCCACCACCATCTTCGCCCCGGCGAGGTCTCATCTGGGGATGGAAGATTCCGTCTTCGCCGCAACAGAAACACATGCTCATTTTCAGCATAAAAATAATGGTAACAGTTAATGGTAATGTAACGAGAAGCCGCATTCGCCTCAGTTAAGACCTTTATGTTGAAGGACGGTAAGACTACAAAACCCGGCGGCGGCGGCAGTAAAGCGACTTGAATTGCAACGTCTGTTGTGTTTGATTGGCGCCGGCTGCCTGAATTGGTTTTCTTGCCGGCGGAAATTGAATCCGAAGCTGAATCTTGTGTAGTCCGAAGCTGAATGACGCCTCATTTTTTTAACGGTAAGTTTGTTAACCTCCTACTCACCAGCCTTAGACAACATGTGGATGTAAGTGTCACGAATCTCATTTTTTACTTAATAATAGACTAAAATACAATCAAACTAAATCTCTAGCTTAATTGGGTCAGCTTGTCCATGTGTTCACATGGCTTCTTAGTTTTTATTCTTCTGCATGCATGTACACCATATTGGTTCATTGTAGCATCAATAATGGTTGCAAATTGGTTCTCAAGGTTTGCTGAGGAAGGAGTAATCTCGTGATTTAATATTTTTTTTGGGGTTGGTAAAATGCTAATAACATTGAAAATATATATAGATGGGATAAAAAAAATTGTGTTGCCCATAATAATTAAATACGTGCAGTACTTACAAGTAAGGACGTTTTATGTACATCGTCATTTTCCATTATTTTTGTTGGCTTTTGAAAAAATCATAATGAAGTTATGGTGTTTTTTTAGAAGTTTCCAATAATTGTGATATTATTCTCAAACGGGTAACAGATGGTATGCCTATATACTATATATTTGTTCCAGAAAAAGGTAAATTAAGTTGAAAATTGAGCGAGCATCATTTTACTTGCTTGCAGTGTAACACCAAAAAGAAAAAACATAGGCTATTTCTTCTTGAAAGTTGAACTGATTTTTATTGGAGAAAGGACCAAAACACTGAAAAATAAAACGCCTATATAGATTGAATTTCTGTCAGAATTTTGTTGAATAAGAATATTTATGTTTGAATTTTCTTAATAATATATATTTCCCTCAAAAAGAATATCTGGCTCCACCACTCTCAGATACATTTATTTGTATTACTAGACAAGACATTACAATTTAAGATAAACCATGGAGCCGTAAATCTCTGTAAGGCCTTAGTTACGTAGATAAGCCCATTGGAGAGTGAATTTTCCATGTTTATTGGATGATAACACTTGATCAGCATTTTTTTAGTTTTCTAGTCAAATTAAGAAACACTATCATGAGCGCGAATTTGTAAAATCTGATTTTGGTTGTGCTTTATTTGCAATGCAGGGTAGCTACATAAGGAACGTCTTTGCTGATTGCTCCACCGCTTGGTAGAGTGTAGAACGCTTTTGGCAGTACAAGTGGACAACGACGTCCGGATCAGGATGTCCCATGCCACTGTTCTGCAGCGAAAAATATGCAGGAAAATTTCCCAGAGATCGAAAGAAAACCTCCATACGAAAGCAGGAAAAGGAATGAGCATCCTTTTCTCTTGTATTTTGGTCAGACCCACCATATGCTCTTTTTTGGGAATTTTTCGCCGGAGATTGGTGATACGATAGAATTGCTTGGATTCAGACTTGGTTACAGCTAGCCAGAACCCTTTCTGATTCAGATTCAAATTTGGATCCATTACTGTTTCTAATTCAGGCCGAAATATAGTCAAACAGGAATCCAATCTGCTTACAGCCCTGGGACAAATTAGCAATTGCCAGAGCATAAATTGGAGGAAACTCTAATATGCACTCATTTATCTGGTGCTACACTTTACAACAATGTTATCTAACCCAACATAACGCTTATTTGATTTAAGAAGGCGCTTGAATGCAGGTAAGACTGATCTTCTTGGTTAAGTTTCAACTGAACAATGGTCCCAAAAAAAAAAAAAAAAAAAGCAATCAACTACACATCCTATTTCTTTCAACTAGAGGGACAAGATTCGAGGTTGAATATTTCACCTCACTTAAAAAGTGACTGAGACTTTCAATCCGGAAGTAGTTCTCTCACCTTATTAAACGTTCCTTGATTACCTTAAAATTTTCCAGGAAGATGAGTTATTACCAACTATAGAAGCAGCCATGAAATTTCATATTAGGGCCCCAACAGGTCAAAATCAGGCATGATATCGGCATCATCATTCACTTTGCATTCCGATACAGTTTTAGTTGGTTAAAGGCCAACAAAATTTATATCCGAATACAAACTTGAGGTTTGAACACAAAGTTCAATAAAGATTCTGAGTTCTATTCTTCAATCCTGTTCCACTTGGCTGTAACAAAGAAGATTCAGTTATCTGACTTTAATCTGGACCACTTGCATCCCTATTTCTTGGGTTAAAAAAGCATGGGACCGAAAAACTTATTGTTTTCCTTATCTATGGGTTTCTACGATCAAACGTCATTGAACTGCAACCCTAATCATGCATGAACGATGACACCTGGACACTTCTCACTCAGAGCACCTTAAATTAGCAACCATACTGAGACTTTCTTATGACCAAACAGCAAGTTATTTAGTTCTAACAAAATTCATATAAGAAACCATAAATACAATAATATGAGAATACCAGTGGAAAGGCATGATCAACCAGTTGCTTATGCCCAACTACTTCCTCCTTGGAGGATACGGTACTTGCTCCCACAACATCCAAAAGAGCTGCAATCAGAATATAGGTGAGAGACATTGAGAAAGTTTTCCTAAAACCATGAAGTACAAGGACAGTATCATCTAATACCCTACATTGTCCAAACCATACAAAACTGTCCACATGGAAACTTGGGCAGTTCACCAACTTACAAGATAGGAGAAATTGTGTTTTATTGTGCTGTACGGTTTTAAAACTTTGAATTGCATTGCAAATAAATTCAATGAAAATGATACAATTGTCATGTTAATGGAAAACTGGTCGAATGCATTCATTATGTTAAGCTTAAGCATGTATCCACTAATGATATTGCCATGCAGTCACCAATTATAATCACGTTATGTACTAATGCTTCTTCCACACATGTCTTCAATGGATGTGGATTTTGGGAGATACAGAGTAATTGATCATGCAGGCAATTATAGCACGCAATACAAGCACCCACCCTTCTCAATCGTATATACCTAGTCTACTGGAACTCAAAATGCCCCCTCTTCTGTTCCACCCTTGTGAACTGTGTGCACGTTACATGACTAGTACAGTGATCATGGAGCCTTAGATTGTTTTGTCTCGTGAAAATTACTTACAACAGTACATTGCCATTAATTTCGTAGAGAAGAACCAGAGGTATCTAGCTCGTATAAGGCAAGCTATGTTCAATGAGACCCCTCAGATGATTCACATTTTCACTCTTATGAGGATAGTCCATCAAAGAGGCAAGTACAAGTGTTGCCAAACAGCTCTTAAAGATCTTCATAGATTGCTCAAAGATCAGGTTGGTTATGACATAGAATAGAAGATCTACAAATTCTTCACCTAGAATGAAGGGTAGAATCTCAAAGCTATGACACGGCCTACTTTTAGAATCAAGAAAGTGTACGAGTCGTGTGTGTCTCCAACATGTAACATCTTAAAATACTCATGGCCGCATAGGAAACTAAGAGTATAATACAGAAGATTGGACCAACAACAAGCTTCACAAAACAGGGAAAATCACTAAGAACTGGCAGACTGCTAGACATTTACACAGAGAATATTAGGTGAAGAAGTATGTATCATTTCTAGAATAGTCATAGCCTGTCTAATAAGGGGAAATGATATAGCTTCTTAGTACAATGGATTGTTTAACAAATAGTAAGCAAGTCGACTGACCAAGATTCAAAACACATGGAAATCACTAAGAATGGTATGATTGATAAGCATTTTACATACAGATACATTAGGTGAAGAAGTCTGTGCTAGTTCTAGAGTCATAGCTAGTTTATAGGAGGTAGAATGATTTTGTGAACTATTCAATAAATAATAAGCAGTTCCACATGCAAAGAGACAAACTAACCTCTTATGAGTAGCAGAAATATATGCACGAGAATTGATGCTAAATGGCCAAAAGAAATGCCTGACCAGGGAACACATAAAAGGTCAATCAGCTGACCCAATATGGAAAGTGGAAACAAGGACCTACAGCTTATACAAATGCAAACTTCTGTCTTTTAAATCTGCAACATCAATTGTACAGCAAAGCGCAGACTGATGGGCTACAAAAAGGGGAAAAAGGAGTTAAGAGACCTACATGAAGATACAACGATAACAAAAGCCCAGTTCTCCTTTTTTATTCTTATAAAACTTCAGCATACTTTATTTGCCTTAATAAGGTTGATGAAGGCAGATTGTCATACTGTCAAGATTTAGACAAATTGAATGAAATTATATAACTTCTATATATTAAACCCATCTCAGAGCATGGATTAGTTTATCACTTCGAGCCAATTACAAAGCTGAGATGTTTATGCAGGTAAATGGCATTGTATTCTCGACAGATATTTCAGCTGTCTTACGTGTACCAAGATGTAATCTGTGATAGCCAAAAAAGAATACTACCATTGTTCTTGAATGCTGCAATTCATTATTGCTAATAAATCCGTACACCATCTTTATCTGGATACATGAAAAATGTTAACTGCAACTGGACACTTAACCCAAGAAATTTTCTAAAAATATATGAAACTTCAGTATTTCACCAATAAAATGGTTAGCTCTCTGTAGTAAACAAGCAAACCCTTAGGCAAGCTAGAGTTAGATGCTCATGACATGCTTATTCCAAGCCAACAACATCTCCTCCCATTAGCTCAACCCAATGCTAGATCATTCAGGCATTGTATACTAATCTTAGTTCGCTCTTACTTTTTTGTGCAAACACCAAAAGCTCTCAGTTCATGGGCAGACAGGTTATCAATATCAATTTCACCAGTACCCTTGTCACTACAACTCCCACAACCTAGGCTTCACGGAAGCTACACAGATCAAGTTAGATATGTCGGTTCAGATTGGAAAAATAAAAATTGAACAATGGGGACCCCAACAAAAATCAACACTTCGGACTTAGGAGTAACCATGAAGTCTATTATGCAACACAACTAGAGCTCAGCTGGTTGAAAAGTTGCCACAATAATGTGATGCACATCTCCAATCCACTTAGCAACCAGGCAAAAACCTGTCTTTTAGCCTTCACCTGACAAGGTTGTGTGAAAGGTGACCAGATTCTCATGGGAAATCCAAATGCAACTTTCCCTTATTTCATGTGCCTGGATTTACAACTTGTGGATCCATAGAAATCCTTCTTAAACCATTCTCCCACATAGAGCCCGTAAATTTCAATCTGGACCCCTGTATTAAAGACATGCTTCAAATAAACGCAGAACAAGAATCTGAAAATTTATGCCTGCACAGTTTCAAGGTTTCAATTTGTCTACCCACCAGTGTCCATACACATCTTTTCTCTCTTTGAGCTGATCTGCTTTGAAGCACCCAGATTTCAGGTGCCTTCATATAGATAAAGTAAATCCAAAGAAAATAGAAACCATAAATTTCTGAAACTATTTTGATGTTTGTTTCAATTGTTTTATTCCAACATGAGTCCAATTACCTTTCCATGAGGTCCTAGGCTCGAGATCACAAAAATTTTGAGCCTTGATGTGATTTAAGAGATGACTCTGCCCCTGTGTCCTTTCAACTGTCCTTGTCACAGAAATTGTCACAGAAAGATTGACACATGTATATATATTTTTTTAGAAGCCCATTAATATTCCTCAAGACTACCACGATGCATGAATAATGGTTATACCATATGGGCTTAAGGAATCAATTCCCTTCCCATATCATATCACATGAAGAGACAAAGGCATTACCATCTATCCCACCCAACAAAGGCCAATGCTAATTTGAAGTTCTTGAAGCCTCACCCTCAATATGTTCAATGTGGAAGGAATTTAGAGGAACATTTCCTCCCACAAAAGCAAAAGCTTACTCTTTAATAAGTAGTAGACTATGAAGTTCATACAAACTCTCCAAGAAGAAAGAGTTTATGGAAACGACGCACAAAAAAATAGCACGATAACACACATAGAGAGATCAACTAATCTATAATCAGCAACAGAAGAGTCACATGAACACTGAGCTATAACACAAACAGATACAAAGATTTGCGAAACTAATCTAAGTCAGTCGACCTTTGGCCTTTACTTTCCATGTCTAAATATCCCTTCAAACCCTACTTTGCTTGGACATTCTCCTCATCCGTATCCGAGTCACTTGCATTATACCCTTCAAAAACCAAATTGAAGAAAGGGAGCAATGCTCAGGATTCGCAATGAATTTTCAGAACAACAATGTAGAAGAAAGAAAAAAGGGGAAACAAAACGGATGGGAAGGTGGTTTCACCTGGACGCTTGTCACCGACTTTCCACGCAGACGACCGACTCTTTGATGCCTTTGTGAGCCAAGCCC
This sequence comes from Nymphaea colorata, assembly GCF_008831285.2. Taxonomy (NCBI): domain Eukaryota; kingdom Viridiplantae; phylum Streptophyta; class Magnoliopsida; order Nymphaeales; family Nymphaeaceae; genus Nymphaea; species Nymphaea colorata. The sequence continues at coordinate 18,777,012 of NC_045147.1, forward strand.
GTCCCTGAACAAAGCCCACGATCAAAATCAGAAGACCCACAATTCAGAGAAAAGTGGCGAATTGAAGAAAGAAAGCATCACAATGCCGGAATGAACAGAATTACACAACAAAACATCGACGACTTTACCTTCTGCACGTCACGAGCTACGCCGTAGCCACTGTAATACATCTGCCCAACCAGAATCTGCATCGCGGAGTCGCCGGACTTTGCCTCCCGGAGAGTGTCCTGGAACCAACGCTTGACGCAGTCGGCGACGACCTCCGACAGCGGAACCCTGTCAGGCGTCTCCTCGGCGCCCCTCTGCATCTTGTTGGTGGTCGGTCTTTGAATCTTGAGGGGCTTGTTCTTGATGGAGGAAGAAGTAGCAGCAGCAGGAGGAAGGGTAGCGGTTTGAACGATCTCAGGGAGAACTTTGGTGGTAGGATTTGGCTTGCCGATCTTAGAACAGAGGGGCCGGGCTGCTCGTGAGAGTTGGTGCTGCAGACTTGTGGCAGAAGGGACTAGACGGCCCATAAAATGAAAGCACCAAGAGCAGAAAATTTGGGAAGAGGCTGGGGAAGCGAAGAGATTGAGGTTTTTGGGTTACAGAGAGAGAAGAAAAAAGATTGAAGCTTTATGATCAAGGGCCCCATTTCAAGTCAGGCTGTTTTGGACCCGATCCCACCCGGTTTGACTCTCTCCGCAGTTTCGACCCACCAAGGTCATAATAAAACCCATTATGATATTCTCTGCATGTCCAAATTCTGCTTTGAGAAGTTTGGCTTAGGTAGCCAAGTTAGCAGGAAGATGAAAGCTCTGTTCTCAGCACACCTTATTCTTCTGAAGTGCAGTGCATTCTAGTTGATAGGTGTTTCACTTCTCATCTAAATCAGACAGCAGCTTTAGACCTTGCAGACAGAAAGAAAAAGATAAGGTGGCGGTTTTGACCACTCATCGAAACCTATCGAGTCTCTATGTTCCGGATGTATGCGAGTTCACGGGATATAGGCATAACCAGATTTGGATTCACATTTAGATTTAGAACCATTGGTGATTAAGAATGAATCCAAATCCGAGTAACCACAAAATCGGCATTCATGTGCATATAGGTTGCTGCTATAGCTTTAGATTCATATATAAATCCGATAATAGTTTATTCCATTTTGATAGTTGAAGTTTGAGGTAAACTAAACGACTTCGATGATCAATAAATCTCAGATTGAATCAACTGCAAATCGTTTACATTATCTCAGTTTCGATGGATCTAAATCTTTTTCTTTCGAGGCTGATATGACACAAAGAATAGGTAATAGAAAGATTGTGTTCCTGTGATCTAACCGTTCTGTTCATCAGGACTTCCAAGTTTGTACGATCATCTGATAAAGGAGATGGATCATGCAGGATACAAGTGATTGGCAAACAACAGAAGGAAGTTGCTATCGGAGGCGAGCGACGACGTATGACTTTTAAGATGCAAGAAGGGGTCTAGGAACTTACTTTTTTATCATGATTTTCGAACAGTCAATCTCTTGGTTTTCATATATTAATCTATGATTTTGACAATGTAAAAGATTAAATTTTTACGTTGGTCTCGATTTGCAATCTACTGAGACTCAGCTTATATGAACGGATGTAGCCCATGGTGATTACACTCTCAAACCTCCTTTAGTTTGAAGATCTTAAAGACCAAATCTTACCAAGCTGATGTAGCTTCTGGACTAAGAAATAATCTGATTCTTCTACAAAGCTGATAAGAGATTCATGACCTCTGCACGTGCTTCAGAAATCGTCCTTTCCGTCCGAGTCAAATGCAGCCCTTCTCGAAGCTGCATTTGTTCTCCTATCCCTCAGATGCTAGGAACTTATCAACACGCCGTTTCTACTGTTCCAAGAGACAAGAATCAAACACCCGCTACGGTTTTTACTGCTCCTCTCTAGAGAGAATGAGTTCTGCATTTGTTTCTAATTCCTATTCCAGAGATGCTACAAACTGAACATCCGTCAGCGTTCCAAGAGACAAAAATCAAACACCATCTAAGGGGTTTACTGCTCTCAAGAGAGATAACGTCCAGATCCAGATTAAATATATATAATCCTTTTCTATATGTTGCCATATAAACTGTTATTAAGCAGATACTTTTCTTAGTCCCCACCTTTGGCTCTATCGTCTCGTAAAAGCTACACCAAATGGATATTTTTCTGTTTTTTGCTCACATTGTTTGATATGACTTCCTTTGTTCCTCGTATATTTTAGTTTTATCTCCTTTTTTTTTTGTTGCTTCTTTACTTTGTTTCCCTTGCCCATGCTGAACTAAAATTTTACGTTACCCACTATAGGCGATCCGTGTAATGGGCAAAGGTCAGACCTTCGTGGCTCATGTCATTTGCGTAGTTCCGGGGCTTCCTTTAAATCAAAGACATTGGTTTTCTATATCAGAACTTTGCTTCTCCTTTCAATCAAAGACTACTTTCACTGTGACACATCGTTTAGTTTACAACTTGTACATCTGGTTCTGAAATCGCATGATGCTTTCAGTGCACATAACCGAATGAAATCTATAAATCATGCACCCAAATCAAGGTACATTTTTCTATGGGATTCACCATCGTGCCTTCCTCGACATGGCTTCACTTAATTTCATCAATTTTTTCAATGCCCAAGTCAAAGGAAGCGCAACCTGTTTACGCTTGTTGCACTCATGCAATCGGATTAATATCTCACCGCTCTGGTGATTGTTACAGCATTTAGGACCGTCGACACTCAATCACAAAATATTTCTATCTATTAATCCTTCTGCTGTCACGGCCATAGGTACGCGCATCATATTCTAAAGCTACTGATATGAAAATGGAGCACTAGCTTTCAATTCTGAACACTCTTCGTTATTCCACTACCATTCCATGTGGATGGTATATATATATTGAGTTAATAGCTGAGGAGCATTAATCTATAGATAAGTAGATAGCTAAGCAAATGACTATGGGATACTAACATAACAATCGGTCATTTGCTCGGGCATGTGTGGGCAATTGCCCACACAACAAGATCCATGTGCTTTAGCCACTTACGCCCAGTTTTGGCAACATATACTAAGGTCTGTTCACTTATTTTTATGATGATTCCTTCGTGTTATTGCACTCCCTTTTGTCTTCAGGTTTCCATTTGAGCGACTTAGATGTCAGGCTGTCCCTTTGTTTTATAATTGCGTCATGAGGTACATATAAAGGCCACAGTTACATGTATATTGGACTAAGACCTAGCTGCTATTACGTGTGCTGTGTTCGCTGTTCAAACGATCATACAATCATAGGGACCAATTGCTTCTCTGCTAGGAATCTTACTGTGGGGATCGAGTTTATTTCACACCCAGACGGAGAAATAGATGGGAGGGAAGGAAGCCAAGTGATGAGAATCGCATCTAGTACAACCCAAAGCGACAGATCGCTCGCACCAAATTTGAGCCGTCGGCATCGATCCCTGCGTAAATGCCTCGCTTTTAATTTGCAGACAAGGCCTGCGACCTCTGCACCTATTCCACAGCATTAAGAAGGCGGCCCATTTGAGTTCGACTGCAGTCGCCTCTTCCCTGAAAACCACCTTTACTAGAGCCACTACCAGCAGTTGGGTTTTTCCTTTCTAGCCATAGACTTGATTGATGTCACCCGCAGTTTAATCCAAATCTGCCACCCATGTTCTGACTGCCCAAGAACAGAGCACTTACTTATCTCTTTCTTCGGTGCTGTAGCCTGTATGCCAGTGTCAGAATGTGTTTGTGAGAGCCAGTCAATATTAATTAGACATATATTTTAAAAGAAAATATATTTATATGACTGTAATTCTGTTCTTTTTTTTTTTTTGAAGAAAATAAAGTCTATCATCGATAATATCATCTAAGGGTGCTGGTGTTTGGTTGCAGATACATTTTATGAGTGCCTCATCAATCTGACCTAAAGTTTGAGATAGCTTCATCGAATACTACAACTGTTGTTCCATGAACATGCTTTAATCTAAGGAGCAGATTCAATGGGATATTTACAAAGTGTTTCTGTTGCCAAACTGCCCATAGGTGTTTAAATTGACATTGATATTCTCTTTATATATACATATAACTAAAGAATAGAGTTAAGTATTTGCATTAAACACCTTTTCACAAGAGTCAGAATCAAGCAACAACGAGACTTTCTTTGCAAGCAAAGGAATGGTACGAAATATTGTTTGCATGAAAATCAAAGCAAAACCATGGTAGTTCGTAGTGGAGATCACTCGAGCTCAATCAGATGGTAGAAATATTTAAGCTCCTCTAAGATAAAGAAGTTTGCTCCACAAATTATATATATATATATATATATACTGCAGCAATGATGAAGATCTGTTCTGTCATGATCAGTTCTGAAACAGCACTAGCTAGACAGGCTTTCTATCTCTGGAAGGACCTCATCATTCTTTCTCCTTTTTTTAGGTGGTGGTGATGGTGGATCCAGAGCAGCAACTTACATAGAGGTTTAAGGTCACAGCAGTAATGATCTTATTGTGGGACATGCATATTAATGTGGGGGTACTGTACTACGTCCTATATGGTGGTTCTTCTGAAAGCAAAAGGATCTGCTTTAACTAATAAATATTAGAGTACTCAGTTGACAGCGCCAATGACGTGTGAGGCAGATGCATTATTTCCCTTTGAAGCCAAGATCCCTCTCCTTTCCCCCGTATGATCATATGCGCTCTCCATCCCCAACTGCTAGTCTGCTACCCTACATTATTCCCTTTGGCAGTATGTCGAGCTACTTTGGCTCACAGTTCAACTGAAAGAAGTTCCAAACTTTTGTTCATTATTGTATCAACTGAACATAATAACTATCTAAAATGAGGTGAGTTATGATCTTTCAATTCATCAAAAAGAAGCGTTTAGAATATTAGAACCAAGTTTGCTAATTGGCTGCTCCACCCGTGCGTCGAATTCACATGGGTGTCTGAGATCGTTGCATGAAAATCTGAAGTCGATGCATGTGAAAATAATTCAACCCAGGAATCAGACTCACATGGTTTGTGGAGAGATGATCTGGCAAATGTGAAGCCTTTTCTCATTTTTCCTCAGGTGCCTTGGAAAGATCTCGAATGAAATTTGACATAGAAATGTAGAAAAATACTCAAATTTAGCTGGTTGTTTCACTTAGGCATAAGTGATGTAACTTTTTTGACAATATATATTATAAACTATATACAGAAATGGGTTAATATTAGTAAAATCATAAATCACACTTTGGGATATATAATTTCAGATTCACGAACCAGAAAAGTTTAAACTGTCAATTGTTAGACTCTCAAAAGTTCAGTTTTAGTCGACCTATTATGGGCTTTTAATTTTCGTTCATTCATTGATATATACACACATAACTTAACTAGTACCTAGATTGCATATTAGATATGTCAGGATTATTTAATGGGAAATAATTTTTTGTCACCCGTCAATCAACTTAATTGCATTAAAAAAATTTACGAATTAGTGACTGCGGGATGTGTCATAGGGTGTCACGTGGTGTGTCAAGTCCACCACTTTGATCCACTGCCCTTTCTGAGATGGAACGGCCGCTCCTGCAATCAATGCCCGTCATGAGAGAAACAAGAACTTCCATTATTTCGCGACGACGAGTGATAAAGGCGACGCTTCTGTGATTTAAGACGCTTTTATGCCGCTTTTGCTTTCCGGATGTTGCTTGCACACAATAGAATAAGATACGAATACTTTTGAAAAGTCGCCTGAATTTCGCAAAATAACGTTGACACCTCTTCCCGTTTCAAGAATTTTCAGTTAACTTTTTCTCTTGCAAAGGTAAGATGTTAAAAAAATACTGAAACATGATTATGTATATCTGTTATTCATTCACAATTTAAATTGTGTTTAAAATGGTCCACTGGAACAACAATGCTGTTCAATTTTTTTCATTAGAGTGAGTAAACAATTTCCAACATAAATCGAAGTGATTCAAAAGGCTTAATTTTCGTGTGCTTTATGCAACCTTGAGGCTTCATTTGACAATTGCCATAGACAGAATTTCACGGGTACCTAGAAATCTGCATAACATGCGGCTTATTTCCAGATTATGGCCTAATTTTGTGGGTTTTCAGCGAAAATTTTACGCTGCAATTATAAACAATAGGGGGCCCTTGCCAAGAACATCTCATGCAATTAAAACAAGGAAAAAAGTGTTCCACAAGAAACAATGCTTGGAGCCAAAGGCAAAGGTATTTTCGATTGCATCTGCAACGATATATATATATATATATATATCATGATTTGAATATAGAACTAACGATGAAACCAAAATGATAGGGAATTGAAGGCAATCATATATCAGTTATGACATCAAAAAGCAAGAAGGGAGCATCAACTTAAACAACAGATAGTTTTATTTTATTATTACATTTTATTCATATAAATATATCCAAATAGTTAGATGTATTAACAATCATTACAAATGCAGCATGTCTTCGGAAGCAGGCCCGGTTGAAGAATGAAGTAAAAAATATTAATTAAATGCATAGCTACGCAAGGTGATAAAACACTATTTATGAAAAACACAGTGCTGTACTGAATTCAAAAACTTTCAAAATGCCGAATTCGCCAGCGTTCGCTTCTTATTTAAAATGAAAACTAGTTAAGAAGTTTTTGAATGTATGAGAGTTGGAGATGAAGGAAGTGCACAGAACATGCTTATCATGAGCTTGTTTCAGCTGTTCCTAAATGTAGAGTCTTTTGGGTATCTCTTCCTTACCTACTAGGAAAGTCTAATTTTAATTTAAGGAAGCAAGACAAGGCAGTTTATGTGTTTGTACTTCCTTTTCATCAATGAGCTTTCTCACTGCAAGGACTTCCCAGTCATTGTTGGTCAGACCCCATTAGAGATTTCCCTCTCTCTCTCTCTCTCTCTATATATATATATATATATATATATATATATAGAGAGAGAGAGAGAGAGAGAGAGGAAAACTGGTAGCTACCATTAAGTTGAAAAGTTATAAACAACCTACCTATATTTTCAAGACACATAAATGCCCATCACAGGAAGAAACAAATCAGTTGTTTTAGTCAAGATCTCTTGCTTTCTTTTGAGAGGTACTTTCATCTCTTGGAAATACAACTTTATTTTTTTTATTTTATTTTTTTTTCAATTTAATCTCCACTCTCTTATCGTCTTATTGATGGCTCATTAACCAGTTTTCCTACATATCTGGAGAGACACACAAATTAGAGCTGCACTCGACATCTAGGTCCAATTCTGCAAATATATGTTAATAGTAGTTTTAGACCTTTTTTTCATTGACATCCGAGTTGGATCAGGCTCCAGATCTGGCAGAGAAGGTTCAACTAATAAGACAGAGATCCGGGTAGGGTCCAGTGAAGCCTACAAAAGGAACCAAGTCCAGCCTGTTTGCGTCCTTAATGACAGCATCATTTCAAAATCATAGAGACCTCATGTATGCCCGTCCGCCTTATCTGCATCATGTACTTAAAATGCCTTCAACCTCTCATTTTTTATGGCTCTCTCTCTCTCTCTCTCTCTCTATATATATATATATATATATATATATATATATATATATATATATTATGGGTGTATGTGTGTATGCATGCACACACATGCACGTAAGCAACAGTGGTTAAAATAGAAAGCATGCATTGTAAAGCATCTTTCTCACGGGTTGTGTCCACTGTTAGCATATTTTGGATCCGAATTCAACTCTAGATTTCTTAGAAGGATGTGTATGTATTTTACCGGTTAGATCTGGATATGACGGACCCGAAATCCATTTCAAGCAGCCGACAGTAAAACATCTGGGCGTCGTGCGCGGCATTGGGATGTCAAAATTTGAGGAGCAGAAAGAAACAGAAGAGTCCGGGTCTCGGACTCTGTTCACATCCCAACAAGATTTGGTTTCCCCATGAACACAATCCGACAAACCCGACTGGTATCAGGAAGAGTTCCTTCTCCATTATGGGAGCCGAATCTGGACCAAAGGGGAACATGCTTGTAGCCAGCTCGTCCAGATCCGGACCAACAAATGAGACCCGATCCGACATCTACATCATTTGCCGGAAGGAATGGAATCTTTGACCGCTGGTTGGCGACCCCTCTCTCTCTTTTTCTCTCTCTCTCTCTCTCTCTCTCTCTCTCTATATATATATATATATATATATATATATATATATATTTATTGGAGCATTCTTTATTCATTCGGGGCCTTTGTGGTGTGATCAGTTCATGTCCTTTCTCACTGATGGATCATACTCATTGAAATCTTTAAATGCGTCGAATCAGATGTTGGTGTAAATTTTTTCATGCATTTAGCTGATCCCAATTCAACGCATTTACATTGGCATCTTTTGCGCATCTTTATATATATATATACATCAGAGAGAGAGAGAATCTGCTTGGATGGCACCTATAACTTCATGGCACATATTTTTTAGTTTAGAGAGAGATAGAGAGAGAGAGAGAGAGGGCACATCACATGGGGCTCAGAGAAGAGTACAAAAAGCTTGAAAAGGAAGTCAATAAAGGGTAAATCCTTTTTAGCACTTAATGCATGTGACAGTGTATAAACCCCGGAAGGCATCAGCAGCAGAGAATGTCAAAATGTTAGAGCTGCGTTTGGAGTCTGCTAATTAAGTACATGAGCTAAACATAGATGACATTGAATCATTGATCAATAGTTCAGGCAGTGTGTGTTTGGAAGGGGGAGGAAGAGGAAAAGTTTTGTCACAGACCTGTTGTCTCCATGGCTGGCCAGGCTCTTAGATTCAAAACCAGAAACCATTTTTTTGTTCTTTATTTGGTGGAAACTGAACAGGTTGAGGAGACTTGATCGCTTTTCCATGGTGTAAAGCTACTCTAGCCTGCATTAGCTTTGGCAATAAGCAGGTGTTTCTGAAATTTGAACCATTGACTGGCTGCCTATCAGCCACTAGATCAACCATTTGCGTGATACCCATTAAGGCTACGGCCAACCCATTCCATACTGTTGTTTAGTTTTCCCTCTTGGTGTTGCTGTCTTGATGTGTTGGGAGTCTGGGACCATTTCCGGCCACCTACTTACCATTTCTCAGTAGAAATCAAAGTTGAAACTTAAAGACCATACAGTTTCAAGAGTTCTCTGTGGCCGGCTTCGATGATTCTGACACCATGTTAGAGGTACTTCTCTAACATCAGTTTTCTGTGGCCTAATATCTGCCCTTCGATGGAGGATTGCTTAAGAAGTTCCTGTTGAAGGAAGTCGGATAACTCTCCATGATCAAATGAATATGTATCGACATAATCTGGTAAAATCTGCCTAACCTTAGCTTGCCAAACCTCGCTACTGAAAGCAACCCTTCTTCATAAATCTCCCGTCATGAAATTTGATCTGCACTCTTCTTTAAGCTCTCAAACGTCAAATGGCAGCAAGCCAGCAAAAACTCTCTCTCTCTCTCTCTCTCTCTCTCTCTATATATATATATATATATATATATATATATATATATATATATATATATATATATATATATATAATAAAGAGAGAGAGAGATATATATAATCATTAAACATTGGAAACCATCGTATCAGAAACGATCCTAAAAGAAATGTTTAGATTTGCTTCTTTTTTTAATCCAAATCTGAAACATGCAGATGTGATCATGGCTGATCATTCACTAGGGCATTCTTTAAATAGAATCAATTTAAGGCGCATTTAAGTTTTTCATGCAAGGAGCTACCCAGTTTTCATCGCTAGCTCTCCAAGCGCATGTTACGCATGACTACGGACTGCCTAGTTTACGTTTTCTTGTTGACCTATGTATGCTACAGTAACAAACCCACGTCAAACTCCAACAATTTTCTTTTAAAATAGTAACTATAAAATTCATATTATTCAATTTTAATTTTTTTTTTAAGATTCCATGTACGCATGAAAAAGGGTATCCCTTTTTTGTTTGTATTTCTAAGTTTTTGAGCATGTAAAATGCAGATAGAGTAGCGGTCCGGACATGATATTTATAAGCTGCCGTCCGGACTTCATATAAGCATATCTTCATAGTCAATTATGAAATGGTATTCAAAGTTCAAACAAAAATGGATGTGCAGAATATAGGAAAAGATTGGCAGTAAAAGTAAGAAACTTGGAAAACAGAGCAGCGGCACAGTTTGAGGAGCAAAAAAAATTCAGTCTGTAAGAGAAGAATGGCTTAAAATATGTCTGGTCAAAAAAGGGATAGTTTAAAAACAGAGCCAAGGCAGGGAAAGAAGAATGGTGTTTCATTCCAAGAAGACCTTACACAACTTCGGTTCTCGTTACTCTCAATTATTAAACAATTGACAGCAATGGTCCATTGAATCCCCCCACACGCCAAGTTAGAGAGGACCAGGGAAAAGAAAGCTAGAAGAAGAACAAACAAAAAGTTGAGAGCAGAGAAGGAAGGAAGATTTTCTTAGAGTGGCTACTACACTTCATTGCTACCGCACCCTGTGATCGATCGTAAATAACTTTCATCATTACATAATAATAATGATAATAATAATAAATGGGCGACGATCTTTCCCAATTTCCATTGCGCATATTGATTCACTCATTTTCTCTCTCTTGTCTCTCCTTGCTCCTCCCCATCGTCTTCTTGACCCGCCCCACCCACTGCTCTCAGCTGCCGCTTTGTCTTCCATTACATTCCCTTGCCTTGTCCGCTAAATAAAGCAAGGAAAGAACGTCGTGGAAAAGGAACTGAAAGGTGGAGGAGAAAAGAAAATCTAGAAAGGAAGGGGAAGCCCAATAAAAAAAACATTTGGGGAGGGATCCGTTTGAGGGTTGAAGTGAAAAAGCGAGCTGAATCTCTCTGTACCAGAAGGGGAGAGAGATAGAGAGAGAGAGAGAGAGAGAGAGAGAGAGAGCATTTGGGGAGGATCCTTTGGAGGAATGAAGTGAAAAAGCGAGCTGAATCTCTCTAGACCAGAAGGGGAGAGAGAGAGAGAGGGAGAAAAGAGAGAGAGGGAGCATCTGGAGAGAGAGAGAGAGAGAGAGAGAGAGAGAGAGAGAGAGAGAGATGCCACTGACGAGATACGTGATTCGAAATGAGTACAGTTTGGCAGACCCAGAGGTGTACAGATGTGTGGAGAAAGATGACCCGGAGGCGTTGCTGGAAGGGATCGCCATGGCCGGACTTATCGGCGTCTTGCGGCAGCTCGGAGACCTGGCCGAGTACGTCTCCTTCTCTCTCTCTCTCTCTCCCTCTCTCGCGGGCGCGTGGGCGTAGTGGTGCTCTTTTGAAGTAATTGGTGGTTTAGATTTTTTTTTTGTGGCGATATCCACAACTCCATTCTGGTGATTGCTAGTAGAAGCGAGGTTGCTGTTGCTTCTTTCCTTGGGTTTGAGAGTTAGGCGTTGGGCAGTTTGGTGGATCTGTCACTTTAGCATGTAATTCGTTAACATTCTTGAACGATTATTTGTTGTGGGTTAGAGGTTGGCGTGAGGGTTTTTGTGTGGGATGGGATTAAGGTCGCCTATATGAATCCCTGACGGCAAGTTTTTTATTAGCATCTACAATGTATGTAGAATTTTGTCACAGCGTCACTCTTTTGGCTTCTCTTTTGTGTGGCCCTATATCGGCTCTTCGTGAGTTGATAACTTTGTGGGTAGCGTCCCTCCTAACTGGCCTTGTAATAGTTTCCTTGGTTACAATCTTCAGAGCGTTTTCTTGTTTGCTTTTTCTCACGAGAAACCGCCCCAATGGTGCGGATTATCTTACAGTATGCAGTGACTCGCCTGGAGAACTTTCTTGATCAATATTGCCGTGTAAACTGAGTTGGTTCGACATTTCTCTTTGTGAAAATAATTCTGGTTATGATAGCGAAAGAGGGAGACTGAATGATGGATTGAAGAGAGAAAACTTATAAAACATAGACAGGCCCATTTTTCAGCGCCACATTCTCAAGTTTATGTTTAATAAACTGAAGGCCTCTTGCTGAAACAAAAATGGAGCTGATAAACCAGTGACGAAAACCAACTAAAAGGGATAGAAGCGTAACGTTGTTGGATGCTTGCACAATTTGAACACTTATCTATTAATGAATCGAAGAGTCTTCTTCCTTTTCAAAGAACAGAAACTATTCTTGGGGTGTTTGACCTGACCTATTGAGATCACCTTCCCTACAGCGTTAAAACTTCAAACTGAAGACCGCTTTGACCCCAGTAACCTTGGGAAGTGATGAATTTATTGTAACATCTCTGCTTTCTAATTTGATTTTTTGATTTACATAATTGTTCGTTGACATTGAATTCTGATATATTCTGTAGGTTTGCAGCTGAACTTTTCCATGACTTGCATGAAGAAGTAATGGCTACATCGGCAAGAGGCCATGGTCTTATGATTCGTGTTCAACAACTGGAGGCAGAGTTGCCTTCTATTGAGAAGGCCTTTCTATCACGTACCAATCATTTGGAATTTGCTTATGGTACAGGTTAGAATACCTCTGATGTTTGTTTGTCCTTTCCTTCTTTTCATTTTTCTTCTAGCCCTCTAGTTTGCTAATCGCCTTATTGATTGCTTCCAAGGTGCTACCGAAGAATGTGCATGGATTGGAAAATTTATGTTAGTTAGTCTAATTAAGAAAAACGAGTTCTAATTAATGAGGCGAATGGTTTTCCATCAAGTTTGTGAAAGCACGAGCTGAATAAGAGGTTCTTTCAGAACTTGTTTATAAAGAGCTCAAGTTGGTGTATCTTGTCTGGCTTGGCATGCCGCCATGCCCATGGAGTACTGGTGTTTGCAATGTTCATAATGTACAGATTTGACACCTTTCACGCTGTTGTTTTTGTCTGATTGTTAATCTAGCTCTTCATATACGACATAAGGATGATTTATAGACCTCCATTTTGGGAGGAACTTAGTTTCGGTGTGTTTTAACATTATTTTGGTCGTCTGCATATTTATGTTCCAGATACTGAATATTCTAGTCTGTAACTCAAAATTGTGCATGCGTATTGATGAAATATGCTGTGAAGTGAAAATTCTCTGTCTAAGGAAAATAACACATAGGATATCCCGTACACATTCAGGGATAACTTTGTATCATTAGCTTATAAACTAGGATGAAATTCTAAACATAATATAAAAATAATAAATTTGGATAGAAAAACACATGGGTAAACAAAAGTTTATGAAGTAACATTATAAAAAAAATTGCTAATACTATGGATATGGTGTTGACCGTGTCTGCCACATGTTTAACTGTGTATAGGAAGTGGCTTCGTGACAGCATGGACAAGCTTGCTAATGCCTGTGTAACGTACTTGTCAGGTAGGTTCTCAGTTTCTAACAAAATGTAAAGAGATTTATTCAGATAAAAATTATGAGTTTGAGTCAGTTGACAACCTATGCTTTTGATGAATTTTTGAGACCATCTTGTAGTTGACAGAATGGATTGTGCTTATTAACTGAGTACCTTTTGGGAAGGCTAGTCTATCTCCTTTGGTAGATATTATCTTGTTGTCAACTGATTGTACTGCTAGATTTGCTTGACCATTGTTCTTCATGAACACTAATTTATTTAACACAGCAATCTCATTAACATTCACATACAAGAAACAGAAGTTAACAATAACTGATTAATAAATTGAGTTGTTTTTAATTGGTTTAGCGCCTCCATTGACAATAATGATATGTTGAGTTCGTTGGTTTTAGGCTCTGATTGGCATTCGAGTGAGAGAATTGAACAAAACCTTGTTACACGGGGTGACTTGCCTCGTTTTGTGATGGACTCCTATGAAGAATGTCGTGCTCCACCACGATTATTTTTGCTGGATAAGTATGGTTTTAAATTCTCACAAATTGTGTTTAGCATTTTTTGTTCATTTCCTCGTTTACAGAAATAATGTTGTCTTCTCCTTTTCAGGTTTGATATTGCTGGTGCTGGTGCATGTTTGAAGAGATACTCTGACCCCTCATTTTTTAAGATGGAGCTGGCCTCTTCAGGGGCATTGAAAGCTGATGAAGTTCAAATAGGGAAACGTGCTCGTAGAGTCAAGGTTTGCACTTTAAAATGTTGACAGATTTTTTTTTAAAAAAAAAAAACATTACTAGATTTTCAAGTGTAAACAATGAAATTCTCTTCTTGTGATGAGATATCATGTCATAGTAATTAAAAAATGTCATGCAGAATACTGACTGTCTACTATGTACTATAATGGTTACCATGAGAGTTGATAATAATCTCTCTTTTTATTCTTTAAGGTTTTGGTTGAATGCTGTCTTGGTGGGCTTTACTGTAATCTTCCTTTTTTCCAATAGTAAATACGAGACAGACTGATTTGAAACTCATATTCATATTTTTCTAACAGAGAAAGGCATTCAGGCAAAGGAATGGTGATACCTTGGAGGCACTGCTTGATTCTAGGTGTGTCTTTGTCTGTCTTCTGTTAGTGAAGCATTTGAAAGCATCTACAGAATTATTTGCTCTATTTTTACTCTTGTTGCAATTTTTCTTCTGGTTTTCTGATAGTAAAGTGTTTGAAAGCACATTCGAACTAAGTGGTTTTATTTACAATATGTATGTCTCCATTATGCAGCACGGATGACGCCTCCTTGGCTCCTGATGTGAAAAGTGCCAAAACTGAAAAAATTCCTTTTCACATAGTAAAGTTGAAGATGAGGCAAATGAATGGATATGCTTGCTCTAACAAAAAACTGGGTGGAACTTACATGGAACAGATTCTTGAAGCAACTGTAGATAACAATGACCACATTTTAGCTGTAAATCACTTCTCTTCACTTGTGAACGCATTAGATGATGTGTCGTCTGCTTTAGAACTTCATGGAAAGAATAAGGAAGATTCCTTGAATTTCCTGCAACAGAATGGAAATGTACAAGTTCCATCCACTAAGAGGCTGAAAGATATGCTAGCGCTGCCTTCCAATGAGTCAGTTTGTGATCTTGGAGGAAGTGCACCAGAAAATTCAGTTGAAACTATAGACCATGGTAAGAAACAAGCAGTCACTGTTAATGATGGGATTCAAGAGGATATCGTAGTTGATAGTGAAAGAAAAACAGTAATGACTGCCAGGGAAGAAAGGTCTGATGATTTTGTCGGTGATTTAGAAACCTATTTGGATGCTCTTGCTACCATTGAGTCTGAAATTGAAACAGATTCTGAGTGCCAAATCAAGCACGAAAATGAACTCTTTACCTTGAATCACCTAGGTGTTGATTCTGATAGAAATGGTGATCAGCTGTGTCAACTTTCTGAGAGTTGCAACTCCCATGTTGAAAATTCTCCAGCATCATATGATTCAAATTGTTCTTTTGTGAAAGGGGACCGAGAAATTTCTTACACAGACTCTCTTCATGGCTTGACAGATAGGAAACCTCCTCAGGTTGCTAAAGTTCTGCCTATAGATGACAGTCTAGAAACCATGAATATATCTTCAGATTCTCAAAATTCTTTAGAGTTGAAGGATTTGATGCTTGGCAATTTGTGTGATGAACCACACCCAGCGTCTGCTGAAAATACACCCACCTCTTTAACTGATGATGCTTTAGTTAGGTCATCTGCAAGTGATGGATCATCGACTATTGAAGACATGAATGATATTACATTGACAGAAGATAGTGAAAAATGTGTTGAGGCTCCAATTTCTAGTACGGCTGTTGATGCGCCTTTTGAATCTGCTGCTTCTTGCCATACATCTGAAGATGCAGCTTGTGGTTCTGCTGAGCATGCTTCAGCCTCAAAGCTTTCTTCTATGAATGAGAAGTCTAGCCCTGATGAAGGTCAGATATTGGTTGCTGTCATGACTCCAGAAAGTAATGAACAACATAAATCTGTGGAAACTCCAAATTCTGATGTAACTGGCGATGTGCATGTTGAGGGTGCTAGCTCTTGTAAGATGTCTGGAGAAGAAGCTTCTGCTTCTTTAATGGTTCATGCAGTCTCTACTTTTGCTTCCCCACATGAGGAACCAATCAAAGACAAGGCTCAAAAACCGGCCCCTGTGATGTTTCCAGAAAGTAATGAAGAATGTAAGCCTGCAAAATTTATAATTTGTGATGTACAATTTGAGGGTGCAAGTTCTTGTCAGACGTCTGGAGAAGTATCATTCTCACATGACAAGCCAACCTCGGATGAGGTTTACATGCCAGCTTCTGCCATGCTCCCAGGAAGTAATAGACAAGATAAGTTTGTGGAATCTCAGGTTTCTGATATACTTGGCAGCATGCCTTCCGAGGGTGGTTCTGGTTTGATATTGGAGCAACCATCTTGTGCTTCCTCAATGCCTAATGGGACCCTTTTATTGCCCTGCTCACATGATGGATCTGGCCTTGAAGAAGTACAGACATCTTTCCCACAGGAAGGTGGACGTATCTCCAATCCTGATACATCTTCAGATTTAGAGCCGTCAACAGCTTTTGCATCAAAAGAACCGGTCGATAATAGCGACGATCAACTGGCATTACCTGATGCCCCATCCCAATCAACTGTAGCTGTCCTTAATGTTGAAGCATCCATGCAATGTCCTGATGAAGCGATTCCTTGTGACAGCTTCATTAGTGAATCAGGTGATCCTTTTCCTTTGATGGGCAAGAAAGAACCAGAACAATGTGAATCTGGCATATTGGCAAGAGAAGATGTTTCAGTAGATCTGTCTAAGCTCCAGCATGGGGAGATGGATAAAAGCAGAGAGAACATTGCTCCTAGAGGAAATTTAGAACTCATCAGAACTACTACTGCTATTGAAGATGAAAAATGCATGATAATAGGTGAATCTGCAGAAACTACAGCTGCTTCTATAATAAAACAATCTGAACAGAGGCGTGCTGCAGAGGCAACTTCTATTGTTTCTCGGCACGACAGTGTTATCAATGAGTCAGCTGAAGCTGATGTCACATCTCATGATGTCCATGATGTGTTATCTGAAATTTTTGAAACATTAAATACACCATCTGTCAAGATGGTCAGCACAACACAGGTTATGGATGAGCACGAGTCCTATTCGGTTTCCAAGGTTCCTGATTCTGAAGAATTTACATCAAAATCTGTGAAGATTGAAAGGGAAGAATTCTCTGGAAAGTTGCATGATGAGACTGAAAATTTGGAAATTCCTACAATTACAGATGCGATTTTTGAAGATTCTCAACCAGAGCCTTTTACTAATGTCATAGAGGAATCTTCTCATTGTGTTGATATAGAACCTGTTCACGTGGTAACTGAAACTGTAGAAGGCAACTGTGAGACAAAGGATAAACATGTTCAGGATGAGATGTGTTTGGCTTCTAGGTATGTCACACTAAATGATTCTCTTCAAAGAGAAATGCCATCTGACTCTATGTTGCCAAATGTGGCTGGGACTGTAGAGGCCTCCTCTCAATCGGGTATTTCTAGTGCTAGCTTTGTAGAAGGTGACAATGCTAGCACAGTTGATGATTCTCTGGAGATTTTAAGCAACAATAAAAATTTAGAAGGTTGTCCTGCTTCTGAGGCAATTGATGGTCAGCATTCAAATGTTTTGGCTGAACTGAGTATCATATCTGAATCTGGCTTGTCAAACGGTTCTGCTTCCCATGAATTCCCCCATGGTACTACTATAAGACCCAGCGTGGTGGCACCTTTGGGGTTTCCTGCAACAATGAACTTTCATTCTGATTATGCAAAAATTTCATGTGGAGATGTAACTTGTAGTGAAGAGATAGCTCCATATCAGCTGGAAGTGGATACTTGTACAAGTCCTGTTCGTGCACTTGATAAGTCCTCTGCTGAGTCTTCTGAGCTTGATTCTGCAGGTATCTTGGTGTCCTCTGGGCTCGACAACCTTGAGCTTCCATGCCCTTTAAATCTTGGACCTGAACAGCACTATCTTCCTTCTGTGTCAGCTCAAGTTGAAAGCGAGGGAAATATGCCGGTGGCTCCTCTTTTAGAGAACTGCAGAGATGCTAATGTTCAGAGCAGTGCAGCTGCTTCTGTGGAAGAAGTGGAGTTGGGATCTGATCAATGTAAACTTCACGATGAACAAATATCGACTGTTCCAGAGGCCCCAGCCAATTTGGCAGATGATTCACATGAAGAATGTTTTGCTTATATGCAACCTTGTCTTCAGCAGAAAGCAGCAATGAAAGGAATGGGTGTAGATCAACCTAAACTTCAAGTTGAACAAATGTCTGTGACTTCAGATACCTCAGACAATTTCAGAGGTGAACTTCAGGAAGAATGTTCTGCTTATATGGAACCCAGCTATCAGCAAGATGCACCAAGGAAAGAAACGGATTTGGATGAATCCAAACTTTATGCTGAACAAATATCTGTGGTTTCAGACACCTCATGTAGTTTCACAGTTATCTCTCAGGAAGAATGTTTGGCCAATCAGCAGAAAGTAGAAGTCAAAGAAGTCAATGCTGATCAACATAAACATCATAATGAAGGAGTAACCATGGTTTCGGAGGTTCTAAAAATTGGACTTGAGACTGAGGAAGCACATTCTGCTTCTGTAGAACTTCGGAAAGACGACATCCAAGAGCAGTCTATCAGGGATGATCACTATCCTTCTGATTATGCGGAAGTTTACTCAAGGAATTTAGTTCATCTGGAGCAAGGTGGCATTTCAGAGGCCCTTGAATTTTCCAGCTCTACCCTTTCTGAAGACCGCATGCGGTTCATTGAGTCTGAGGAGACAGTCAGTTTTAATTATCAGCTTCCTGAAAATAAAAGGAATGAAACAGTTCCTCAACCAGTTCTTTCTTTAGCACAGCAGTACCAATTACAAGCTGATGAAGTTGTTACCACGACTTCTGCACATATGGATGATCAAAGTTCAACTCTTGAGTTGGGAACCGCAGAAAATCTAGAAGAATCAGGTGACCGTGTCTCTCATGACTTCTTGAAGAATGCTGGACTTCCTAACAATGTTTCTGTGGAAGGTATTCCTTCAACTGCACCGGATCAGGGATTGCCAAAACTTGGGAAGCCCCTTCTACCTGTGAAAGATGAAGATAGTTCAGTCCCGGGTGTGCTATTCCCTTCAGGTGCCCTCGTAAGGTCATCGTCAGCACTTGTTTTTGGCTCTGCTCAGGTTATCTCTCAAACAGACCAGGTAGAAAACCACAAGAGAGAATTAGTACATAATGGACATCAGACTAATGCAGGCCTTAATATCTCAACGTCTTTAGTGTTTCCTCCTCTTGGTATTGGAACTGAGACAGATGGGATGCCACCACTTCCTCTTCCTCCAGTGGAATGGATAATGGGAAGGCCCCGTGAGAGTTTTTTCCCATTACCTGGAGAAGCATCACAGCAGCCAATCTTTATTCCGAGCTATCCAACTGCTGAAGCTGGTCAACGTAATGGTGGTCTCCCATGGAAACACCGTTCCTTGTATAGAAGACCAAAAGATCCTCTGATTGAGGCTGTCGCATCTCATGACAAGTCTACGGTAATTTTATCCTCTGATTATTTAGATCGTGCACTTTAGCCTCTATAGATTCAGGTTTGAAAGGAAAATTGTTTCTTGAACCAACTTATAATTATTGCAGTTGAGAAAGGTAACTGAACGTGATCGCGCTGAAGTTAAACCGAAAGCTGATGAAAGAGAAGTATTGTTGGAGCAAATTAGAGCCAAGGTTTGATGTATTTCCATTATTTGTCGTGATTTCTACCTCTAGTTGTGCTCTAACTCGTACTCTACTGAAATTGTCAGTCCTTCAACCTGAAGCCCATAGCTGCAAACAAACCTGCAATTCAAGGTCCTAAAACAAACATTAAAGTTGCTGCCATCTTGGAGAAAGCAAATGCGATACGCCAGGTTGGTGATAGGCAACTTTGCTTATCTGCAATACCTGATATTTTCATACTATTTTGTGCCTGTTTTCTGGAGCCCTGTCTGTTGACATGCAGGCGTGTGCTGGAACTGGAAGTGATGACGACGACGATGAAGCGGACAAGTGGAGTGACACATAATATTTACTTGGCTTGGCAGTAACCTTGGTAGTTGCTAACCAACTTGCCTCTTGCATCTTTTATGAGACTGAAGTCATCAGCAGAATCTCTCTTCTTACCTTCCTGATCTGGCCGACATGGTTCATCAACAGTCTGCTTGGAGATGGCAGGTGGAAGAATCAAGTCATTTCGTCGCCTCTGTAACTGTACATTAGCGCCCCTTCCCACCCCTACCGTCCAAAGAGAAAAATAGTTCAATGGCTTGTGTGTATAGGTGAAGTGCTGCCGGTGTATGTGTGAAAGTTTTGTATTATTGCCTTGTGAGATGTTCTATAGGTTCGATGTCACGAGTCAGGAATGACGAAATCAATTGTAAAGTTCTCCATCCGTCATTTTTTTGGTGTTTGATGAATTTGCGTTAATATGCATTAGTGGAAGGAAAATTGTTTTCAAGACGAGTGTAGTACGTGGGATTCCATTGGACCGGTATGCAAATTTTGGATCTAGCATCGTGCAGAATGTTCGCAGTCCGACACCGTACTCTTTCGTCAAGAGATTTTCCATCTTCAGGGCGTGCTTTAAGATTAAAATAACTCGTCTGCGCCGGCCCTTAACTCCGGATGAGTTGAAACCTACTGCTTCTTGTAAATGGGAAACGGGTGAATTGCGGTGGACAGATATAGCACGGACAATGTAGACAGATACAGCACGGACAATCTTCCCATCCCTCCACCAGGGAACGCCTATTAATCTCTATCGTATAAGCTAATCATAACCATCTCTCTCTCTCTCGCTTTTAAAAACTACGTATCTCTTATTCCGCATGACCTGGATTGGGGCCTGTTCCTGATCGTATCCACATTGCTTTTTCGGGCCTGATCGGAGTTGGAGAGAACAATGATATAAAACACAGGAGCGGCCTGTTGACATCTGTCTTTTCTGTCAGGTTCTGTTCGAATCTTTTCGCTCTTTTTTACGGAGGCAACAGGGTGACCATGCTAAGATCGTCACTGTAAGCAGATATAGGATGATCGCACATATCAGGATAGATTTTCCTGTTCTGACTCAAAACTCACAAAAATGGGTTTTCTGTGCTGAACGGAATATCAATTTCAGTTGCTTCTTGAATAGACATCCCAACTGGAAAACTAGACTATCCAACTCACGGAGTGTAGAACGTTTAACGCTTTGTCTCCCTTCGGCACCGGAAAAGTTTAACCGCTGCAACGATGGGCCTCATTCCCTGACAGAAATGCGAGCCTTGACTGTCATTGTGAAGGACAATTCAGTTCTTACGAGCGCGGATCCTTGTACAAGCCAGCATGAAACCAAGGAAGCACATCCAAAGAATCCTACCGCAAGGGGCTCTAAGTTTCACTTCCTTGTGAATCGTTACAAAATTATTGGTCATAAACCAACAATCTGGTGCGAGTTCACCAAAAAAAAAAAATCAACCTGGTGGGAGAATGCGAGGGCCCCATCGTTAACTTAGGACGATTTTCAAGAGCCATAATTCAATCCCACTTACCCTCGTACGATTGCCTGTTGGCATAACCCACGAAAAGTTTTTCTCAACTAACACAGGTTGAAACAAATTGGGCCTTAAGAGCAACAAAGTGAGAGAAAAAGACAGCACTTTCTCAATGTCAACATTTTTTATCGAGAGAAACAAATTTTGAAGGCAATCCCCACGGGTTTAGAAAGTATAATAAACACAATTCTCATCAAAAAACAATTTGTGTGCAGCCAGCGAAGAGTTTTTGAACAAAAACATGGACACTCACCCTTTAAACAAAGAGGTCCTTCATCAAGCCATTTCAGCACAATCAGCATTTTCACATGTAAACTCTGCACATCTGCTGTGCGGGAGTGACTGTGATACCATACAGGGGTTTCTCCGTTGCAGACAAACAATTCAGAAAAAGCTGGGCAACAGAATGTCAACAACACAGAGCACCTGCCACCATATGAAGGAAATGGGGGACCACGTTGAAGGATGAGGCCGACATTCAGTTGGTTTTCCTCGTCGTCTTTTCTCACTTTTTGGCATATGTTATAGCCATGGGATACTGCGGCGAGATTTTGAATCCCTGCAGAGCTTGCATAGCGATGGATGACTGCACATCATCTCCAAATTCAACAAAAGCAATACCTGGCTTCGCTTCGATCATCCTCACTTCTCTGAAACCAGGGTATTGTTGGAAAAGCATCTGCAGCATCATACTTGTCGTCTCATGAGGCAAATTCTGGATGAACAGAATATTGTTAGGAGATGCAGCTGCCTCTTGCGAAGTGGGTTTCCCTTGGCGGAACGATTGGAAAGCCTGCATAAAACACCAGAACGGCAGTGTTTATCTAGGTAACCCTTCAAAAAATGGAACATGCAGCACCAACACAGATTCTGCGGTGAAATGGTTTGGTCAGAGAAACCAAATTACTCCACAGACCCAAGTAGCAATGAGACATTGACTACAGGAATTTCAACAAAAGCTGTAGGATCGTGCCACATTTCTGGAAAGTAATTGCCTGACAACAATGAGACTAGCTGTTCACAAGTCACCCTGTTTACAGTGAGAAATCTTCATGCACCCTTCAAGAGCAGCAGAAGGAAGACACATTTCACAAATTAAAATAATGCACACACACACGCCATTTTCAATGTCTCCTAAAGATTATTGTTCAATGCCGAAAACCAAACGTATTTTTATTCTAGCATTAGGCTTCAGCTGAAACTTGCAGCAACATATTTTCTGTCATAACATCCATAGTATCTAACTCCTGTCCTTTCAAAGATAATCTATACGAAACAAAAAAAGACTAAGTATGAGTATACCCCATTATTTTGAGCACTTGCATTAGGACCGGCACCTGGGTGCTGTTCGGTTTCTGCCTTGCGACGCTTTTCAGCTGAAAAAAAAAAAAAATACAATATTGATGACAGAGGCTAGAAGCTAGCAAATCAGCATATGAACCCTATGTAAATACTAATACAGATATAGTAAATACTAATAAACCACATAAAAACATCAAACACCAAAGGAACAAGATAATTAATCATTAATGATATCCTGTAGTAATAAAAACTCAAATCATCTAAGTCTAGAAGCCAAGAAAGAACAACAGATGACTCATGAGACAAACATAAGTAACACTAACAATGTTCAAGCAAACATAACATAGATGATACTGATCATCAGTAATCATTTTCATATTCTTCGCTCTGTTCCTCCTAATCGGTATCATTGACTACATAATCTATTTCTTTATTATCACTGGTTTAAGCCACAAAAGAAAGGATGAAAACAATCTAAATCAGCTTTAATGACAGTACCAACTAGAAGTCCAAAAGTCCACTCTCTATTTGTGGCAAAGGCTTCAGAATGAAGTCTAAAGTTTAAGCCTTTAAAAGCTCTTGATTTCGTTGGTTAGGAAAAAATGTGTGCACGTGAACACAGAATGACTTGGTACTAAGAAGAACCCTGCCAAAACTGGCTGGACCTCTTTTTAAAAAGTGAACATAGTTAAGACTTAAGATGCAACAAGAGATACGTATCTCATACCAAGATGAAACATAAGATGCACAACCACAGTCATGTCCATCATTAAAACCTATGAAGTGCAAAATGACCTGAGAACTATATAATGGACAAAAAAAGGGCAGACATGACAGAGACAACAGGAAAGAAAGATTAAAATGCTCAAATGTTAAACCTTTACATGCATGCACCACAATATGAGACTGCACAGACAGAAGGAGACTGAAGGAAAGAGCAATCAGAATGTGAAACGCCATTAGCTAATATAGAAAGCCTCTCACCTTTTTCTTCCTGCTTCTTCTTTTCCTCTTTTGGAACATATGTACCATCAGCTTTTGCAACACAATCAGACTTTGACTTGGCATATTGTATTCTCTGGGGAATAAATTTGACAATAATCTCAAAATGCCCTACGTACGGTATCTCAGCCACTCATTTTATAACACATATTATGAAAATAAATGAAACTATGCATTAAACAAATCATTTAACAGACACAAAGCAAGGCAAGGGATCATTTCACAGACACACATACTACACATAAGTATCTATTTGATGAAAAGCCTAGCATCTTAAGTCTGCCAAGCCAAACAACTCCAGCTTCTAAAAGTACAACCAAAAGTTCCATGAAAAATTAAACAATTCTAAAATTTTTTGGCAATTCATCCCCACCATGTCTGATTAACTTTTACTTTTTAGAACTGCCAAGTGGTTATTGGTTCAAACTTCAAATTCAGTATCCTTTCTGGTCAGTACTCGTTCACATCACATTATAACGTACGTGCTTGTAGTCATCCTATTCTGTCTTGTCGCTTGGACAAAACAAGGACTACTTGGAACATCAGGAATGAAGAGACTTAAAAATGAGTCCAATTATGTGGTATGCCATTTCTAGAGAAGAATGAGAAGCATCATTTTGACAACCAAAAATCAACAATTTCATATATAATTCATTGTGAAGCAGGCATATAAAAGAAATACAAGAGACATTTTAAGGATGGTTTCTTTATAAGGCCAAACAAAATATGTAGATTTCAAGAGATACTTTATGAAGAAAGTGACAAGAAGGTAATATCTAAACAAAAGTCAAGAGGTCTAAAAAGGTACGGGTAATGGGTGAAGATTTCCCACGGTGCAAAGGAATTACCAACATGCAGTGTCATGCTTTCAAAGTTGAGAAAACTAAGCATAAACAAGCATTATGCTCAGAAATGATCAAACCCACTCCATGAATAATTCTTGAATCATTCCTCACATTGAACTTGGGAGAGAAAAATCAGCCAAAAGTTAACTTTCAGCATACAAGTTTTCTAAAATGAGGGGGAGATCAACACAAAGGCACAAAATCACGCGCAAGTGATCATTTGATGACAGTAAGGCTGTAAACATCAGTTTAGAGGAAAGCAGAAGAGCTGCACTTTCTAACTCTACGCCATCCTAGCAAAACATAATTTCATGCCACAAAACCATGGATCGTCACATTCGAAAATCAAGAAGAAGAAGAAGAAGAAGGAAAAGTCATTTTAAGACACACCATTGGTTTGTCATAGAATGGAAAACTTTGCATTTGGCGCACAGCAGCACTTGCAGCCGTCACTTCACCGAATACCACCCATGCTTGACCTCGTAGTTTGGCAGTCTTCAGAGCAACAACATCCAAAATTCTTCCAAATTGGGAAAACAAAGCATAAAGCGATCTCTTCAATTCTAGCAAAAAGACAAAAAAACAGTTACAACAAGAAATTCTAGTTCAATAAAAAATTGCAAACCGAATCCAAAGAAGAAAGTAACATTCTTAACAATCAAGATGGATCCCTCATACAGAAAAGAACCTGTCAAGACTAAAACAACAAAGAGATTTTGATGTACGACATCAGCTTCGAAAACAATGTTAACCTCGACCCAGTGACACCCTCAACCCAGGCTTCATCATAATCCAGGCATGTCAGTCACAATGACTCAAGATTGAGCCACATAAAGTTTGGTGATTAATTGCATATCTTATTATAGTCCTTCTGACGACCCCATGAGATTTCAATCTCACGAACTACCATCCTGGCCAGCAATTTCAGTTCAAATCGCCACATTGAGGCTGAGAAAAACAAATTAATCGCATCCATTAAAAGTATAAAACACGCCCACAAATTGAATACGGTATCTAGAAGCAGGGGCATTCAGTCGCATTTTAAAATGTCCCGATAGTTGGTTGCTCGACGAAAAATTGTTTCCTTGGAGACAAAAAAACCACATCACCAACAAAGCGAATGGCAAGGAGGACTTCGAGAGGGAAAAAAAAAAAACATAGCCAACAACAAAAGAAAACAAACTTCGTTAACGCCTAGAACACTGATATTTAAAATGATGGAGGAGGCGACCAAACGAGAAAACAGAAGGAAAAGAAAATGAAGAAACTAGGGCGCAAGAGAGAGGGAAGCAACTCCATGACACACCTTCCTTCTTCACCTTCTCATTGAGATTCTTTATGTAGATGGTCTGATTCGGCGGGATATCTGCAGACAGCATGGTCACCGAGGCGAACGACAGAGAGGGAGAGAGAGAGAGAGGGAGGGAGAGAGCAGTGAGGGCAGTGAAGCAGTTGGAGCCCTCTAGGTAAAGGAGGCGCTTAAAACGGGTCGGGTAGGTGCCTCTGATGAGCGCGACATGACTGGACACGGCTTGTTTGGATTCGTGTCGGAGTCTGCGTGTGGGAAAAATCAAATCCTGTTTCTATTCATTCCGAGCAAACACGAGGATTAACTCCTTAAGAGCGGAAGTCTTTCCTTTCTTCTTAGCCTCAAGAGTTCATCGTTGAATTTTGTTTCAAGTAGAGAGATTTTCATTCAACTTATGCATATAAGGTTAATATAATGAAATTGTTATCAATATTATGAACAAAGAGAGAGAGAGAGATGAAA
This sequence comes from Nymphaea colorata, assembly GCF_008831285.2. Taxonomy (NCBI): domain Eukaryota; kingdom Viridiplantae; phylum Streptophyta; class Magnoliopsida; order Nymphaeales; family Nymphaeaceae; genus Nymphaea; species Nymphaea colorata. Next base: position 18,803,389 of record NC_045147.1, read on the forward strand.
TTCAGGATGTACAACGAGTGAGCCGAGCTTGGCCAGCTCAAACTCACCTGGACTCACATATAGTTCGGCTGGAGCTTGACTTGAGCTTATGAGGTAAGCTCGAGCTTGATTCACTTAACTGAGTTTTAGCTCAAGCTCAACTTGTTTAAGCTCGTGTTCCTTAATATATGCTTTATGCCTAAAATTTTCACATTTTTATTTAAACTGTTTTAAGTTTTTGAAATTACAAAAATAAATATTAGTGTTAAATAAATCTAATCAAGTTTAATCGAATGGAGTTCATCCAACTCGAATTCAGCTCATTTACAAACTCTAGTTATGAGTTAAGCTAGGACTCAACTTGTTTAACTTATGAGTCAAGTTTAAGTCAAACTTAATTGAGTGACTTTGAGTCGAGCTCTAGTTGGCTCCACTCATTGAACATATTCCAAGATGGTATCTTTCAAAAAAAGTTATATAAGGTTTAAAAGAAAAAAAAAAGTCAGAATCTTTTGCACTGAAAGATAACTAAATGCGTAGGCTCATGGTCAAAGGGTAAAGTAGCTCCTCTCCAAAATTCTGATTTTTGCATTTTTTATTTCTTCAAATGCAATCCGAAAAAGAGCAACAAAACGAATAAGAAAAAGAATAAGGGATCAATAACAAAAACACTTGTTAAATGTCTTGAAAACAGGTGTCAAACAAAAAACCATGGTCAATGCATCTTTTGCATTTTGTGACGTTTTTTGGTGATGAAAAATAAATAAAAATTCACCCGGCAATTAGAGATAGCCGAAAATCTGACCGGCCTATATTTTTTAATAAAATAATAATAAATTATTCTTTTATCTTTTATTTAATTTAATGTGGCGAAGACCTGACAAAAGGCTGATGCGTATGGGCGAAACACATCATTCTTTTTAATGCTTTCCTATAGTCAACTAGAACTGATATTCACAACCACATGAGTCATGACAAAGATTTGAGAGTTTTCTGTCTGAAAAGATAACTCATGTTTTCTCCCTTTTGGAATTACCAAGAACAAATCGATGCAGCTCATTCATGTACAGTGGCAGCTGAAAATTTTTCACGAGGAGAAAAGATACGCCGATCTGTGATCTTGCTTAATATAATACATATTATTTCAGAGTATCACAACCCCGTCGTTGATGAACACACGTACATTAAAAATAAGGAACAAGTGGGTTCCCTTCAGGTTTTCTTCTTTTCCCAAGAAAGTCGAGCATTGAAGGCCGAAGCTGCGCGTCAGAACGTCACTCATTCATGGGGAATTTGGCCAATAGATTTGGTCTACAAGCCAAGTTCGTTTCAGAAGCGGGCTTCCCCTTCCATGACGCCATTACTTCCATGGTTTTGCCCTGTGTTTACCGAGTATGAAACAGGTAGCATGTCTTTTGCCTGTAAAAATGGTGCAATTAAAGTGAGGGAGGTAGACCCAAGGATGGGAAGAGGAGGGAGAAGGGTGGTGGCTCATTAATGGTACATATTCTCTTCATTATCTAAAATTAAATTCTAGGTGGAAACTGTCACGCCTTCAACCAATTGGGATGCAAGAAGCTTCTCAGTATTAAAAAACTGCCGAACGGGGTCACCGCTCCGCACCCTTTCCCTTCTTTCCTCTACTTGTTTTTCATTTTACTTCTTCCCCGTTCTCTCCAAGTGGGGGAGAATCTGCAGAGGGAGCTTGATCATGGAAAACAAGAAGGGTCATGACGTCCATGGATCCGGTGGTGATGGAACGTCTCTGAAAGAACCAGGAAAGGGGGAGGGTCCGGGCAAGGGTGATGAAGCAGATCAGGGAGATGGGGAGGAAGGACTTCCAGAGTCGTGTGTGATTGACGTGAGGCAGGAGGATGCAGAAGGTCGATCACGCGATCAGGGTGCCGCAGATAAAGAAGGACAAGAGGAAGAAAGAGGAGGGGATGGAGAGAGGGAGTGCAGAATCTGCCATCTTGGTACCGAGGAATCACAGCAGTCGGGGCAGGGAGGGCTCATCCATCTCGGCTGCGGCTGCACCGACAGTCTCGGCTTTGCCCACAAACGTTGCGCCGAGGCCTGGTTTATGACCAGAGGCAGGAAGTGAGTCTCTCTCTCTCTCTCTCTCTGTTTTCCTTTCTTATTGCATTTGATTGATTAATGGAAACCCACAATCTGTGAAGTTCAATTGATGCCTGAACTATAAAATCCTGATAGAGAGGATGAACTTCCCTCTGCTGTTAAAGGGCATCTGCTTCAGACACAGGTGTACACGCGTGATCAGCTGGCCACCATCTGATCTTGTTCCATTTGGCAGCGACTCTGTTGTAGCTGTATTAAACCAACAGGTGGTTCCCTCGTCTATTTTGGTTGGACGGTCAAGTCATGAAAGGCTTTATCCAAACTGTGTTCCTTGCCACACTGAGTTCATTTAAACTACTTCAAAGTAAAACTCAGTTTATCTCCAATTACCATCAAATTTTCTCAATGAAATAGAAGTAGAAAAGTAGTAAGAGAACTAGAGGACTCCATCTGAAGTATATATGATCAATTAGCTTTCATGGTCGTTCAATCGGCCTCCCGCTCAACTGCAGTTAGTGCAGCTGAGAGAGAGTTCAGACCAAACAAAGGTGCACGCGCGCGCGCTCTCTTGGAAACAAATAAAAGTGTGAAGAATTAAGTGCAGATTCATACGAATAACAAGCGTTCATCAGCCTCCGGTATTTTCTTCATATTACGATTGTTTTACAGATACATATGGCTTAGATTTCACAAAGAGGGACGATCTTGCAGGACTTACTTCACTCCCATTGTGTTCACGTGAATTAAAGCAAACCTTCAAAATCTTTGCAGTTCTCAGAGATTTTGCTTGAAAATTTTAGGTTGAGTTTGAATCCTGCCACTTTGTTCTGTTTCTATAATGTTTTCCCATCGACCAGCTTTACGAGGGCAACACTGTGAGAAAGCTCAATTAGCGAAGATCAAACCATAAAATCTTCTTTCCCGAATTTAGTTTGAGCTATCTAACATGCAACGCCTGCGCCGTAACTCTGTTGAGCTGTTGCATTTGCGAAAATCTGCTGGAAAAATAACTAGCTAGAAAATCCTGCAGAAATTTTGTGGCCTCCAATTGATTTAATCACCTCGGCCACTTACTGTCAACATGATTACAAGTCCTTTTCAACTGAACCAAAACTTTGGACATGTAATCAACAATTAAGAACCTATATTACATTAGAGATTTCCCGACGGCAACTGCAAAATGAATTACTCGTATCGACGATGGAGAATTCGACATTTCTCACAGAATTTATTTAATCAGGCACTTTTTTTTTTGTTAAATAGATGACAAGACATGCGTGCATTTAAAAAATGCCTGTCGCTGTTCTTTCTTCGCCAAATTAACTGGATGGCATTGAAATTGAAAGTATGTACTAATGGGCAAACAAAAAGGAAATGAGGATACAGACAAATTAGTGGTCAACGTTTACTTGTATATATGTACATTTGGCGTTGTCCTATTCGCCAAAAGCTCGGCTGGTGGGGTCCAGTGCGTTTGCAAGTCAATGGATTCGCCGCTGCTTTCTCACTTGTATAAGGTTGATTGTTGCACGGCTGTGGTCCCGCCTTTTGGTCCCAGTAAAATACAAAGTCAATCTCTATTAAAATACGGTTTTTTGCTTTTTTGGATTTGACTTTTCCTGTTTTGGTATATTTTAAATGCGATTGAGCTTTTTTTTTCGTACAATTTAAAATATTCAAGTCTAAATTATATACATGGTCAATATCGCCTTTTAATATGTTATATCCTTCTTTGAAAGATGGAACAGCCCCTTCTTAATTATATATATATATATATATAAGAGTAAGCCAAGATCTCATGTTTAGGTGATGACTTTTAAATAGAATGTTTAAAAAATTTTAACCGGTGCCAACTCTTATTTTTCGGATTTAATGTAACCATGGGTCGTAGTAAAATTTTTTTGGCTCTGACACTGCTCCGCGTAATACTTATCACACTTTTTCCTACATATCATTTATAAAGCTTCCAGTTTTGTTTCTCCTTGTGGGAAAATACATGTATAAAGTAAATCCAAACTGTTCTATCCCTTTCATGTTGGTCAGTTCCAAAAATATGTAGTAGATCTCAGCACAACCCACATGGCAAATTGTTTGAAGATTAACTTTGCGTATTGATTAATATATATATATATGCATGCACATTGTGAATGTTGCTCTCTTCTTTTTCCTTTTGTTTTCTTCGATAACAGAGAAACCACTCTCGGGGCGGGAGGACTGGCCGTGCTGGTTTAACTTGTCATACCTGCGGTCCGGACCTCCCCGTATATATTATACAGCTCCGGGGTGAAAGACACTTGGACAGATCACCTTTACAAAGCAAAGGGCTGCAATGATATTGAAGTTCGAACCTGTGACGAGCCACCAACTGGCCGAATCCCCCTTGGGTCATGCTAAGCCATCGGGTTCTAACAGTGCTCTTGATGACACAGAGACTGCGAAATCTGTGGTTTGGATGCCAAGAATGTGACGGGCGTGGCGGATTGGAACTTCCTCATAGAGTGGAATGAGGGGAGAGCTTGCCCTGAAGATGTGCCGACTTCGGTGCCAATGTGGAGGCGGCAACCATTTTGCACTATCCTCTTGCTTCTAGTAATCATCTGTATTGTTCTTCTTGGGGTCTTTCACATCGGCTTATGATGTGCATATTTAGGGCTTGGACCCTTCTACTTCTCATGCAAAGCTCGTGGAAATTCGACCGCTTATCACCTTCATGCATGACACAGCTTGAGTGAGTAAAGAGAAGTTGGGATCCAGAGTTTTGTTTGGATCAAGGTCGGATGAGCATGTAGCCCTGTGTGTCTTTCTCTTTGAACATGGAAGAATAAAGCCCATAATTTTATGAATGTGTCTGGCAAGTCAGGATCTCGAGTCTTACACAACCAAAGGATAGCAATATTGTCATCTTTTTAGAGTTTTCTGTCTTGTCCTACCACTTCATAAGCATATAATGTATATTACATCAATCCTTAAGGAGCGTCTGATTATCTCTGATTTGAATTTCATCTAATGTGGATTAATACAACATCACATGATTTTGCTGATGTAGTAAAAGATTCATGGTTCATCAAATTAAAGGTCTTATATCAAACATCCCATCAATGCTTAAGGTCCTTATTTTGCTTCTTTGCATTGAACAACCGTCGGACTTAAGACCAGATGAGATAAAAGCCCAGAGCTTAAACTCATGGTTCTCAAATCTTCAGGATCTCAAATCCGAGGCTATCAAATGCCCCGTAGTGTTTAACCCCTCAAATTTGAGATAAAAGAATAGAATTCTTCCTTATAAAAAGGAAGATTATTTGAGATACAACAGATGCACGAGAACGCTCTCATAGGCGCATTGATAGATAGATCAAATTTGAAGGCATGATCATACGAGTTAGCACATGGTGTTTTATTATAAGAAGAACAATGTTAAGTGCAAAGAGATTCTTCAGCTATGTTTCTCTCGAGGAGTCAAAAGGAGTTCTGTGCCCCAGCCTATCAACAGCGAACAAACTGGTGCAATCAAGGAAATACCACCATCACAATCTTCAAATGAAATAGAAGTAATTTCAAATCAAGCAACAAAAAATCGTGCTTATGCTGCTGGACATGGAAAAATCATCAGAATTTCTGTTGTCAAACAACTTAAAGTTCAAAAATCAGGCTTGCAGAGATGAGTGCACCATAGCTATTAGATGGGTAGTCCATAGTTTGAGTTCTATAAGTTTCTATCTAACCTACATGACTGGTTCATCTAGTCAAATCTTAGGGCCCCCCTGTCCATTTTCAACACCAACCCTTCCTAATCCCAATCCCAAAACGACATTGGATCGACAAGGCATTCTTATTAAATTCCAAATTTGCAATCACTTCTAAATTCTACATATACAGCTTTGGGAGGCTTGTTTTGATTCTTCAACTCAATATTGCAGAATGATCATAAGCATTGGGTGGTATACAGTTTGGAGGGGCTGCCCCATATACTTTTTATTAATAAGTTGAGTGAGGTCAAGAGATTCTTGATCATGTGGAGCAGAATAAAGGAACACAACTTTGGAGAATGTGTTGGGGACAGGCAAGAGTATTTACCACTGATTCACCTTGAGGTGAAGCACTCGTGGATCAAGGACGGAGCCAGAGATTTTTCAAATTTTTTATATAAAACAAGTGAAATATTTCAAAATTTACATGTAAATTTTAAAAAAAAAAAGTTGATGTTAAAGCCCAATGATCAATGAATTACCAATGAGTGGAACACATGCAAAGGAAAATTGATATAGGAAGGCGAATAGTGAATGATCAAGTCACTAGTGCAACAATTAAGGACTTCTTTGAAAAAGAAAAGATGGTGAAGAAAATAAATAGGATGCAACTTCTTGTCTTCTTCATGAAAGAGAAAAGCGAAGGCATTAGACATTTTTGAATGATTGCCCTTTGCAATAGCATTATGAGTATATATTTTAAGTTACAGTACCGTGGATGAAGAAGATGATGATGGGAATAGATAATAAATCAAAGCAAAAGCACATTCTTGAAGAGACGTAAATATTCATAATAGTTAAATTCACATGCATGAGATGATTCATTTGCCTTCACGGAGGAAGATGTTCAACTGATAGAGGCCTTTGGCAAGGTCATCCACTCCCTCTTCCCTCTTAAGAAATATTGTGGTGGATCTTTTCTTCTAGAAAAAATTCAGGTAGTGACTGAAAGAGGTGAAATGAGTCTCATGACTATATATATATATATATATGTAGTGACTGAAAGAGGTGAAATGAGTCTCATGACTATATATATATATATATATAAGATTGAGATTCATGACTTGGATAAGCATGGAGACATGAAGATGAAAGTGCAATGTAATTAATGATGTGTGGAAAGTTTACTCAACTAACTTGAGTTGAACAGCTGGTACGCCTGACATGAGCACCGGCTTAAGACTTATGATTAAGTGGGGGAGATCAGGTTCATGCTCACGTATCTATACTGATTTAATAATAAACCCAATACATTGATCTCAACCAAGTCTACAATTTAAAAAGTTAGATCATGCAAAGGCAAGCACCAAGTGGATGATTATTTTTAAAGTTTCCATAACCAACTAACAAGCTGCTCAAAATGATAATTCCATGATCATTATAACTGCCATCTCCAAGTAGTTATATATATATAGAGAGAGAGAGAGAGTGATTGTTCGTTACCAGACCATTGACCATTTGGGCTCTTAAATTCATGTTAAAAAGTGTTCTAAACAAATATGAACCTTTTAATGTGTTTATAAACGTTAATTTAATATGAATCATGCTTTAATTCAAGTTATTTTTGTAAAAGAATTTGATCTTTATACCTACCAAAATTTTGATGTTATAACAGCCGTTCATTTTTTTACTATTAAAAATGATTATTTAAGCAAAGAAAACTACTAACTTAATGTATGTTTCTCATCAAATTATTCTTAAGATCATATCTATAAAGTTAGATTTCAAAAAAAGAAAAAAATTAATTCAATATGTTTGATTTTTGTCTCTTATGCAAGTGGTCTGTTTTTTATCAACTATATATATATATATATATATATATATATATATATATATATATATATATATATATATATATATATATATATATATATATATATATATATAACTCTACATTTAATGAACAACATTATGGGACATCAAATCCCAAATGGATAAAAATAGTGTCCACAAATTTGTTTTCTTGGCTCTTCTTTATCTTTCGGTGTGCAGTGGTGCTGATAATTTCAAACCTAACGAATCATGGACATTGGTGTCACCCATGTGGAAAGTCTCCTCTTTGGATCTTGGAATCAACCAATTTGTAGCTTCCGACGATAAATTTTTCCGAGTCTCTCGAAGAGAATGGCCGTTTTATATTGACTTTCAAGGCAATTTATTTCATTTCAAAGTAAACTTCTCCCCCACGTCAAGCCGACGTATTTTAATATGAATAAATGAGTATCCCCAAAAAAACTGCATTCAAAAGATGCCAAAACGAAAAAAACACGAAAATACATGTTTTTCATCTTTTTTTTTTACGTTTTTGTCCTTTTTTTTTCAATGTCAAATTGGTTGTTCATATTTTTTTAATTTTTAATTTTATTTCTCTCTAAAGTTAAGACTTCTAAAACTTTTTAAAAATTTAGCATATTTTTCCTTTTTAAACTTGTATTATTATTCTTAAAAAACCTCGCCATCCAAAAACCCACAAACATATTTACAAATATGATCATGCTGGTCCACATAGATCGATATTAGCCGATTCACCGTTATATCAGCCGATTTTAACATGGCCATGCCGATAATTAGCAACAGCACTTCTACCCGGCCGGCGGCGGCCGTCCGTGAAATATGGGAATTCCGGGCACTGAGTTTCACAGCTTGCCGCTGTATCAAGTGAGAGGAAAAGAAGGCAACTGCACCGGCCGTTGCGTGATTACTTTGACTTTACCTACAAACCCAGAAAGCTCGGGTTCATGACTTCCATCTCCTACTTTTTTTTTTTTCACCCGCAGCTTCTGATGTTCGCTCCATCCACTTCTTAATTACTAAAAGAATGTTCGCCATCACTTCACAAAAGTTGAAAAGCTCAAAACCTACCAAACAGATTTTAAAAGCAAAAAATTCCTATCAAAGTGATTCATTCATTTAGTTTCATCAAATCGATGCTATATATTTATATATATATCAGTTGATGATATAAAGCCAGCGGCTTCATTTTCTTTTTCCACGTGGGGAACATTTTTTGGAAATATATGACGTAGCGGCTGATCATTTAATAGGAGGACAGGAGCAAAAGGCCAAAGCCGATTACACATCTACTGCATTCGTGTGGAATAAAAAGAAAAAAAAAAGAGAAAACGAGCGTCGACAAAGTTCCAATTCGCTGTCATCGATCGTGTCAGCAATGAGATTTCCTTTCTTCTTTCTCATGGAGATTTTCATCGTCTTCTTCCTCCTCGTCTTCCTATTTCGATTCTTTGAAAGAAAAACAGAGAAAGTCAAGGTTTCAAGTTTCTCTGTGGGCGCTTTTGAGAGTGCAGACACGCAGATGTGACTCAAAACTTTGTATATATAAAGCGGCGTGGACGACATGTCTGAGGAAAAACACCATCAAACACTCAAGGGAGAATTTGAGAGAGAAAAGGTCCGACTCAGGCGCAACCTCACCTTTTCCAAGCAGTCAAAAACAATTTCTTAGCGTCAAATTATCGACCATGCGAAGTCGTTTACTAACAGCTATCGCCTACAATATAAATTTAGTAATAAGTAATGTTTATGTGTTGGCAACCAGATCCAGCACACCTAAGCATGTGATTGCTCCCCTAGCTTCGCGTGCAAATCCATCTAACAACGTCGTTTCTAAGCAAAGCAAAGCAAAGACAACATCCTCCTGTTTAAGAACAGAAGAAACACGAACATATATTATAAATACTCCAAGGCCGATCTTCTCTACATCCCCAGTTATTGACTCCCCCATCTTTCATTTTCACGTTTCTTTTCAATTGATTGGCGTCCATAAGATTTTGGCTTTAACACGTCAGGTTATAACTCTTGTGGGCTTCCACCAATCAACACTTCTTTCCTCAAAACCCTCCCTTTGTTTAGCAGAATTCTTCTTTTGATATAATCTCAAACATAGGGCGGATATTTAAACAAAAGAAAAGTCTCCTGATCTCTCGTTAGGTGCCAAAATATCTCTTGCCGTCCCTGGAACCAACTGAGAGGGAAAGGAATAAGGGGACAAAGTATTAAGTATCTCTCCCTCTCGCTTCTCTCTCGGAGCTCTCTAGGGGAGGTAGACTCGGAGAGCTGTGATCAATTGCGATTCGTTTTAATTAATTTTCTGCGGAGGAAACGACAGAGGAGAACCGTCTCATTCTTAATATAAAACGCGAAAAATCAGGGCGCAGAGTTTCCCCGTTCCTGCCTTCCTCCTATCTCTTTCTCCGCCGGCAGAGAGAGTGATCGGGGAGCCTGCAAGAGTGATGGTGGTGTGAGCGGATGGGTGATCAGATTGGTGGCGCAGCCACTCATCAGAATGGAGCAGCTGCGAACAAAGAAGACGGAAGCAAGCGCGGTGGAGCGGCGGACAAGAGGCCGAGCAAGGAGGCCGAAGGAAAGCCGGCGTCGTGCGTGATCGATGTGGGGAGCGAAGGTGCCGCCGCAGAAGGAGAAGGGGATGGGGAGCGGATGTGCAGGGTCTGCCATCTCGGCGGCTCCGACGAGCCGCAGTCGGGGCAGGGCGAGCTCATCCATCTCGGCTGTGGCTGCAAGAACGGGCTCGGCCTCGCTCATCGGCGCTGCGCTGAGGCCTGGTTTACGATCAGAGGATGCAGGTAACCGTCGTTTTCTCCGTCTTCTTCTTCTTCTTCTACTACTGCTTACTCTTCGTAGTTTGATTGCACTTCACCATTTCCGATCCTGCAACAATTTATAGTCCCCCTCAAGTTTTTCCCGTTGCATTCGAACATTTCGATGCATGGTGGCGTGAGAGAAGGGCAACTTCCCTCCCGTAGTTGTAGAGCACATGATCGACAAGATGAACATTCACAGTTTGGTCCACCTAATTTTGGACCAAACGGCGCTCTAATTTGCTGAATGTGAATGCAGCCATGTCAGTATCTTACTGAGAGGAAAGAGCTCTCAGATACTCCGATAGAGTACCCAGACCAGACATTATATACATATATATCTATATGCTAGATATTGCTGTTGATATAAATATACGATTAAATTAGCTGAACGTGATCTAATCTATTGATTTTGATAGAATGAGTCTTTAGATTCCGAACCGCAATGCATATTGAGGTAGTATAATTAATTACAAGGTTAGATTAATTAAAAGATTAGCATCCAAAAACCTAGAAAAAAAAAGGCTAGTTGTATGAATTGTTTGATGACTGTGGAATATGGGATTCATGAGAACCGTTACGAGCTTCTTGGTCAAATTATGTAGATGGTTCACTTGTCGCTGCCTCAAGTGTAACTTTCCCGAAAAGAAATGAGTTTGCAGTTTGACTTTATCAAACATAGTTTTCACACAACAACATGTAACTGCGTATAAAGTTTTTCCCTTCCAGAGGAGATAGATTGTCAAAACCTCGATTTTTCTATTGAATGCATTAAAATAAGCCTATATTTACTTCTAAACAAAGACTAGAGAAAAAAAAAATTACATGATTCAACGTAAATGAATATATACGCGGCAGGGACACCCCATTTTTTTGTTATCTTGTAGCAAAAGGATGAATAAAGTAAGCAAATATTGTCCCACTAATGCTCCATATGGTTCATGATGCCTCCCACTAATTATTTCTTATTAAGATTTCGATCCTGTTGTTATATAATAAAGTGCTTTGGAAGTGGTAAAGATTTCGTGCACTGCATTCCTTCTTCTACGATAATTAACACTGTAATTACTTACCCAGTAGAGCAAGATAGAGCCTTTAATTTTATTAACTAATCATGCATGAATGATTTGTTAACATGAAGGCAAATGCTTTGTTGACATGATTTATTTTGAATGTTCCAATTATTTAAATATATGGGAATGTATATCTGAAACTTCTAGATACTTATATAAATGGGAATATATAATATGTATATATAGAGGTGCAAGAGAAACGTGGTGGAGGTAGAGAGATAAGGCGGCCTTTGCTTTTTGACTTTCAACAAAAACGGAACGTTTAGTGACCAGAGCCGTCCTGACCGGTTACCAACTTCCGCAGCGAGGGGGAGAGAGATATTTCACTGAAGGCCTCACCTTTTTTACCGATATTTCAGGGACAGCCTTGAGGTGTTTTTGTTTATTAAAACTAAATGAACAAGCAGCGGCAAATGAAAATATTAAACGCGCTCATTGAGGCGTTTCTCAAAATAGTACGAAAGTCAGGGGGCTTTCAGGATTAGTATCGAGACGGGGGACTCCTAGAATAAAGAGGGCGGTCAAAATGTCACGACGTCGAATCCAACTGGAACAGCGGTCGTCGGGTATGTAATGTAAGCTTGGCGTATCCGGCGCCTTGCAAAAAAGTTATATCTTAAATGATGATATGAAATACTGAAAGAACCGTGAAAAGGGCCGAACGCCCAACGCTATGTAATATTTTATAATTTTATTGATGTCCGATCAGAATTTGGCTTCCCCGCTTTCTTAGTTTTTGCTTTCCACTGCTTTCTGGAATTCTGTAATTCATGTTACGATAACATTTCCCCGTGTTATATATATATATATATATATGTTATTGAGTTCCTATTTATAACAGGTTTACTTTATGTGAAAATGATGACCAAATATGTTGATCGAAGAAAAGCTGCAACTTATTTATAGATGACGAGCGTGGCTTGCTTTCTTGATTAAAGGTCAAGAGCCAATAAATGAATTTTATATCTTGAGGACCTCTCGATTGTAACGCCGTGACATAACGAGTTGGACCCCGGCTTTAATCACTTACAGTCTAAGATATTATGTGTTCAACTCTCTCTCTTTATATATATATATATATATATATATATATATATATATATATATATATATATATATACTCACTCTTTCACCTCTCCCTCTCTCTCTTCTTAATTTTTCTTTTTTCACAACTATTTGTTACACCATAAGATCGATAAATTATGAGGAAAATGAATTTTGGAGATTCAATATCGGGATGGTATAGGTTCTGCTCATTTCTTTAATACACATGTATATAATCCTGCAGTAAACTTAATTTTTCTTTTTTCGCAACTATTTGTTACACAATAGGATTGATAAATTATGAGGAAAATGAATTTTGGAGATTCGATATCGGGATGGTATTGGTTCTGCTCATTTCTTTAAAACGCATGTATATATTCCTGCAGTAAACCATAGAACAACCTTGCAACATGCTTTTTTTCATTTCTTTCGATAGGGGATTGTCAACTTGTAAGCATTGTGCTATTGCCAATGATGTGAGACTAAGATTACAGTATTTTGTTTATTTTTCTTCAAGTTGATTGAGTCATTTGACTTTCATTTCAGTCTCTATTAGTTATTGAACTAAGTGCTTATTACTTGGTTAAAATACCACAGTTTTGTAGTGAATTCTTTAATGCATGTTATCAGAAAAAATAGTAGAACTAAACTTATTTATTTGTGTTTCAAAGTGCCGTTTGACACCATAACAGATTGTTACTATCTGATGATTCTGCTGTAAAATTTAAAATAGATTCATGAACCACTATGTTACAGGGTTTCATAAATCTCGTTCAATGTTTGAGCAATTTTACCCAGATAGTAATAAATTTGTTACTGGTGCCAGAATTCTTTCTTTACTCACGTTGGTCATCAAATAGAATTTGAAAGCATAAGAACAGCAAAAAGGAAAAGTAAATGAGAAGTATGAAAGTAAACTGTGAGTCTTTTGTAGGAAACAATTGAGCAGTATAAGCGTCGTGATGGAGATGTTGAGACATTATTATGCGGGTGTTTGACTGCCCCTGACCCAAAGTCCATAAGATTTGAGAACCGCCGGTTTAATATCAAACCCTCCCCTTTGACTTAAATACTAATTTTTTATCAATTCAAAAAAGGTAACATAAGGATTCAAAGGGTGGATCTTATGTTTGACTTAAGATCATCAGTTTGACAAAACATACATTTTAGGATGAATTTTTCACCACATCTATAAAAAAACATGTCACATCAGATTCATGGATTTTAAATCTAAAGTAATCAAACGCATCTAATGCATCCTAGGTCCAATTGCATCAAGGTGCAAGCTCTGGGTCGTTGGTTTCTGCCTTAATTTTTCCATCAAAAGATGGTTCAACAACTTGACTATGAGTAACGAGATTCCATGTCAAGACAAATAACTGGCCCAATCTTTTATGATTAACTTCTCTTGGTAGAAAGAACCACATTTCGAACCGATTGGTCTTCTTGCTGGTGCAGAGAATGCGAAATCTGCGGCTTGGAAGCGAAAAATGTCTCGGGAGAGGGCGACGGAAACTTCATTCAAGATTGGAACGGGGGGAGAACTCTACCAGTTGCAGCACCGCCAAGAAGGTGGCAGCAACAACCATTCTGCACCCTTGTCATGGTTGCAGTCATCATCTGTCTTGTTCTTCTTTGGTTCTTTCATGTAAATAGATGATGCTCGTGTTGCTTGAGGCCCCTTCTTCTTGTTCACTTATATGTGAACCAAAGATTTGATATTGTAAATATATTTGAGTGCAAATCTTCATTTGCTACTCATGTTTTGGCTTTTTCGCATACACCAACTTCAGTTATTTGAGTCAACTCTACTTGAGTGAGCAAAGCGAAGCTGTTACTAAGATTTGTTGGTAATCGATTTCGTTTTCCGTTGGATTAATAGGCAAGTCAAATCGAGACCATTGTAAACCTTTTGCCTCGATCTTTTAGTGCACCAATCTCTTTTGAGACACCATCTTTATAACCTAGATGCAATGTTATTGTTATATAAGAATGGTGCGCCTCAAATTTTATGTCCTCCAAGTTTCCTGCCACAACACCATCAGATCACTAGAGATGTGATGTGATCTGTATAGTTTAACAAACAAGACGCTATGAATCACTTCAATGGAACGCGTAAGAAAGAAGGAGTCAAGGCATTGCGAAATATCATGAACTGCTCGCATTCCATAAAAGCTACTGGGATAAAAATTAATGTTGGTTTTATTTCAAAGAAAAGGCCAGATGGAGAAGAAGAACGTAGAGCTGGTTTGAAAAATGGAGCAGTTTGTAACTGTTTCATGAATCTATATCAACTTACAATAACTTTTAAGATGTTACATTAATCAGCACCAATCTTTGGGCCATATTTATAGAATAGTAACACACTATTCCGTCCGTCGTCCAACTGATTCATAAGTTTCAATCAGAAAACCATGTCGAATCTTTCATCAGCTATACATACCATACTTCAAGATTTAGGGAAACACGTATTCTTTAGGCTGATCCCTGTCCGGTCATGGCAAATCGAATTGAGTTACTCAGTCTTAGTCATGCATCCTTAACCCAAATGGAGGATCCAAATTTTTATTCCATCCCTACACTGAGGTAACCAGTCTTTAGCTAATTGGACTCAATTTATTCCTTGATCTCTTGCCTGTCCTCCCCAGAAAAGAAGGCGAAAAAGAGGACAAAGCCCATAATAATAAACACATTATGGGGGCGCAGCCATGTGCCTGTGGGCATTCCAATGTTGGAAGGTGCAGCCCCTCTAGATCTCCATGCTCTATTTATAATAAAGTTTCTTTTCTTAATGACCTTTTGACTTACTACTCCAGGATATATATATCTTTTGCTTAATTTGCAGGAGGGATCAGGTTGATAGTACGCTTTTTTCACGTGGAGAGACTGCTTTAAAGACTCAAATTCTATATTAGCGCCCCTGGAATAGCTAGATGCGGGCCACTTGTTGCCGGCAAATATTCCATTTGGTGCACCTCGGATTTACATCTAACTCGCAGAAATACTACTGGAGACCTGCATGAATTCAAGTGAAAAATTTTAGTTCGACACATGAATATATGACACCAGAGGCGCCTTTTGTTTTAATCCGCGATAAATTTCTCAATCTAAAGCCTTTCTTCTCATACCACATAGTTTAGCCTATCGTTTAATTGCTTCTGATCCTATTGCAAAAGGCATGCAGCGAAATAATTCCCTATAATAAATTTTTATAAGTCGTTTAATTCTAGTGCCTGCAGGAATTCATGTCCAACCCCACAGTTTCGTGCGATCTGCATTAATTTATATGCGTACATTCTTTTTCTGCCGTAACGATTGCCATTTAAGCATAAGGAACGAAAATCTTGATTCTAATCTTTCCATATGTTGCTCGCTGCATGTGAAGTATATGGTTTTTTACACTAGATTATAGCGCATATTCAACGTTTTGCAATGTGTTCAACGAAACCGAATAAAGAGTCGCAGAATTTCCTTGTTTGACGTTCTGACCAGAGCCACTAATGTTAAGATATTGGTAGTTTTTAACAAGAAAATGTCGGTCGAATTTTCTTTTGTTTCTTTTGCTGAGGGCATTGCCTTCCTTCTTTAGGAAAGCTGGCCTTTGAATCCATTCCAAATAGCTGATTAATTTGTTGGACTCAATGTTCTGGAAAAAATTTTTTTAATAGACCTACTGAGGCTGGCCTGCACGATGGATTCCATGATATATTCCCCATGAATATTGTTAATTCAAACTGTTCAGGGTGTCCACAATTCTGCCACCAAGAAAACCAGATCTTCATGTTCTTAAACTGAGCCAACATCTTGATTATCCGACAGCCAAAGGTGGCCTTGGATCCAGTATTAATCCATCTCTGCTCTCTGATTTCCTTCAAACTGAGCACACGTATACATTTTTTGCTTCAATAAAATAGGACCTTATAGTGGATTCGTCATCGCCATTCAGTAGTGTTCTCTGGAGACTATCAGAGTCTGATCTATACAATTTCTGCAAATGCATGCGAAAATTAGACTGCCCATTTGTCAACATTTATAGTAAGGCATCTCTCTCTCTCTGAAAAACATGACTTAGAAGGACAAGTCACAGGAAATAAGTCATGATGCATCCGTCTCTAAGTCTGGATTGCTTGAAACAATTGTGAGACGAGTTTCGAGTGAGTGCAGAGTTCGGGTATGATGAAGAGTATGGGAGGAGGAGCGGAATATCCTTGTTTCTTCCCCGTTCCTCTCCAATATTAGCTAAGCTTCGATGTCTGGAGTCGCCGTGTTTGATTAGATGCTTGCCAAACACCACAGCGAGCGAAAGTTTGTCCTTTCCTGGAGCTCAGTTCAGAACAGCAAAGCAATTTGAAAAACTACGGCGTCTTCTCCATTCTCTGTTCCACCATTCGTGGTCACGTCAACGCTTTGAGTGGACCTTACTGTGCTCAACAGTTGGTAAATGGCCAAAGACGTCACTGGTGGTCGGACCTCATCGTCATCATTTAAACTTTTTTTTCAGAAGCCATTGCCGTTCACATGGACAGTACGAATGACATTCTGTTTTTCTTCAGAAATACTGTTTGTTTGCTGTTCTCTTCTTTTCAGAAGTTCTAAGCTAAAATTCTACCATTCTGTGGATTCTAGCTGTACCGGAGCGACTTTAAAGTCGAAAAGGTTGGGAATTGAAATTAAAATCCATGTTTTGAGGATAAGTAGAACGCAACTTTTAAGCTGGAAAATTCCAGAAAATTGATACATAAAATCTTAGAAAAAACTGATATTGACACAATGTATAGGTGAACTCAATAATTAATGTAAAGACTATAAAGTTTGATTACAAGCTGTCCTATCAACTTGGTCGATAATTCATAAAGTGTCACAAATGTGATCCGATCGCTCCCAATTGATCTTCTTGGCGGTAGCACGGTCGCTGCCAATTATTACATGATCTGAGGGTTCAGGCTTAATTTACTCATTTTACTCTATGTAAGGCTATAGTTGACTTGGGCCAAGGCTGATGATAACAAGTGTATTATAATTTCCTTAATAATCAACATCTCTTGCCTGAAAGCTTTAAGTTTTGCCAATATATAAATCACGGTTCAACTCAATCATAACTAGCCACACATCGATTGATATATAATATAGAATTTGCTGTATGGTTTCGATGCTACCACGATCTAGGGTTGTTAATGGATGAGATAAACCTCATCATCAAAGCATGAAATTCCAGACCTATTGGATCTGTAAAGAAAATAAAACCCAGTTATTAATCATATCCGACTAAATTACATATAAGTGTTGATGATTCCACCAGTTGTTTATAATTGTCTGTACATGGAAACTAATTGGACCACCTTTCTTGTTTTTAATTTTGTATTTTACTTCATAGATGCTGCTCAGAAGCTTGGCCTAGTTGATGGGGATCTAATGTACATCATGGTTTTTTAATATATGGACCGGTTAGAACCAACGAGTTTCAATACATCTACACTATATATATAGTTGGGCCAACACAACTTGGGTTGTAAAGTTCAAAAAAGGATTGGTGATCAACATATGTTGCAATTTCTCTCATTTCTACCATTGGCCTCTCTAGCAAGCACTCACTCAACAAGTTTTAGCTTGGTTGGTGCTCCTTAATTTCTTCTTCTGCAGCAGAAGATCAGTCATCTTCGAGACTTGGTCTTCAAATTAAAAATAAGGACCAACGACAACTATCTGAACCATGATCAGTCCATGAGAAGCCTCGGCTAATTAGTGCGTCCTACTTTGCCCAAATTGGTGATGATTCTCAAGCTAAAAATAATAGAAGGGGACCATCCCGGTTTGACCCTTACAATTATCAGGACCAACTTTGCCGGACCTTTCTTCTTACAGTCTGGTCCCCTGCGCTGCCATGATATTGATTTTAAGCAGTGGTGGAAAAAGGAATCAAAGAGGAAACAACAGCTGCGCTTCTCCTTGGCATTTGAATAAACGGGGAATGCTGTGCACTCAAATTCAAAAATCAATTCGCTTTACTTTTTGTTGACAATAAAATGAAAGGAATTTATTTTGATTGTTCATGAAGTTTTATATTTTTAGTTATAAAATTTTTTCATAATAGTCCTACAAGATTATAGGCCATTTTCCAGATTCTTCCTTTGGTTTTCAAGTCCCGAGTTCGTCCTTCCCTTTTCCCTCTTACCTAGTGTTGCAGCTGTAGACTATTAAGGAGACTAGCAAAAACTGCCAGATTTCATATGAAGGCATAACTGCCCTTTTCTGAATGATGATTTTGAAAGTCAATAACATGGCAGGTGAAATGATTTTGGAGAGAACTAAATCCAAAAGATACTTAGAACATCGAAATTTTTCTCTAAGAAAAGTTGCTTAAAAGATGCGACTGTATGTGATCATGTGAAAAAAATTAGAAACGATATTTTTTAGTTTGTAGAGTGGATCTTCTTTTTTTAGATTTAAACAATGGAAAGGGCAAACTCTAACAAATTAAGTCCTTTTTCATACGCACCATACTAGCAGAATCCAATCTACTGTTCAATAAGTATGAATTTTGACACCAGTTAGTGTTTAGGTTTTAATTTGTCATGATGATTGCATTCGTGCAGCTAATTTTACATACAAAAAGTACTTGTAGATGTGAAAAAAGCCCATCTCTTTTATGGATATCAGCACCTTTTTGTAGGATGATTGTTTAGAAAGATGAATATTTCTGGAAAAAGGATAATCTTAAAATGGTTAATAAGGTTGTCACTAGTTATTATGGTAAAGACATTCTTTTGTTCATCATGTTTTCTGATTGGCGTGACGGAAAGTGGCCTACAGAAATCAAAGGACTTTAAACAGGTGTTTTTTTTCTTTTTCTTTTCACCATTAATGGGATACGATCGAGGAAAGATCAGAAGACGGTGTTACCCTATTTTTGTATCTCCCCTTTACTGACGGAATTAGACGGAGGTTGGTATACCACGTACGCCTCTAATCGTCTAGTTCGTCCATCGTCATGGGGTTGATCATGGTTGTTCACATCGAAGCACCACAGCAAGTTGGTTTCAGAAGTCATCTTGGACGGACTCGTCTTGGTCATTGATTCTAAGCTCTTTGGGAAGAAGAAGAAGAAGAAGAAGAGAGTGCTGCGCTGACAAACTAATTTAATTGTGACCTGATAATGGCCAAAGCGGAATGCTTTTTGCTTGGAAAGAATGGAGTGTTAAGCTTAAAATAATGAAAAGGAAGAAGCATCTGAAACATCTACAGGCCAACCGAGCAGGTACTCTTGCTTGACTTGAATAGCGCGAAAAAGGAGATAGATGCCGACAACATCGATATTATTTTAATGGTGGGAAGGGCTCCGGCCGATTCTATGCACGGCCGGATGCGCACGCGAGTTGGGACGTTTGCTTCTGTTCCAAGGGACGAGACTCTTACTGAGAAATTTCCAACACCAAAATTTTAGAGAGAGAGAGAAAAAAAACAAGCAGCTGGGGAAGTGACCTGCATGAGAGAGAGAAAAAAAACAAGCAGCTGGGGAAGTGACCTGCATGTTATGCTTGCATTATCAAATGAGCCGAGCCAAGTTGAGCTGGACGGTGCACAGTAGAAGTCATGGTAATGGTGCTTATTCAATTCACGAAGGGAATGTTGTCTCACCTTTGACTTATAAATACAGCATCATAACACCACTTATTCATCGAAGCATCTGTCTCTTTGTCCATCAGAAAGATTTCTCTTACTCTCTCGCTCGCTTTCTCTGTTGGTGTCCTCAGTTCCTGGTTGGACGAGAAAATGGCAGTCAAAATTATGGCAGAAAATTCACTTCCTGGGATGCAAGTATTAGCTAGAGAGGCCGGCACTCCTTCCCCTCGAAGGTAATCTTTCTCTCTCTCTCTCTTTCTCTCCCGGGGAACACAGGCATAGCCACAAACGATCAATCTGAGACAAGATCTTTAGGTTTTTTAAAACCTGGCAATCTTTCATCTCTTATGAGCATAATCATCTGTGCTTCTAACATCCTGACTCGAGCCCATCTCCCAAGTAGTGGAATGCCACACTGTTGCACAAAGTCTAGAGGGTTTTGTTAATTTCCAAACAAAAAGGGAAAGCAGAAAGAAGAGGAAGCAGGTGCAAGAAGGTAGTCAGAAAAAAGCATAAGAAAAAGCATCAAGGGACCAACAACGAATCGAAACTTTTTATCAACTGCTGAGAAGCGGTTTCTGTTTGTTTGATTCATTATGCAGGCTCGAGGGAAAGGTTGCAATCGTAACAGGGGGAGCTCGAGGGATCGGGGAAGCAATAGCTCGGCTCTTTGCAAGGCACGGTGCGAAGGTCCTCATTGCCGACGTAGACGACGCAGCTGGCGATGCGCTCGCCCACGCCCTCACGATCACATCTCAAACGATCGTCACCTTCCTCCACTGCGACGTCTGCCAGGAGTCAGACGTCAGCCGCGCGGTGGACTACGCCGTTTCCCGGCACGGACGCTTGGACATACTCGTCAACAATGCCGGGGTGCTGGGGAATCAATCCAAGAAGAGCATCATGGACTTCGATGCCGACGAGTTCGATCGGGTCATGCGCATAAACGTGCGGGGAGTGGCGCTCGGAATGAAGCACGCCGCTCGGGTGATGGTTCCCCGAGGCACCGGCTGCATCATCTCCATGGCCAGTGTGGCTGGTGTCATGGGTGGCCTTGGTCCGCACACCTACACTGCGTCCAAGCACGCCATTGTTGGCCTCACCAAGAACGCTGCGTGTGAGCTGGGGAAGTATGGCATAAGGGTGAACTGCATTTCTCCGTTTGGGGTGGCCACATCGATGCTGATCAATGCGTGGAGAGG
Organism: Nymphaea colorata; assembly: GCF_008831285.2. Taxonomy (NCBI): domain Eukaryota; kingdom Viridiplantae; phylum Streptophyta; class Magnoliopsida; order Nymphaeales; family Nymphaeaceae; genus Nymphaea; species Nymphaea colorata. The sequence continues at coordinate 18,824,748 of NC_045147.1, forward strand.
TGATGGTGACGAAGAGGATGACTACATGGAAGCTAGCAGGATGCCAAAGGAGGAAGAAGTGGAGAAGATGGAGGAATTTGTTGCAAGCTTGGCCAACTTGAAGGGCACCAACTTGAAGGCCAAGGATATTGCAGAGGCAGCTCTTTACCTTGCCGGTGACGAATCCAAGTATGTCAGCGGTCATAACCTTGTTGTCGATGGTGGTGTAACTACTATAAGAAACTGCGTAGGCCTGTAACTGAGAAAGAGAGGGAGCAATTCTGTTTGTGTGAGCCCTTGCTTTCTTGTGAGGCAAATTGTACCAGTATTACCTAAGTTCCCAACCATGTTAATGTCATTCCTTCAAGATTTTCTTGTTGGTGATTAGCAGTCCAATGGCGAATAGAAATCCAAAAAGTCACCATTTTTGTGGAGCTAACGAGGAGAACATCCAAAGAGCTATATGCATCCTAAAGACTGCAGTTATAAAGTGACAATGAAACGCAAAACCTGCATTACTGAATGGGATAGCCATTTACTTGTCTATAAGGCCTTCATGATGAGGAATGCAAGAACTTGAGGATGCTCCTGCTTGAAGTTTGAAACCGGCCAGCTTGCCAAAAGAAAAATATGAGAAGTTTCAGTAATCCTGGCTGCATGGGCAATGTAGTGAAAAATTCGTTTATTTAAGTTGGACATAAAGTTCTTTGGCTTTTTATGTCAAAAGGGGGTAAGGTTACGCGGTGAAGTTGGTGTTGATCGATTTGCAGCATTATCAGCGATTACATGTATATATGTCTTTGGTTGATTTTACTCTATGACAATGATAAAACAGCACTAAGAAAATGTGGCGGTGTTTCATCTGACAAGGTTAATGGCCGCCGATAGCCTGAACCAAGTGGTAAACCGAGGCGGACTTGGGCCATGCCTGGGCTTCGTAATAAACCAGGTCTATATTTATATATCCTAAATTTTGGTATGGAAGTGTTTGTATGCTTGATTGATTTATGTCTACTGACCAAGCCATGGGTGTAATGCCTCATTTTGAGAAGTTTAATCATGCATTAAACATTATGAGATGTGTTCATAAGCTTACAAAGAGAGTTGTTAAAGTGGTTAGTTGTCATAATTGAGGCTCGAACCGAAAGTGTTAGGGTGTAGGCTGTGATCTATCGAATCAGAAGCTCAGGCCAAGTGTGGGAGTGTGTCTAGTTGTTATAGTGATATCAAAGCACAATTCAACACTACCTTAAGGAGGTGGATTGTAAGGCTCCCCTATGAAAAGTTTAATCTTATATTAAAGATTGTGAAAGATTTTCAATGGTTTATAAAATGAGTTGTTAAAATGGTTGATTAATTTAATTCATAATCTTTTTTGGAACTTAAAACTGTTAAGGAACGGGTTGGGAACTGTCGAAATCCGAGCCTAGTTGGGGAGTGGACTGGATCATTAATTGGCTTAGTCTAACTTGTCTATAACTCCGATTAAGTTTTAAGGTGCCTTAGAGTTAAAGAGTTTTACATTGTTAGAGAAACTGAAACGGTTAACAAAGATTTGTGGAAAGAAGATTCTATTCATGTATATAATAGAGTATTTACCGAGAACACGAACTCAGCCAAGACAGCAAGGAAGGAAACAGTTTGCAACAATTAATGGAAGCTGTTCCTAAAATGATTCCACGGGATTACAACATAATCAATATGATGTCCACCTAGTCATGAATTATTTGCAAGGCACTTAGTGCCACCGGATTCTCGCCTTCATCTTTATGCTTAACAGTAACGTACTGTGGTGGCAGGGATTTCAGCCTAAGGTTAGTTTGATGCATTCAATAAGGTTGTCTCGAGACACCCAGTTTCAGATATCCACTCATAGGAAAAGAAGTTTTGGACGGTACTGTTTCTCCGGTTGCATCCTTAGGGATACGATGACGCAAGTTGATATTTTTGATTGAGTGTCTCATGACACCATTCCACTCAACTCGTGAGTATAAAACTTGAGATACAATGTCTCAGGTGTACAAAAGTACAGTTTGAGACTTTTTTCTCCACCCATTCAGATGCGTCGTGAGACTCTGTAATTACTGTCGTGGAGAAAATGTGCCATAACGCTGTCCCTCCCGCGGCATCCCTAGGAATACGACAACATTCTATCCAAAAGTACACGGTTTAGTCTGAATGCCTCATGACAATCAATCTGGTGTTTGATTGTAGGGATGCACTTTAGAGACAATGTTAAGAGAACGCTTTGAGACATTCCGCTCTTAAAAAAGGAAGAACAGTTTGAGTTGCCATTCCCTGTCCTAGGTGAAAAAACGACACAGGCAAGTGAGTAAATCTCTTGTTGTATGTTTTGCAAGAGTTTTCACTGTATTTATAATGTTTACACGGTTGATACAGAAATGGTAACTAGATACAACGTGATGAGGCAGCTATACATATGGTAAGGAGTTACATCATTTGAAAATCTTCATTTGCTGGAATGAATCTTCACACGGCAATTCTTGATTGCCAATCTTCATTTTCTTGCCTTATTTCTCCACACTGTAATCCTTGATTGCCTCTTTCCTTAATGCTTCACACGGTTTGACATCTATTTCCTTAACATGCTCCCTCAAGCTGAACGTTGGATCAGCCACGTTTAGCTTGTCTCGAAATGATTGAAATAAACCAGTGCTGAGAGCTTTCGTCATTCCATCAGCCACTTGCTCAGCAGAGCGTATGAATTTAACTTAGATATTTCCTTGATTGACATGATCTCGAACAAAATGAAAATCCACTTCCACATGTTTAGTTCTAGCGTGAAAGACTGGATTAGCTGCAAGGTATAATGCTCCAATGTTGTCACACCAGAGAACAGGTGAAGATGAGGAATTTATCCCTAATTCTTTGAGAAGAGCTTTTAACCAAAGCAGTTCAGCAGCTGCACATGCTAGGGATTTGTATTCCGCTTCAGTGCTGGATCGGGCTACAGTTCTTTGTTTTCTAGAATCACAAGATATGACATTTTCTCCTAGGAACACAGCAAATCCACCTGTAGATTTTCGGTCTTCTGGGCTTTCGGCCCAATCAGCATCTGCAAAAGCACAGAGTTGCAATGTTGACGATCTTTTGAAGTGCAAAGCATAGTGACTGGTGCCACTTAAGTATCGCAAGACTCTCTTCACCATGATCCAATGATTCATTGTAGGAGAATGCATGAATTGACATGCTCGATTAACCGCAAACGCTATATCGGGTCTAGTAAGGGTTGCATATTGTAACGCCCCTACCACACTTCGATACAATGAAGGATCATCAAAGGACGTCAGAGATGATGCTTTGTCTTTACTAGTACAGTAGGCTTAGCCCTGGCCATATTGGTACGTTTGATGATGTTGGTGATATAAGAATGTTGGCATAGATATAATGAGTGTGTTGTCCTTTTAACTTCAATCCCAAGAAAGTACGATAAGGGTCCAAGATCCTTTACTAAAAATGTAACCTGGAGTTGTCGAATAACCCAATCAATAAGAGATGGAGACGAGCCAGTAACAATTATGTCATCAACATAAACAAGTATGTAAATGTTATGTTTGTCTTTGGAATAGATAAACAGTGACGCATCCAATTGTGAGATGAAGAAACCAAGCTTTTGAAGATGACAACTGAGCCGTTGATACCACGCTCTGGGTGCTTGTTTGAGACCATAGATAGCTTTTTCCAATTTGCATACATAAGTAGGATGTTCTTGATCTTCAAATCCTTCAGGTTGAGTCATATAGACATCTTCATGAAGGTAGCCATTAAGAAAAGCATTGTCAAAATCAAGTTGACGAAGAGGCCACCCATATTGTATGGCTAATGAAAGTAAAACCCTAATAGTAGTGGGTTTTATTGTTGGACTGAATGTTTCCGAGTAGTCGATGCCTTCTTCTTGAAGAAAACCACGAGCAACAAGACCTGCCTTATGTCTAGCGATGGTCCCATCAACATTCCGCTTAATCTTGTACACCCATTTTGAGCTAATGACATGAAGGTCAGAACGTGGGGGAATGAGTCGCCACGTTTTATTTTCTTTGAGCGCCTTGATCTCATGCTTCATTGCTTGCTGCCAATCACCATGTTTAATTGCTTCTCTAAAAGAGGATGGTTCCTTTTGATCGAATATAGCACAAAAAGTTTTTGGTATCAAGGAACCGGTCATCGATCTGGTGACCATAGGGTGAGTATGCTGAGCTGGTCGAGTGATAGATGAGCTTTCAGCAAGTTCATGTATTGCTCCATTTTCAGCCTCGTGTGTGTGCATAAGATTATCTACCAGTGACAACGGGCTTGGTTGTCGTGGTATGAATGTAGTTTCAGCAAGATCTTGTAAAGGAGAGACAGACATGTCTGAATGAGAGGCTGGAAGTTCAACGACGTGTGGCACAAAAGAACTTTGGTGATGAGATGGTGATGACGCGGGATTGACTAATGAAAGCAGATGATCTTGATATGTCGGCTCGAGTAGTGAAGTGCTCATGTTATGAGAGTTGCTGTGGTCAAGATCGAACGTACCTTGATCAATTTGAGCCCTGGGCGTCCATAGAGAAGAATCAAAAGTTGGTGGTGAATGCCCAATATGCAAACTTTCATCAAAAATTACATGTCGAGATATAAGAGTCCTTTGAAGTGTAGTATCATAACAGAGATACCCTTTATGTCTGCTTGCATAGCCAAGAAAAATGCATCGAATGGTCTTTGGTTGGAATTTGGTGCTATTTGATAGAGAAAGCAGTGGATAACATATGGCTCCAAAAACTCGTAGATGAGTATAATCAGGCACCTTGTCAAACACCAATTGAAAATGAGTCTTTCGTTTGAGCTTGAGAGTCGGGAGCCGATTAATAATATATACTGCCGTTCTGAAAGATTCGACCCAAAACTTATACTCGAGGCCAGAGTCATGTATCATACTCAAACCGGTTTCAACAACATGTCGATTTTTCCTTTCCACTATGCCATTTTGCTCGGGCGTATAGGGACATGAAAATCGATGAAGAATTCCATTTTCTTCACAGAATGACTCCAACACCTTGTTGCAAAATTCTCCTCCATTGTCTGATTGAATGGTGGCAATTTTAGAACTTAATTGATTTTCCACCAAGACTTTAAAATTGCAAACACAGTCAACCACTTCTGATTTTGTCTTTAAAGGAAATAACCATGAGTAGCGAGAGAAATTGTCAACTATTAGAAGAAAATATTTGAAACCATCCTTGGAGAGTACTGGAGCCGGTCCCCAAACGTCCATGTGCAAAACTTCAAGAACTCGAGAAGCATGAAAATCAGAAGAAGGAAATGATTGTTTATGCATTTTGCCAACAAGACATGATTCACAGATCTCTTTTCGAGATGAAGAATTTATTGAAATCAAACAACTAGTATTCAAAAGATTCACAATCCTTTTATTCGCATGTCCTAACCGGCGATGCCATAATTCATATGAGGCTGCATTATTTTGACGTGAAAACCAACTGCTGAAGGCGGCTCTTTCTTGATTCTCGCTAGCTCGCTTAAGCGCAATGGGATAGAGTCCATTACGCTTCTTTGGTCCCTGAAGAAGAATCTTGTTTGTTCGCCGATCCTTGATCACAAATTCATATGGTGAGAACTCAAAAATACAGTCATTATCAGTAGTAAATTTTCTGACTGATAACAAATTGTGAGCAATAGTGGGAACATGGAGAGTATTCTTTAGTTTAAAGGAATTCCCATCAACATCAACTAATAGATGACCAGTATGTTTAATAGAAAGGCGAGAGCCATTACCAATCATGACGTTTTCTTGTCCATCCTGAGGAGCTTTGTTGTGCATCATATCATCACTTGCTACAATATGGTTTGTAGCCCCTGTATCTGGGTACCAGTATTCATTTAATGAGTCCTGCAGACTCATGGCAGAGTAGGCTTGTGGAATGTCATAGCATGTGCGAGCTGAGTGCCCCTTCCGTCCACAATATTGACAAACAATAGGAGGACGTTGGTATTGTGAATTGGTCGTACCAGGTTGTATTTGTGACTGAGGCCGATTTTCACGTCCCTGAAATTGATATCCACGACCACCTTGATTTCTTCCTCCTCGACCACGAAAAAATCCTCGGCCTCGGCATTGCCCACGAAAAACATTGAATGCAGTTTGGTTGACAATCTGCGATGCTGGCTGAACAAATTCAGTCGAGTTTATTGAAGTCGACTTAAGTAGGGCAAGCCGTTTTTCTTGATTGAGCAGAAGATCAAAAAGTTCAGAAAATGAAAGATTTGATGATGATGGGCTAGTAAGCATAGTTATAAAACTTTCATATTCAGACGATAATCCATTAAGTGTGACTTGTACTAAATCTTGATCAGAAATTTCTTGACCAGCAGTAGATAAAGTATCCGAAAGAAATCTGATTTGATCTAGATAAGCTTGCATAGACATACTTCCCTTCTTGATAAGAAGCAACTCTTTACGCAGCAACATGATTCTCAAAGGAGACTGAGAACCATATGATTTCTCAAGAGTCGACCAAGCATCATAGGCAGTTTTGGCATGCATAATCTGCCCCAAGACAGCTTCAGTGACCGTTGCCTTGATCCAGCTTAATGCAAGTCGATCCAGCTTTCTCCATGCTATAAAATCTGGATTTACTTCAGATTGGCCGTCCTTTGTTATCTCCTTTGGTGGTTCGACTTGAGTCTCATCAACAAATTGAAGAAGATCTTGAGAGTCCATTACAGACTCTAGTTGACTTCGCCATAACAAGTAGTTATCTCGATTGAGTTTGATGGAGACCAACGCTGCAGCAGCGTTCCATTGTATAGGCGACAGAGCAGCCATGGTACTTAGACACCAATGAAGTCCAAAAGCGACAATATGTGCTTAATATAATGTCCAAAAGAAAAATAGGGTGCCGCAGCCAAAGGGAAGGAAAAACCTTAATACGAGAAGGAATCGGAAGCCAAAAGGGCAAGGATTAGTGGTCTGCCAGGAGCTTGTCGGGCAAGGGGGCGAGCAGTGGGCGGATGACGGCAGGGGCGAGCGATGGGCGGATGATGGCTGTTCAGCAGTGGGTAGATGACGATTGGGCAGATGGTGGGCGAGTGGTTGGAGATGACGGCTGGTGAGCAGTGGGCAGAGCTCGTCGGGCAAGCTGCGAGATTGGAGATGACGGCTGGGTCTCCTCTACTCGACGTAGGGTAAACCTAAAATGAGAACAGAGGAGGCGCCGGGTTCTTGAAGTGAAGGGCTGAAACTCTGTTTCACACGTTGAAGAGGAAGAAGAAAACAACAAGGGAGACGGACGAAAAACAGAGGATTCCAGGCAGATGGTTTTGGGTACAATCAGAGGAAGGCACTGGCGACGGTTTGCTGCAGAACAGGTACGCTGAAAAAGAAAGGAACTATGGCTGAACAGAAGAGCAGCAGGAATTTGGATAAGAGAGACCTATCCGACGACCGTGCAGAGAAACCAAGGCTGCGCATAAGAAAATATGAAGCCTGGCTCTGATACCATGAAAAAACGACACAGGCAAGTGAGTAAATCTCTTGTTGTATGTTTTGCAAGAGTTTTCACTGTATTTATAATGTTTACACGGTTGATACAGAAATGGTAACTAGATACAACGTGATGAGGCAGCTATACATATGATAAGGAGTTACATCATTTGAAAATCTTCATTCGCTGGAATGAATCTTCACACGGCAATTCCTGATTGCCAATCTTCATTTTCTTGCCTTATTTCTCCACACTGTAATCCTTGATTGCCTCTTTCCTTAATGCTTCACACGGTTTGACATCTATTTCCTTAACACTAGGATAGGACAAAGCTCGGCGCGTTGGACAGAACAGTGGAGTTCAAAGGCTATCTCTCTACAAAATATATAATGACGGTCAATTAGATGTTCACATTGACAAAGGAGAAGAGGTTTCAAAGTGAACAAGAAGAAAAACAGAAGAAAGGAGAAAAGGAAGTTGAGAAAGCCAGAATTTGGTTTTGGTCAGACGTACCATCTTATCTTTGAGAAACAAGTGCTACTTTTACGCTGACTGTTGACCAAAAACTTGATGGGCATAGTCTACGACCCCAACAAGATCTCTCTGAACCTAAACAGGATTTTTCCTGTGGCCGTCCATTGACTCGCGCATGGAATTTGAAGATCACAGAGATCATCTAGCTTTTAATATTTCTTAACTTCACGATCCTGATTTGATCTTCTCTTGTCTAACCATTTTAAATCGGTTGTTGGTTAGTCAACGCTCAAAAGTATTGCTAAAACTTACTGCCAAGTTCGACAACACAGAATTTGGAGAAAAAGTTAAGAGGTGTTGACACAAAAAATATTATGAAACAGTATGTTCTTTGGAAGCAGCTCCTTGGAAATAGATATGGTGTTTCTTAGAACGGTCATCATGATATATGCTTTCCTAAATTACATTCTTTTCTTAAGGCAGTCATAATCTATAATCGCCGCTACGACATAAACTCCGGATTCGTCTGTAAATTAATGCCGTCTGTCATTGAGATCTCTGACTTTGGTTTGGTACCGACAAAGTACAAAAGCAAAAACGGCTTACGCGAAATTGACCGTTTACATGCCGTTTACATGCATGAAGCTCCTTCGCCAGCCGTGGAGGCGTTTGACCAACGGAGTACATGTAGCTGTGGAAGTTGCTGTTGCGATGCAATGAGCAATATTTCCTTCTGTTAATGGAAAAAGCCGAACCAGAGGGGGGCCATTGTTGACTTCTCAGGCTCTTGACTTTGCCAAGCCGGTCATGGAATCTAATTTAGGCCATAGCTAGATATGATTGCCTTTAAATGGTCATGTTACATATGTGTCCACTGCGAGAGAGACAAAGACAGAGAAGAGACAGAATAAAAAAGAAACAGAAAACAAAATGTTTTGCTGCGTCGACGCATCTTTTGAGCAACATATCTCAGTTGAAAACATGAAGTTGAAAGCTTTAATTTAAAATTCCCTTCACATTTATGAGGATCTACATCTTATTCAATCATTCACTCAGTGATGGCTAGTGGGGTATATCTGCGCCTGAGGAATTCTGCACCTTCCTAGCAGACATTGTGTCTAGATCGCATAAAGTTGCTATCATATCATTCCTTTATTATAGAATATGGTTTAGGATGCATTTCTAGGGTAAGGGGAAAACCCCTTAGAACCCACCTTACATTGACTGGCCAATGTCTTATGGCCCTTCTTGTCAAATACTCTGGAGATGTAACCAGCTTCAACCTCATAACAATGGACACTGCGGATTTAAAGTGGTAACCTAGCGATATTATCAAGCGATTCCTATACGAAGCAAATGGTACTCTTGTCGGGCTAGCATGTTAAAATATATGCCCTCCCAAGCAGAGATCTCAGAATCTTGGAACATGGAAAGGAACAAATAGGAAAGCAAGTTGATTACAGTAAAACAAATTATCATACATTGATCTATGGAGAACGATCGAGTGCGCATCTGCTGGTATTCTGCCAAACTGCATTCTTAAATAGATTGAACATCTTCGCTATCAGTTCATGATTTCAGAAACTTTCTTTTCTATAAAATGTGTACCATTAACGCTCATATTGCAAGTGGGCATCACCAAATTGGAGTCCAGACATTTCAGTTCACTTACATAACATGCTCATTTGGAGAACATGGTTTTCGACATTTCATTGAACTAAAGGACGCTAGCCTATCCGAACAAGTAGCTACGGTAGCTGGCACTACCAATGTCCACTACTCATGCAAAAAGTCTGGCTTTAAGATAATCTATTCTAATCTGAACGTTATCTGCTGCAGTAGACTTTTAGCCAATACTCCTTTTGTCCCAAGTGTAGCTATACAAATCAGGAGTCTAGAGGCCACGCAGTTCAGCAGTCATAATAAACAACTTTGTCTTAGTTGCGTTTGTTGCTTACTGATAGGAAGGAAGTACGCTGTACCAGAAAAATTAGGTGCTAAGATTCAGCATTCCACTATCAAATTTTACAGTGGAGCTTGCGGAATCGACCGTGAGCTGTAAGCTTGCTGCTTTTAAGGTAGAAAAAGAAAGTAAACAGACCATGATCTGGCACTCTTTACAGCTTCATTGGCTATTGGGTAGACTGACCTTTTCGAGCTTTCCTAAAAAAGGAAGCGATGTGCACATGAGCTATGAGTTTTTGATGCTCATCAACTTTTACAAGTCGCTTCAAAAAGGCCTAGTGTTTGAGCTGCATGCACAGTCCATCCTCCAGCTTTCTCTCAACGAAAGGTTGCTGTAGATAAGAGTCGGATGGCATCCTTTTGACAGATGACAGGTGCTTTTCATTTCTGTTGGTGGGGAAATTTTGTTTTTCAGACAGAGGCCTTTTTCTTAAATTCGCCAGAAAAATCTCTGTTTCCTGAGATATTTGATGCGGACATGAATTTCTCTTACTTTGCCAAATATGAACCCCATATCATTAGTCATTTACCTTAAGTATCTTACAGATTTAGATGTTTATAAATAAAACTTAACTCTCTTCCTCCTTAAACTGGAATGAAAAGGAAAATTAGTCATCTATTTCCGTAAGGCTCTTTGGAACTATCGAAGGGCTTAGGAATTAGGATGGTAGTGTTGGAGTCTTGGAGACAGCTATCCTAGTTGAACTAAGTCGCAAGAATTTAGGCGCTTCGGAGGAAGAAGCTGGCCCTCCCTTGTTCCAGGTTCCTCCTTCATGGAAAGGTAGTCCTGCTTCCCTGTTCTAGAAGGATTGCTGTAGATTTTTCAACAGTATTACTGCCTTTTCCCAACAAAAATAGGAAGTATGAGGGAGTTCTAATTAAACCCGAGCCATGAAAAAGAATTACACCTTCTTCCATGCCATTTCTGAAGTCCATCCACAATCTGCGGAAATCCATTTCTTCTCACATCCAGTATTTGAAAATTCAGCAACTGTTTCTAAGTCATTCCAACTGCGCCTTCCTAATTAACTGATCCTAACAGTAAATGGGACTTCATCATTTTGAAAAAGGAAAAAACGCAACAACATGACAAAAGAGTAATATTTTCGTTTTGAAGTTTTTTTCTTTCAAAATATTGCTAACCATTTTTTATTGCTTTTGGCCTTCCACCATGGGTGAGAACCCTTTTCCAAGTGATGTACATCATAAAAAGAGATGTAGGGCCTTTTTATGCTACTGCCGTCCCTTTCATTAACACCACCTACAGTGGGGGCGGTGATCAGGACAGGAATCCCTTTGATCAAACTGTGGACCCATTCCTCCTGAAATCACATTAACTAAGGGCATTCTTAAACAACACACATAATTAAGTGGCGCCGGGAATATTAGATAAAATATTATAACAAGAGAATAATATGTTTAGAAAGCGGAGGTGGATCACAACCAAGCAATAATGGTGAACATGGGCCGAAAGTGTAGGATTTGTGGGATCAAAAATACATTTAGCCTGCTAGTGACATTTGTCAGCTCCTGGCTCAAATAGATCGAAGGAACTACATCCGTTCATCATTGAGAGAAATCAAATGCTTTCTTTCTCTTTAAGGAAGAACTAGTGCGTAGCTTTAAGTCTTTGGCGTTATCTAATTGACACCTGGAAGAAAGTTAAATGAACTAAGACAAACTTTTAGCCTTTCAAAGATGCTACGTCTCCTGCCAAACTGAGAGAGTGCAAGAACTTCGGAACCTTGAGACAAAGACCGATACTTCCGCACCTTCAGCTTTTCGTGCGATTGCTTCCATGGTGGTCATAGCTCACTTATGCGCTTAAACAGTCATTGGCTTTCGCTACAGGCTTGGACACGAGGACAGGCAAGAACCTCATAGTGTTGACTCATGTCTCATATAATTCAACGTCAACATTAGGCTCAAAGAACATGTGCTTAGATACAGGGAAAAAGAAATGAAAGTGAAAATGTTAAGTCAGATCATGATCAAGGAGTAGCTGGGATGGATCTAATAGGATTCATCGTAGACAGTTTCAAGAATATATACCTGATACCCATATGCAGTTGTTCAGTATGGTTACGTTCATTGGAGGTTCGATGGGTACAATCGCATAAGAAGGGACGAACTTGTTTTTGTTGGCACTTATTGATATCTCAGGATCATTCGAAGCACAATCGTTTTTCCAAATTCTCAGTAGATGAAGTGCCATATTTTTATTAACTGCAGGAAGTGGGATGCTCCCCAGACTAATGGTATGAAATTGATTCCCATATTGACCTTTTAAAATGGAAGCGACGAAATTTGACAAGTAATCCCTCAGCATATTCCTACTCTGAGAAAACTTTGAAGTGAAAATGAAATTAAGCTGTTACTTATTTTCGTTCTTCTTTGAGGTCCCTTGTCCCTGGAGTAAAGAGTAGAAACGTGTTATAGCATAAAGCGAATAGAGAGTAGCTGGTCTTCCAATTCGACAGATTGATGGACCGATTCTTCAATGAATTTTCATAAGGGACACGCTAGATTTACATAAGTAACATTTGGGAAAGACCTATGAATAAACAAGTAGACTCTCCAGAACAAACGCCAAATTTAAACTAGGTACTTTACAAAGTTGAATATAAGTTTGTTTGAGACAGTAGTTTGCAATTATATATATATCCTTAATGTTCTTAGGTTCCCAACTTGGCAGGTACCATAGTCCATATATATACAGAGTACTTCTTATGCAGAATTACAGCATGCACAGCCACCTGCTCAATGGACATTGAACAGGTTTGTTTTAAATAATCCTGAAGAAATTTCCTCTGTTCTACGACTGACTTCACGTTTGATCTATAGATTCTCATTTGGCATCTGATATATGCATATCGACTGTGGCACAATTAGTTCAAATTCTTCCAGAAGCGAATGCTTTGGAATATTCGATTCTTGTAGCAGCCACCGCTTCCGATCCTGCTCCTCTGCAATTTCTGGCCCCATATTCTGGGTGTGACATGGGGGAATATTTCCGCGAAGCAAAGATATCAACGGAGGCCGGTTCGTCCTATTCAGCACGACAAAGAGGAACTTCCAGTTCTTTCGGATAGGCCCAGATGTAATCACTTATTCTCGCCTGGCTAGTAGTTCATGCAATCCTTTAACTATGGTCATTCGACCAAAAAATGCAACCCAAATGGCTTTGGACAGGATATATGAAATATGTTACTGCAGAAATATACTTTGCAGTTGTCTGTTAATGAAATGAAAATCAATTTTAATATGTTTGATCTTGCTATGAAGGCAATGCCATCATGCGCCAAGGATATCTTCTTGCATCATAAAACGAGAGTAGAGTCTGATAAGGTATCAAGCACATACAAGATTACTTGAATCAAAGTAGTTCAGCAGCAACAGGCAAATGTCCTGCACGTTGCTTCTATGCTAGACCAAAGTGTAGTAAGTTTTAAAGCACTCCAAGAAATATAAAATTGCAACCACTGACATTGTCTGTCTAGGGCCATAATTGGCTGCCCCTTGCAGAGAGCGAGAGAGGGAGAGCACTTATGTCATGCACCACATCTATGTAGCGAATGTGTGGAGCACTGAACTAACCCTTTCCAGTACTTAAATCCAGTGCGGGCTTAAAATTGGTTATCTGCCTCACCGCCATAGGTTCATCTAGGTGCTGCTTCTTTCCGGTGCAACCTTGCTGGGGGATCACCCAGATGAATACACTTGGGTATTGCCCCTTTCAACATGAACGGAAAGCAGGATGTCTGTACATGAACAGCTTCTGAGGTCAGAACACTGTTAGTCTGAGTTTGATGATCATCTCCCTGGTATATATGACAGCATGTTTATTAACTAAGCCACATTTTCGGCGAACCACTTGCACATCAAGTAGTCTAAGTGCACATCTTTGTCCAAACAGTTGGTGGTTAGGTATGGATGACATAGTTTATACTGCAGTGAAGGCCAATGAAGGGAACCAGGTAAAACCATTCCTAACTCCAATCAACTACGACAGGTTTGTTGATAAATTATATGAATATGGCACCATAATGACCAGATCCTTTGCTCATGAGCAGCTGGCAGGGGAAAGTGAAATCTGAGGCGCAACCACGTGAGCTTCACTATATGCAGATGACAGCACGTAGCTAGTAGAGAATGACCACAGCACGGCTATTGGTAGGGGTCCCTACTAAAGTGAAAACTCGATTGGTGCCTGGTGTTTCATGCAACGTGTACCAGGAACCATGAATATATGCTCTTAGCAGCAGACGCCTCATGGTGGTACACTGGGACATCCTCGATGGTTTTGGTTTGATCTAACATACATATTTTGAATTTGAATTCACTTTTACTTTGTTGCATCATTGTTATCGAGATTCAGGTTGTGGTTTAGATGCAGATCTAACTGGATCCAACCGCAACTAGTCGAGTTGAACCCCTGGTCTCCACCACTTCGGATTCCATCCATTTCATATAGGATTTACGATCCAGATTGGTTCGATGAAAGGTGTAAAATGTGTCAAGTAATTGCCAACCAAAGCTCGACTGCAAATATCAGAGTTGGGTATCTTTTTCATGATTAAGACAACATTTTGCCCAGGGAATTCACATCTAGAGAACAGTTTCAGAATCAGACTTAATGCAGATCGATATGATAATAAATTCTTCAAAAGCAAAAAGGTCCAATGAATATACGCGATTGCTATTCGATCTCGACTAATTATCAAGATATGGGAAACCTTTAGTTTTCGGCCTTCTCACCTACTTTTGGTCATCTGTCTCAAATTTACTGTATATTCTTCGGGAACTCAACAAACAAGCAATGAGCAATGAAACACCCGATAGAAACTGCGGGATCGCATGGTAGATGCAAAGTTCCCAAGCTAATGGGGATCCAAAAGGGTTTTCAGATTCATCCTCCAATTATAAATGCATCCCTGGCTTTTTCTGGTCTTCAACTGCATCTTCATCAATTGAGCTTTTGAGAAAACTTCATGCTTTTGTCATTTTAACAACGGATGGAAGCCTACTATATTTATATACACAATCAGCAAAATGTGCTTAATTTCAAAAGTGCTCCAACTGTCCCGCTATAGTATATCCAGAAATGGTTCAGAGTTATCCTAAGAATAGTTTCATCTCACTCCATCAGTTTCTTTCTTTTTTTTTTTTTTTGGTTGGTTGGTTGGTCTCTCAAAGTTTCCTGTATCATTCATTACATGAGAAGGAAAGACCTCAAAAACTAGATCGGAATGACTATGAAAGAACCAAGTTTCCCATAAAAGATAGGGATGAGTATCTCAAGAGTCCATAATGCAGGATTGAATTGCAAAATCCCCAAATTGTAAAGATTATGAGCCCCCATCCTTTTGGGAATCAGCTAGGCAGGTGAGACGGGTGACATTGGAGTTCGTTGATGAGTCCGTGTCATCTCTCTTTCTCTGTCCCTCTTTCTTCCATGAAAGGGGCAGTTTAAAAGTGCGTGCTCTGAGAAGTTTGTCAGCCATGACGGCCATAACTAGGAGAGTACTGTAAGATGATGACACAGAGAGCAGAACTTGGGGACGTCAGAAAAGTGACCAACATTACCCTCCACAGTATACCCGAAAATGAGGGAACATCAAGAGCAAGCTTGTCAGATAGCTTAATTATGACATTCCCTTCTTCAGAACTCTCAACAATTTGACACAACTGGGCTAGAAAAACCACACTTTCATAGAAGAACCATTCATAACATGTTGAACGCATGGATCAAATGGGAATCAGAGTCCTGTTTCCAGTATCATTTTTCATACCATTCATGAGCAAAGCAGAACATGTTGAGTGTATGGATCAAGTGAAAATCAGAGCTCTGTTTTCCAGTATCATCTGTGCTACTGCTAATAAACTCCTGCTTCTGCAGGCAAAAAGTTCAAGTTATCACTCCACTGATATGTTTGGACCCAAGGGGACAAGCTCAGTACAAAGCCAGAAAGATTGCACCGGTTGTCCAACAAAAACAAAAACAAAAAAAACAAAGGGGAAGCAAAATTTTTCTAGGTAGTGACATCATGGCCGGATGTAGTAGCACTACAACCAATTCTGACTGAGTATTTTAATCCAAACTTGCCATTTTTTCATGGAGAACATGGCTGATCGTTTCTGGTGATGGTTGCATCTGGACTCTTCATTTCACCACTCTGCAATTTTGTATTTTTCTTACCTAACTATAGAATATTGTGATCTGTTTACAGTGTGGGCTGCTGATGCACACAACGCCACCACCAAAATATGTCACTAATCCTCCAAAGCACTTTAAATGTGTGGCAGCAGATAGACTACTTAAATTATGTAATGCTGTAGCCCAAGGCGGTCCTGATGAGCTCTTATATATCATGATCTTTACATCCAGCGGCCTGTTTATATAACCACATCCTTCTTTTCCCATAAAATAACTTTGTTTAAAATTAAATACATAATTTCCATACTTTAAAGTTTTAACACATATGACTTGTATCTTTTTCCCCTAGAACAAGATTTGTTTAAAGTTTATGAGTAGCCTAAAATCGAGACAAATTCTGCCACTTGCAACATGAAGGGTTTCCTTCTTGGATGGTTCGTCGTCACCGAAGACAATAAATAATAAAGATACTGCTTACTGTATGTCATCCGAGCATGAGACACCTTCCTGATTAGCTAAACGCCACATCATAAACAAACTGCCATGGACAAAAAAGAAAGGCCATTCTACTCATTTTAAACAAAGAATTACTACAGCTAAGCAACATTACGTGTTCTAGTTATTAGTTCCACACCCACCCGTCAGTGTTAGTTCAGCAAGACAGGTGTTACTCGAGAGAGGTTCCTATGACTTTTTCTATAGGTTTTATTATATTTAGTGTGCATTCCCGAGTTCTATGGATATCAAAAGGCGAGGGACGAGCAGATGATTCAGCAATCACCATGTAGATGACGCCATTAATATGAAATTTCACCTGAGAGAACTGCTTAGATTGCACATGGTGTATTGTAGTTGGTAATATGTGGTCACTAATAGTGTTACAAATTAGCAGAGCATCATACCAGATGACATAAGCTGATCATAAACACGAACATCTCTGGTTGTTTCAACTCTTTTCAAGCTTTATATTGCATGTTGAACAGTGCCCGTAACGGTTAAAGATAGCTACAAGCCACGATGAAAGGGGACTGATCAAGCACAAGTTGTAAGCTCGGGTTTCTGCAAAACTTTTGATTGTAAACATTTTCTTTGGAAAAGCGAAGAAAATAAGCTATATATGCAGTGCCAAATCCTTCTGATATTGTTTCAGTACAAAATTTAGCCGCATGATCTTCTGCAACCTATACTTTGCGGCGAGTGTCAGCCATATTATTTAAGAAAGTTTAATAATTATTTGAATTATAGTTTCCTGATCAATTGTCACACCAGAATTGTGGGATCGGTGTTTTATAAGGCCATATGAATTGAAGGATGTAAAAAGAATAATTTGAATCTTAAAGCTGCAAATTAATAACTATGGATACGAATCAGCTATATATATCGAAAATTAATTGCATATACGGAAACGCCGTGTCTAAAGACTAGCTTTTGACATGTAATAAGGAAACTCATGAATCTTATTCGAACCCATTATTTATAAAAAGAGAAAAAACTTGGATTTTGTCTATCAATTTTTGGAAAAGTTCGTGTTCATCTCGGTACAAGTTAGAATTAGGAAAAAAGTGCAAGCCCCTGTTACATGAACAGTTCTTTTGTTGGCACGATGTTGAAATTGACAACATACATATATAATTCAACATGCATATAAACTTTAACTAAATTGGACCTCCTACCTAAAAGTTGTTGGGAAGCCGAATTAAATCAGATATATGTTAGATCGCTTTCTGATATTGTGTACAAGAAGATGTCGATATTTTAAATGAGAATACCCAAAGGCAGCTTTTTCATTTGAGATCCACACTTCCCTGCATAATCTCAAAAGAAAGTTCTACATTTTAGAATTTCTCTGTTGTTAACTATTCCGGAAAAATTAGCAGCTGATCGCCTAATAAGGAGATCCTTCTTTTGATTAACTTGGATGAGTGTTCATTTTAAGTATTTTTTTTTTCACAAGCCGATGCAATTTAGGCACCAATGGGGTTGCAGCCAAGTCGAGCTCGAACTGGCCCAACTCGAACTCGATTTTGACTTCTCAGCTCGAATCGAGCTGTATGGATCAGGCTTGAGCTCGTCCCAACTATACAATGTCGAGGTCGAGCTGGACTCGAGTTATTAGTTTAATTTGTTTCTTTTAACTCGTATAACCATCAATTTGTCTAACTCCTTAACTCCTTTGCCAAATACAACTATGATGAACCAAATTTTGCATAGTCAAGCTGAGGCGAGTTTAAAAGAATTGAGTTTTTACAATTTGTTTAACATTTTCGAGTATAAGTTTAAACTCGAGCTCAACTTGTTCATAAAGGAGTCAAAATCCGGTCAAGTCTTTTTTGAGCGAGTTCAAGATAAGCCCGAATTTGCTCGACTCATTATGCAGCCCTAAGCATAGATCATGCGAGTTTTAATTAACACCAAGTTTCAATTACCAAACACCCTCTTAATTAACATTGAAAATTCAGACACGTGAGACAGTGGTTTTCAAGGGTAAAACAAAAAAGGGAGCGTCCAAAAGAACATGTGGGATCCTACAAAACGCAGGCTGAACGAAGGTGACACCATTGACGGTGTTGGTATGTGGCCAAAGAACCAGTCAACTGCGCCAACCGATGGAGCCCAACTCCATTTATCATCATCATCAATCATCATCCCCACCTTGGAGATTGATGGGCCCTCTCCCATGAACAGCCTATTAAGGGGGCGGCGTTTGATGGTGAATTTTACACTGGTGGCTGATCTAAGATTAATAGCAGCAGGGCAGAATCTCCAACTTTTCGTTGGAAGGCACCATGCAATACTAACACAAATTTAAGCATCTCAAAACATCCTAACCTTTCAAACACATAATAAAATACTTTATAAAATGAAAATGTAATCAAGAGGATAGCAGAGACGTTTTATAAGTATCTCGTAAATACATCATAAAGATTGAGATATGTTCATGCTAATAATGTTTCTAATGTTTTACAAAGTATCCTGGATGCCAATTGAGCACAATTTCATGGTCCAATGAAGTGCTCACCTTGCACTTGGCATTGGATGCTCCTCGGCTTCTGCCACTGTTTCCTCTCACTCTGCCGTCGGGGATGAGCTTCTGATCTTTTTGGCTCAGACGGCCTTCTTTGTCTTCTTAACATTGTTTAAAAATGGACGACTGCTGCCATCATCGGTACCGTGTTAAAGAGCGTCTGCTGCTGCTGAAGAATTATTCATAGACGCCGACAGGACAGCTCCACGGATTGGAGGGTAGAGAATGGGGGGCCTCTTCGTGTGCAGTAAGTGCCGCGGCCCCCATTAAAACCAAACTCCATCACGGCAGCGTCGAGTACTTGATGATGAAATTAAGCGGGCATGGGGCAGGCAGGCCCCTCCTCCATGCATGTCGACAAGAAGACGGCGAACCCCCAGACCCAGTTCCTTCCTTCCTTTGGCCGTTGTCTTCTTCCTTCTCTTCAAAACTGGGTGTTGCCAATGTGGGCATTTTTCCTACATTATATTTTCGATCATGATCACGCTTTTCGGTGTTTGCACTTTGAATAATTGAATGGTTGGTCGGCAAAACGGTTCAAAGAATCAGCTGCATCGGATCATAATCAAATTAAATTTTGTTTTTCTTTTGAAGATTAAGAAAAACTAATTAAAGAGCTCGCATGAAATTTTTTCTTTTTTGTTTTTTGAAATGCCTTGTGCCTCCGTTAAAAGGGTCTCCAAATCAAATTTTAAAAAAGTTTGATTCAGTTCAAATAGCCTCATTTCAGCAACACTAGGGTTTAAACCGCAATGCAATGTGTTTGGCATATCTGATCGAACTGATAGAGTGAGCCAAGAAACCCACCGTTTGGGTGAAGACTGAAGCATCCACTCAACCCTTTAAGGTATAGGATTTGTTTTTAGTGTTTCGATGTGCTGCGGCCTTCAACTTACATGTCAATGGTCATTCTTTTTGTAGCATAAAAGTTCGAAACCAAAACTAACCATCTACCAGTTTACTACTTCATTCATTTCACATATGAAATATGTCCATAGGTCATGATGTCAATAATTTTCTTGTAAGCGTATACATGCAACTATCGCAGCTCTCTTCACGCAACGAAAGGGCAGTTAGTGGCTACACC
Organism: Nymphaea colorata; assembly: GCF_008831285.2. Classification (NCBI taxonomy): domain Eukaryota; kingdom Viridiplantae; phylum Streptophyta; class Magnoliopsida; order Nymphaeales; family Nymphaeaceae; genus Nymphaea; species Nymphaea colorata. The sequence continues at coordinate 18,844,937 of NC_045147.1, forward strand.
GATTAGCATCGAGCAGCTTTCTTCCTCTTATAAGAATACTATTGCACAGAATCCACAACCACGTTACTCTACAGCTATTCGCTAAGATGTCAAATTACTGCATATCCCATCTTGCCTATTACAAAAAAAGAAAATTAAAAACAACTTTTTAAAAGTACAATTAAAAAGCTAACCTAAAACATAATTAAATCATACTCTGTAATGGCCGCAATCTCTTGATTGTCGTCCACATCAAAAGAACAAGGAATTGTGACACGTCGCAATCAATGGCGGAGTGGCATATGGGTTGGTGTGGGCAGTTGCCCACGCCAGCTCCTTAAAATTTCATTATTTTTATATTGGCAAATTTAATAAAGGTGCCCCTCCAAATATGAATATTTATAAATAAATGTCCCTCCAACCAATTTTTCTAGCTAGGCCACTGGTCACAGTTCTTTATAGGTGGCTCTCTCAATGAATTCCTTAACGTGGATCGGTTAATTAATTTAACTCTATCCCACATTGGTAGTGGATGTTGTCGCATAGTCGACAGTGATCGAGTTATTTTATAATGATTACCGCATTTATGCTGGTTAATGCTGCATAAGATTGAATTTTATAGAACCAAAACCGAAGACGTGATTAATACAGGCCCCCGACTCAACCTGCCCATCATTTGGTAGGATACCATACTCTTAATATTGAACCTAAATGTAATTTTTCTATGTAATAGATCCAAAAAGACAAAAAATATGCCACTAAATGAAGGGTAGTTGAGACGGCATCGACTTGTTGAAAAGCACAAAAGAAGTTATGACCATTAAGTGGGTGCAATTTGGTTGAAAACACTTGGTTTAATTAATAAAGCATGAACTTTTCGAATCGTGGTTCCCGACACAAGCTCCGAACTTTTTATCTCACTTTTTTAATGAAAAGGCCGGCGCATCCCAGAAATTGATTAAGATATCCGAGTTTTGGAGGTGGGTGGTCGCGTTGGGCACTATGTTCTAAGAACTAGTTCTGTGATCTTCTTTCATTTTGCAAACGGGTTCTGCCTTTTGCCACCCTTCTCTTATTGGTCCTTCCACCAGGGTGAGCAAGGCTAGAGTGATTGATGAGTGTTTAAATAACTAAAAAAAAAGATTAGCATGCCGTTTTTCATGAAGTACCAGCCATTTTTATTACTACCGCAGAGAAAAACCTTTTATATATTTAAGAACCATTTGTTGCTTGTGTGTGGGTTTTTCATTGCTAGACAAAAAGCTGAAACCTTCATTGAACACATCATCTTTTTAAGTTAAAATTAAGTTAAAAGGTTTGCTTTTAGTGTCTTCAAGTATGTACATCAGTGGCTTTCCTTTTACAACACAAAGAACACGAAGAGACCTGACCTGTCCATTATGCCAACCCTCTTATTGATCCTTTGATGTGCATTTATTGTGGCTTGATATAATAGAACTTGTTTTCTATACATTTCAAAAGTTTAAAGCTGTGTTAGTGGTTAGTGAAGAGATAGTGTATATCAACTTATTACCTTGCTCCACTCTATATAAGACACAAGGACAGGAATTAAATTGGCTAAACGTTCAATCTCCTTTCTGGTGGACGACTTCTTGTATATGTAGGAAATAATCCTAATTTCTTAGAGATTCAACAACTTTTTACCTGTGAAGACTTAATTATAACAATCAATGATTCAATATCACACCCACTAGAAATGGAAGCAGATATCACCTCCACGGGAAGATGTTCAAGTGGCTAATGACATCTACTAAAAAATTTGTCGTCTTTGCCGAGAAAAAGGAAAAAGTTGTTTGCTTATCGAACTAACAAAGCAAAAGAAAGTAATTGGTCTTTAAACATTCTATAATCTGCGTAGTTCCCCAATAGAAACCTTATCTGCGCATTAAAGATGAAGTGGCTCACAAAATTTTCCTTCCAGGAAGGCATTTAAGCAGAATGGGGTGGGGCAGACGCTAGTCTGGCAAGGGGGCGTGCACGCGTGGTGCATGATTGGCTCCTGTGGCCAATGAATTCTAATTTCCCTTTCAATCTTTCCCCTGCCCGGGACCGGCGGCAGCCATTAAAGGCCAGAACCACAAATGCCTCTTCGCCTCCTCCATCTCTCTCGACATTATTTTTTCCTCCCTAGAACATTTATTGCCAACAGACTGGCTTATTCCCTTCTCCGCAAATCATTCTCAACCATATCTCTGCATTTGACCCAAAGATTGGTGAAAATCATTCCACTTCCCCATCATCGTCATATGCAAATTTCTCTCTTTAGTGGGTGCAAAACGTGGGTGTCTCATGTTCTCGTTCCCTTGATTCAATATCGATGAACTTAGAGAAAAGGGTTGAAGGTTGGAACGAACATACAACAGGAATTCTTGATTGGTGCTGAACTCACCATAGCACAAAGTTCTTTGTTTAATCAGATCCAAAAGGTTTATGGGTGGTTCAAACTCATACTAAGCATATAGAAACTATTTGCATGACAAATAACATCAAAAGTGTGAGCGCGATTCTTTCTTGCAGCAAGGCGATAGAGTTGAAGAACCAAGTCTGTATATATATATATATATATATATATATATAACTTAAAAGGTGAAAGCTGGAGAGCCGTCAGCATGGGGTCTTATGGGCGAGGGCCCCAGGTCGCTCCACACGCAGCTTCCCGGAAAGAGGACGGAAGGTCGGTCACTATCTGGGAAAGAGGAAGTGGGGCCACCAACGCAGATACTGACTCCCCACTCAGCGTCGGTCAAACCAGTCCAACCATCGCCAGCTGCATCTTTCCGGTCCCACCACGCCCTCCTTCCGTCCCTCTCCCCTCGTGTTTTTCTAATTCGATTCTCTCAAGAGACCTCCTCTGGCCCAGTGGATGACCAGCAATATCCGTGGGGTCTAATGGAGTCAGGCTACCTTGACTGTAGGGTCTTCCATCGTAGACCCCCTCCTTTCCGTGTAGTCAGTGCATCATTTATTGCATCATTTGATCTTTCTTTTGTTCAGTTCGTCTAACTTTTCCGTTGTTTTGAATCGAGAGAGAACTCGCTTGGCTCCTGTAATGTCTTGTTACCAACAACCACAGAAATACACCGATCAGAAAAAGTGAAAAAACTTTGCTGTTCAGATGCCGCTTACAGAAGATGGTATGTGATAATTTGTTAGTCGCAATCGAAAGGTAAAAACCCTCCACCAACAACGGCCCACTTGTTCTTTGTGCATGAACCAAATTCAAACGAGCTTCGGATCTGTGATTCCCTGCACCGAATCAAATAACTTGTGTAATTTTTTTCCGTGGTTTTATGAGATCCCCAAGTCTCTTTCAGCATCAGATGATCCACATCTTTGCTTAGGCCCCCACGTAGCTTAAGTTGCCTGCCTCCATCAAACGTTCCAATCAAACATCTGTTTTAATCGCACGATGCCATGCATCTGTGCGACCTCTTCTGGTTTTGTAATGGTTGTAGCCCTGGATCTCTCTCTTTCCACAGAAATCAAGAGCTGTCCAAAGAAAACGACCAGTGTTCTGTGCATGACGTGAGCTTTCGAGTAAAAGCTTGCAAAGCTCCAGTTAAAAGAAATAAACGAACAAGTAAATTATCAAAATAATACGTAATTGCCTCCGTTACTGTCACGCAGCTTTCGATATGGACATTAATTGCATCAATTTTCTGGCAGTGCAAAAATATCAGATAAGGGGCAGTTTGGAACATTCAGATGAGCCTGTTTCTTGAACCTGATCCACTGTATCCAGCAGTATCACCGTGAGAAGACAAAAAGGGTTAATTAGGTGGTCTGGTTTCTAGAGTGACATAAAATCTCCACCGTCCATCTTCGTTTGCCACCTCTAGATTGTTCTTATCTAAGCACTCCCCTAGCCTTTTTGCCCCACTTTCTCTCTCTAGAACACCAGCAGCAACTCCTATAAATACCAGGCAACTCCACGAAGTAGCTCACCATTCGTTGCCTCTCAGCATCCTTCCTTCTTGTTCCCTCTGCCAACTTTGCTAAGAACCAAAACCCAGAAAGATGTCTAGTAGTGAAGCAGCAGCCTGTGAGCCAGAGATGAACAACAAGGCGACTGTGGAGGCTCTCTACGAAGCCTTGGCTCTAGGGGACGCCGAGACGGCGAGCAACCTCCTGGCCTCAGACCTGGAATGGTGGTTTCACGGGCCACCGAGCTGCCAATACATGATGCGCATCCTCACCGGGCAGTCGACCCACCGGGAGTTCACGTTCCTGCCGCAGAACGTGACGGCCATCGGCGCCAAGGTCTTCGTCGAGGGGTGGGAGGGCGACTCCGTCTACTGGGTGCACGTCTGGACCGTCAAGGACGGCACCATCACCCAGGTGCGCGAGTACTTCAACACCTGGATCACCGTCCAGGACCTCCGGCCCCTCACTTTGAGGTCCGGCCGCCCCGCCGGACCGACCCTCTGGAAGAGCGACCACGCCGGTCACTGCAGTCGCTCCCTCCCCGGCCTCCTCGTCGCCATTTAACCTCCTTTTTTATAACTTCTTTCCTTTCAGACATTGACGCAGAGCATACGCAAAGTTACGAACTCAACTCACAGTCTGAAGATTACGTTGTTTGTGAGCCCCAATATAAGCCAAAACCCTGTACCTAGTTTCGCCATTGACCGTGTAAAACACTGTATCGTTCTAGAAATCAATGACATTGTAGATTGTCCAGTCTGCAATTCCATCTCTGTTACTCTCTCTCTCTTGATCCCACCATGTTCGGAACTCTGAAAATCAATGGGGTTGTAACAAATAATGGAACATTCAAACTAAAGTGATTTGATCTTTCTTGAAATAATGGAATGTTTCACCAAAGACAACGGAAGTTCCAGCCCACAATTGAATACTATATTGGTCCAGCAGCAATGGTAGCCCGCCTCTTTCTGGGTAGTTCAGATCTCCAGAGTATGCGTGAAGGACAATAATTTGGATTTCCTTGTCCACTATAGCAAAGTGATTTCTTCTTTCTCTCCTCGGGTTTTAATGTGCTACCCACTTGGACCCTTTAGCTTTTTTCCTCCAAAAGCAAGTGGAAAAATTTGTTCTGATGTAAATTGTGGCAAAGAGTCACCAAAAAGCTGCAGTCATAAAAAATGAACTCAAGACATGGAAGATCATTCCAGTTAAAGTATGTATATATCTTGATAAACTTAATTCAGCGTGGACTCCATGAACTTGGATTCTTCACCAAAAAGGGAACATAGGATCTGTTAATACAGCGATATATGTTATATAATTGTCATTTGTAAATTATAAAAATCCCGCTGGTCGGTGCGCTGTTCCTAAAGTCATAAATGGTTCGGATGTTGTTTAAGGGTTCTGTATTTTTTTATGATATACACTTCCGTCCTGGAGTGAGCTTAATGTATTTAACTGACCGACTTGTTTCTGTCTCGCAACTCTCGTTTGCAACGCTGGTGCCACCCACCCAAAAGCGCGTGACTCTATGTAGAAAGGATCCAAATCTCGAGGATGGTTAATGGGATTTGACGATGATATGGATCTAAGGCCACGTCCAAAAATTTGGCATGCGTTAAGGCTGTTAACGAGCAAGTTGAAGCCCAGTTGAGCCAGCTCGAACTCAGTTCGATTGTCTTGAAAGGAAGTTGGCTCAAGCTCGACTTGAGTTCGATTTCATTAGCTCGAGCTCAGCTCGTTTGTCTTGAAAGGAAGTTGGCTCAAGCTCGACTTGAGTTCGATTTCATTAGCTCGAGCTCAGCTCGTTTGTCTTGAAAGGAAGTTGGCTCAAGCTCGACTTGAGTTCGATTTCATTAGCTCGAGCTCCACTTGAGTTCGATTTCATTAGCTCGAGCTCCACTTGAGTTTGATTTCATTAGCTCGAGCTCGACTTGAGTTCAATTTCATTAGCTTGAGCTCCACTCGGTTTGAAATTCTTCAAACTCGAACTCGACTCAATTAAACTCGAGTATACCCATTTGACCGACCAATCCTTTTTTTTATGATTTTATAAAACGTATTGTATATATTTCCTTTTTCGAGCTTAGCCTAGTTTAACCGAGTCGAGCTCACTGAACTCGAGCTCTACTCATTTAGGTTGCCGAGTTCGAGTCAAGTTTATCGAGCGAGTTTGAGTCTAGCTAGAGTTAGCTCGACTCATTGAACAGCCCTACCTAAATCTCCCCGCATAAATCTCAAGGTTGGGAAGTTAATGGAACCAGAATTTTCAATCAAGAATGCTGCAACTTCTTCCAAACCAGTGTATAGCCATCCGTCCAAAGATCAACATAAATCTGAATTCCATGAGTTGGACTTGCTCAAGAAAACATGATTCTATTGCTGACCAGTTGTTGGAAAGAGATTCGGTTCGATTGCAATGCATTTTTACATTCAAATCTCTGTATGAGTCGGAACATAATGCAAGTCCTACCAAAAAACTGAATTTTCTTGCACGTAGTGCACTTCAATTATGGTGAATCCAAAATAATACAAGCTACTTAGATCAAATCTGACCCAGACCCATTTTTTCCCAATGGGAAACACATACGGCATCCAGGTAGGTTCGAATCCCAGCAAGCAACATAATATTTTATGTCAAGTACCCATTACCCCAGGTGTTGTTCGAAGTGATGAAAGGGGGAAGGTGAATGGTGTCATCAAGTTGACAACCCAAAGATCCAACTTGTTTGGGCAGGTAAGAGGTAAGAAGAAGAGATATTTTGAAGAGTCCGAAGTTTCGTATCTTCTCTTCTATTTTCGAGTTCAGGGCTTCTTTGGGGCCTAGGTGAGGAGCAGGATACTCGTCAATTAAAATGTCGTGCATCCATCATTTGCACCGTGCATCCATCATTTGCACCTGGACTTTTACTGATCCACTAGCCTGACTAGTTATGTAATGCCCATCGAAGCTGGTCTAAGACTCTAGCTCAGACTTTTCCAACTTATTCTGACGTTTGTTAATCTAGCAATGGAAATGTTTAAAACAATATTATTGCCTTAGAAATCGCTTAATCTTAAACCAAATCGGCTCATCGGCCCCCTCCACTGGTTCAGCTAAGTCAACTATGCATCAGTTTAAAATATTGAAGAAACACGTAAAATCAGTAACTAAGCTACATATAAGCTGACGTGGGAAGTTGCAGTTGCCCACACCAGCAACAATTTTTTTTTATATATATTGATGTCTTACAATTATTTACGTATTTATATGTATTGTGTCCCATAAGAAATGAAAATTTCTATGCCCTAACCAAAAAATTCTAATATATTCTTATCACAATCAGACAAAATTATGAATATGTCAGGTGCTACAGGGAAAGAGTGAGTAAGACTTCACAGTATGTGCTATTCTTTGCATAAGCAAAGAACAGGCAGTAGCCACTCAAATCAAAAGGTCCATATCTTAAGTGTCGTCACCTTGTTAAGGGAAAATTCATGCACTTCTTCAGGAAACAGTGACGGAAAGAATTACGTGACAAAAGGCTTAGACATAGTATCTCTCCCTTTGCTGCCTCTCTCTCTCTCTCGATTTTACGTTATCTTGCTTTCATCAGCAGTTCGCCATGCTCTTAAGTAGTTCATAAATTTGTGACCGACATTTGTTTTCTGTATGCACGCGCAATATTTGGTTCATTCGATGCAGTTCTGCTAACATCATTCACGCATACATTTCGTCACGCGGCAGGTAAGAAAGGTAAACGAAATTTGCTTGATTTTGCATCCCTGCTTTTTAGATTTTTTTTTTTTTTTTTTTGCCGTTTTTTTAGGTCATGAATGGGAAGTAAGTGATTTCTTAGTATAGTTGGCAAACTCGCCGACGATTGAAGTTGAAAGTTAGCTGATCGTTCATTTACTGGGTCACGAGTTAGGGTTCGCCAAGTCACCTGAGATTATATGTTTTCTTTGCCATGCATTGTTGAATTTTGGTGTTTATTGATTTCCAAATTATGAAAATATTGTCACAAACCTTATTAAATATACATAAATACTCAATTACATGTTATCCAGTTTTAATTAAAGGAAAAATAAAATATGAAGTCCTGATAAACTTACCTTCCTCATCTAATTAGAGAAAAAATGTACCATAAAAATGTAGGAGATAATTCCCCAAGTCGACGAGATCAATTCTGTGACCCGGCAAACCCAGTCTTATCAAAAGTTTTGCCGTCTATGACTCTATGTTTAATAATGCCCTTCGATCTTTGTTTCATTCACAAAATTTAGTGATCTAAGTTCCTGCTGAATATTTCTTTACGGGTACGTAGTGAATTAATATATGTAATAGTATCTTATATATGGCCGATGATTTTTTTCATAAAAAAGGACGCTCGAGATTTGGGCAACTTAACAAAAAGGCGATTAACTTTTAAGAGCTTCGCAAAGAACAGTCTACTGACGGAAAACGTTGATTTTTTTATATAAAATGACAAAAGTTAGAAACCCACTCCTTCCCTGGTCGACAAATGGGTATTTTTTGTCATTTAAAAGTTTAAAAGTGATTTGTTATTTTGTTAAACATTAGACACCTTTTTGTAAATTTTTTTCCCCAAATATTTCATCCTCCAACACAACAAAAAACTAAGAATGTATGTCAAACTTTTCCATCTTAGGGTGCATTTGTTTCTTCACGGAAATGAGTTTTCCAGGATCTTAAATCCATGAATTTAAGGTTGGACCTTAAATCCAAGATTTTAACATATAACCTGGATTTGATCTACATTAGAGAGATCTTCGGATTCATTAAACTGAAAATCTTGGGAAGCACATCTTTTAATGCATCCTTGGACTAGGAGAAGCAACGAAACCGACACCTGATAAAATAAGGTGATCCGAACTTACACGAGTCCATTTAAGGGTGGCTGGTTTAGATCCAAATATGGATCGTTTCTTAATGAGAAGCGAAGAATCATACTTTGATCTACTCTTTTACTTGTTTAGACCCAAAATTTGCAAAGCTTTATCAGTTTTAGATCTGAAACGATTTCCTTAAACTAAATCCAGTCCATTTAGTACTAACCCATTCTTGTAACCTGAACCAAGTTCCTAAAACCCTCTATGAAAGAAGATACCTTTAAAACTTTTCATAGTTTACGACGTTTTCCATCCAACTTGATTCTATATATGTTATCTGTGCCTGTGCAGGCCTAATTTGGTTGATGTACATATCTAACATGCAGAAATATACAAAAAGATTTCGAACTACAAATTTGGTATTCGATCTACGGCGAATGGTATTCGGTTATTTGAAATACTATGGAAATACGGACCAAATTGTGGTGAGTTGAAATTTGATCATTACAAAATCAACTATATATATCAAACACCACACTTTCATGGGTAAAGATAGGTAGAATATTTATGGGCTGCTCTCGAATCCACACTGGTTTCCATATCTTATCTTGATTCTAAGTCTCTTGTCCAATCAGATCGATTGGTGCCAATAAATTTATGTCAGTCTTGATTTGAAACTTCCTTTCTAGTTTGTATATCAACTAACGCCTACAGCGTTGGCAGTATAAGTTATTATGAGGTCTATTCTTATATAGTCATGCCAAGTCCTTTGTAATATAATATGAGAATACTTATATGTTAACAGTCTGGTTTCTCAGAGAATCGGCTTTACAAAGTGGTGTTGCTTAAGATGATGAAAGGCATCGTTTCCTTAAGATATGCTTCAAGCTTGTACCAGAAAAGATTCCTAATATTTTTCACTTCTTCTCTATACGTTGCAAGAGAATCGGAACCTTCGGTGCCTTGCTGAGTGAATCATTCCCATTTCACGTGATGGCTATGAAGCTTCGCCTGATCGCTTTGTCCAGGTTGTAACCATAAAGAAACACAATCAATTCAAGTCCCGACTGATCCCAAGCTGTCTACATGATTTGATTCTTTAACAAAACTGGTTTCCTGTTGACCGTTAACCTTTCTTATGAGCAACGGTAAAATCCCTAGATTGTTACAAGTAAGCCTCGTTGCAGGTCCGGAAACAGCTCTGGACTTCGGGGTAGGGGAAGCTTTGGCTCTCACTCACTTGGGCAGGTGGGTTTCCTTCTGCTCACCCGATAAGTATATGTACAGAGAGAGGGAGATAGAGAGAGAGAGAGATGTTTTACCTGCAGAGCACTGCCATAGAACTAACAAGATCACAAATTTATTCCAAATTATTGCCTCGTGGACGAGTAGACAATCAATTGAAGTTTTAGCCCTGCTCTTCCAAAAGAAAAATGGACCTGTTATCCTGTGATGGAAGATAGAATTTTAACACAAGATAAACTTCAAAGGCTTGGTTTTCAATTTGGCAAACAGATGTGCCAATTGTGAAATTGAAATAGAATCTAGTTGTCGTTTGTTTTTACAATGCAGTTTGTGGTTCAATCTTGTATAGCTATGTTCACAGGGTTTGTGGTTAAATTTTGTAATGTTTTGCCATTTGTTCATGTTAATAATATGGATGGGAGCCTACCTCCCAGCAGTGTTGAACTTTAAGCCTCTCTTTTGCCTATGGAAGTTTTCTTCAACCCTATTTCCTTCACACTACCTATGGAAGTTTTCTGTCTCTAAAGTGTTCAGCATCATCCGAAAGCCCTGCCCAATCATCTAAAGCTTCATAAACATTGGATTGCTCAAGAGTCTTTCATCTAGACAGCAGCTTTTCGCAAATGTACCAAAGTCTAGTTTAGAAATCAATGTTTCTAGACGATGTATTAATTTTGATCCCCTTTTGTATTTACAAAAAGATATAATCTGGCACTCTACGCTTTCAACCTTCTTGCCCTTTCCCAAGTTACCAGGGTTGAGTTCTCTTTTTATCCAGAGCGATCGACTCATTAAGCATTCTGGTCCTTTATGGTTGGTCGCGTCCCTACCTAAGTAATGAAGTAAACTGATGCCAAGAATTTAGGATCCTGGTCGACCTTCGATTCGATGCTCTTATTATTGGTGTTTCGTCTGGTGGGCAGAGCCATTTTACAGTTTTACTGCTTCGAAACCAAAGAACGTGAAGGAAATATCAGCAGTAAAGATCTCAGAGGCACAGGTTGGGATAATCTCCCATTTCGCAAACGACGGAAAGTCTTTCCTCGAAAGCTTTCTACGGTTAGTTCCAGTTGGTAAGAAAAAGAAATCGCTCGAAGGGTTGAGAAAGAAAAGGCTTTTTCTTTTCTTTCTTTTTTTACGCGTCCGTTCGCCTTCTTTGACTTGGGTTGAAGGTCTCTGACACCAACAAACTATCTGTGTAGGGACGAACGCAATCAAAATGGGCAATAAGCAGAAGTGAGAACCATACCTTCTTCACATACCGAGTCAACCTTTTTCAGTTTTAATCAATTTTATGCAAGAATAGAAGGAGAAGGAAACGATGGAGGAGGTAGTTGGCTTCTCGTCCCACCAGTGTTTGTATGTCTCACCTACTCCCTCTGCCTCCTAAGTTCTTTTTTCCACCAAGATAGATCAGTGTTTCGGTTCTTTTTTTCTTGTTCCTCTTCTTTTTTTTGGGGAGGAGGCGGCAATTTTTTCGTCCTGCAATTATCACTTCTGTCGATTGCTCGATATTCGTCAGTTTTTTCAAGATAAGAAGAAGGTCTTCTGGTTCCGGGAATTCTAGCCGTGCGATCGATGAATTGGCCTTGTTTTTTTGTTGGGGTTTTGGTCGAAGAGTTCGCGGCTTATGGAATTTGGAATCTGGGCTCAGTTGTCGTTCTTCAAAAAATCGAATCGCGTTTGATATTTCGTGTGAATTCATTCTGCAATTAAACTAAGCTCACTCTTCGTACTCTGTTTGGGTTTTTTACTTTATAGGTAGCCTCTCTTTTTAGTTTCCTGAACTGACAAATCCTCTGGCAATTTAGGGAATTAGTTATTAGATTTGAGTTTGGTAAAAAGGAAATAGAGAATGGCCTCAAACGCGGATGGCAAACACTTGGATGTTGTTCAGGAGGAAAGTGAGTTCGTTATTGAGAACAAGACCCAGATTCCCTCTCATGCTTCAACATCAAACGGAGAACCCTTCCTCAGTGATCAGGAGACACTGGACGTATCCAATATCAGAAAAAAGTCTCATGGATTTGCGTTGAAGTTTCCGAAAGCAATGGAGATTGTAAGACTAGATTCTTCTCGCGTGCTAGCTTCGCCGTCTGCTAAATTCAAACGATTTGCAGAACAGAGGGATGAATTTTCTCGCTCAGTTTCATTCATTGGCGGCGATGAGGATAAGGATGGACGAGTACTGAGCGTGCCCTTTCTTGGAAAGATCAGTTGGGACTCTGTGGCGTCCGCTTCTAATAAATGGATAAGGGACCCCATGAACATGGCGTTGTTTGTATGGATTATAGGAGTCGCCGTGTCTGGTGCTATACTTTTTATGGTCATGACCGGGATGTTGAACCATTCATTACGGAAGAAATCACAGAGAGATGCATGGTTTGAAGTTAACAACCAAATTCTCAACGCACTATTCACTCTAATGTGTCTTTATCAGCACCCAAAAAGGTTCTACCATCTTATACTCCTGTGTCGATGGAACCGTGAAGATATTTTGAAGCTTAGAAAGATCTACTGCAAAAATGGCACTTACAAGCCTCATGAATGGGCACATATGATGATTGTGGTACTTTTGCTTCATCTTAACTGCTTTGCTCAGTATGCTTTATGTGGTCTTAATTGGGGATATAAGAGATCACAACGACCACCAATCGGTGTTGGTCTGTGTGTCTCTGTTGCAATTGCAGCTCCTGCAATTGCTGGCATATACTGCATTGTTAGTCCACTTGGAAAGGAATACTTATATGAAATGGATACTGAAGCACAAACTGTTTCCCAAGGCAGTCCCCCTAGTGTCAAGTCCCTTGAGAAAAAGTATTCTTTTGCTTCACAGGGTGATCAGAGTATTCCAGTGACGAATCCAGAATGGACAGGAGGTTTATTTGATCTTTGGGATGACATTTCAGTAGCATATCTTTCTCTGTTCTGCAGCTTCTGTGTCTTTGGATGGAACATGGAGAGGCTCGGGTTTGGAAACATGTATGTTCATATTGCCACATTCATTTTATTATGTTTAGCGCCTTTCTGGATCTTCAATTTAGCTGCCGTCAACATCGATAACGAGTATGTCAGAGAAGGCTTGGGAATTACAGGTATCCTACTTTGTGTCTTCGGTTTACTCTATGGAGGGTTCTGGAGAATTCAAATGAGAAAGAGGTTCAATTTTCCTTCCAATGGCTTCTGCTGTGGAAAGCCTGCAGTGACAGACTGCATGCAATGGCTATTCTGTTGCGTTTGTTCCCTGGCACAGGAGGTTCGAACAGGTAATTTTTATGAAATTGAAGAAGATAAATGTTGCAGAAATCATATTGAGGATGGCAGCCAATTTAATTTTTCACCTGTAACTCCTGAAGATGGTTTAGTTCCATTGTTCAGATCTGGCCCCAGTTCACCACTTTGGGGTGGTATTCCCCTGTCTGAGATGAGGGCTTCAAGTCCTAATCTTGTCCAGAAGAACAGTCCAAGCACCGCGCATTCTTCAACGTCTGATGTTTTACACAGCAAATTTCAAAATGATACCACTATGAGAGCTCCTGTTCCTAATTTGATTGAGAAGGAATAGAATCAGTCTCATTTGTTTCTACAATGCAAACGGAATCTAAAAGAACAAATTGCTCATTCATGGCTTTTTGGTTTCATGTACAAAGTTCACCTCACTACTCTGGCATTTGTTTTTCCCTCCTGTAATATTTTTATCTTGTATGTTTGGATTTATTAGATTCCATTGGTTGTTGCTCATCTCTTATGGTTTACTATTGAAGACCAAGTATACATTGAACGGGAAAAGGGAGTGTCATCTTTCGGAGGGGTCCCCATTCCTTAACAGAATCCTAGATACGCCCTCTAGGGCACCTGAAAGCCCATACAGTAATACATTGTCACTGAATTTATCAAAGGTTTCCTTTCTTATATGCATGGTGAAAAGCATAAGTAATCATCTTTTAGTTTGATGCTTTGGTTTTATGTCCCTCGGTGTGTTATCCCATTGAAAATTTGGGACCTGGTCAGGTATCAAAGTCATGTTTTGGCAATGATTAACCTTCAAGACAAATAAATGGAAGTTACTTCTATTCTATCCTATATTTTTCTTTAATCTGCAGTTTGGTGTATCATGCTACACATCTTCCACTAGATATTTTATGTAGAACTCTGTATTCAACAGGTACGACATCTCAGTCAAATTTTATTATTTTCTTCATATCTATTGTCTAGAAGATAATATATATTATTCATATATATTATGTATTTACATGTGTCATCTCTCTCTCTCTCTCTCTACATATATATATATATATATATATATATATAGAAAGAGAGAGAGAGAGAGAGAGAGTATATATGCACACACACACACATAGAAAGAGAGAGAGAGGGTCTTTCCCTATGGTTGGTGGCATTTAGTTGGCAACTTATTGGGGCTGTTTTCTCCCACTGGAGATTGTATATTCATGTGAAGAGCCTATTCCTGCTTCTTGTTTAAACCTCTTGACTGTCAATTGACACTTTGAGAGCATGTGTTGAGGGATGAAATTTGTCTTTCCTTGCGCTTCCCAGGAGTTGAAAAAAGATCAGGTTCTGGTTATACTATCGAGATCCCAAGGATCCTATAAAATGTTTGACAAAAACTGGTTTTTTATATCATGGGGTACAATTTCTGAACTTAATTGTGTGGATTTTCTAATATTTGATCTTTAGCTTTTTGTCATTTTGAGCTTTCTGTATCTTTCTGACTAAGGATAATTATTTTTTATATTTGAGGCAAAAAAGCAAGGTCCGGGTTGCAGCATTAAAACGAACTGCAGTTTGGTGAAAAGTGTCATCAACCTGTTTAAATCCTTACAATGTCAGGCTGTTAGAAAATTTTGAGGTCTAGACATGAACTTCCAATTTATGTTTAGCTGATCTAACCGCAGGAATCAGTATCTTGAAAGATAGCTGTTTCTAAGCTTTTATCCCCATTAAACGGAACTATATCAGGGTTTGCTTCGTAGCTAGCCAAAAAACTGAAACAGAATTTGTTTATTCACACACACACACACACACAGAGCACCTTAATATTGTGTTAAAAAAATTTTGTATTCACCATGTTTGCGAAAAAAAAAAAAATCATCTGTACTATAATATTTTTTCTATAAAGTTCCCCACATTCAGTGCCCATGATATACAAAAATTCAAGGAAGATCAAATTATGGCCTTTCCTCTTTTTCTTGGTGTTGGCAGTTTCGAGTACCTTCTCCTCCAATTGCAGCAGATCGTTGGTGAAGTTCTGGAGGCTATCAACCAATCAGTGTTTTCATTAGAAGGAAAACAGAGAGATACAAATGTTATCAAAATCGGGCTACCAATCAGTGACAAATTCTTTCAATTCAAGCCGCTAATCCAAGCATGCCACCAATCAGTAGCAAACTATTTACATTTAAACTTTTTTTTTATGTTTTTTCATTAAAAATAATTGTTCTAATTCATTCACAACCAGTTCAGCTGAATCAGTAAATCGGCCAATTGACAGAATCGGCAGCTCCGACCATTCAGTTCACAAACTAATTGAATGCTGATTGAAAAAGATCAAAATGTGTGGAGCATTCATTCACAGAGGCACGATGGCTTGAAAGGAGGAAGCAGATTCACGTGGAGGAGAGGACGCACCTCCGTGAGTGAATGCTGCGCGGACATTTTGATATTTTCCCATTTGGCGCAATTTGGTTCACAAGTGAAGGCATCCTTATTATTGCAATAATGCAATCAATGATTCTAGCAGGTCGCAGTCTTCTGTGGCTACCTTCGCACAGATTCACAACCTTATTATTGCAACAAATAATGCAGTCAATCATGCTCCAGTCTTTTCGTGGCGTGCCCATTGCACAGAGCCACAAACATTTATCACGACCTCTCTCAATCTTGATGAGGCTTCCTGTTAAGCCAAAACCACCACCAAAAACCGGGAAAAAGAAGGAGCAGATGCGCCAAAAGAGCTTTGCATTGTCTTGTCCCTTAAAGTTGATCGATGATCTGCTTTACTCTTTCTTTTGATGCCAAAATCCTTAATCAACACCAAGGCAATCGAAGCACTTAAATCAAATATTGATTATTAATCACAACGGATACTTAAAGGCAAGTGCAATTAAAAAACTGAACCCCAAACGTCACCCCTCCTCAATCAAAGGCTTTGATTTCGGTATATCTTCACACTGAAAAGGTGAACACCCCAAAAAAGGGAAACAAAAAGAAAAGTTATCCTCTTAATTGATCTGTAATTTGTTCATCATCTTCTACTTTGCTAATTCTTGCGAGGGAGCAGTTAAGCGGCCAAACATGGAGAACACAAGACCCACTGTGCCAAGCACTGCAGCTTACTAGCCTTTGCGGATTCAGTGGGCTTGGTGTGAGCCATCGGGCTCGTTGCCATCAGGTCATATCTTGTGGGGGTCACTGTCTTTTTGTTTTTATCTCTTTCTATTTACTGGGATGGAGATGGTGATGTAATCGTCAAGAACGTCGCATTCATGGTGTTTTTAGATGTGGTTTGGCATCAAGAACACCTTGTGAGCTTTCCATGAATTTGGTTTATATATTGTTACTAATGCCAAATGAAATGTATGACAATAAGAACACTGGTACAATGTTTCTTCATTAAGCACTATAGAGAATGGCTCTATCACGAAAATTGAAGTAAATTCATTAAGCACTGTAGAGAAAGTAGGTGTTTCTTTTACGTGGTTAATATAGTTGGCAACTCTATGACTCGAACTCAAATCGGCGGCCAAGTCACGGGCAAGTCATGGGTGAGACAGACCAACTTTGACTAGTGGTCAGGTTTTCTAACGATTTAGGTTGACTCGAGCAATTTCAAAACTAACTGGTTTCGAAACTAACCAGATGAGTCTGCCAACTAAGATGTCTAAGTTTTTAAAAGGCAAAAATTTTAAAAAATAAAAAAGTTGGCCGCCATGGAAGGGCTAGTGGGAAGGAGAGCCCACTGGTTTCCCACTCGCCACCAGCCGCCCGACTCTTTGGCTTTTCCGGAGCACCATGGTGATCACGTGGGCACGTTTTACATTTGATAAGCTCAATTAGGTGGGTAGATCAGAAAACTAAATCGGGTTTGGACAAAGTTTATTATTTGATGTGCACCTGCCCATGGATTATGATGTTATTTATTAAGCATTTGCCTCAACTTTGAATTCTCTTTCTTTACCGGAGTTTGTGGCTCGTCTTGTGCAGGAAGATGTTCATTTTGTCATTCGGCTACAGCGGCGTCCTCCTTCTGCGGCTGGATGATAGTGTCTTTCTGTTCTTCCAATCTCTCTCGCCCCCTCTTATTTCGTTTTTTGTGAGTTGTAATGTATATTTTATCTTTTGCTTTTGTCTTGCAATTTGTTATTGTAATTAGGGGACTTCTTGTCTTTAATTTTTGTAATTAGAAGACTTCTTGTCCCTAAATTTTGGTATATATTCTCATTTTACGGGTTCAACTCTGAATTCTCATGTAAAAAATCAAAATCGGGTAGAATATCAAACGTGAGTTGCATCCTTAGCATGTTACACATTAAAAGACATGAAAATTATGGTTGTAGAGGGAGAAGGCCACATTGCATATATCCACACAAGAAAAAACGAGCTCTTAATTGCGTTCTTTCTTTACTTTTTCTTTTTTCTTTTTTTTTTTTTTTAAGTTGGTGAGCCAGACGTAGAATTACCACTTGCTACTTAAAAAAAGAGAACCCAAACCCCTTCATGTTTCTTGGGACAAGGACTAAATTGGAGCCTCAACATAGTGCCAGTGTTTTGTCAACTCAGTTCACTTATTAACGCTCAAAAACATAATATCCATATGAATCAATTTAATGAGCCCCAACTTGGCAGCTTTACATGAAAACATGATTTAAAAAAAAAAAAAAAAAATCAAAACCACCTACCTATTAAATTTTTAGCCATATGAACATTTTTTAAGCCACCGGAATTTGCAAAAAGATTAATTATATGAAACAAATTTGATCAAGTATTCTTCCTTTGAAACCTCGTTCATTGTGGCATGCTTGTGATAGAGCCATTAAAAGGTAGATGACCCTCGCGTGATTAAAGGAATAAATTGATTAGGATTATGTTGCGATGTGACTCTTTTGGAAAGGTTGAACCAAAGCTCTCCCATTCTTTGTTTTGATTTATTTTCCCCATGCCATAATGCAATGCCCATTGCCCATTCAAAGTGTGGTGGGCCGCCTTGCTTTTGCTTCTTCTCGAGAGTTCTACTAATATGGAGAGCCAAGCAGCATTGATGGGTAGGCGCCATACGTTGGACATGCTTTATTGCCAATAATACAGATTGTATTTTCAAAGCAAACTGTTGCTTGATTTTGCATTATATATGTTTGGGATGGACCATTGTTGCCGTAATTCCGATGCAAATCGGCCGGAAAAGCTCACAATTAACAACTCAGGCACCAACCCCGTTCTTTTGTTGCCTGAGGTTTTTTTTTTCTCCTTTTTATTGGTTCATAAGTTTGCGGTCTAATCTCGCTTTCCATTAAAGTGAAAGTGCACAACACTAACAATGGATCATTGTTGCCGTAATTCCGATGCAAATCGGCCGGAAAAAGCTCACAATTAACAACTCAGGCACCAACCCCGTTCTTTTGTTGCCTGAGGTTTTTTTTTTTCTCCTTTTTATTGGTTCATAAGTTTGACGGTCTAATCTCACTTTCCATTAAAGTGAAAGTGCACAACACTAACAATACTATTAAAATCCAAGCACTTCAATGAGGAATCCAAGTAGGGGCAAAGCTAAGATTTTTTTTTTATGAGAGGGGTTGAATTATACTTTTTAAATTTTGACATGAGCAGAATATTATTTTTAAAAAAATTTATAATAAGATAAATAAATTTTTTTTAAAATTTACATTTAAATGTTTTTAAAACAAAAAGGTTTTGAGGAGTGGCCAAAGCCACTGCTCACCCCACCTTGGGTCCGCCCCTGAATCCAAACACTTAGCACAATACTAAAGAGAGCCCTAAATTATTGTGTCATGTGTTCTACCTTAAGAGGCGTTTGATAGCGATTTGAAATCTTCAGGATTTGAAAACCATAGACTTAAGATCTGACCATCTCTCTCGAACATTTTCTCAATGTAAAAAGGTAAAATAAAGATTTTGAGTGTTGAAATTAGGTTTGACTTGGGACCCTTTAGTTTAATGAACCATGAATTTTACATGACATATCTATGGATTCAAATATGGAATAATCAAATGCGTCCTTATCAAAATGAGTTAAACATTGTGCTTTTGAAAACTATAAGGAACTTTCATTAATATTATCTACAAGTACTTATTATCATTATTATTGTTATTTAAAAAGAAAAAAATATATGAAAATGAAGGGAAAAGTGTCATGTTGATGTTTATCACTTTTGAAGCCACTATATAGGATATACTCAGTCTAAATGATGTGAGGCACATATAAAAACCATCAGAAGTATTCAACAGTTAAAAGAAAAAAAAAATCACATATGTGAATTAATTTGATAATCAAGTAAACAAAGTTAATGTCGTATTAAGTAGTAATTTACTATCGAAACTGTCCATTTCACCTTTCTTGTTTTTTCCACCCGCAGTCGTTTTCCACCTACCCAACTTTCAATTATTAAAGGCTGCAGAAATGACCCGTTCTACGACCTTTATCCATTAAATTAAAAAGTTTGATGCGTGCACAATGTCCAAAAGCCGGTTCTTGCTTTATTAGCAAATATTAGGTAATATTCTTTAAATAAATTATTTTAAAGAGTAAAATAACTACTTTAGAACAAACTCATTATTGAAATTGCAGGATTTGTCAACGTAAATAACCCATTTGGAGCTTGAGAGAAGAAAACTAAGTTTTGGCCTTCAAAATGTCATTTTTCTTTTGGATGACATAAAAATTAGGTTTTGCCAAATCCAATTTTTACAAAACCTCATCAATTTCATAAAAAGAGCATGAAAAACCTGCCTTCTTCTTCTTAGTTTCTCACACAAAACTAACCTTTACCCCCCAAATCAAGAATTTATCTTCTCATTTAAACGTCCGAACCAAGTTTTAAAAACTGGTTCTTTAGCTAGATTTTTTGAAGATGTCATCCAAACACCAACTAAAGATGTTGCATACAAAAAAAAAAAAAATACTTCGTTTATTCGATCTAATCTGCCAAACAATGTCTCCTTGATTTACATAATGTTAAATATCAATTGTTGCCAGCGACAATAATGAAATTCCGTCCGAAGCTTGCTTTTCATTTATTAAACTCACTCTGTTTGTTCCTCTGTGTCGTTGAGCTTTGCTTTTTTCAAATGATCTTTGCGCTTCTTTTGATGGTTTAAAGGCTGACGGCAAATAGGTTCTTATCATGCCGCATGGATTGAAGGAGTCTCTTACCATGCCGCATGGATTGAAGGAGTCAGCCTGTGACACCACTCATCTCTTCTGAGATCATGTCGCCGTAAAAAGTTTCGTAGCAAAAACGAGTGAATGCTTGGCTAATAGACTTGTATGAGTTTGGTTTATAACGTATCCCCACAGCTGCTTTCAAACACAAAGGAGGAGTGTTGAGATACAAACGCAGACATTAAAGAGGGTCAGAGAGATAGAGGCAAAGCTCGGGTCCCTCCCTCCATTTCCCTACCAAGCTCATAATGCATATTGGTCACATAAGATTCTCAAAATTCGGATTCACCTCCACACCAGGGCCCTACCTGGATGAGTTCTATCACACATATCTTATTTTTAGTTCATTTTTTTGGAGTTCTTTTGGTCGGACTTGGTAAGTAATCATATACCAATAAACAATCTTGCAACTGAATAAATTTGAATATCAGTTGTTATAGAAGGGTATGTGTTTGCCTTGGACTTGAGAAGTGAGGTGTTCTCGTATCATTGAATGTTACATAGGATCTAAAATACATGGGTACTTCAATAAGATTCATGTACTTGTGTCATCGTACCGGTATCTAAAGTGAGTACTTTTTAGCTTGAAATTGATCCAAACTGTTTAATTATACGTGATTTCATATACCACACTTTCAATACAAGCTGAGTCCTCCCAACTAGAAGCTAAATCGTTTACATCACTGACCATAACCCAATAAAAACAAGGAGACCTCATGTTGGTTAATCCAAGATTCGACGGACTTTTAAATAAGACTAAAATCCAAGGCATTCGTCACCATACAAATTCTATCCAACTGGAGGAAAAAAATTGGCAGCCATGACGAACCAGATCGGCCGGCCTAGAGGGGGATCGACCTACTTAAACACCAAATTTGCTTAGTTTTGTTTGGATGGAGAGAATGAAAGGAAAAGGATGGTTATTTTTATATTTGGTTCGCTAATTAACAAGGAAAATGAACAGAATGCCGAAAAAAAACTTGTTTGAATGCAACCTAAAAAAAAGATATGACAAATAAGATAAAAAAAAAAATCAAATGTAAATCCAATCACTCTAAAATTGGTCATTAACGATTCCTCCAAAAATAAAGAGATTAGAACATTAATTCTTTCCTTTTTTTTATTTCTTTTCCTTTTTCCTTTTTCCTTTTTCTTTTTTTTTCCTCCTTGAGCAACACCTTCGCGGCTCCTTCCTTCGGACGCGGGCCCCAAGCGTCGCCATCCTGATCCGAACACTCAACGTCCATCGCTGCAGCAAATCGAGGGAGATGCTGACACGTGGAAAGTATCGTCTCCCCGGCTCTCCGACAAATGGACAGCTGGAAAAGGCGAAACGTAACGAAGAGGTCAAACCCGGGGACGCTTGACCTGATGTGGGGCCACCCGAGTGGGACCCGCACCACTATGGCAGAGAAAATGGGGCCCGCCGCCGCCATGTCTATATAAGCGACCCCCCGCCTTGCCTTCCACCTCCATTGCGGCATTGCCATTTCCATTCTCAAGCTTCGTCGTCTCGAAGCACAGAACAGGCGGCCTTTCCGATCGAGTCGTCGTCTTCTTCTTCTTCTTCTTCTTCTTTCTTTCTTTCTCCAAGAACTGGCTAACTTAGCGTGTGAATCGAGTCTGGAGGAGGGCAACCGGGAGAGGGTGCGAGCGCTCTACGACGCGTTGAGCGGCGGCGACGCGGAGGCGGTGCAGCAGTTGCTGGCACCTGACATTGAGTGGTGGTTCCATGGGCCGCCGGCTTGCCAGTATATGATGCGCATGCTCACCGGCCAGCAGCAGAGCGACGAGTCTTTCCAGTTCGAGCCGTCGTCCGTC
Source organism: Nymphaea colorata (assembly GCF_008831285.2). Classification (NCBI taxonomy): domain Eukaryota; kingdom Viridiplantae; phylum Streptophyta; class Magnoliopsida; order Nymphaeales; family Nymphaeaceae; genus Nymphaea; species Nymphaea colorata. The sequence continues at coordinate 18,867,177 of NC_045147.1, forward strand.
ACTGCGATCGGCGACTGCACCGTCGTCGCGGAGGGGCGGAACGCCAGCCTCGTTTGGGTGCACGCCTGGACGGTCGCGGATGGGGTAATCACCCAGGTGCGCGAGTACTTCAACACCTCGCTCACCGTCACCCGCTTCGCCGCCCCGTCCTCCTCCTCCACCTCCTCCTCGTCCAAGCGGTCGGCTCATTGCCTGCCACTGTGGCAAAGCAGTTCGCCGAGGGGTACGGCCAAGTCCATGCCCGCCCTTGTTCTCGCCATCTAAGGAGAAGACTGGAATCTCTATCTGTCGCTTGCGCGTGTCTTTCTGAGAGACGGTCGTAAACCGGCAGTTCCTCCGATGGGATAGAACCCCCTTCTTTTCTGCTTCCTCTGTTGGTTGATTCTGCTTTTGTTTTTGTTAAGGATAGTTAGGTTGCTTTCGCGTCCGTTGGTTGTTTTCTCATTTTCCTTGTTCTGCTGTCCCCTGTGTTTTTGCGTCTTCCTTTTTCGTGTCTTATGGACAGAAGTTGGATTCCTGTCGATGTTTGGTGTTGTAGTATTGTTTCTCTGAGTTCAATGAAAGGCTTTCATGGCTTTGTTTTAAACATAACGAGAAGAGAGAGAGAGAGAGAGAGAGGTGTGGTGTGCTGTGGATGGGGTCCTGGGGAGCAGGACGGAAGAAGACAAGAGTCGTCTTCAGACCTGTCTTCCCTATCATAAAAGAATTGCAGATTCCATTTATGAAATGGGTAGAGAGAAGCACGAGCTTGCCACAATTTGCTTTTTGTTAATTTGAAGTGGTTGGATTCTTTATTCGACTGGTTTCTGGTGGTCGGGGAAACAGGGGGATTTCACGGGAGGGAGGTGATGGTGTTCATAGTTCAGATTCTCTCTCTCCCTCGTACCGGAGACAGGGGAAGAAAGCCGCCAAGAAGCAGAAAATGGGAAAACGAAAAGTCACTACCCAACTCCCGAGGAAGTGGATGACTACTGAAAACGACTCTCTCTCCCCTCCCTGCGTCTGGACTTTACAGTGGTGGGGACAGAAAAATCCGAATCGCAGATTCTTTTAGTCTGATGTCTGGTCATTTTGTTCGTTTTTCTCTTGACATTTGGCCGAATACTTCAGCACCCAATGTTCGATTGCGTAATGATCATTGACAGATTATCATGGAACATTTTTCTGTCGTGGCCAACATAATTCGTTTTCGACTTCGAAAGCGTACCAAGAAATGATACGCCAGCATCGTCCTTCGAATCGAATTCGTCTTCTCTAAAGTTAAAAAATTATCCAAAAGATGGAATCTCGAATCGGTGGTGTCAACCTAGGCAAGTTGTAGTTTGGTATATAAAACTTGAATGGCGAAAGAAAATGTCAATATGAATCCTGCGCATTGGCATCAAGCAGCGGAAAAGCCAGCCGAATTCTTCTGAATTTTTTGAGTTGATACTTGTTAGTATCAATATTTTTGACAAATGGGTCTACAAGATGGTATGTGAAATTGTGAATGATTTTAAACAATCGGGTGCGGTAAAATGGACGGAATATGTAAAGGGTGTGGACTTGAGTACCGAAACGGCGAAACCCTCAGATCAAATTTACAGGAGACATTTCCTTACCGCTGATTTTGTTTGATCTTTCAGGGATTTAAGATTTCTTTATTTGCTCTGCTCTGATAGCATAAGTTTCATAGTAACAAAAAAGCAAGACGGAGACTCCAAAGTTAGAGACTAAAAGAAAAATGTAATGACAATACTTCACCAAACCCAAGTCACATCAAACTGATGAATTCAAGATCAAAGAAAATCAAACGGACATTATAATGCTGTCGGTGAAGGTGGGGAGAGTTTTGGCAGCAATCAAGGCAAGACCTTATAATCAAGCTTAAACAATATCTCGCACGCATCTCAAGGACGCTGGCCTCTGGCATGACGGCTGCAGCCTGCTCCAGGTGCAATCACCCCCGAGAGAAGCCAAGGCATGTTCTGGTTTGAAGGTGTTACAAAAACAGGCTTCACTTCGCAATTTAAGGGCCTAAAAATTAAGTGTGAATAGACCATTAAATAAATAATTCAAAGGACAAAAAAGAAACTACAACTCAAGCTTGTACGCAAGTTAGCATGCCTTAAAATTCTTGGTTCCTTACTATCATTTTCAAAAGAAAATATCAAACAGATAACAAGATCACAGAAAGTGAGACACATGTCGCGTGATGAATAACTCTGCTCTTAGATATAAGTTGGGCCAATCGATTTTACCAGCTGGGTGATTTGGCTTGCAAGGTGACTGATTATCTTTCAGCATCATCGCCCATCTCTGTCAGCCTCCTATACAGATCTGGAAAACAGCTGTTTGGGGAGGCTTACGGATGGTCTGGTGGTATCTGGAGTGTAGTCGGATTGACGGAACAATCAGCTTTCCGGTCATTATATCTCGACGGAAATGGTCCATCTTACTCCTTCAATATCCACTTCTTTTGCTTCGTCTTCCTCCTTCCATCCAACTGATGGTCCACATGACCAGAACCTGTAATTAAGCCAATTATAGAATATTTGCTATTTTCTTATGTTTGCCGCCACGTTCATGTCAAACTCATCCTGGTTTTATAGTAACATAAAGTTCGCACCAAGAGTGGTCCACTAGCCTGTTTTAGATTGTTTACAAAAGTCTCTGAGTTGATGGAGCATTAAAGAAGTTCAGGATGCGATCCTGTGATGTTGGTTGTGCTAGATAAATCGAACTTGGTGTCATTCGATTTTGGGATTTTTCCTGAACTGTTGCTTCTTTTCTTGTTTTCTGGTTGCAGAAAGATGCAGAGATATATGTACCTAAAACTTTTGTTGGCAAATCGACTCAAAAGGTTTCCCACAAATGTGTCATTCTTATCCGGTTGTTCTGATTTGGCATTTTACGTTCTTTAATTGGTTTCTTTTCTTTGCCATACTTTGGTTTGTGAAATTGCGGGACGTGATAGCAACTGATGCTAGCAGGGGCAGCCATGAACAGAAAGTGGAAGCAGCTCCACGTCATTCCCACAAAGTAAGGCTGCCCAAGGCCCTGATACAGACGGCCGTTCCAATTGTGCTTCCCCCTTCACCAAGCTACCTCTATTATTGGTTCTTTTTGCCATTCTTTTCTGCAGGGATGCTACTTCTTCTTCGGTTGATGTTGAAAGAGGGAAACTGCAGAATAGAATAGTTCTACCAAAAATTTGGCCATCAATGTCCTGTCAAGAATGGTGCTGCTGCTGGGAGCTATTTGTACCATTTTCTGTTTTTAATGCGAGCAAAACCTGGAAATGAAAAGGGCTTCTTGATGGCCTACGCCATGATTGTCGTTTTCAAGTTTCACCTATTCCTTTTCAAGTTTCAAACTTGAACCAGAACGGTCTTGCCTTTAAAATTCTGGGGACGATGATCTTAGACATAAATCGAACGGAAGGTATAGTTTTGACAGTTGACTGGGAAACAAGATATTACTAGTGTTATATGCAATCGCCATGCTTTGGAAACCTAAGAAAACGGGATTTCAAGAGAACTGAAAAATCAAAGGCTCATCGTTTTCTAGCATCCACATAATGGGTGAAGACTTTTATGTGATCAGTTCCTAGGATTTTGATATGACGATCATACTTTTGTGACTAGGTTCATGAAGAGGAAAAAAAAAAGAAAAAGCACTTGCAGAGCTGAAGAAACTGCTTCTCATTTGTTAAGGCATGGGTAATGGTGGGAGGGCAGATAAAGGGTGGTTCTGAACCTTGAACATGTGGTTCTCTCAAAGAAGCGGCCAAACATCCCAGTAGTTTATTTCTCTGTGGGCAGCCCTGGCATTTATTTAACTTCGATTCCCAAAGATATCTACGACTACTCTCTCTAAACATTAATTGAAAAGGGAGATAAAAGCAACTAGGAAGGCAAAGTAGATTTTGGACTACTCTTAGTAAGACACTAAATGACTATTCTCTTCAACTTTTTCTTCTTGGAATGTTCTTATTTTCTATCATTTAGTCCATCTGCCATTTCATATATTCGTTCAGAAATTACTATCAATGGGCATTTGGTCCACCTCTATTTCTAGATGTAGCTGTCATATTCTGTATAGTTTGCGTAATGTGCTACCATTTTAACATGATATTCGAGTACCAACATTGGTAGCTTCGGCATCTATTAATTGGTTTCATCTCTCTCACCTTCATTTATGTTCTGTTCTTATCCCCATCTATTGAATGAATATCGCATATTCTTCCAAACCGGTGTGCAGATGAAATGTGCTTTTGAAAATCGAGGTTGTGAGCGCAGTTGCAGATGAATTTATGTGTATGTCCCAGACTGTTTGGCATCCTTACGAGAGGCAATTGTGGCATCATAGCTGCTGCCAAACAACAATTGGATTTGGGAAAACTGCAATTCACTGCTCCCAAACAGCAGTGTTGTCTGGACTTTGGACATTCAAAGAAAATACACTAGAGGCTCCCCAAAAAAATGCGTTGGACGGGAAGATTCATGCACCAAATGCATCATACATACCAAAAACTGAACTTTCTTTTACTTTTTGTTTTGTAATAAGCAGGGACCATGATCGGATCGGAAATGTCATATAGGCACCAGAAAGGGTGGAAGAAAAGACAAAATGTAGAGTTGCGTAGATCAATGAAACACCATCAATGTCCAAACTCCCCTTGACCCATCGACTGTCATCCCTTCCAAGTCTTCAAGTCAGTCAACTGTGGACCCGAACCAGACAGAAAGACTGATGCAGAGGGTGAACCCGAATGTGCCTTGCGCCCACACGATTCGTTTGGACCTATTTTAGCTTCAAGAACTAGTATTTTTTGTCTGTATTCTACTTGGAGACTGGGTCTAAATGATAGACCCATTAGTTGGAAAACTACAAGCCTATTTTGATATTTATTCTTTATGTAGTGAGAAATTACCTATTTAATTAACAAATTTTTGTGGGCACTCTTTCTACGGCTCTCATTCGAATGGTGGGATGAAATACTTTTTTCCCGACCCGCTACATAACCCAACTTTCTATAGATTCCCCATCCTTGGAAGCAACTTGTTTCCCTGATGCCAAGGCGCGGTGCACATGCAACTATCCTGTTCATTACCTTAACGCCCTTGACATGTTGTTTGGCCTTGTATTCCTTTCTCCAGTTGAGACACAATGCCCAATACGTACAGAAAAGGAATATAAGGAGGCAAAAGAAGTTGAGAATGATGATGATAATGAGGCCATATTTTAACCACCTTCAACAACATGGCCATAATTCTTTATGCCGAACTGCTGCAAGGGCACAATTAGATTCGTCTGGTGGACACTGTTCAGGATGCAAATGGGGCGCTTTTCCATATAGGAGAGAGCAAATTTGTTCCTCGAATGTGCCTTCCAAGTAGACACATTCTTATACTCGAATCTGGTTGGTGATCTTGTGTAGAACTAAAGCACATCTTGCCCTCAACTTTTTGTCACGAAACGACCGTGACTGCCAACAAAAAAGTTTTGGCATCTTATCTGCAACTGAAAATGGAACATTCTGGACCTCATATTGACTCTGTTTATGAGCCAATTTCATAATCAATACCCAACATCCTCATCTTTCTTCACAGATAAGAATTGAGTGAAAGCCTCTTTTTCTCTCTCGATCACCTAATATCCTTATTTTGTTTCACAGATAAGAATTGAGTGAAAACCTCTCCCGCTCTCTCTCTCTCTCTCTCTCTCTCTCTATAGCACCATCTGGAGAAGGGGTTCCTGATGGCCGATGGGGACAGGTTATTTCTTGTATTACACGTTGATGACATGGTCATAATTTGGATGAAGTAAGGGACGTCGACGGCCAGAGGGACTTGTTTTTTTCTTCTGCTTTTAAACATAGGTGAACAGAAAAGATATTTGCAGAATTTCAAAGTGATTTGCTTGGAAAGGACGACAAAGAATGGGCGCTTTCTTCAGTGAATCAGCCGTTTGGCAATAGAACGCTGACATAGTATTTTCATGAGTATGTTCCAAATATTAGGACAGATTCATAAAACTGTTATCAAATTCCTACAAAAGAGAAACACTATTAGCACGTTTTTAGCTGATTCTCCAAATCTTTTTGCTAGTAAATTCGATCGACAACCAATTTAAAAACATAAGTCTAAGGTTGGACACGAAGTTTGTACCCCGCCCGAGCTAGCTAGACTGACCAAAGAGAGAACAAATGCACCATATGGACATGTTTGTTACTGCAGTTCATCAAGGTGTGGCGTTCAACTTTGAACAGTCACAGAGGTGCATTTCAGCAACACACCCAACGATACGAAACTATTTTTCTGAAATCATCAAACAAGGCACACGTGTATTAGACGATTTGATTCTTTCAAACTAATCTCTAATAAAATTTAAAAATAATCTGTACCATCACATGGTCATACGTGCCTGACATGCCAATGGCCAAAGTCCATGGCTTGTACTGCTGAATTAAATTTAGTTACCTCGTGTATACATGGTTAACATCAAACCGGTGCACAATACACATAGAAGCATATAGAAATTAGTGGAAGGAAAGCCAGAAATTCTAATGAGCAGAGACTAATATAGTTTTAAAATTTTAACATGAACCAAAATATAATTTTTCAAAAAATTTATATAAGATAAAGATTTTGTAAAATAAATTTACATGTAAATTTATTTTTCACACTTTTAAAAAATGTTTTTCATGCTTTTTTCTTTTTTTTGTTAATATCAGGATATACGTGACACTGAATCAAACAACCTTCTTCATCGTTGAACATTCAACAAGAGATAGACCCAACCCAATTTCAGGTCGTGTCAAGAGTAACGTCATCCCAGATTCCATACACCCAATGAGCTACTTCAAATGAACCAATTTGAACCCCTGCTTCGAAAATATCATGCTGGACCTCCCATTCTCCTCCTGGAACTTGTCCATCCAAAGAGCTAGCAGTTGTTATCTGACCCTTTAGGAGGCCTTTGATAAGCCTGAAAAACATTCGGGGTGAACTGAAAGGGTGAAATTTCACCTGCACAAACATTTTGATATCATATACGCTTTGATATATTTTCCTGGAAAAGATCCTACCTCTGTCCACATGGAAAGATTGATCTGTAAAGACGACAATACATGTTAAACTTGGGTGACTTTAGAACAGTCCAAGTCGTCGAAATTGGAAACAAGAGAGATCATTCAAAATCCTAACAAGACTGACTATTCAGGACTAGTCGGTCCGACAGGGTCCAAGTTGATCGTATAAATAAATAAATATATATATTTATACGGAAAATAAAATAAACCAATCAATGTACATATGTATATATACATATATATATATATACAAGTTGGTCGATAAATAAATAAATACATAAACACAAGTTGGTTGATAACCCACTCGACTAGTCAGACTAATCAGCCGATTAGTCAGGATCTCAACAAGAGAAAATTACAGCAAAGTTTTGTCTCTTCTTTAACGGAATTTTGCACTTTCGGAAAGCAAAGTACCATCACTCACATTTAAATAAGCAACAAGCAATAATGTTCTAAGCACAAGTACCACCAACAACATCAATGTCCCTTTCTCAATAAGGTTCGACACAGTTTCCTGGAAAGCAAAACCATAAACACATGAAGAGCCAACCAAAAGAAAGTTTAGACAGATCTCTGCATAGCCAAGTCAAGCAAGGTGCGGAAGAACTGCTGCGGGAACATAGGTGGATTCTCTGCCAATGCCTGGAAGGTTCATTTTAAGGTCAATGGTATGAAACTAATAGCACTCAAGTAGTCACTTAAAATATCAGCACCCAAAAGGAAAAAAGCTATGGTGGAGTTTTTGCTCTTGCCTGGTGGATAAGAACTGTGGAAGGAGTCATACCAGGCACAGTGTTAACCTCTATGATCATGACCTAAACATTATGACATGGAAAAGGAAAGGAAAACGAGGCAATGAGAGAAAATATGGAAAAATTCAGATAGCCAATAGTTATAAAACTGAAAATTAGACAACAATAGAACACTAAATCTAACTAGTAATCAGATATCTAGTTGGTTTACGTTCTTTCACTCATGCAACCAACCCAATGGATATCTAGATCTAGATCTAATTACATTTAAACGTCCTGACACCATCTTCCAAATCTAACGCCACATTTTTAAATCTCTTACATGATACTTGATTGATTTTAGGTGATATGAACAAGATCAACATAAATATACACTGTTTAAAAACCTAAACGCAATTGTGTACGTTTTTTTGTGTTGCATGTGCACGATATTTTGTGAAATTAAAAATAAAAAAATCAAGCAATCTATATGCTTTTTCTCAAAATAAATTTAGAAAACCTTCTTCTGTTGAACATACCAGCAGAATAACTGCAGCTTTGAACTTATGTTTCATGAAACAAACATCAGGACCACCAGTGCATGGTATGAGTTTTTTTCTTTTTTCCTTTATGATTACTATAATCTTTAGGTGGATTTAAATCTCATGAAAATAGATCTGGTATTGCAATATACATGTCAACCACAACCTATTAGAAGTAATGAAGTAACTTTGTTCAGATAAAACAAATTTGGTAGTCGCACTTTAACAAACATAAGCAACTTTCAATAAATAGTCAGTTTTTATCTCCTTATGCTTGACTTGATTATTTTTTCCACAAGAATAACTAAAAAATGTCAGACTCACAGCCTTGCCACAACGACATCCAAGCTTTTAAGAAACCAGATTGTGACAGCCCGCTCTACCTTGCACCACATTGAATACTCACTACTAGGCACTCTACTGGGAACGAGGTAGATTCAAGTGTTATGGTTGTTAGGATTATTGAAGTCAGGATCTAGATTCTAACACACATACACAACTGCATTAAAATGTAAACAATTGGCAAAGGGCTTGCAATTGCTTGTCCCACCCATAAACATGAATATGACTACATCAAGAAAAAGTTATTCCCTTGCTACTTTTCTGATGTTTGAACTAATTGCAGTGACCATGTAATCAAATTTTGACAGTACATGCATAAGGCAGTAGAGTATTAAAGGAGAAATGAAAAGTAAATTTCAGTAGTAAGCAAAATTTACTTCTCCAGTGTCTACATGGACAAAAGCATCAATCCTAGAAAACCCTTCCAGACCCAGCGTATTAGCAATGAGCTCGATGTGTTCCTTACACCTTGCCAAGGCTTCATTTCTGAAATGTATACACATATTTCAGGCACATTTTATAAGAAAAAATTCATATTTTGTCAGACGACAAAATTTTGATGGGATCTTGACACACCATAAAAGCATCCATAAAGCAGTTTTTTTCCTAAAAGAATGCTCAAGCTTATCGCCTAAGGAAAAGGTGCTCTTACCAGCTGATACTAGGGCGCTCTTCTTTCCAGTGTACACGATACATGATAAGCATTCAAGAGTCACTAATTTTGAAGATTGCAGAGGAAAGACAAAGTTGTATGTGAAATACAAAGAAATATGCAAGTTGCCCAAATTGACTAGCATAAAGCAGTTAAGAGAGTAGTTAATTTCATAAATTGCCAAAATCCATATGGTGATTGATGTAGAATGTAGATCTATGTCACATGACACAAGTGCTGGTGCAGTATTTTCCCAAAAGAGCTTGGATGTGAGACATGTAGCGTTGCCACAATGACATACAAGCTTTTAGGAAAGTATGTGCTGACAAACCTCCCTATCTTGCTCCACATTGAATGCTCACAGTTACGCATTGAATGAGGAAAGAGATAGATTCAAATGTTACAGTTGTTAAGATTATTAAAAGCCAGGGTTCTAGATCCCAACGCACATATGCATATATACAATTGCATTAGAGTGTACAGAATACATACATCAAATGACAAGAGCCCCACCCACACTGTCCCTATACCCAAATCAACTCAGGTGCAGCAGCCTGTCTTGCCATGTCATATAGAATTTTAGAGTAAGACATTATTACCGATCCCCTTCTCACCAAACTGTCATTCAAAATAATGCAATAACTATTTTCCAGGAACATCAGCTTTATATCCATTTAGATGCCATTTCTGTTTCACGGAAATGGCAACAAAAGCTGTTCTTCTAATGTGAAGTGGAAAATCCAAAGACAAAAAAGAAGTATTATGGACACACTTGTAAGAGAAATTAATGAAAACAATTAATGAGAATAACCAAAGGTCAAATAGCAACCACCACAAGGAAATAATACATATATGAAAGGAGCAATGGAACAACAGCTTTCGCAGACCTGATTATTGACTCAGGAGGTGGTGTAAGGTTTATGCCAGTGCCTCCTGTTAAAAAGCAGTATCACGCTTCAGATAGAGACAAAGGACAGCTAAACTTTTCAGGAGCAAAAGGATCATTTTCATTGGAAAATTAAAATTTGAAACCATCATTGATGGCAGTTACAAGAAATCAATGATGAAAACTTATCATATACTTGATAACAAGGGAAAGCACATACAAATGGTCAGTGAACATATTTAATCCTATTTGACAGAGATATGGTTATGATCATACGGTAGGATAATGTATAATGATATAAATAATAACAGCTTTCAGGTGCATCATAAATAATAAATTTAACATTTGGACAGCTTTCAGTACCATTTGCTTGAATATCAGAAATCAAAGAGAAAATTAATGAGAAGATTAAGGCTTACCTTGAAATTTCTCCTCCAGTGACAAAATATCCCCAGATTCTTTAACAGTGATGCTAGGAGTCAGAGAGTGTACAGCTCCACGCTTTCCAACAACACCAACCGTGATTTCAATCCACCTACTATGTCCTTCCCAATTGAGAACACAAGAATTAGCATCCTCCCGCTTGTAAGAAACAGTAATCTCATTGGTCTCTATGAAAGGTTCAAAGATTAAGAACTCAGGTGGCGGATTTGGCATCTCAATAACCCCATGTGCCTAAAACATAAACAATGATGTCAATGAACCAAGAGTAGGAACAGAAGAGAAATCTTCTCTGAAAACATTAGACAGCGGTATGCATGATAGTTGCTGCCTCCAATAAAGCCAGTTATGAATGCATAACAGAAGTCAGTTATGAATGCATAACAGAAACATTAGGAGGAAAGTCCACCAATCATTTAAGAAATCCCAAATTCACTAGTTGATCAATAGGCTATGACCTTAAATGTAACGAAGAACCTGAACATAAAATATTTTTTTCTATCAAGATGTTAGCAAGGTAACTAGACAAATCTACAGCTTTAAGACATTACTGAGGTGAAACATTTTAAGCACCTCATGTTTCTGCAACACCCGTATCATACAGAATTCAAGCAGTGGATGCAGTAATCCACATCATAACTGGAGCAGACAAGTTAATACTTGATTCATAGAGATTAGATATCAAAGACTCAGTCTACATTATAGCCATGAATACAGTTCCTTGCTTTATATGTGAGATTTCTATCAGGTATTTTTCAGCAAAAGATAATTTCTTGGGAAAAATCTCAGGACTAAAAAAATTAATTACAAAAATGAAAAAAGGAGCTTGTCCTATTTTTATAACCTATATACCAATAAAGGTTCAACATAGTTTAAAATGAAGAACACAAAAAGGAAACGTACACTAATTTACACTAAAAACTGACTTTTTATAGAAAAAGGGAAAATATTGTGATATAGTTATAATAAATATTTTTGGCAACAATTTGAAACCATTGAGAGATTTCATCTAAAACCATTTGGTGTTGTTGATGCAATAAAAACACAATTTTTTCAAAATATCGATGATATTTGTAACTTTATATAAAGTTGCAATTACCAAATAGACCAGCTTACAAAGACACCTAAAAGCAAAGCCAAAGCAGCATTTATTTTGAGAGTTCATAGTAAATGAGTGGACATTAGCCAATTGCTACTTACTTGCTGCACAAAACACTAATGATACCTGAATTTCCTTACTTTTAAGTCATAGTTATTAAGGGGAGAAGCTGGAAGTTACTCATGCAGAAAATAAGTTGGGTCTGAGATACCCCTGAGGAAGTCATGAATGACTTGGTTCCAGGAAAAAGGTGATCAGAATGAGCGTCCTTTGCACGTAACAGTAAAGAAATTCACTCCTTGTAAATGAAAGCTAGCTACATAAAAATAGCATTATTCTTTCACATTTGACCACAATCCTATATGATACACATTCAACTCAAGCTGAAGCTCATTTTTACAACACCAGCATTTTCTTTCTTGTATGCTGGTGGTACCCAATTCACTCCCCTGAGACAATCCACACAGGCAGATCCTATAACCAAATTTATGACAAAGCTCATCACTCCATCTTGCAGTGCTTGATGCCTAAACAACTACATTCCAGACAGAACCATAGGGAACATAAACCACCACTGCTACATCATCGCGGAGCCCCTTTTGAATGACAAGAAGAACCACCATGTCAACACATGTAACACCTCCTCTGGCAGGAGCTTGTACCCACAAAAGTTTCTGGCTAAAGGTTCATATACTATCAGTTATCCTGGACTAAGACTCTGAAAGAAGACATAAAGAGGGGATTGTTCACAACATTGCACAGCTCATCTAGGTCTGCTGTGGAGACCCGAAGTCTTTTTAGTCTGTAGTAGTTAAATATACAATACAAAAAAGCCACCCAGCCAAGATGGCCGCTCAAGTGCTCAAAGTCACAAATATCATTTTCGGGTATAAAACGATGAAGTTTTTCTCTTATATAATACAGCAAAGTTGTTTTTCTAAGGAAACTCTCGACAAATTTTAAAAATTAAAAAATAAAAAACTGGTAACCAAAAAATGTAAAAATTGAGAAAAAAAAGAAAGAAAAAAGGCAAAAAAACGTGAATAAAATGCATTTTTTTCATTTTGGATTTTTTTCAAAAAAACATGATTTTTTCCCCTTTTTTCAGCTGACTTGTTTTTAACATTTTATTTTGCGTTTTTTCCGAATAAAATATGTTTTCTGTGACACTGCTTTAATGAAACCATTTTCACACTGCACGTGATGAATCTTCTCAACATGACACTTATGCCCAGGCAGGAGTTACTTCAGCACCATAGCACCTAGTACTTGAGCATTAGGTCGGAACCAGGATAATAAGAAATATCCAAAATGGTAGTTTGGGGATCAAGTCATCTTTGTTCTTTTGGTTTAAAGAAAGGAAGGATATCTGAGAGAATAAATCTAATAGTTGTTGAATCTTTGTTTAAGTGATCAATATCTGATATTTATTTCAATAAGCTCAGCCACGAAAGGATTAATCATGTCAATTGAAAGGTGTTGCATGTCACCTATCAAACATGCAAGTTGAAGAGTGTAACACTGTGAATGTGTAAAGTTCATCCTCTCCTTACTATACCATAACAACTGATCATCCCGCTCAGCAAAAGTTGATTTACCACCTCCACTATAAGAAAAAACAACGGAAGGGCCCTCAGCATCTGGAAGGATGTGTCCCTCAATATTAGGTGCAAATTGGCTTGAGTACACCATAGCTCTCTCCTCTTCTATCCTCACCAATTAGTATGCCCAGTATATCACTTCTCCATTACAAAATTTGGTCTGCTAAATTCAACCAATCTTCAAATAGAAGTAGACACAGACATTTACACATTTGTTTTCTATTCATCCTACCAAGTCGCTTCATCTCTGCTACAATATTGCTAGAATATGTCCACCACTCTCTCAAATGATCAAATCCCAGCTGGATAAGATTCAGACTGATCTGAAGTCTGCTTTCTTATGGATTTGGCTTTGATGCCATATAAAATGGAAAATAGAAAGTAAAACACAAGCACTGTAGGCTGGTTTCATCTTCCTTAGTTGAAGCAAGCAGTAATAAGCCATGAGAAAATAGAAGGAATATATTAGAAACATATGAACATAAAGGTACATAAAAGGAATGCCAAAACAGCACAATCGATGACCTTATGAATTCAAAATTTTCCAAGAAAGTAATATCAACATTTCATGCAGATGGAAACAAATGCTACAACAGCACAATTGATGACCTTACAACTTAAAAGAATCCAAGAAATTAATATCAATATTTCACAATCAATAACTCTATAAATTCAAAAACATCCAAGAAAGTAATATCAACACTTCATGCAGATGTAGTAGAGAATCATACTTCACCTTAGACAAACAGTTCTTGGGCAATCGTGGCAAACAACTCTTTAATGCATCTACATAAATTATCAAATCCTCCGAACAGCTGAAAAATATATTTCCATAACATGTAACACTCAAACAATCAAGCATAAACAGATGCCACAGGAAATCACGCTGGTTGGATGACAAATACACGCCCACTTTCAAAATCACTTTTCTAATCCTTGAGACTTGAAAATTTGTAAATATTAGAAAGTGAACGATCAAGCAAGCAGTTGAATCAACAATTTCACTAGTTTGCTTACCATAACCTGGCAACTCCTGTTGAGCAGCCATCTTTAGCTGGCTTGACACATAATGTTTCAGACTGAAGCCTTGTTGTCAAATCATGCCAGAGTTCAGACAAAGCACCACTGAGAATGTCCTCTTTTCTTCTGACATCTTTGCATATTGTGAGGACTCCTGAATTTGCCAGCTGTAAGTAACAAGGAAGTTCAAATACGATCATAGGAAGAGAGAAGAAAAAATAATCAGAAGCCTCTATCTCTATCTAGTGCATTAGAAGAACTCTGCATGGAGATCCTCCAGCTGTCTAGCTCCATGCCACTTCAGAGCTAAAAAGCTCAATCTAGAACCTCAACATGGTGCATCAGAAGAAAAATATCAGCTAGGCAAAAATGGCATCACTTCAGCATAAAGCAGAAAATGAGTCATCTAGGCTGATTTTGAGTTCAATAGAAATTAAAAGCATTTTTCATCTGTGCTTGGAGCCAGAAACTCAGATTTGTATGAAGATATTGAAGCCTCATTGAAGTCCATTCAGATGTAAAGAATCCATATAAAACATTAGTGCAAAACAGGAATCAAATCGCTTACAGTGTACTGGTGAATTTTATATACCAAATAGAAGATAGATCAGGTTCGCCTACATGAAACATTAAAACTCAAATTCATGTCCAAAGCTGAAATGAGTTTTATATTTGATGAATATTGGAAATTGCAGGTGACTAAGCTAAATCTAGGTAAGTTACTGATCAAATTTTTGCTAAAATAAAGCACCCACACCCTTCACCTGCAACGTGCACCATCAGTCACATGACATCCTAATGCTTCCATATTTATTTCCTAGGATAAGAAAAAATAGTTAAAACTCAGTTCACAGGATATGCACGAAGAGGTTCAAGACCATCACATGGTTCTCACTGAAGGGGGGAAAACCTCAGACAGAGGATCCATCAACACTTAGACCCATGCACTCTTAGAAGTTAAATGTAAATTTTAAGTTTAGACCATGTATGCAAAGCCTTTGAAAAAACAATTCTGCAGCAAAACTAACCATGAAATTGTGAAGGATATAATCGTTTGCAGAGTGATGAACCAATAGCATCATAGAAAGCTAATGGTTTCTTCAGCTACAAGACTCCCAAAAATGATAGAAAAAATGTAGAAAACTAGCTAGCTATGTGCTCGAAAACCAAAATCTCATTTTGCATGAGTAAGTTGCCCAACAGAAATACAATTAGCAGCTGCTACATAAATTGCTCTATTATATCATTCCTAAGACTGTAATAATAGTCAACACTCCTTTATGGCTGTATCTTCTGTTGCAGCGGAGAAGAAGAGAGTGAGAGAGAGAAGCTGCCGTGAGATTGAACCTTTTGATCTTTTCATTACGATAACCCTCATCTCTCTTATAAAAGAGATTAGGGTAAAAAGGGATTTACAAAATAACTCAATGGAAAATAAGGAAAATATTAAAGAGATCTTATAACTCTTTAATATTACAAGGAACCTCCTAAAACATAAAACTTTTCTTGTTCAACACTCCCCCTCAAGCTGGAGCATACATATTAAACATGCTCAGCTTGTCACAACATCTAGAGAAATCACTAATAGGAAGAGCTTTGGTGAAGATATCTGCAGCTTGATCTTCTGAAGGAACATGAACAGTGGCAATGGTTCCTGCTTGAACGAGATCTCGAATGTAATGGCAATCCACCTCAATATGTTTAGTTCTTTCATGGAAAACTGGATTGTTTGCAATGTGTGTGGCTGCTTGATTGTCACAATACATCTTCATGGGAAGTGTGATTGACACACTTAAGCTGGATAGCATGGATCTAGCCCACGTCATTTCTGTTGTTGTTTGAGCCATAGATCTGTATTCGGATTCTGCACTAGATCTTGACACCACACCTTGTTTTTTGCTTCTCCACGATATGAGATTGCCTCCCACAAATACACAAAATCCTGTGGTAGATTTTCTGTCCTCTACTGAGCCAGCATAATCAGCATCACTATAGGCTTCCACTTCCAGAGTCTTGCCTTTTGTGAACAAAAGGCCTTTGCCAGGAGAAGATTTCAGATATTTAACCACCATCAAAGCAGCATCCCAATGAACTTTCCTTGGTTTTTCCATAAATTGACTTAGTTTTCCAACTGCAAAACTAATGTCTGGTCTTGTCACGGTAACATAGAGAAGTTTTCCAATAAGGGATCTGTAAGATCTAGAATCCACTAATTCTGTTTGGTCATCATGAAGATGTATACGTGGATTCATAGGTAAATTTGCTGGTTTAGCTCCTAGCATCCCTGTGTCCTGCAATAAATCAAGAACATATTTCCGTTGAGAGAGAACAACACCCTCCCCATTGCGAGCAACTTCTATTCCCAAGAAGTATCGTAGAGGACCCAGATCTTTCGTCACAAAGTGTTTTTGAAGAAACAACTTTGCATCAGAAATTTCTTGATCAGAATCACCCGTCAGGATAATATCATCAACATAAACCACGAGAACAGTTATACCTCGGGAAGCCTTCTTGATAAACAAGGAATGATCAAGAGGAGATCTCACAAAGCCACACTGTGAGACTACCTCGGAAAACTTGTGAAACCACGCACGAGGACTCTGTTTGAGTCCATAAATAGCTTTCTTCAGCTTGCACACTTTTCCACACTCCCCCTGTCGTTCAAATCCTGGTGGTTGTTGCATATAGACAGTCTCATCAAGATCACCATACAAAAAGGCGTTTTTGACATCCAGTTGATACATGTGTCAGTCATGGTGGACAGCCACAGAAATAATAAGACGAATGGTTCCCAACCGAGCAACTGGAGAGAAGGTCTCAAAGAAATCCACACCGTAGGTCTGCGTGTAGCCCTTAGCAATCAATCGAGCTTTGTATCGTTCCAAAGAACCATCAGAATTATACTTAACTGTGAATACCCACTTTGAGCCAACAATATCACATCGAGGAGGAGGATCAACAAGTTCCCAAGTGCCCCTCTGCACTAAGGCATCCATCTCATCTTGCATAGCCCGTCTCCATTGGGTGTCTAATAAGGCCTGCTGGTGACACGTAGGAACTGTATGAGCAGCCAAAGCATGAATGAATTGTTGCATATTTTTACTAACCCCATCAGTAGACACAAAATGAGATATAGGATGTAAAGTACATTGCCGTCTGCCTTTGCGAAGAGCAATAGGTAAGTCTTGACAAGGATCAGAATGAGTAGGGCTATGCGCTTCAGATGTACTTACCTCCTGAGAAACGGTTGGCAAAAGATTATGAGAAGGGTCCTGTCGACGTGTGTAGACCAGCGGTGGATCACGAAACTTGGACACAACAGACGAAGGAGATTCAACAGGGAACGACTCCAAAGGAATAGGAGGAATAGGTAGTGGGTCTGGAGACCGTGGCATCTCAGTAGACATAGGAGTGAGGCTATAATAAGGTTGAGACTCAAAGAATGTGACATCCGCACTGATATACTCTTTTTGAGTCAAGGGATCAAAGCATTTGTAGCCTTTATGGTTTCTGGAGTAGCCAATGAAAACGCATTTAATGGCTTGGGCTCCCAATTTGTCACGTGTGGGTCCAAGAATGTGAACAAAGCATGTGCAACCAAATACTTTGGGAGCCACTGGAAACAAAGATCTTTGTGGGTGCACAAGTTTAATGGGGATCTGGTTATCAATGGAGGATGAGGGTAAACGATTGGTTAAGTAGCAAGCAGTAAGAATAGCATCTCCCCAAAAATATGCAGGGAGATTAGTATGAAGCATAAGGGAACGAGCCACATTTAAAAGTTGACGATGTTTTCGCTCAACTATTCCATTTTGCTGGGAAGTATGGGGACATGTAAACTAAGGAGAAATGCCATTATCTGAGTAAAACTTCATTAAGGTAGATGCCTTAAACTCAAGAGCATTATAAGTGCGAATGTTTTTAACAAGAATACCAAACTGGGTCTTTATTTCAATAATAAGGTTTTTGAGAGTACATACGACTTCAGACCTTTCCTTCAAAAGAAAAACCCAGGTGACTCGAGAATAATCATCTACGATGACAAGAAAATAACGAAATCTTGACCTACTAGCAACTCTGCTAGGACCCCACACATCAACATGAAGAAGATCAAATAGTCCACAACTGGACGTACTAAGACTTGATGAATAACTACTACGAGTGTGTTTGCCAAGTTGACAAGCTTCACACTGGAACGACTCTGGTAAGGAGAGATGTGGAAGGAGATGACGGAGCTTGGAGACAGATGGATGACCAAGTCTGAGATGCCACTGGAACGAGGAGGACAACGATGTGATCGATGATGCTGCAATACCCACGGGATCCGACAGGAAGTAGATGTCCCCTTTCTCATAGCCTCCACCAATCGTCTTCCCAGTTGGCAAGTCCTGAAATGAACATAAACCAGAGTCAAACGTAACACGACAATGTAAATCATTAACCAATTGTCCAACAAATAACAAATTTGTGGGAAACTTAGGAGCATATAACACATTGGGAATAGTCATAGATTGAGAGATCTTGATATCTCCATATCCCATAATGGGTGACAATCTACCATCTGCAAGTCTCACATGACGTATCTGAGGTAGTGAGTGTAGCACAGTAAACATAGAAGGCGTACTACAAAAGTGCCTCGATGCCCTGAATCAATAATCCAAGTAGTACATATATCATGTGAGATAGTGTCAACAGACATAGCGCTGTCAGTCATAACTGTGGAGGCCGATGGCTGAGTAGATCTGTGTGCTAGAAAGTCCTCATACTCTGACTTATTGATACTCACAGTCATTGTCTCAGGCTGAGAAGAAGATAAAGACCCATTTACTACTGATGACGCTGCTTGGGCCGCTCCAATAGAAGACTGTAAAGAGTTCTTCTCCAGCTTTGATGTAACATTTCTTCCTAAGAATGGCGCTGCAGTAGGACGACCATGTTTATCCCAACATCTGTCTTCCAAATGACCTATTTTCCCACAATAAGTGCACTGAAATCTCCCCCGACCTCCTCCTGACCCACGGCCCATGCCTCTTCCCCTGAAGAAACCGCGTCCACGTCCTCCTGAAGCTGCTAAGGCAGAGGCATGGATATCACTGGCCGGTGAAGAGAGGGTCACAGCAAGACGACTAAGCCTGTTGTAGGCTTCAGCTAGATCAGGAATTTCTACTCCAGTCAACATCTGAGCCTTTGCTACTGCATATTCAGAGGAGAGACCCTGTAGGAATTTCGCAACCATAGACTGTTCACCATGGGTCTTATAACATGTTGGACATGGAGGACGTAATGCTTTAAGTCACTCAGAGATGGACTTAAGGGAAGCGAAGTACTGAGCAAGACTTTGGTCACCCTGTTGCAGATTAAGTAGTTCCTCCTCTACCTGCAATATTTTGCTAATATTCCTGTCATTCGAGTAAGTCTGTTTCAAGAAATCCCACATTTGCTTAGCCGAGGTGTAGTATGCAATAGTTGATGCAATTTGGGGTTGCACACTATTCATGATCCATGACATGACAATATTATTATCTCCCTTCCATGAACTATATTTTCCACTCTTTTCAACAGGTTCGTTTTCTTCTATAACATGCTCCTTTTGATGTCCAATCACAGACATCATAAACACACGAGACCAAATCTCATAGTTAGATCCATCTAACTTTACAGTAGAACCATACGAAAATGGATTTCCTCCACTTTTAACTTCATGAGAAAAATCAGATTTATTACTTTCAGCCATCATAAATCTGTCCACAAGAGATCAACCACCAATAGCGAGAGAATATATATATATTTCTATTGAAAAAGAAACTGATCAACAAGAACAGACGTCCCACACGGCAACGTTAGATGCGCAGAAACAATCAACCTGCTGTCCAACTGTTGACAGCAATACCACAACAAAGAAGACTGCAATCTGAAGACAGAAAAACGCTGCTACCAGCAAGCCCACAACTGAAAACGAATCCCCACTGTTTGTATTGTTTGCGCTGACCAACGACTTATCTATTTATGCATCTAACGCTGTTGTACCACAGTTTATCCTTCACAGATCATGAATAACGACAGCAAATAAAACCATCAACATAAACTTGCCATAGACGTCCTAGATAGCAGTCCTCCACTTGGCTGCGTTGATCATTTAACATATCAAATCATAGGCGATTAATCAGCGCAGACTCCCACACAGCTGCGATACTATATACACTTCTGAAAAATCCACGGCTGGAGTCTATTCACGCATCTCTCCTAGCGTGAATAGACTCCTCCACACTGTTCCGTTGCTGGAAAACAGCAACTAGAACAGGCGAGAGGTGAAGGAGAAAGAAAACGGAAGAAGTAGAAGAGATCAAGCCTGAAAGGAGACGGAGGATCGCCGACGGTGTGCGTCACGTCCGCGCGCTGGCTGTGTGCTTCAAGTCTCCAGTCACGTCCGTAGCTCTGATACCATGTTGCAGCGGAGAAGAAGAGAGTGAGAGAGAGAAGCTGCCGTGAGATTGAACCTTTTGATCTTTTCATTACGATAACCCTCATCTCTCTTATAAAAGAGATTAGGGTAAAAAGGGATTTACAAAATAACTCAATGGGAAATAAGGAAAATATTAAAGAGATCTTATAACTCTTTAATATTACAAGGAACCTCCTAAAACATAAAACTTTTCTTGTTCAACATCTTCTCCATGCCATGAATGTTTTTTTACTGTAGTTACATGTAGATTCAAATGCTGACTGCCCTATGACTGATTCCAAAAAGGGATTTTATGGCACCACTTCAAATTATCAATACGTGTTCAATCAGGAAGTCACAAATAACAAGGTGGTGCAGAGGTACGGAATGTACAATAAACAGAAGGAAAATAAACTATATCGTTTTGCCAACTTTCGTACATGAGAAAGACATAAGGATGTAGCCACTTTGTCCATGCAAGTCTTAGAAGCCATGACACCAGGACCTGCAGGAAGAGGAAGTAAGGACTAGAGTTAAGAACAAATTTTAAATGTTGCAGCATAACAAGGTTGAAATGTGTGCAAAATCTCTCACCTGTATAAGGTACTCCAGCAGCTGCCAGCATAGATTGAAGTGTACCATCCTCACCAATTCCACCATGCACTGTTGAAAGAGCAGATGAGAAAGTTGGATCAGACCATCCAAAGATCCACAATAGGACATCTTAAAACGTGACCATAAATTGAAGGTCCAAACTCCAACTGATGCAAATTATCATTACCCAGAGATACAGGATTGTCTGAAAAACGGATACAACTGTCAACACCAATCAACATATATCCAAAAAGAGTGTTGCCAAGAAACAGGTGAATAGAGTTACCTAAAAATTCTCCAGTAAGATTCCACGACTACATAATAGTAGGGTAATGGTTATGGCCCATTTACATAAAGCAGCCCTCCATGCCATGCATTCAGCATACAAATCATTGAAGATGACAAGAATGAATCCATCATTTACATTTTCCTTTACTCATAAAAGTTGCTACTTGAGGCCTAAGAGAAAGAAGCATCAGGAAGTTTATACTGGATTCATCATAAACCTTTCTCTGTTGACCTAGAGATTGGAAATTATGGTATCAGACATAGAGAAGCCATCCTTTATGCTATGCATGGACGTTATCATGTGATCTCCTACAGTAATGTTGCAAAGAATCTCCAAAGAAAAGAAAATCAACCTTTTAGATATTGAGTACGTTAGAAGGAAATTGACCTCTTGGAGAATACAAAAAACATGCACTAGAGGTCTATAACAAAGAAGCAATCTGATTTCAAGGCATTCATATCATACATCACTCCCATGTTGGTTATGCTTCACATTTCCTTTTGGCAGGACGAGTGGCAAAACTTCTCTACACCAACTGGCATTTTATGTGTCCACCACATAGTACCTTTCCATAGAAGATCAACTCTTTGGAAAGGGCACTTTAACTCAAACCAAGTGTCTTAGAAGACGCAAACAAACGTACTAAAGATTTTTGAAAAGTCAACCTGAAATGAATATGGTAGCATTTAGATCTTTTGCTTGCTGAATCCACTTTTCTAGGGTTAGTTGCTTTGGCAGATCATCAGATATATCAAACCCATTAAACCAATTGTGCTTTTGTAAACCTTCTTCAAGTTCAGTCATGACTTTGGCTTTCAACTGAGATGTCATTGCAGCTCTAACTGGTTCTAAAGCTTCTAAACATGCCTCAAGAACCTCTTCAGTGGTATGCCTCAGCACAAGAGGATAGCTGCACCCAAAAGACAGTGAATTGAACAACATCACATTAACTACAGAGTACCAACAAATTACCAATTTGCAAATGAAGACATAAAACAGCATACAGTAAGTAGTACCAAGAAGAATGAAAATAAAAACAATAGCAACACGAGCATAATTTCTGAAGAGATTAACTCAAACACCAATTTGTAGCTCAGCATTAGAAATTTATTAGAATAGAACATAAGAGAACACATTATCATGCTCTCCTATAATCTAACTTACAATATTTTAGGTAGTCTTGCTAAGTGATCATGCAAATGAAGCCTCCATGCTCCATAATATTTACTCAAGTTACAAATTATAAAATACTGAAGCAAACTGATCAATGATTTGATTGTAACATAAGCCCTGTATCTCCACTAAGGATTTCAATGGTACAGCTTAGGTAGGAACGTAAAGTCATTCAGTTGTGTTGAATTAAACACTTTCTTCTGACCTTGATATCAAATTTTCAGACATAGCTTTGGCCCATTTTCATTGGAAACAGAAAATCCAATCAATTATTTTCATGGATGTAATTAGTGGGAAAAAAAACCAAAAGCTTAAATTGGAAATGATCTGGTGCACCAGTTCCAAGACCTGCAACAAATGCAGTGAAGCATAGTACTGCAGTCATGGTAAGCGGAGGTATAAACATTCAACTGGGTACTTATCAGGCTTGCAGATATCCAGCCTAGGTCAAATCCTGCAGGGATCCAAAAGCTGGGAGGTTGCACAAATAAACCCAGGTCCAGGCTTTTCTGGCTTAGCAATCAAGCCTGGCTCAGTTGCATCTAGCAAAAATTAGTAGGCCAGACTGCTGAAACTAGTAAAACATTGCTAATATCCTGCAATGGCTGAACTACTAATTTAAAGTCTTATCAGACATTCAAATTTCTTGAATAATTCAAGCAACAAATGACAGCTTAACAAATATGAAATGTTGAAGACAATAAATTTATGCAGTATAGTAGATTAGATGAACTGCATCAGTTAAGGAACCACATAAAACTCACGGTAGCTTCCACACGGTTCTCAAGTTTACATCATTGCTTCTATGTTGGTAACCTGCTGTGAGACAACCATCTGCTGGGGCAAGCAAACAAGGAACTACATCAAGCTGCAAAATCAAATTTACAGACATGAGAATTAGATTCTTGACATGCTCCAGTATTCAAAAAGGGAGCAGTTATTCCTTGCACCAGAAGTATTCAGGCAAATTTTTACCATAATTTAGGATCCTAAGACATTGATCCAGTATGCCTCACTGTTAAATTTTGTTATAATCAATGGAAAAAAATTAATTATCCTAAAAAATGATCAGGAAGCAAGATATTTCTTCACAATATTTGTGAAACAGGAATGGCTTAAATAGGCAGTAATAGAATGTCAGAGCATGTATCACAGAGTAAATACTTCAGACTGGTTAACAATTTGTTGAGACTCCTTAAAATCATATTACCCCTATGTAAGGCAGAACAAATGGGGTAATGAGAAGTTTGATAGAAGTTCTATGCAAAATTTGCTACGAATGCATACAACCTAAACAAGAAAAAACACAAAAGGTACATAAACACAAAATGGTTTCTGAATATGATTGTGCAAGCATACCCTATCTTATAAGGATACACATATTGAATGTTAAGGTATTAGCATGCAAATCATTATTAATTATTGACATACAACCAAAGCTATTCTGCATCAATAATCTAAAAGCAAAAAAGATGTATGAAACTGAACATTCTGGTTTAGTCACTTATCTTTCCAAGGATAGCCTACCAATGTCGCTTCCATGTTTCATTAGCAGATGCAAGTTAGTGACTAACTTATGACTATGAATCATAGATAATGACCAGAAGTACAGACTTTGTAAAGATAGGGCAATTTGAATTATGCAGACCGAAAAATATAAAATATTTTTTTAGCAGCTTTTAGATTTAACAACTGTTGTTCTTCTCTTCTAAACTTGGCCAGTCATTAACTTGTTTCTGCTACATTTTCATTGTTTGTTGCTGCGAATGAGGGTTCTTTTTTCACAACACATTGGATTATATCAGGCAAGATAAAACAAGCATCTGGAATGAACATAATAGAATAATAATATAATTATCAACTTACATCATTGAATGACTGAAGGTTTAGCCAAACATTTGTTCCGCTCATGAGAGACACTTGACGCTCGGATGTTTCCCCACCAAAGATTACAAAAACCTTGTGCCTGATTTTGCCTTCATGTCTAGTTTTACTATGCTTCACAGAAGCAAACCTTTTAGCTATTGACTTCTTCTCATTGAACAGCAAGAGGGAAGGGAACCTCAAGCAAGCATGATGGATAATAGTGCGGAGGATATTTGAGTGAGAGAACCCGACCTGATATGTAAGACAATCACATCACCAAACATGATCAATCTCAAAACCAACAAAATGAAGAAAAAGGACTTCAACAAAAGTGCATTTCATGAAACAAAGTTCAGTTCTGATGCGATTTCTCTACAAAAAAGGGGGAAAAAAAAAAAGCAGCTGAAGTCTTGTCCAACAACTAGCCGTTCACCTAATCACAAATTTACTATTGAACAGAACACCAACCAACTAATCGCAATGATGAGGTGGTTTAAGCCCCTTTCTTATGAAAAAGGGCCTCTTTCTTACTGGAAATGACCAAAAAAATGCAGCAAAACCCATGTCTCATAGTTCCCCTGCACTAACAGGGGATTCCCTTTTCTCACAGATGCATCCTCCTACTACATGGAGCAGTTTTCTAAATGAGAGCAATTTTTTCAAAGTAGCCTTCCCATGAGCAGATATGAGAAAAGACATTCCTACAGGTAGGACAGTACACAACCAGAAAGTGTGCCGGCTTGAAAGACATGACCAAGTCCACAGGACTGTTGGTTCACTGTGGCACTATATCGTGACAAAAAGTTAGACAACAGATTATAATTGAAGAGTGTACCCAAAAGAGAGGGCACAATTTCCAAACATGTGAAACTTAACAAGCTAACATAGTGCATCAACCGTTTGGATGTTTTTTCCTGCTCATTGTAACAACCTCTCTCATAGGCTTGGATGCTGGCTTGGCAGAAAGCAATTACATAATTTGTTGACAGGTAGGAAGTCCTCTCTTTCCAGAAGTTATCAAACCTGGATAGGAGACTATACAAGCCAGGAATCTATTTTGGCCCAATTAAGGCCAATCATTACCATGACTCAAGTCTTAGGCTTGAGAACGATACAAGCCAGGTGAACTAGATGAGATAACACAAGCCAGGACCAAGTCAAACCAGCTCAGGACTGACCTGTTTAGATCCAAATGTGTGGTTATGCAGCTTATGCTGATCCAGTTTCAACAAAACTGCAGCTTAGTGGAACCTGATATCCAGGTCAGGATGTCCTAAATCTGAGTTACAACTTACAAGCTTCCTTTAGGATTGAGAATCAGAACAAAGCCTGGGCGACAGCATACTTAGGTCTGATTAAATAAGTACTGCCGCTGTGTCTATATCTGGCCTGCTTATCATCCCATCTAACTAATCAGACAATTCATAGTTGTTCCCATCTTCCCACATTCCAGGAGCCTGTTTTAGTGATGTAACTTATAAACCCAATGGCAAAACTATGTTAAAACTCATGATGTTTGCTGGGACAAGAAACTGGTTTATTTTTACTTGATGATTCTTGTTTTAGTCTGAATAAGCAAACCAATGAAGGTACCTTTGAAGCCTGCTGGAATAAGAAACTGGTTTGCTCCATCCCACTTATCTAGCAATAGAAGGAAAACACAGGAATCAAAGCAGTAGGTACCAAATCCAAGCATCAGTGATATATTAGCACAAAGAAGCTGGTAGTTTACCAGATTGATGTCAGTGAAAACGACCACGCCCGATTTACAATGTCCAAACTTATTTTTGTTTGATGAAGACAAGTGAGAAGAATGTGGCAAGAACCAACCATCTATGCGTGCAAAGTCAAGTAAACCAAACTTTTGAAACAGTAATGCTGCGCCTTTTCGTATACAATCAATCACATCATCTGGAAAGCGAGGTGGCATGTGATAAGCAACCTGAGAAGAAGTAACTGTTACTTCAGAAAAAGGAAGTTATATGCCAAGATCATTATTCTAGCAGTCTAGGAAGGATTGAAGTGAATAGTCACAAATAACGTCTCGGAGTTTTAAACAGCGAGGTTTTTCTCGGGTATAATACAGGGAGCTAAAAAAAAGGAAAAATACGGGAAAGATGCGGTAAATTTTTAAAAAAATTTAAAACCAAAAATGGGGGAAAATAAAACAAGTGAGAAACTAATAACACAAACATCAAAAGATAAGTACATTTGAAACAAATAAAAAATAGAAAATGAAAAGAAAACTGTTTTGACATTAAAAAAACTGAAAAAACCGTGAAAACCGCTTTAAAAATGAGTTTTTAACGTTTTTTCAAAAAAATGCGTTTTTTTTTAGTTTTAAACGGCCAGTTAATTTACCACGTTTTTTTCGCATTTTTTTCGAAAAAAACGCGTTTTCTGTGACTATTTAATTTAGGATTCACAGAATCGGCTGAATTAAATTATCTGAACAATAGTTTTGTATTTTAAAAATTTAAGATTGTTAAAAAAGATCTACAAAGAAAAAAATTAAGAAAATTTAACAACATATGTTAAAAGTTAAGGAATTAAAAAGTGATCAATTTAAAAATTAAAAAATAATTTACACTTACTAAATAATAAAAGTTCAAAACTTCAAATAAATCACAAAAGATAATTCAACAGTGGTAGCTGAATCAGCGCACCTAGCTAGTATCCATCAATTTAATTTGAATGAAGCAACTCAAGGCTATTTAGATAGACTTTAACAATGCTGATGTAGGAAGACCCCTTTAACTACTGCAACAGTCTCAACCAATATGAAGTGAGATTAGGTAATAATGCACAGATTTAGATATGAGGATTGTGATTAGCCTAAGAACTAAGTAGTGTTCAATTAGTGAAAGAAAGGAAAAAGAATAGCCAGCTGAAATTGACAGCCATACATAAGAAATGGATTATTTGATGCAAAGTAAAATATGACTTTAAAAAGCAAAATTATGTCTACCTTTTCAATCATTGTCATGTATGACACTGACCTGAAGTATTTAAAACTGACACTCACCTTAGTGTCCATGCAACATAGCACCAATAACATGAAGTTTAAAAAAATGGAAGAGGAATGAAGAGAAGTAGTAGATGCTTTTAAACGTGGAAAATGAATTTTCATATGGTAAGCAAATAGAGATTTATTGAGTAAAAATACTTATAATGGCTCCACAAAGATCAAGAGGAAAGGATAAATAAAGTTCAGATCATAACAAAGGGAAAGACTTCCTAGCATCTACCATCAAGACATTGAAATTTAAAAGAGAAAAAGTAGTGGAGAAACATAATGAGAAGAGATCAGCAATCTACCCAATGGTCATGAAAATGGGAAAATGCAAACTTAAACAGATAAACTGCTCAACGTCTTCCAGAAGATTGGTCCAACTATAAAGCTATGAACAGCTTTCACAACAATGGTCTAAAAAAGTTAATCATAATGTGATTTTATCTTGAAAAAATCTGAACATGTTAAACACCAAAACTATCTTGATGTCACACGAAACTGATGTATGATAAGCTAAGTAAGACACAAGCTTAGTGAAAATTAGTCTTTGGCCTCAAACCAGAAATTAGTCTTTGACATCAAGCTGCAGAATGTCTCCACACAATGTGCTCATAAGAAATCAACACTCCAATATCTACCAAATAATGGGTGATGGATATGATATAATCAAGACCCTTTATGACAACAGAAATCACTTTCCTCTCAGCCGTCCAATAGATCTCATTATCAGAACTATTTCCAAACCGCCAAGAGAGACATGCAGCGACACTGATAGCCTAGTAACAGCAAAGAAATCGCCAATTTGCCATTGTTCCTCCATGACATACATGTGGCAATCTTGATTGCAGAACCTTGTGACTGCACAACCCTCTTTTCTCCTTGCATAGTGAATTTGTAGGCACTAATAGGGACTCATTTAGTGCCCTATCAAATCCAAACTGCCACGGATAGAACTATTTGTTCCTTCAAATTGACGTGGATGGATTAATCTAATTTGGGTTTCACATAAATCATTTAACAATTGCTTCACTACTTAATCACAATGAGGGAAAACAATAATTTGTTCATGCTAATGCCAAAAATAAGATATTAGTATAAAAAGGGAAAGCTTAAGATGCTGATCATGCCTGCCGTGTTGGAAGGTATTTACGTCGGTAGTTGAAGATCGCATCTTTTTCTGCACGACTCTCACTGTCAAGAAGTTGAAGCTCCACCTGTTTAGCAAACAGCATGGTGAAAAGTAAATTCACTTTTTCCCAGCATAGCACAGAATAATTTCTAAATGTCATTTCAAAAAGATTCTGATATTCATAACCATTAGAATTGAAGCGCCAACTCATGCTTGCAGAGTTTGGTTCTGAAAAACAGAATTCCCAAATGCAACCAGATTTTGCCTATCAGATTTATGTGCTTGGTGAGCCAAGAGATTTACATACTGTAATCCCTTGTCAGGCTCTCCGAAATCTGGTAAAAACAAGCCTAGCTTATGCAAGCTGGAAAAACTGCTCCCTGCAGATTCCTAAAATCCATGTGTTTATATGCGCAAATATCTGAAGTCTAATAGCAAATTAGCAATTAACAACTCTCATGTTTCATTAATTCTATTTTTTGAAATTAACAGGTACACCTTGAGCAGTTAATGCATTTTAAAGCTAAACATGTCACAACTAAAAATCCAAATCCAAGGAGCGTAAATCAAATTATGAACAAAATATGGTTACTATAAAAAATTAAAGCAGCCAAGTTGGGTCTGTTATATAATTTAAAAATAAAATCTACAAGTAAATAGCAGGTACTCATTTGAAGGATACTTGAGAACAATAGACAACTTACTTCTGTAGGAAGAAGAGCTACAGGTTGTGAGTTGAAACCAGTGCCAACATCAAGAACAATGGCTGTAAATTCATGCCCTCCATCAAGAAAAATCTCAACTAAAACCCTGTCATCTATGCCCTACGGCAAAGAATGCAATAATTAAAAATAACAGTTTATACGAAAGAAAACCTACAGAAACTTTCACATAACAAAATACCTCTGATATCAGAGCACAAGTTTTCTTCATGCAATCATGAACACCATAAGCAACACAGACACCTATGCTTGAACCTGACCGCACTGGCTTAACCTTCAGTTAAAGCAACAACCCAGCATCAGTTTCTAAACCTGTTATGCTTCTTTACCCAAATATGTATCATGAAATATCATCCACTTACAGTCTTACCACAACTTTCCCGCGGATGGGATCCAACTGATTATCTGCAAACCACTTTGACAACCCAAGTATTTCATATTTGTATCCCTGTGAAAATTAAATTTAAGAAATCTATAAACATTAGTAAAGGACTAAGAGACTTTTTGATGTAGGTAATCAGGCAAATCAGAAGGCTAGCATTATACACTTCTACTGCTAGTTGCGC
This sequence comes from Nymphaea colorata, assembly GCF_008831285.2. Classification (NCBI taxonomy): domain Eukaryota; kingdom Viridiplantae; phylum Streptophyta; class Magnoliopsida; order Nymphaeales; family Nymphaeaceae; genus Nymphaea; species Nymphaea colorata. The sequence continues at coordinate 18,897,360 of NC_045147.1, forward strand.
ACTGATCCGACCTCTTTGAACCTGAATTAACAGCTATTAGTCCAACTTCCACTAGAAAAGAGTCTTTTGGGCAGATATCACAATCTTGAGTGAAGGAGATTCTGTCACAAACTCAGGCAAAACTGTGGGGTCAAACAGGCTTCCTACTCTTTCGTTCAGAGGTTTCTGATGGAGGTCCAAAAACAGACTCAAAGAAACATGTGGTTGGGTCCTGTACAAGTCAGGTTGATTACTCTTGCCTGTTTATAGAAAAGGTAGATGTAGCACACGCATGCATCCACACACACACATATATATTGCTAACATATCTACAATTACTACTTTAATAGAGAACACATTTAAATTCAAGATACTTTTACGAAAATTGTTTTTTTTTCTACTACAATATTTTAGTATCATGAGAGCTGTTAATTTTTTTATGATCAAATTCACACATCTAAAACCCAAAAAATCATCAACTTATATTTATATATATATATATATATATATATATATGCATGTATATATATAGTTGCTGAATTTTTTTAGATTATTTATTTATTACTATTTAAATAAATATTTGACAACTTAAAGCGATGAAACTACCACTTTACCTTATTCATGTAAGAGTTACTTTGCATGGGTTAGCTTGTGTTGTCATAATGAGGACATTAACACGCTAACAACACCATCCAAATAATTAAGTTTTTCTTAATTTTCTTCCAAAAGATGGTGGCAGTTAGATATGCATTTCACAATGTCCATTGAACTCAAATATATAACAGGCCACTAGTATCACAAAAATGTGTCTTCACCTGTCATCCACGATATAATACTAACATGCCCTGTCTAAATTTCTGTGTAATTCAAGAGGGAAAATATTTTCACATGAAGAAACTTGGTCCACTACTACAGTTCTCCCATGTATAAAGGTGGATAAAAGGAAAAATCATCTGGTTTTACTGTAGCAAATAAATGTTTGAGAACTTCTAGAGAGGTCACGCACTGATTGCAAGTCCATCATGGATATTTGCAATTTTAAATAAGAATCAATTAAAAGACTTTTAGAACAACCATAAAGTTATAGAAGATTAGAGGAGTGTGTTTCTTGTATATGAAAGTAAGGTGCATAGGTCCATGGACCTTGTGATGGAATTCATACAGAGGATCCTGTCATATAAGCCTATTAAATGCTGTAGTTTCTTGGTAAACTTTATAGTTCATGGCTTTGATTGAAAATTGAAATTACCTATTATGAAGATCACTTTCGCGATCTGAGTGCTAGACAATCTACTTGAGATGGTCAAATGATGAATAGATAGTGAAATTGAAATTTAAGGCACTTAGTTTTGTCATCTTCCAATTCTGGGTTGGACAGAGAGATAGAGTTATATCAGCAACTAACAAAATCAAAGAGCACAAATACCAAGAATGACTTCATATATTTAAGCACAAAATAAGAGAGAGCCAGAGATTGTGCATAGACATAAAGACACTTGAAGAAGAGTAACATGAGTAACTATTGCTACATCAAAAGAAATCTTTCCACAAAATGGTTCAACACGACCAAAAGCCATGCTGGCAACCACTTAGAACCCTGAAACACTTTTAATGCCCAAATAAATATATCATGAAAAAAGAAAAATACTGATTATTACTTATTTAAATGGAGCAACTAAACACATCTGAGAAAATTTCTTACCTGCAGTAGGATGCTAGGAACAGTCAAAAAGCCTTGTTTCTCAAGCTCCAAAGAGGCATTGTACTGCAAATTGTATGCAAAAAAGGGAAACTAGGAATAAGATGCAATATCCATAAAACAGGCTACATTGGAAAAAACCATTTTACAAGTTTCTCTCATACCAAAAAGGTTCAGATTTCACAATACTGAAAACAGGGAATGATGACAATCAATTGTTTCCTGAGCAATACTGGACAGCTTGATAGATGTAAAATTAGAAGGATTTAGATGCCATTGGTGCAACTTTCACTAATATAACTCATCAGCAGTTAGCATATGCCTCAGGCACTAGAAGTCTCATAAGGTATGCACTGTGTAAACTACAACATCGAGCGCCATATTTTCTTTTGGAAATGAAACATCTGAATATCTGATCAATTTGTACAGAATATTCAGATAACCAATAAAGGTAGATGAATAGGAAATAGTTAGCAAGTGAGAAAATTTATTCATAAGAGAGTCGGCAAATCAAACATTATGGACAATGTTTCAATCCTGCACATATCCAAGTCAAATTTTTACAACGGTAAGAGTACCTTGTCAAAAGCATTTTGACATGCCTGTGATCCTGTACCAACAAACGGAATATATGCTTTCTCTAACAGCTCCTGGAAATACAATTAACAATTATTTGGGGAGCTGACATTGTATTCTGTAGAGTCTAGTATCAATGCTGAAAACTGAAAAGGATAACTAAGATTATTGGAAAACCTGAATTCTACCATCTTCACCAAAATGACCATGTATGACAGGAAAGACTATATCCACATTGACAGCAAGATGCTCCACAAACTCGTTCAAAGAATTGAAACTTTGGGCAAGGCTGAAAATCAAACTAAAAATGAATGCCAACAGTAAAGCATTGTGGACAAAACATTTTGGTAGAGCTGCAGACCTTTCTAGCTTGAAATCAAAATCTGCTGGTGTGTTGGAGTACATCTGCAAAAGTTAACTAAAAAAAAAGAATAAATGGATATGCACATTTCCAGCTCTCTGCTGCAACATGACTAGCAAAGGCTATATCCACATCATATAGTTTAATCCTGGTTAGCAACAGAAAGAAAATGAACTCACAGTGGTTTGCAGTAAGCACAAAGGCACCAGCAAATATAAATCTTTCACTTAACAAGCTCAATCACTTCCTGATTGATAATGGAAATAACTACATTTTTAATATTTTGAACACTACCTGCAACTTTTAGTTGCTTGAACTCTGAACTTAATGTAAGAAGAGATATGTGCTTGAATGCTTCCGTAGTATTTTACTAGTTAATTGAATTTAACACGAGAACACTTTGGGGTCTGGATATCTGAAATAACATTGATTTTAGGGATTTAACATGATTTATAGCTAATCTATGATTGTTTCTTAAACTTTTCACTGAGTTATCCATATACCATGCCCATGTTGATATTATGCTAAATTGCTAGTGTATATGGACAGGCCTCACAGTTTTTTGTTTTTGGCTTTTTGCTGTTAACAGACTGCACTATATACATAAATCCTGTTGCACGTAGAAATATGCCTGGTACTATTCTCTCCCATGTATCTTGTCAAAAACGAGTTCTTAGTCTTTGGTTTTTTTTCTTTCTCCTTTAGGTAACACATTTCATTGGAGTATTGGACCAACTAAACAAGCACATCTTGTTCAGTCCAGAATTAGCAAGTCGGGGAGGTTACTCTACCAGCCTTAGAATTTTATATAAACATGAAAGATTATAGGATGCTTTCTTGCACATGTTTTTTTTTTCGCCATATCATGGATATGGCATTAGGCAGGTAAGGATCGCGACTGAAAGTGAAAGTCGGCATTAGAGGTTATGACATAGACCAATCTCAGGCAATTTTACCGTTCAAGAAGGACCCCTCTGCTTGGACATGCATAACAACCACAACTTCGCATGACGTAATACTCAAAGCGACAAGCAGGGCACATGGACTAAGCTGTGTGTGCAATACGACTTCCAACACCCTGCATCTCATGCCCTGGGCAATTTTTGACAGGACAACGGAAACTGTAGCTTCTTTGTGCTTTATCATAAAAATTATAATAATATATGGATTTCACAATAGAAAAGAAGTAGTGAAATTCTGCACAGGAGCTTATTAAGCGATGGTATCAAACAAAATGGTAACGAATTGTATGAACTAAACCTGCGGAGCGGAGATTCCATACGCTTTCAAGTCTCTGTCAATGTAATAGCATTTAACGTCCACATCATCTCCCTGAAAAGACAGAATTACGATATTAGAATCGCCATGTTCGGCCAATGTCCGTATAAGTCACTTAACTGAAAAGTAATTTATTTTTTCCTGACTTTTGGAAAAGAACCATTTGCGCCGATCCGATATGACATAACAGACTGCTTCCTTTCGTCCATTCGTAAAACGAATCACATTCGATAAACATTGACCAGAGTGTCCCCAATCGGATACTTACTGACATACAAACATGTTAAAACTGAGGGTTAAATGCAGTTATTCGTATTTTAACCAGTTGCTCTCTTGTTTAACGATCCTATGAAATGAATGTTTCTGTTTGACGGTTTGTTCTTCGCTCACTTCTTGTCAGCGAATAATCTAGTAACGTTGTTATTATTCTCTCTATGGGGAACGTAGAAAACGATAAAAATTCAGCGCCCATACAATAGCGATGTCGGGTCAACCATGCCGGGACCCCATGATAGAGCCTCCAGCGGAGAGAGATAGAGGGCAATCGGTTAGCTTCACACGATGGAGCGATAAAAGGAAAGAGATGCATCAGAGTCCAACAACAGGAGAAAAAAAAAGCTACGTAAAACTTTCGAGAAAATAGTAGTGGTTTTTTCTGCGTATATATTATACATCCGATAGGCAATAAAACGTGTAAAGTGGTGATGAGAGGGCGAACAACGAAGATGACTAGTTTTCCTTTTTCCAGTATCCTGTATCAAAATAATCAATGAGCTATAAAGACATCTTGAAGGTTTTGGATGCAGACCTACTTCTGGCACTTTCTTACCATCGAAAAAGAGAGAAACGAAACCAAGAGTTCTGCAATCCTAATGCAATAATCACACGTTTATTGATTTCATTGCAATCATCTTCGAAGTCAGCGCACTGTTAATCGGAAACAATGCTATACTAGAACAACGGATGGAGCCAATCACAGCAAGGAATATTGATGGTTCAACGACAGCACCTGTATGTGATCCAAAACCGATCTTGCCGAATTAAGCGAAATGCCTCGCTCGGAAGAAGGCCCACCGCATATCAACCCGACTCTTAACACCCTCCCATTCTGCTCCTTGCCGTCGGAGACCATGGTATCGAGAGCATCGACCGACGATCTTGGAGTCTGTATCCCGTAACCGCATCTCTTCTGGGTCGAAACGTCTGACATATTCTTGGAGGAACGGCTTAAAGGGGACGACAAACCTGAGGTTCTTCTGTTGAGAGGCGCGGGAAGAGTTTCTTTAGCGCGATTTCCGCAAGGGAATCGGCCATCAGCGACCGGCATAAAAGAAGGGAGCCGGAAAGTGGACATTGGGAGCACCGATCAGACGAAGTTTCCCAGTTCGGTGTGCTCTGGGAGGGGAAGAATAGGATAAGCGCGCGAATCCTCTCTTTCCGTCTTCTCCCTCTCCCTCGCTCACTCTCTCTCTCTCTCTCTCTGAGCGAACACTCGGTTCTTGAAGCCGAGAGAGTGGTGTGGCAAGTGGCAACGGCCCTTTTGAGGGAGATCGTTTCGGAGGAAATATTCAAAAATGCTCTAAACACGCAAGCTGTGCGATGTTGAAATGCATTTGGATTTGTTTGGAATTTGTCATAAGGCTAAGTGGTTGTTCTTCTTCAAGTGTTCACTTGTAGATCAGATGAGTAAGGTTTTGTCACAGATAAAATGAACGGATATCTTTATCTAGCTTTTAATTTAGATGATGAAGTATTATTCCAAAAAGTACGTTGGATGTATGAAACAAAGCCATCTATAACAACAGGTAGGATAACCCCTAACCATGCTCAGTTATATTTTTCAAAACATGTGTAGGGTATTGAACTACTCGGTATTTAAATTCCATATTGGTGAGACATGACTTTACTACAAAATATTAATAGTAAAATGAATTATCCATTAAAGTAAGAATTTAGATCAGATTTAATATTTATAATTAAATTAATACCCCTATTTTATTTTTTTTTATGTTGGAAAGATGTTGGGTTTAAGATTAAAGGAGGGAGGGCATGGACATTAAGTAAGCTTAGGCATTAGGCCAGACTCACCGAGTATCCGATACCCACTCCGACTCTCAGGCTCGGGTCCAGATTTGGGCTTGAAAAAAATGACACTGATAAGCTTGGATAGGCTTGATAACAGTTTTTTAATATATATTTTAATATATATATATAATATTTTATTGTGAATTTTAATATCTTATATATTAATTTATATTAAAAATATATATGAGCTAAGGCTCGGGTTTTGGGTGTCAAGCCGAGCTGAGCCAGCCCGATGCCCAGTCCTAACTGGAAGTCCTTTTATCAAAAATTGAAATAATCAATATTTTACTTATAACTTTTATGAAATTCGATTTACTATATAAAAATTTTGAAGTCCTCAGTAAAATTTTGAAGCTATAATTGAACAAAAAAAAGGAATCTATCTATGTTGTTCGAAAGGTTATATCTTAAATTCATGGTTATCATGTCTGGAAGATCTTAAATTTAAGGTTGGCAAACGCCTTACGAAAGTTTACAATTGAACGGCTTAAGAAAGTTTACAACGGGTTGTACTATCTCATAATTACTTGCTTTTAGATTTACATTTTATTTATAATAGCTTAAAAGTTTAGCCATTCGTTGAATATTGTGAAATATCTCACATCGCTTACAAAGGAGTTGTTAAAGTGGTTGATTGTCATGATTCATGGGTTGAAACCGAATTTATTAATGATTGGGTTGCGACCCGTCGAACTAAAGGCCCGAGGTATGATGTAAGAGTGGTTGAGTTTTTATTCAACTCTAGACTTTATGCCACATGTGCAAACAAGTGTGCGTTAAGATGAATGGACCGTAATACTCTAAAAGTTTAATTTCATATTTAAGGTTATGAGATATCTTAAATAGCTTGTAAAATATTTGTTGAAATGGTTGGTTGTCATGGTTCTTTATCATTTTTTAGTTAGAACTAAAGTTGCAAGAGATCGGTTGTGATGAATCTAACAAAAGGTCTAAACTAGGTTAATTATGCACGACATATTATTACTAAGTTACCAAATAATTGAAGTGTAATGGATCTCCATCTACTTCTTGTAGTAGTTTAGGCCATTCAATCAATGGGACGATCCCATGACGTCAGACTGTTATTGAATAGTTAAAAATAAAAAAATTATCACTAAAACAATCATTATATTGACAGTAATAATGGTTTACAATGCAATGACAGTTTATGATAATTTATAACAACGATTTATAGTCTGAAATTTTAAATTGTATGAATCTGACGGCATCTAAAATGATAGATTTTATGCGAGACCAACCCAAAAGAAAATAATAAACGAATGTTACTTGAAGTGTTTTGAGTTCCAACCTCAGGGAAGTTTTAGATTGCTGGGGGCACACAAATAACAGCTTGCCGCTTAAACGTTTGAGTAGAGCATGAGCCCACCCTTTCCCCTGTTTCTTTCCCACTGATCGTTGCCCTCTTCGAGAGATGCTGCGCGCCGTCATCCAGCGTGCTCGCTGCGCGGTCGCCGTCACTCGAATTCCCACAAATCATTCACCTTTTTTTTCCGTCCCTCGCGTCATCGACCCAAAGTTCGACTGCGGCCAATCTCCTCCTTCCTCCCATTCTCATCCCTTCTCCTCCGCTTCCAAATCCACTGGAGCCAAAGGCTCCAAGGCCAAGCCCAAAGAGAAGACCAAGGGCGAGTCTCCTGCGAAATCTGAAGATGCCGCTGCGCTTGACGACCTCGACTTCGATCTCCCATTGGATGATCACGAGAGAGCCTACGACGAAGACGATAAGAGCTTGGACATTGGGCCGAAGGGGCTGCCACTTTTCACCCAGGCGACGTCTATCGCCGAACTCACCCGAAAGGACGTGTGCAGCTACATGGATTTTAGGTCGTCATGTTTGCCTCTACGTACCCAATTCATTTTAGTAGTTCTACTGGGTTTCTATCTCAAGGTTGGTCATTTTCTTCGGTTTTTCTTTCCGTTATTTTTTTCATGGGCAGCATGGACGAGTTGATTGGAGTGTTGGCGGAAGGATTGCCTCTTGGGATAACGAAGGAATTCGAGGAAACAAAACGAAGTGCTCTGCTAATTAGGCAGAGCTTCCTAGACCTTCGAGACAATTTCAGACGCGTGGTTGATCCGCCAATTCAGCAAGATAGTAAATGTCAGTCCTCCATTTTCTTTATCTTATTCTGGTAGTTCTTTTCTTTCTGGTTTTGCTTGCTTTATCATGGATCATGTCATCACGATTGTCACACGGTACTTCGTGTTCAAATTCACCAGCGGGACGGGAAAGCTTGGGTAAGTAAGAAAAAAGGTTGTGAAGAGCGAAAGTGGAAAGGCATACTAACAGTTAAGAAGTCGGGGTTGCGACTCTTCGAGAACACGGATCAAAATGATTAAAAGGCAGTAAATATGATAAAAAGCAGATATCACACGTAAAACAAGCACCTGAGGTAATGGTTCCAGACGTGTTACGGTTTACTTGCTGATGCAGCTAAAGGGAAGCTGATAGAAGGGAGAAAAAACCGTTGTACCTTTTGTTTGTCATATTACTTTGCGTTGATCATAGAAATCTGATCCGCGGTATTCGACAACATGGCAAGATGAATCTTTAGAACAAATAGCGCAGAAAGTAAGAAAGCATGGATGCGGTATGCAGCTGTGAGCGGATGAAGTTGTGAGAACATGTACTGTTGGAAACAAAAGGATCACAATGACTAACTTATAAAACGGGCTACAGTACACAGAGTTCAGTTTAGTTTTATGAGTGCATTTTTACTAGTTTGTTCCATCACTGCCTATGGCTCTAAAGACGACTTTAGTGTTGCCACTAGTATGGCACAGCATTTGGTAGACTACTTTACACTATTTAAACCAATGTACTTACTGTGTTACTCATGATGTCAAGAGTCCTTTACCCACCTGTTTTGTCATTCCAACAAGTCTTGAACTAGCTTCAAACTGACCCATGGTTGGACACATGATCAATAACCCATGGTTTCACTAGGGTGTTTGCTTCTTGTATATTTTGCAAGTCAATGAAAAGTGGCTCATATATCTATTGCATGGATAAAAGTTACTAGGGCAAGCTACAGGAGAGATCAAACAGGGGAAAGAAAAGGGAACAGTTGAAATATAACCTACACATATGACAGATCTGTTTGGAACTGAAAACCATAGCACTTATTTGAAGTGGACTACTGCCTGCTAGACTTGATGTGGATCTGGGAAATGATATGTACTATAATCTGTTAATATTTAATATTCTGGAACTTATGGAATTGTTCCATGACTAAATATGTACTCAACTGCCCCATTTTTATGTCTACTTCATTTTCACCAGCGCTAAAAGTAAGGAAACAGATTGTCTTGGATGGTCCTATTAGCTGTGGAAAAAGTATTGCCCTTGCTATGCTCGTGGCTTGGGCGCGAAGCCAAGGTTGGATTGTTTTCTATGTCCCATATGGAAGGAATTGGACCCATGGTGGGTTTTTCTACAAGAATCCACAGACCGGCTTGTGGGACACACCTATTCAGGCTACAAAAATTCTCCAGGTACATGTTTATTTATGAATATTTTTATTTCAAACTTGGCATTGTTTGATGATCTAAAAGTGGATGCGATGTGCACTTTATAGGATGGCTACATGATATGTATCCATGTAATGTTCTCAATGTTACTAACATGCGTCACATTCCAGCTTTTCCAGTGTTTTTTCTTATGTTATTTTCATGTACATGGACTGCTCCCGTGTTGCGTTGTAACTCTTATCAATAATTTACTGCTTATTTCCTGATGTTATTTGTGAACACATAAATTAATGACATGATGCCTTCAATTTTAATTTTTGATAATGTTTTTTTTCAGGATTTTCTTAAATTCAATGAAGCTCAGATGCAGAAATTACTTTGCCAATATTTAGAACCTATTCCCTTGGGTGAGGGTGCTGGTGTTGGAATGATGAAAGGTGTTGACACGATGGCAATGCCAGAAGGTTCTACTTTGTATGATTTAATTCAAACAGGCCTTACATATTCACATGCTTCTGTTGGAGTTGTTGTGCACTTGAGGAAGGAGTTATCCCTTATTAAAGATATCCCAGTGCTTATCGCTGTTGATCAAGTAAGTTACATGTATCATCATTAGTGTCCTTGATGTTTCTTAAATATTTACCAGTCAAACAACGCTATCCTGCAAAAGCATATGTCATTGTAAGTGCTGCTGAAGTTGCTAAAGGCTCCTTTGATTTCTTAGTCTTATCTTATTTCTGCTGTACTCCAATAATGTTGAGAAGATGTGGCTATAGTGGCAACACTAGGTATATGGTATACCAATACACAGACACTACAACAACAACATCATCATCATCATAATAATAATTATAACAATAATAAATAATAAATTGTGCACTAAAAAACCCTCTCTTTGGGCAAGTCTGGAGATTTACAAAATAGAAAAAAAATTCACTAGATTGAATGTGGGTCTGACCTGGATCTAGTCCGCTCCATATTCAGGGTGTGCCCTCCTCCTATACCCATGTCTAGTGTTTCACTTATTTGCACCCATACTGAATTATGCCCAGGGAACTAACCACTGTCTCAATGTCAAGTATCCTAGCACTCAGTGACTTGATATGTGGGCCTTTATGGCTGTATCTGAGGTGAGTCAACTACTGTATTATAGTTGGGTCTTTCTCTGAGGTGATAGTATCTGAGACAATAATTTGTTGCAGTATTGAAAATCTATATTATCTGACCACTCTAATGATACCTAGACAGTTTAGTGATGATCTAAAATCCTTTTTGTTTTGGGTTTCATTCTGCAGTACAATAATTGGTTTACATTTAGTGAGTATCAAGAGCCAGTAACAGCCCGTTCTTGTCGGCCAATCCATGCGAAAGAATTGTCAACAGTCAGTATCATTTGAATTTTCGATTCTTTTATTCTGACCTCTGGAGTCTTTGTTCTTTTTTATTGATAACAAACATTATTTTTCCTCCAATTGTCTTTTTTTTTTCCCAAGGTAAATGCTTTTCGATCTATGATGCATGAGGATATGATGGTCGGTGCATTTTCCCATTCCACAGCAGTAGGCAAACTGAGGAAAGACTTACCAGATGTTCCACTTGATGCACGCATATTCTTTCCACGTTACAGCTTGGATGAAGCTGCTGCTGTATGTCATTATTACCGTAGGTATGCTAGTTATCTAGTTGAGATAAAAACTTTTTTGACAACATTCTGTAGAAGGTGCTTTTTCTCATTTTGTCTCTGTTCTTTTTTGTTTGTCATACTGCTTACTTTCATATATCAGCTGAAATGAGTACATTTTCCTGTTCTTGCTTGTATGGCACTTGCCTAATTTTGTTGTTTATTGGTTTTTGCTTAACCTAATTCTTGTCTTGAGAGAGTGTTTCTATCATGTCAATTTTTTTCGTTTGTGCTTAATTCTTTTATGTGATCCCTAGAATATACGGCTGAGGAAAAGTTATGAACCGCATGGACTATTGTCTGTCGTCCATTGGCATTGGATTTGATGGACAAGATATTAGGAGTGGGAGACATGAAAAAGGAGATTTATTGACATTCAAATCTGCAGCATGTCTGAACTGCACATACCTTTTTTCCTTCTTGTACTCTTGAGAGGGGAGGTAGTTCAGGCATGCAAAAATATTATCTCCTTGCTCCTTTTTAGCTTTAACGACTTCTTAAAGCTTAGCCATCAGATCTTAAGAGATGGATGATGGATAGTGGTCCACACAGTCCACACCTTTTTCCAGTCCGTATACACACACACACACATATATAATATAAATAAGACTTGTATATATAATTATATAGTATATACATATATTTGCATATATACGTAAGATATGCTGAATATATACATGATAAACAGAAAGGCATAGTATAACAAATACAGAGTATGTAGATTGTAGAGTACACAAATACAGAATACAGAAATATATGTATGTATATGCACTTGAACACAAATATATTATAAACACAGACAGAGATTCATGTTTTAGAGAGCTAGATTAAAGGAAGCTAACTAAAAAACAGAGGATGCAAGTTGGTTAGAGGAAAACTGTTAACAAGGAAAGACGATTTTTTGTAAACTCTTACATTTGATGGTTCAGAACAGTCAGCAAATAGTCATTGACTAAGTTGACCAAGTTGGTCGACTAGCCCCTATCATGGGTGCGACAGACTAATACCTAGAGATGAGTGCGTCCTGGGATGAGAGGAACACTAGTTGTCCATCCTGTTGGACCGACTAGTCCGTAGGTCGACAATTAGGGATAATTTTGTGTTAAATAGTATAGAGAATTGTTACTATCCTAATGGAGGGTATATGCTGGATAGTACATAATGAGTATTATAAACCTGACTAACAGATTAGGGAATGAAACATTGCAAACAGATCTTGGGATCAAGTGCGTATATTTTCCTTAGAACTTAGAACATATTTTGACTTATGCTTATTCATTATGTCTATTTTAAAGGAATCATGTTTATGCCTTTTTCAGTATTATCCATGTAATGTTCTTTTGGACTTTTGTTGCTCATTGGCAGGCAGCGACTCATTCGTCGGGATGGATTCTCGGAGGATAAGTGGAAGAGAATATACTATCTAGCAAATGGTAATGGTGCAGAAATGAGGTGGTTGGTTCCCTTTATGTAGGACTGGAGCTCATAATTTTGAAGTTCAACAGAGGTGATGCATTTTTACTTTCAAAGTTAACATATTTATCTTGTCTCTTCCTGCCCAGCCCCACCCTCAAAAACCACTTTTACACACCGACGCACATGTATAAATCTTATTTTTTATAACAGTTTATGATGAATTATGATTGTTTAGATTGAAACTGTCACCTCAAAGTCATCTTTTATTTTTATGATGGGGGCATATAGGAGCATGCCTTTATCGAAATTTGAATTAGTTATGGAATTCTAATTTTTTATTCTGCAGTTTTTTTTTTAATTTTTTTAAAACTTTTATGTTCTTGAATTTTGGCCATACATGATGTGCATATTTTGCGATCATTAAAATAAAAGTCAAGATATAGATGGTACCTACTTTTGAACCACCTACTTTGAACACAAAGGCATATGTTCAACTTCTCACAATTTCTTTAAGGATATTTTGAAGTCCTCAGAATCATGTTTTTCCTAGGAAAGCATAATGAGTTGATTGGTTTCCAAGGACTACAATGAAAACAACAGCCAGGGTTAGATCTGAAAGGTAGAAAACCAACAGTGCGATCTATGTTATGTGTGTGTGAACTAGTTTTTATTAAAAAAAAAAAATCTGAATCTGGTAATGCAGGAGCGATAAGTATAAGTTGACAATTTTGGTCATCAGATACATCTTTGCGGATGCTTCATCATCTTATTCGGATCTTTCCTGTGGCTGAAGTTCTTGGCGTTTAGAGCTGCAATTTTTCTTTTTGCTTCCCCCCTCTTCCACTAGGCGAGTCATCATCAGATCAATTTTGTTGTATTTCCATGAGCTTCAGCGCTTCTTTGCTTCCTTCATATTTCATATTCTATCAGATTCTCGGATCAGTCAATCTTGAATATGTTCAAACTCCTTCTGTGTATGTCTCATCGGCCATCTGGAGAAAATTGTATTTGGTTCCTTTTTTTTCTTTTGATAGTCAAGCTGCAAAGCTTCCTCTGATTTGTATGTGAACTATAGGCTCTTTGGTTAATGTGGCGGGCTCCAAGCAATCCGGCTGCCTTATTCAACTCACTTTCATCACAAATTTAACGTGCACTTTTAGTTTAACTTGCGCCATTGAATCTATATGGATGTAAATGAACATTACACAGTATTACCAGCAATGAAGCCTTTGATGAATGCAATGTTAATGTCATTCAAGTGGACATGTTGATGTGCTGTTGTCATTAAAATGAGAGTCATTCGTTGTCGTTTGAATTGAATTTGGCCTGAGGGACTGATGGGGGAAAACATGGGAACTTACGGGTGTCATGGAAAGCTGATCAAGAGGCCGTTGTGGGTTTTTTAACCACACGAAGGAATTGATGCCAATTATATGGTACTGGTACACGCATAAATCTTCACCATCAAAGTCCGGTACTTCCTAACTTCACCATTTTCCTATTTATTTTGAAAGTGCTGTTACACAGCTCTGGTTAAATATATATTTTTTTTCTTTTGCAAAATTCTATAGGTTTTCTTTTCTGATGGTTGAAAAAGGAACTCACCCTCGTGGGAGCAGCGTAAAAGCCGCTCTGTTTTCTTTGACCCTATGAGGTGCTCAGCTTGGACTTATATTGAAGGAGTATGTTTACAGGAAACTAATCAAAGGGCGTTAGTTCATGCAGGGCTTAAGATGTCCGGCATGCTGCTTTATTCGCTGACGCTTGTATCATTGTAGTGGCAGTCGTCCTTCACTGCGGAAGGACTGGGGATGTCAATGGGCGACCTCGGTCTCCATGACTCCACCTGGTCAGGTCTTGATAGAGATCAAGTTCGTTTAATAGTTGGAAATAGGTGCAGTATACGATTTTGCGTCCAGTCCATGGGTTCTCTAAATTTCGTTAATGTACAAAGGATTGCATGATACCTTTTTGATATTTCTCAAGTAGTTGTGTCAATTAGCACGGGATATTAGGCACGTTACGAATCGACTAGAACAACAAAAAAAATCAACCTAGAATCTGAAACAAGTGAGATCTCTTGATGTGCTTAACTGCCTCAAATGCGGAAGTCTAAAACCTACATGGATGGAAACTGTAATAGAAATGGAACTTGACACAGAGATGTCTCATCTTTTCATTTTAGCATGAATATCGGGCTCTGCCGGGAAAAAGGTGGTCCATTTCCAAAAGATCCTTTTTTACCCAAAGAGTTAAAGATGGGCCATGGATGTATAACCAGAGCACGTAGAGAATTATGTTGGCATGGCATGGTGGGCAGAGTGAAATGACTCTTCCCCGGAGAATTGATTGCGTCTTTCGTCATTTTGTCAGTTGAACACTATGTGAGTATTTTATTTCTAATGCTTCATGAATTTACAGTTACAAGTGTTTGTTCCAGCAGCCAAATGACCCATTATTGTTAACAGATTTTAAAGAGTACGTATAACAAAGAAGCAAAAAGTAATGTTCAAACGAGATAAAAGCATGGCATGGACAGAGGTAAGGGATCCCAAAACAGTATAGGAAAGAAAACCATGCTTAACACCTGACCTTCCATAGTGAAATGACTTTAACGTGAATGGTCCACAATAAAACTAAAAAGTTCTGAGTGCAAACTATTGGTGTTACATTGGGGGTTCTTTTCAGGTGCACTGAACAGCGACTTCATCCGGTTTTAATACATGTATTTTAAAAAAAATCTAGTTAGCCAGAACATGGAGTTTTCAGGACGCAATAGTTTGAATCTTAGTACATGGTGTGGATAACAGTCTCGGAATATTCAGAAATGAAATAAAGTCGGCCAAGCTGCCAATTTGAGGAATCGGCCGTTTCAGCGATTCAACTGAATTGGTAAAGAACATATCTTATGCACCTCCTTAGAAAAAATAATAAAATAATTGGGGAAAAAATAAAATCAATGAAAACAAAGGGTATTAGTCAAATCCATTCGCCAATACTTTGGTTCCAATAATTGATGTAAGCTGATTTTGCAATACTTACCATATACAAAAAAATTGACCAAAAAAAAAGATAGGGACTATGGTTTGGTTATATGGGCATGCGAGCACGCGTAGGTTAAAGTCGGGCGTATTCTGTAATCCTTTAGTCGAGTTCTTATGGAGGTTTTCCCTGAAAAAAAAAACATGGTTTTTTTTTACAAGGTGAATCTATCTAATCGTCATTTTGTTGAGTCTGAAATACATGTATCATGACATATTATATCATAGATGATTTAGACGCCCGAATTTATAAAAGGAATTGGGAAATTATTTATAGCGTACTCAGGAATCTAATTTTAACAAAAAAAGCGTAATTAGTTTTTGACTGAGGTGTGAGCTATCGCTACTTTGTTTCTTAAGCCGAGCCAGTTCGTGTTGGGCTCGTGGCTCGTGGCTCGTTAGCTCGGTGTGACCTTCGACTGATTCGCCTGCGGCTTTCCGCCTTCGAACGCGTCGGATGTTTGACGAATGCCGACGCATAAGTATGCCGAATGCCGTTTGGGGCGGCGTCAAGAAATTTCCTTATTCGGCTTCGCGCTTAAACGGAAGAACTCTCTCTTCTCTCTCAACCCTGGGCTTTGCAGGTGCGCGGACTTGCTTTCATCGAACAGATTAATGTCTTTCGACGAATCGTAATACTCATTCAATCGGTGCTCGGTGCTCCCTTCAATTCTCTTGAATTTTCTTTGGTCGGCATCGGTCAGTGATAGGTTCTTTCTTTTGGGTCTTGCCCAAGAATGGGAAGGCAAAAAGGCGACGGAACGAGGTCCAAGTCTCGACCATCTAGCAGCAGGTCTGTCTCTCCACCCCCATCTCTCTCTCTGCTTTTTGGTCGCTCTTCAATCAATTATAGTCTAAGCTACACAACTTTTTCGAATTCACAGCTCCGCTGCTTCCCTGGTGCCGACCGGGGCCTCCGCCATTGGCTTTGGTGGGTACGTAGGAAGCTCTCGGGTTGACTCTCCCCAACAATCAGACGATGGATACCAACCTTCCGTATGCTCCCAAATCTCACTCGCTTGCTTTTTCTTTATTGCAATTTTCGGTGATTGTTTGTTGAACATGATTTGAATCGTCGTCAACCTTGGTTCTATGTCTTATTCAACGAATGAGTGCCTGCTTTTGTTTTGGAAGCATAAGATAAAATGGTTCATGCTAATAAAAGTATTCCACTAATCGTTTTACCGACCAATATTGGTGCCGATGGTATGTTCAGGAGTGTATGGTTATATGATGACATAAGTTTTGTTTATTATGTTATGCGAAGTTCTGTTTTTCTGGTAGTTTGGTTTCTTAATGCCTTATTCTGCTTTCATACAGGATGTGGACAGTGAAGTAGCGCAGCATTTAAAACGGCTTGGCAGGAAAGATCCTACAACAAAGGTACATTTTCAGCTGGATATTCTCTATTTGATTGCGTCTTTCTTTGTTGTAGTGTTATGAATCTGTTGGTGATGGAACAGACAAAAGCGTACGTTTGGCCATGATCGATTTTTTGTTCATGGCGTATCTGTATTAACATGAAGCATTTCAAATTTCTTTTTATGTTTTTTTTTTTTTGAATAGCTCTTATCGTTTATCGCAGCTCAAGGCACTATCTTCTCTTTCTGTGCTCTTCAAGCAGAGACCTGGAGAGGAGATTGTTAAAGTTGTTCCACAATGGGTATGTATTTTATGCTTAAGTGAAAGCTGGTACCAGCTATAGATTTTTTTTTTCATATGCTATCTGCTTTAGTTTAGTTTTTGTTCGTTAATTTATATTCGTTTCTCCCCTGTGATTGTCAGTGTGATTACTGCTGTTTCATGTTATCTTCACGTTTCAGGCATTTGACTATAAGAAGCTTTTACACGATTACAATAGAGAGGTCCGTCGAGCTACACATAATGCTATGGCCAGTCTCGTGACTACTGTTGGGTACAGAATTCAACTTTTAGTAGTGCCAGATGCTTTCACATGCACACACATTTGCTCCATGGTTATTGATGTTGCTGGCGTTTAGGAAGTAAGAAATATTATGACAATTTTTTGCTAGAACTGGTTTCCTTTTTTGTAACTTTAAATAAGTAATTGTTATTTTTTTTATGGATGTAACTTTAAATAAGTAACCTTTTATATTGCTTTTGTTTTATACATTGAATATCTTTCTAATTTTTTATGCTTTTGCAAGAAAGTAGACAAGAACTGTTATTGTTGCTGTTTTTCGTATTGATAATTTTTCGAAATTCTGAAATTTTCTGAAGGAAAACATTTCTTTAATAGAAATTTCTCACAAAGACCTTGTGAATGAGATTGGTGGCTGTAACATGTACATGTATGCATGGACACATACATAATGTACAGTATGTACTATGTACCTAAGCCAAATAGAAGTAGGTGGTGCGTGTAGGTTCATACATCTACCTGCACAGTATGTGCTTACTCCTGTCTTAAAGGCACTTACAGAGCATATACATTAGTGTTGTAGGTATTACTTTTCTTAGCCGCTTGATTATATCAGCAGATCAGAGCATGCAGTTTACTGTAGTTTCTTTCCAAGAATATGGAAGGCAGGGTTATATTGTTGGACCTGTACATTTCATTTTGAGAAAAGGCACTGGGTGTTTAGACTGGACCACTGATGCACTTCTCAGGTGCTTATAAATAAAAAAGTGATCTCATTGAGATACATGAGCACAGCAGCTCAAACTGTATCAATTTAGTTTTCAAGATTGGGATACATATCTGGTTTAAAAATATCATAGAAAATATGAGCTTGCATTTCCTTTTTCTTATTATGTTTCCCTGTTCTAAAATTATGTTTGGCCAAAGTGCTTTATATAGCTTGTTTGTCCCAACAGGAGAGGATTAGCTCCATTTTTGAAGTCTTTGATGGGACCATGGTGGTTTTCGCAATTTGATCCCATTCCTGAAGTTTCTCATGCAGCAAGAAAATCATTACAGGTGTCAGAGCACTTTATATTTTACTTGTTTGCTCATTTTGATACAGCTTCAAGTAAAGGATATCCACTGACCTCTGATTTAAGCCTGTTTTCTCCTGCACACTTTACTAGTTAGGCCATGCTGTCTAATGGAAAAAATGTCGGTCATAGTTAATTTATGTCCCAAGTTTCTTGTTTTAATAACGTCATTCTTTTTTCTTTGGAGGACTTGCTGATTTGGGGAAAGTATGATTTTGCTTTTTGCACAGTAGTTGCTAACAATGCATGGTAAACCTTCATTTTGCACTTTTCCTGGTGTTCAATCGTACAAAGATACTGAGGCAGCAACACTTTTGCGAAGTGTACTTTTTCTGTCTCAATAAAGAGATGCCTATTTTTTGCTTCCAAAAGATTCTCCTATGCAATGGTTTTGTCCAAAGGAAAACTTCTGCCACCAATTAGGCAACTTCAAGTATTGCAGTGTGATGGTTTGTGAACCTTCCTTTTGTTCTTCTCTTATGAAGGGTATGATAGGAGAAAAGTTGGAAGTTCAGTGTATGTCTACTTTTTTTCCTTATTTCCTGCTTGTGGCTCTTCTCTCTTTTCCCATTCCAATTTCATGATGCAAGTATAAGCATGCAGCTGTAGTAACTCAAGTAGTTTCATCACCATTTGTTAGTGCAGTTGTTCCCAACATATTTGTTAGAAAACGGACTTGTGATGCGGTTGATCTTTGCTGGTGATTCCCAACTGCTTCTATGAGCTGCTGGTGTCTTCCACCTCTAGTTAATTGATTGTTCCTTGTAAAGCTATCTCAAAAGCTGCTATGAAGCTGATTGAAATTTCCTTTGTATGGTTTCTTACTTTCTTTTGAAGGTAACAAGCATCTAAATGACATGCAGGCTGCATTTCCAGCAAAAGAGAGAAGGTTGGAAGCTTTAATTTTATGTGAGAAGGAGGTCTTCCTGTACCTTGACGAGAATTTGAAGCTTAAACCACAGTTTATGTCTGATAAAGTTACTCCTGTTGATGAACTGGATGAGATGCACCAACGTGTAAGCCTCTGCTGGTGCACCTTGTGAGAAGACAGATGCAATTTCTATTCTCATTTGATGCCTTGTGATCTTCAGTTCTACAATGGTGGTGTTGCTTGTAATTATAATAATGTTAAGAAGTACCAGAATAGTAGTAACAGAAAAAGAGGCTGCACTATGAAAGTTTATAGCAATCATAATTATCTTCTTAAATGTTTTATTTGGAACGTTTGGTTTTTTTAGAAGATTGAAAAGCAGAGCCAAGTATGCTCATTACATTAAGTTGCATGTTCTTGTGGAGTTGTTCTTACCAGTTAAAGTGACTTTCTATTTCAGGTAATTGCTTCATCATTGCTGGCATTAGCTGCACTAGTTAATATGTTCCTGGGAATGCAGTACCAAAGAACAGATTTTGAAAGTATAACCTTGGAACCAAAAGTTGCTGCAAAAGCCCGAGAAATCGCCTTGGCTTCTGCTGAGCAGATCTTTTGCACTCAGAAGAGCTTCCTGGAGTTCCTCAACTCTCAGAATCCAGGAGTTCGTTTGGCTGCATATTCTGTAATAGGAAGCTATGTTAAACATATGCCTAGTGTTTATAATGATGGAAACATGAAAGAGACTGCATCTGCTATTCTTGGGTCATTCCAAGAGAAGAATCCAACATGTCACTCCTTGATGTGGGATTCAATACTCCTATTCACTAGAAGATTTCCTGAGAGTTGGTCAACTGGAATTATCCACAAGATTGTGTTTCCTCGCTTTTGGGAATTTTTGAGAAGTGGGTGTTATGGGTCACAGAGGGTTTCTTACCCAGTATTAGTCCTTTTTTTGGACTCCATACCTCTCAATGTTATATCTTGGGAGAAATTTTTGGACAACCTTTTTGAGAATCTATGGGCTGGCAGAAACCTCTCTCTTACCTCATCTGAAGATCGTTCTGCATTTTTCAAAGCCATTGAGGAATGCTTTCTGTGGGCAATTAACAATGTACCAAGGTTAGTTTGTAATATGACATGCGTTGTTTTGGCATAGATAAGTCGGTGGTTGGAGGCTTTTCAGTTCTTTTCTAATCCAACTTGCTAACTAGGTAGATCTTTTCCTTAAAATTTGAGTTATGTTAATTCTTATATCTAAAAGATAAAAAAAAATCTCATATTTGAGATCTCTTTTCTCTTCTTTTGCAGATTTGCTGATGGGTCAAACATTGACCAATTTGAACTGAGGCTTGTGGAGAAGGTTCTTGTCGAGCTTTTATGGCATGATTATATTTTTCCAGTTTACTCTACCCGTCCATGTGAACTTACATATAGCAAGCTTGGAAGTTCAGAAAAAGATAACGTTCAAAGTTGTGGAAAGGGGCCATCAGATGCTTTGAATACCAAATATTCTGCAAATTATATTCAGGAATTAGGGGATCACATTGTAGAGATGGCAGCTGCAATTTTCTCTAAGAGTTCTAGGTTGTTGGTTACATTTTCTACAGCATTTCTGCATGATTGCATTAACATCATCAAGCAAGCAGAGCTGGGTGTCTTTCCTGAACTTGCTGAACGACTTGGAAATTTTTTGGTGTTGCTTGCAAAACAAAACACAGAAGCTGCGGGCAAGTGGCCTTTGCATCACTTTGCAGGGCCTTTAATGTCTAAATCCTTTCCACTAATAAGATCTTCTGTAAGTGCTAAGTATAATTAATACTTTTGGTTACGTGTTGTAGGAAGTTGCTTTGTAATGTTTGTTATTATTTCAGTTTTTCTCACTCTTCTGCCATGAGAAGGCAGCGAGGCTTTTTTGGGCAAAAACTTTTCTGAATAGCTTGGACTTGTCATGAGTGTTACCAGATCTTGTCCAAAACATGCATCTTTTACTTCTTCCAACCTTGTGAAAAGAAATTCAAGAAGATCTTTCAATTGCTCTATTTTGCTTACCAGACAATTTGGTTTCCATGGAAAATATTATTTGTCCAATGTTTGAAAATTTGTATGTATAAATATGTAATATCTATGAAAAGAATTATTTGTTTAATGTTTTAAATTTCGCACATAGAGAATTATGGAGTGACATATGGATACTACAAGATGTCTTCCGGAGGTTGTTGACGGCTTATTGTGTTTTGCTTCTAGCTTGCACATGATTCTGTGTTCTATACTCTTTATTTTTTTATGGTTCTATTTTGATCTTGCAGGATTCACCTAATGCTGTTAAACTTTTGTCTGTAATTGTTGAAAATTTTGGATCAAAAGAAACTATCTTGGAATGTGCATCGGATAACAGTGAAGAGTTTCAGCTCCAATGCGATGGAGAAGGGGAAAGCAGTTTGAAATCTAACCATTTTGTTCAGGTTTTCAATCATGTTTTTGTGCCATGGTGCCTAACTGAAATCAAATCCTCCACAACTGCAAGAATGGATTTGTTACTTGCATTAATTGACAATGAGTACTTTGCTGAGCAATGGGGTAGTATTATTTCTTTCCTTACCACATGCCAGCAGTCTCAGAGTTGCTCATGGATTTCGAATATGGATTGTGTAACTATGTTGGCAATGCTTGTCGAGAGAATTAGGTATCGAACTGGTCGCAAGTATGGAACTGGTAGTCAGTTGGAGTTTAACATGGAATCCTGGCAGCATGATTGTTTGGATTCAGCTGCAGTTTTGATTGCCACTGCTCCTCCCTCTGCACACCAAACTTATGTGCTTTTCCTTTGGTATGTAGTTAGCCATTAGAAGGTGATATTTTGATTGGTTGTTCTGTTCTTTCCGATGTATTGTCATCTTTGAATTGCTATGCCTTCCTAGGTTTTTCAGCATGAACACTATTATGTATATTCACAAGGCGAAACTGAAAAATTTCTGTGATTAAGAGCCAAACTTCTGCATATTTTAGCAAGCTTTCACCAGTGGGTGAGTCTAGAAATGTCAAACATTGGGAAAAACAACCAAGATGGTGACATTTTTTAAGGATATGGATTTTGGTCATTGTTCAGTGGTAGTATACACATCGAAACTATTTAGCTGTTTCACCGGTAAACCTGCTTTGCAAGCACCAAATTTGTATATTTTGTTTGTGGATGATGCTGTCTTTTGTTCTTTCCTCCTTTTAGGTAAGGAAATACACAAGAGTGGGAATTGTAATTGGAACCAACAGATGCTTAAAAGATCAAGTGGTAGTATTTATAAAGAATCAACATTCTTAGGGGATATTAAGGTGCACAGACATATGGTTGCTGAATGAATTTTCAAACAGCTATTGTGTCCTTTTTACTGAGCTCATGCTTCATTTGGTTTACTGGCTTGTTTTCATCATGACACTGACTATAACTGAATGAATTTTCAAAGTGCTGTTGTGTCCTTTTTGGCTTCATGCTTCATTTGGTTTAAGGGCTTATTTTTCCTGCTGAAGAGTTATCTTAGTCTCAGATTTTCTCTTTTAGTAACCTGGAAGATGGTAGAGGAAAGGAAATTGCAACCAATTAATATGTTCAACATCATCCTTAAAGCTTTGCACATGGACAATGTCTGGTTGCATGCCCATGATTTGATGTGCATATGTACTTGTTAGGAAACTGAAGCAGGTTTTGCATATTTTTGTATGGATTAGTACATTTTTAATAAACTTTTTTATGTCAATGGTTTGTGATTCGAACATATCAAGTGATTTGTTCTTTTCGACTAAAAGCTGAAGCATCTTTCCATGTATGTTGTATGTTGAGAACAATTTTGACCTTGCAAGATAAACCCATATCACATACCCTCACATCTACAAAATGCATTTTAACATAGCCTTAAAGCATTGCTTGCTGCCTCTACCATTTCCTGAACTTCTATTAGTTTGCCCTCTATTTCTAAGGCAGGAAGAAAGTTCAATTTTCTTTTTGTGGAGGCTGTTTCATTACCTAGGTTTTCTGATCTTTATGAAAGAAGACAAAAATATGGATAGCTCTGAGTCATTGGATAGACTCTGATTCTTGCTTGAGCGCCCTCTCACTGGTGTTATCACTGAGGTGACATTTACATACTGCTTCATTGATCATACCTCTTTCTTAGTGATTGATGCTATTCTCTTCGTCAAAAGCTTGTTTACAAGTATATGCTGTCTGCATCAGCATGTGGATAGTTCTTGTCCATCATTTCAGCATAATAAAGCAGTATTATGTATTGTTCCAGACATCCAGCATGAAGTTTATTAACCATATTTCTATCTTCAAGAGGTATGGGTAGAATAAATTTGAATCTGTCAAGCTTATCACTTTGATTGATCTTATGTGTAAGGATTTGTAAACTCAGTGCCTCCAAAAGACGGTTTGTAACTTCTGAGCTTGATCTGTTCTTAAAGGGTTGTTTGATTCTTTTGTTGAAGCTGAGCTTTCTTCTGAATTTTAACTGTATTTGTGGATCCGAGTCACATATACTCTTCTTTGACTTTGTCCTATTTGCCTTGATCGTCTGGTTCATTTTCTGGTCACTTTCTTTATCAGTTTATACCTTTTTCTATGCATGTTGTGTCTTCAGAATGGGCTTCAGTATTGTCTAAATATCTGATGTTGGCAGTGCATTTATTATTTCACATTGATGAAATTGTCGTATTGATCTGCAGCGCAGTTCTTGGTGGCATCGCAGAAGGTGTTAACTTTACTTTTATTTCCAAAGAATCCATAATTTCTGTCTATGAGGAGCTCCTTGATAAAGTTGTCCCTCTGTTTGTGGTTTCACCATTTACATGGGCTATCCATGCAAGTAGTTTGATATCCTGCAGAAAAAGGAGGGACATGATTTGTATATCAAGGCCATTTCATGAGATTCTTGAGATGGCTAAATTTGCCTTTCAAGTTCTTGATGGTAGTCTTCTTTGCCTTAAGATGTTGGATGGAGAAAGTGAGTTGGTTCCATGTATTTTAGCTGCTGTCTTATTGATTGATTGGGAATGCGGCATGATGGCATCAGTAGCATTAAACGGGAGGCAGGACCAAATTAAAAATCACACTGATACAAATTCACCTTCAACTGGTATGAGACAGAAAAATATTTTAATAGCTGAACTTCATTCCATGTTGGCACTTGGAGAATCTGTGCATGCTCTTCATTGTAAAATTGTTATTCGCTTTTGGGAAAGTCTCAGTAAATTTACTGCTCAGAAAGTGCAAGAGATCTTGCTTCAAACTGTTAGGCTCGCTGTCATTTCAAGTGATGACTTTGACACAGAGAAAATTTGCATAGTGTGTTCAAGTTGGGTTCTGGACATTCTTGGTCTCATGGGCAATGATGAAGCCGAACAGCAGATTATGCTGGACAAATTGCTATCACCAAGCAAGTCTTGGCCACTTTGGGTGGCTCCTCAAGCCGACGAAACAACAAGAGGGCCAGTCCTTGTAGCTGAAAGTCCAAATATTGATGTTTATGTAAGTAAGCTACTTCAGTATGTAAAGTTTTAGTCACAGATGTGTTGTCAGTTATTTTTTAGGTGATTGTAAATCCCTTTACTTGTTTTAGATGATGATGTTTCTCTTTTTCCTTTTTGTTGGATTTCGAGGGCTTTAACTGAAGATCCTAAAACTTGGTCATAGAAAGAAACTAAGAAAGTTATTTTAAGTTTCTTTAAATCAGGCTTGGATTCCTTTTCATTTCTCTTTTAATCAATGTACAAAGGTATGTAATTTGGGAAATTGGGATTTTCCCGGGTAGTTCATGTCTGGCTGGTCAAATTTATATGATTCTATTTCACATGAAAACACTACGTTATTTATCATTTACTAAGTTAAATTATGCGAAACCAGAGTCTGGCTGTACTTATTTTGCAATGGGAAACAGAGCAATTTGATGTCATAACTTTCTATTTTTTAATCCAAGTTACATGATCGTTGTTGGATCTTATGTTTTAGTCTTTTAGATGATTGACCTGTGCATGCAAAGTAAGCCTGGGCATTGGAAAAAAATCAGCCCCGGCCTGAATCAGCCGGATTTATTTTTTTAATATTATTTTTATTTAATAATGATACATATTTTATTATTAAAAAATTTTATATTTAAAAATTTTATTTTATATTTAAATTTTTGCTTTTTTTAACCGGGCCGGGCCCAGGCTTGGATGTCGGGTATCGGGCCAGGCCCGGACTCGATTTTCTGGGTGTTGGGCCGTCCCAGGCCAGCCCGATGCCCAGGCCTAATGCAAAGATGGTGAGGAAACTGTTAGCGTATGGAGGTTCGGGTCTATTCAGACCCGATCCACTTGTTTTCTAATCCACACGCCTAAACATACTAGGCGGTGGCACATCTGTAAATGTTATATAATTTGTGTACATTTTGTTATAACCTGATTAGGTTTATTCTTTAATATAGCTTAAGGATCACACGGCTAAAACTGCTGTGACCCTCTTTCTCCATTTGTCTTCTCTTCTACTTCTTCTTCTCATTCTAGCAGATTTCAGACGGAGAGACGTGCATAAGCAAAGATTCTTACATGGTATCAGAGCCAGGTTCCCTCGTCCTCCGGTGAGTGGTTTCAGTTTGACGTGATTATCCCTAATCTGCCCTAAGTACTCATTTCTGGCGTGGATATCCCTCATTTCTGTTTTTGCCTTGAATCTTGTGTGGTTTGCCCTAAATCCATTTGCCCTAATTTCAGTCCGTTTTTTGCCCTAATTCTGTTTTCTGCCTCAATTCTGTTTTCTGCCCTAATTCTGTTTTCTGCCCTAATTCCGGTCCGTTTTTGCCCTAATTCTGTTTTCTGCCTCACGTTGTCTGCCCTAATCATCTTTATTCAGTCATGGATCAGCCGACGCCCTCTCTTCTATCCTCCAGTTTTCTCTCCCAACTTATTTCCCAAAAATTGAATCATAGTAACTATTTGACTTGGAAACATCAAATTGTTCCATTTATTAAAAGTCATAGACTCTATGGGCATATCGATGGCACTACTCCAGCACCTCCAAAATATATTTACCGTGAAGTGAAGAAGACCGTAGTGGGAGATCAAGCTATTGGGGCTTCGGCTGGAAGTGAAACTAGCATTGAATATGATACTCTTACGGCAAGTAATCCTGAATATGATGTTTGGCTGGCCCACGACCAGTCACTTGTCGCATATATTACTTCTACCTTGTCAGAGGAGGTATTAGGAGGCATTGATGATGATTTGACAGCCTTTGAATTGTGGTCTACCCTTGCCACAACGTATTCTCAAGTATCGGAAGCACGGTTTCTGCAATTAAGAAGACAATTTCAGGATATCAAGCGTGGGACGCGTACAGTTTTGGAATATCTGAATGAAATCAAAAATGTAAGTGATCAACTTGCTGCCATTGGACATCCTGTCAGCGATAAAGACAAAGTGCAACAAGCCTTGAGTGGCCTGGGAACAGAGTTTGATATTTTTTGCACAGCCTTGGAGGTTTTACCTATCCTCCCATCTTTTGAAGATCTGAAAGCCAAGTTATTTCAACACGAAGCTAGTCGTGTCCAGCGACAGAATTTGACTTCTCCCAACAGCCACAATATATTGATTACAGGAACACATGCATTGCAAGGGAATCGTACTCGACCTTGGACTCCTCAGGCAGGAATGGGAAGAGGGATTCTCCCAACACCACCAGGCATGAATACTACTGCTGCCACATCTAGAAGGGTTCCAACTTGCTTTTATTGTAATAAGAGGGGACATGTGAAATCAGAATGTTGGCACAATCCTCAGAATAAGAATAATCAAGTCAGGCGTGAAAACAAGGCAGCAGCAGGGTCCGTTTCATCCTCATCTAGCTCAAATCCAACATCAAATGTTTCATCGGAGGTGCAACAACTTCTTATGACAGCCTTATCTAAGCTCCACTTGAAGCAAAATGAGCAAGGAGAGTGGTATGTGGACTCTGGAGCAGCAGCCCATGTTACTGGTGACACAGGTACTTTATCTAGTGTTTTCCCTTATTTAGATCAAGGCTCAGTTGTCACGGGAGATGGTTCCCATCACACAATATCGCATATTGGAAATGCACAAATATCTATGGGTTCCTCTTCCATTCCATTAAAGGATGTCCTTGTTGTTCCAAGTGTTAAGAAAAATATTATCTCAGTGTCCAAACTGATTGATGATACTCACTCCTTTGTTGAATTTACACCGTCTTCTGTTTATGTCAAGGATGCTCGAACCAAGAGGACGTTCGCTGAGGGCACTCGCAAAGGTGACATGTATGTTCTTGAAGAAGCTCCAAAGTTGTCAAAATCTCACTCTTCAGATCCATCCTTTTCAATTCATAGTGAAATCAATGTCGCAGAATATAATAAGCCATCCATTTGGCATGGTCGGTTAGCTCATTGTAGTCAGTCTTTTGTTCGAAGTCTTGTTGCAGACGGGCTCTTAGATAAGTCCAGTCTGAGTTCAGTCAGTGAGTCCAGCATGTGCTCGAGTTGTCATCTCTGTAAGAGCCATGCCCTTCCTTTTCAATTAATAAATAAAAGAGCTTCAAAGGTTTTTGACACTATACATTGCGATGTTTGGGGGCCTGCTCCAATTCCTTCTTCTTCTGGGAGTAGATATTATGTTATTTTTATTGATTCATATTCCCGATATACTTGGATTCACTTCATCAAACACAAATCAGAAGTCTTCCGCCTGTTTACTCAATTTCATGCTTTGGTTCGGAACAAATATTCCAGCAATATTGTGCATTTTCAATGTGATGGTGGTGGTGAATTTATTTCTAATGAATTTACTGAGTATCTACTAGATAATGGGATCACTAGACAAACTTCATGCCCGCATACACCTCAGCAAAACGGAATTGCTGAAAGGAAACATAGGCATATTGTTGAAAGCGCCCTTAGCATGATGCATGACACAGACTTACCTATGACATTGTGGACCGAGACTTTTCATACAGCTGTTCATGTTATAAATCGACTGCCATTGGCTTTGCTTGATGGAAAATCTCCATTTTTTCTATTACATCAAGAACAGCCGTGTTATGAAGATTTACGTGTTTTTGGATGTGTGTGCTATGTACATGTTGATGTTTTCTTACGAAACAAATTTCAAGATCGTGCTGTTTTGTGCAGATTTATAGGGTATGCAGAAAATTACAAGGGTTATAGGTGTTACAACCCTAAAACTGGGCGTGTACATATTTCACGGCATGTTGTTTTTGATGAAAGCAGGTTACAGGACTCCAAGGCAACTTCTTTAACACTCAAGGACAAAAATGAGGTTTATGATACTTGGTTACATGCTGAAATCTTAAGACAAGGGGCGGAAAAGTTGAATGAACACAAGGAGCAAGCTGTTAATGAACCCGAAACACCTGTCAGTAGCTCCTTGGACAGCGTGCCTCCATTTCCTCAACCCAATGATCCACCTCCATATAATCGATTTTCAGGCCTGGTGTATTCTAGGCGATCAGTTCCTACGGCAGAACCTACCGCAGTTCCACGCCAGTCACAACGCGTGAGACATCCTATTGATAGATGGGTGAGCTATAATACTTTTTCTTTGGATTTTCAGTTGTTTATGACAGAAGCTATGTCACACGGATACGGCTGGGAAGGTCAAGTACCGGCGTCGACACGCCGACACGGGGATCCCGACACGGGGACACCGTAGGATACGTTTTGGATCGGGTCTGGGTCAGACCCGATCCAAACCAACCCGATTTTCTTTTAAACCGTCGTTTTCTCTTTACGCGACTTTACCCTCCGACAGTCGACTTTCCTTACCTCGACGACTTCCACGGCAGCACAGTTCGGCAATGGCGGGCGACGGCGACGGCGACATCTGGTGGCGTCCGGCGGCAGCCGGTGACAGACAGGTAAGTGTTTTATCTATTATTTTCGACATTAGAAGTTAGGGTTTCAACTTTCATTTGGGGATTTTTTAGATTGGGTATTTCTTACCGATTTTGGGATGTTTTGGTTTGAAGATTGGACGGTTAAGGATCCTATTCTTCACTGCTATGTGCGATATTTTCTTTTTTTTGTTTGATTTTGGGATTTGGGGATTTTGCCGATTTGGGGATTTTGCCTTCGTTGTTGTTGATGATGCTAGATATGTAGCCTTCGTTGTTGTTGATGATGCTAGATATGTAGCCTTCGTTGTTGTTGATGATGCTAGATATGTAGCCTTCGTTGTTGTTGATGATGCTAGATATGTAGCAGGTTCAGCTACATAGTCGATCGCAGCTAGATATTATAGATGAACTCGGCTGTTGTTGGGAAATTAATGATTCTATTGGCTTCTAGCATGCAATCTAGATGGCATTAACATATAAAATGTTAATTTTAGAAGTTTATAACATGATAGTATGCATATTTCCTCGGTTGTTTTATTTCAGACGTTTTATGTTCATTATATGTTTTGTAACTGCATGTTTATGTTCATTATATGTTTAATGTAGTATGGCGAGGAAAGGAAAAACAGTGTCTCAGTCTCAACCTACAAGTTGTGGTTCTGGAGGTTCTGGATCAGCTGCGTCTATTGCACAGCCACTTTGTTTGAGACTTTCTTGCTTATGTCTTAGCAGTTATCACTTTTGAGATTGGTGATGAACAATGTTTTGTTTGAGACTTTCTTTATTATCATTTTTAATTTTTTTGAATATAATATTCGCCGTATCCGCGTATCCTAAAATTTGAAAATTGCCGTGTCCCCGTACCCGTACCCGTATCCATAGGATACCCGTACCCGTATCCGTGTGACATAGGACAGAAGTCAACAAAAAGGTGGAACCAAAATCTTATCACCATGCGAGTAAGGAAAAATGTTGGGTTGAAGCTATGAATGAGGAAATGGCAGCCTTACATGAATGTCAAACTTGGCAGATTGTTCCTCGTCCAAATACTAAGAATGTTGTAGGTTCTAAGTGGGTTTACAAGCTGAAATATAAGCCAGATGGTAGCATTGATCGACATAAGGCGCGTCTTGTGGCACGCGGGTTCACTCAACAATATGGGGAAGATTATGATGAAACATTCAGTCCAGTTATCAAGATGGGAACAATACGCGTGATTATTTCTCTTGCAGTCTCATATGGGTGGCCTCTTTATCAGTTAGATGTTAAAAATGCATTTCTTCATGGGATTCTTAAGGAGGAGGTCTATATGGAGCAACCCCCTGGCTATACTACTCATGATCCTCAACAATGGGTTTGTAAATTACAAAAATCTCTATATGGGTTGAAGCAAGCTTCTAGATCATGGTTCGATCGTTTTTCTCATCATATACAACAAGTTGGTTTTCTCCGAAGCTCTCTCGATCACTCTTTGTTTATCTATCATTCCGGAGAAGCTACCACTTGGTTGCTTATATATGTTGATGATATTGTTATCACTGGGAACTCGACATCACATATATCCTATGTTAAAAATATGTTGAAGCAAGAATTCAAGATGAAGGATCTTGGCGAATTACGGTATTTTTTGGGTGTTGAGCTTGACAGGACAAATGATAGATTGACTCTTACGCAGCACAAGTATACCCTAGATGTTTTGGACAAGGCAGGCATGACTAATTGCAAACCCATAACTACTCCTAGTGTTCTAAACACTAAGTTGACTTCATCTGATGGAACTGCAGCATATTCCGATCCTACATTCTATCGCAGCATTGTTGGTATGTTACAATACCTCACTTTTACTCGCCTAGATATAGTATATGCTGTAAATCAGATTTCTCAGTTCATGCATGCCCCCACAGAAGGACATATGGATGCCGCTAAGCGGATATTACGGTATCTCAAAGCTTCTCTTGGAGATGGACTAGTCTACACAAAATGCCCCAATCTTTCTCTTGGACATAGCATATATACATATACTGATGCAGACTGGGCAGGCGATCCCGATGATCGACGATCAGTTTCAGGCTTCTGTCTTTTTCTTGATTCTAATCTTATCTGTTGGAGCAGTAAAAAGCAGCGTGCTGTTGCACGATCCAGCACTGAGGCAGAGTATAGAGCAATGGCTGCAGGGACCGCTGAAGCATCATGGTTACGACATTTGCTTGGAGAGCTTAATCTTCCTATTGCCCAATCATCATTACTATGTGACAATCAAAGTGCAATAAAAATTGCCTTCAATCCCATTTTGCATAATCGTACCAAACACATAGAGATTGATCAACACTTCATCCGTCAGAAGGTTGAAGAAGCCGAGATCGTGCCTACTTATATATCCACCAGTGAACAGATAGCTGATATCTTTACTAAAGGACTCACGGGGCAGCATTTTTGGGATTTGAAGAACAAGTTATGCATGGTCAAATCTCATGCACAACTTGAGGGGGGCTGTTAGCGTATGGAGGTTCGGGTCTATTCAGACCCGATCCACTTGTTTTCTAATCCACACGCCTAAACATACTAGGCGGTGGCACATCTGTAAATGTTATATAATTTGTGTACATTTTGTTATAACCTGATTAGGTTTATTCTTTAATATAGCTTAAGGATCACACGGCTAAAACTGCTGTGACCCTCTTTCTCCATTTGTCTTCTCTTCTACTTCTTCTTCTCATTCTAGCAGATTTCAGACGGAGAGACGTGCATAAGCAAAGATTCTTACAGAAACATCTTTCTTGTTGCGCTTCTTATTTGCAGAAAGAGCGTTATTTGGAAGCGCGATGCTGTCAGCAAAGGGTCTTTAATAGCATTAACATACTTAACAAGCTGTGTGTGTGTGTGTGAGAGAGAGAGAGAGGGGGAGAGAGAGAGAGAGAGAGTGAGATTCTTGTCTGGTCCATGCTTCATGGTTATATGTATACTATTATACTTCCTTTATTCTTCAGCCACCCTGTTTTTGATGTTATCTTGGCTTAGTAGTTAATATTAAGTATTAACTATCAATTCTGCTGTGTTATACTGTGTGGCTTCTGTATATATTACTTTTTGGGAGTGGATATGGTCCTTGTATTGCACGACCGGTCTGCCTTAAAGCCATTCAAGTATACAACTAAATGCAGGTCACTGTGCGTTATAAATTGTCACACTTGTGGAAAGATATGTTGCAACTCTTGGATCTTATAGCATTGGCGCTGGTCCTGCATCTGGAAATAATAAAATTGAAAATTGCGTCCCTGATCTTGTTACTTCTATGCAGATTTTTATAATGATTTCCTGAATTATGTGAAGCACATGGCATGACTGTCACAATATGTACTTCTTTTTATTTTAGCATGAAGATTGGTGACCTTTTCTTTTTTATTACTTTCTATGGTTTCTATGATTGCCTTTCTTAAGGATATATAAACTGAATGCAGGTCCCTGTGCATGATAAGTTTGTTTCTTTTGTGGAAAGACTTATTTCAACTCTTGGAGCCGGTAGGGTTCTGTTTGGTTTCATGACAGAAAGTTCAGTTTCAGCTTCAGAGAGCTCAAGCATGTCTCTCTCACCATACACTAGAGCATGGCTTGTAGCAGAGATGTTGTGTGCATGGAAGTGGTATGGGGGAAATGCTACAGTCTCCATCCTGCCATTTTTATGCGAATATGCAAAATCCTGCCCTGACAATAAACTTGTGCATTCTGTTGTTCATATTCTGCTCGATGGTGCAGTTCTCCATGGTGCCAGGATTCAAGCATGCACATTTAATGTTTGGACCATATGTGATGATGAACTGGAAAATATTCATGATCCTTACCTACGAGCACTTGTCTCTGTTCTATTAGCGCTCTTTGTCAGAAGTCATGTTTGGGGAAAAGTTGATGTTTTTCGACTTCTTGACTACATCAATGATAGGCTCTTTGTCGGCACCAGTGTAAATCAATGCTGTCTAAGGATCATTCCCTATTTCATGGGTATCCTGATTAGGTCACTGTATGCAGATGGCAATGCCTTTACTGAAGTTAATAATGATCTCCCAGCTGATACCTCAAAAGAGGAGCAAGTGAACACCATGATTTTAGGTTGGTTGGGTTATTCTCTGTCTGCTTTTTCGGTTATAAAGGAGTCTGAAGAAGAAGGTAACATTGATCTTTTTTTTTTTTTACAGTTTTCTTGTAGTAACTTCGTAAGCAAAAACTATTCCTAGAAAAGCTAATTTTTTTTTTTTGTATTTTGTACTTTTTATGTTTGTTTTCTAATGTTTCAGATGTGAATGATTGGATTGAAATAGCAATTTCTTGCTATCCCTTGTGCACAACAGTTGGTATAGCAACATTTACATTTGAAGCAATTAGAAGTATTGGTCAAGAGGAACAAAAATTATTATTGGATTTGTTCAAAAAGCGCAGATCTTGTATGGATGACTTATCTACAAGCTATCCTGCTGGTCAGATGCCATCAAATGTCTGTTGTAGTGAAGAAATGTCTTCGTCAGTGTCAGATGTGATGACATTTTGTAAGCTAATGGCAGTTTGTGTAAGTTACTGTTGGCCAGAGTTCAACGAAGAGGACTGGAAGTTTGTTGTACTGCAGCTCCATAAATGGATTGAAGCTGCTGTTGTTGTCATGGAAGAAATGACTGATAATATTGATGCTATATCCCAGAGCAGTTCCACTGATAGCTTTGATATGAATGTAACGAAGCTTAAAGAAGCAGTTGAGTCTTGGAATTCCTTCCCAATATATATTGCTAGGATTGCCCTTTTGGTTTTCATGTTTATTTATGACCTTACTGAATTAAGTGAGGCGAAACATACTGAGACTCTAGAATGCTTATATGCTGGTGAGTGGGGCATTTTGAGAGATCGTATACTTGAAAGTGTTCTTCGGTTGTTCTTTACGACAGGTCTTGCTGAGTCGATAGCAAGCTCTTTAGGTGAAGAAGCTGCATCAGTTGTGGCACTGGTTTGGCATGCACAGACTTACTTTTGGGATCTTGTAGCTGGGGTTTCTTATTATTCTCCTGAACATGTTAGAAAGGCTGCAATAGAATCAATTGGGCTTTGGGGATTGAGTGAAGGGCCAATTGATTCATTATATGCAATTCTTTTCTCATCTAAGCCTGTTCCATCATTACAATTTACTGCTTACGTTTTTCTTTCTTCTGCTTCTCTTTCTCATTTGGCTATTATGGAGGAGAGTGACAGTCTAAGTGAAAACGTTAGTGTGGACAAAGAATCCAGCCACTCGCAAATTGACTTGCCTTCAGAAAAACCATTTGCGCTTAGAGATGAGATCTCTTGTATTATAGAGAAGTCATCTCTTCAAACTCTTGAGGAGGACCTAGGCCTGGATCAAGTAAGTTTATTGGTTAGTACTTTTAATTTAGCCTCTTTTACTTTATCATGATATTTTTCGGGGTGTTTGAAGCATGCACACTTATGATTCTCATTTTCAGGTTAACTTTTTCCTTGCTTGGTCCTTGTTGTTAACCCATCTACAGTCACTCCCTCCTTTATCATTGGCAAGGGAGAGATTGGTTCAGTACCTGCAAGACTCTACCAATCCATCAATCATATTGGATGCTGTCTTTCAGCATATTCCACTAAAGAGTGGGTCAAGTCTTAATTTGAAGAAAAAAGAGACTGAGCTTCCTGCTGAAATTTCTAGAGCTGCTGCTGCTGCAAAACAAGCTATTACATCTCGGTCTTTGTTATTTGCTATAAAGTCACTTTGGCCTGTTGGTTCTGTTGAAATGGCTGCCCTTGCTGGTGCTATATATGGTTTGTTAATCTGTGTTCTGCCTGCTTATGTGCGTAATTGGTTTACTGGAATACGTGATCGTTCTACATTGTTGTCAGTTGAATCATTCACAAAATCTTGGTGCAGTGTTCATCTTCTATCTGATGAAATGTCTCAGGTACCTTTTTTGTATCCTGCATACAAGTCTCAAAATGATAACTATGAGTTTGGCTTATCAAGATTCATATGTTCAACCTTTTAGGATTCATGATATTTTATGGGTGATATATGGAAATTTCAGGAACTGGGACATAGTGTTGAGTTTTAGATACGAGACTATTGCTGAGCCATTTCAAGCATGAAAACTTATGCTGTACCCGTTAAGGAACAGACACCAATGTGTGTTGGACCCTGGGTCTAGGACTTGAAATGAGTCAGATACCCAGATGTTGATGTGACTGAAAGTTTAACCCTTGCTTTTGGTTCCATTGATCCCAATCTACCCATTAGCCTGCTTTAGTTTGACTCCCAAGGACTGATCTGTGATACAAGGTGTCAATATTGTTGAGGTATATATGGAGCTTGAACATTTTATGCATCACAACATTCTAGTCATTGCCAAGTATAGGATGTTAAACTTGTATTAATGAGATGCTGAATTGACATGTTGATTCTCCTCACATTAACTATTTCATGTGTGTGGCCAGAGTCCAGACATATATTTTCTAGGGTTAATGACTAGCGTACTCTCTCCTCTAGACATACCATGTGAACTGATTTTTGTAGTATGTTTCTCTTACTTGGAGTTGCATGGAAGTTGGAAGTTCTGTTTACACATCTTGGTTCTGTACATTACAATATTATTTATCCTGGAAATATGCTTTGGCTGATAGTGTTGGCGATGCCTTTAGCTTTTGATTGCCTGTAGCCAGTCTTAACCTCTATAGGATCATTCTCTTTCTCTCTTCTCCACATGTTTGATGCTGACTTTTCCTACCTTTATTTCTGCACATATTTTCCTTTTTTGTTTTGCCACTTTCTCTGCTGAATTCTGTCTATCCCTTTTCTGTAATTTTAGAGGAGATTCTTGTTTCAGTACACACTCTTCAATACACTTTGGACTCCTGAAATAAAGTACCTAGGCTTGTTTTGTCAATAGGGTACTCAGTGACTACTATATATTTGGCGGGCATAATTTATCTTTGATATGGTCTCTTACCTATGCACTTAAAAGTAGAAATATTTCCATTGGCTTCTGAATAGCCTCCTTCAGATGGCTTTCAGTATCATAGGCTAAATACCTTTTTGGCTTTCTCTTCGAATCTGTCTCCTATCCCAATGTTTTGGTTCTGGATTTCTCCTTTGATAGAGTTCCTGTCAAAATAGGTATTCCCCAGGGACTCCTAGAATAAGGTATCTAAGATGGTTTTATCAACTGGATGCTCAGTTGCTCTTGTATATATTTTATAAAGATAAATGTGCTTATGTACGTTTTATACAGAATGTGCATATATACAATTTATACAAATAGATTATCTTTTGAGCTCCTGCCTATGTTACATCTATGCCTGTATAGGTTGACATGTATGATACAGAAAATTCTGAGAAGTACACTTAATTTATTTGCTGCATAATTATGATTATCTGGTAGGTTTTGGTCAATGCTTTACCTTTTATGTTGCAAATAGGATACTAAATTTTCTTTAGTTTATGTGTTTTAACAGGCAAGGTTAATTTATTTTCCTGTTTTCTTGCTTTAACAGATAAAGGGAGCTGGAATTGCTGATGAAAATTTATCAATTAGTGTTAATAAATTGGCATACGAGATAACTGCAACTTATAAGAAGGAAGAGACATCGATGGACTTGGTCATACAACTTCCTTCTTGTTACCCATTGCGGCCTGTTGATGTTGGTTGTAGTAGAAATCTTGGCATAAGTGAGACTAAACAGAGAAAATGGTTGATGTCCTTGACTGCTTTTGTCCGCAACCAGGTATTTGTGTTGGTCTTTTTATTAATATAAGACAATATCTCATTTAGTTTAAACATTTCCAGCTTCGTTTTGGTGTAGAGGATGTATTTTTCCGTTACTCAGAATGAGATTGTTGCTTTATCAGTGCAGTGAGTTAAACAGTTTATATTTTCCTATTGCACCGAGTTATACAGGTTTAGATGCATGTAACAAATCTTAAGAGAAAAAAAGTGTTTAGATGTGAGATAGGTCACACATTTAGTTGTTGATCTTTGTAGGGTTTGGCAGTGATGAGGTGCAAGGTTGTGATATTTCGTGTCGTGCCTGAACCCAGCATTTTACCAGTTGAGAAATAACGGATTAGCACAAATCTTGCTCAGATGCAAACGATATTTGGAAGTAGAGATGGAGCAATTTAAAAACTGTAATAGGGGTGGTCTCTCTCTCTCCCTTTCTTGCACGCGCACACACACACAAATCGCTGTACATGGTCATCTGTGAAAAACTCTGATATACAAGCACATGTACACAAACAACCATGTGTAGTTGGAGACCTGTGGAGGTTCATATTAGATCTTTACTTTTGTTAGAACGTGTATTTTTTGTATTAAAATGTGTTGATTCTGCTTTCATATGATGTGGATTCTGAACATTAAGTTCAAGCAAATTGAAGGTTTTCTGCACCTATTTGAATTTTTTATTGATTCTTGGCTCTTAACAGTAACTGTAAGCATTCTTCTAAAGTTGCTCTAACTTTTAATGTAGAACGGTGCCTTATCTGAAGCAATCCGTGTTTGGAAAAGCAATTTTGACAAAGAATTCGAAGGCGTGGAGGAGTGCCCTATCTGTTACAGCATCATACATACATCAAATCATAGCCTTCCACGTCTTGCCTGCAAAACATGCAAACATAAGTTTCACTCGGCATGCCTCTACAAATGGTTCTCCACATCTCACAAATCCACATGCCCATTGTGTCAGAGTCCTTTCTAACAATCATTCTCCACATCCATCTACATCCACTTTTGTTGGAACAGATCATTGTGCATCAATTCCTTTACATCAACGTGAAAAGGTCCCATCTGTTTTGGTACTGCTGCATGGAAGAGGAACTTACAGAACATTCAGGTTTTCCAAAAAGGTGGGCAGCTTTCTACGTGTCAAGGCGGCATTTTCATGTACCGCATGTTGGGAGTGCCTCAACAGACCGGCATACCGTAATGTTTTCTGTGCTTCGGCAGAGGAGGTCACACGGTTTTTGAGTTCTGGCGTCAAAAATTTGTACAAAGTTATAGTTTTATACCATCTGTGAGAATTTCTCACACTTGAGGAACATGGATCTAAACTTTCACGGGAAGTCGCTGAAGAGTTCATATGCCTCCCCCTTCAATATTGTACGTTTGTAGCTTCTTGCCGAAGATTGACATGATCGGGGACGATCATACTCGGATAACTCGTACTTGACGGCTCATCAATCAGTTAAAGAGGTTAACTTGCATGATGGCAGACTCGAGTTTTGAGGAGTAAATGAGCAGAGCCGGAATTACCCTTGATTTCTTAAGGAGAGAAGTTTTTCTGTACTTATAAAATGATGATGTAGCATAGTGGTGCTTTCTACAGCTGTTGTACTTTAAAAATCTATTGATCATCCTGTCCTTCATACATGTTCAATTTTCTCTGTTTTAAAGCAGCTTGGTTGGGGCTTTTAGCCATGCCGAGGTTGGCTTATTCTGCTTGGTTGAGCGAGTTTTGGGTTTCAAACCGGCTTGAGTTGTGTAGTCTTAGCCAATTCTTGCAAGGCTTTTGAGTCAAGTTCGAGCAGCGGCTTGAACTCGGCAGCTGCCGGGTTTTGCTCACGACAGTGGCAGTGTTTCTAACCATGCTGATCCTTTTAGAGCTTGTCACTTGGTGCTGGTAAGATCCCACGTTGCATGCAGACAGAGATTTAGGTAAGCCTGCTCATGAATGATTCAAGTGTTAAAATTGCTCATCAAGATCATTCGCGTTGGTTCATTTTTTATTCATTGTCTTCATCACTTCCATGAGTCGCCGTTCCACCAACCAACGAAGACCACGCATTCAATCGGGGACATGCAAAAATTTGGAGGACGTTGGATCTGCACGTAATAAATGATATTTTGGCTGGGCATCCATTATCGCCATTTATGTGCTGGTGGCCAGTGGAGCAAGCCAGCTTGCAACCTCCTTAAAAAATGATTCAATATACACCAACAGCACGTTTCTTCATAATTGAGAAGTTGATTGCGGCAAGATCTCCTACCAAAAAAAGAAGTCTCCGATATATCTCCACCTTTAACTAGTGATCTTGAACCGTTTCTCCCGGTGAAACATATATAGTAAATATGTCGGTAGCATAGATACCCTGATTGAGGGCGCGAGGCATGGTTAACCTAATGGAAACAAGGATTTATGTCAAGATGCAACCATTGGAAATAAAGTTATTAACCGTAGTTAAATAAGGACGAGTTCGTCAATGACATACCAATTCATGGTTTACCAAGAAATGCCTAAAATAGTTAAATGTTTGAGAATGGAGCACCCAAATGGCGTCAGGGTTCCTGATATCATGGTGGTGGCCATTGGACATCTGTATTGAACACATGAAGTAAAGCTGAAGAATTCAGAAGAAATAACATCCGAATCATGGTGGTTTTGCACCATTCATGTTCCGGTGATGAATGGCAATGAAACTGCTTGGGGCACACCAGATCCAGGTTAGCTAGCCAATATGGGCACTCCTCTGGCATTGCCTGGTGGGTGGGAATGGATCTGTCGGTGGGAATGGATCTGCTGTCTGGGTCTCCATGAAGATTGTGGAGGGTAATGTGACCTCTAAGATGAACCTAAGCTTGGTGACTAAAAGATAGACAGGTGGGGTCAAGACGGATTCTAAAGAGATCAAACGAGACAGGAGTTTAGCTCCTGCAGAATTTGTTATGGGCAAGGCCTGCAAACCCTTGGATTGTAAATGCATCAGATCTAAGATGGCAAAACACAATTTAGAGTGGCCCCGAATAGGCAGATGCAAGGGCCAATAACTGGACAAAGACC
The DNA here is from genome assembly GCF_008831285.2 of Nymphaea colorata. Taxonomy (NCBI): domain Eukaryota; kingdom Viridiplantae; phylum Streptophyta; class Magnoliopsida; order Nymphaeales; family Nymphaeaceae; genus Nymphaea; species Nymphaea colorata. Next base: position 18,937,495 of record NC_045147.1, read on the forward strand.
AATGGCTTGAGTCTTGTTATTAAATTGTTATTAGACGCGTGACCAAGTTGTATATGTATCTGTTTCTTAAGCTCTATCTTGAAAGACTAGGCCACCGTATGAGCCCATCACAAGGAAAACTGTGGGAAGAATCGTAACTTGTGGGTAAGCTCGACAACGACCTCAGCTGTGAGCGAGCACTACTACCATGTCTTACAGCACCATTAACCAGAAAGGTTCAGCGTGCCGGCAAACTGACAGGGTTGAAACTTTTTTTTAGAAATTTGATCTCTATCTTCATCTCTGTTCTTTGGACGGACACCTCTCCACTTGTAGTAGCAGGTGGAGATTGCAAGGAGTTTTGTTTTGAGGAATCCATGGGTTGCCATCATAACAAACTTACAAGACACTGGGATCAGGTGTATTGTCCCATCCCAACGAAAAGAAAATCTGACCCCTTCCTCTCTTTTTCCTTCTGCTAAAAAAGGAAAGAACATTTCGACATCATCAAACGCCAAAAGTCACTATTGGATATGCAAATAGAATGAAAAGGATCGAGAAATTCGATTTGCCGTGTGCATGTGATTGTGCTAGTGATGTAAAGAAGAGTCATATATTCCTACATTGAGGTTTATATGAGATGGGCAATATGAATATTTCATCATCAATCACACGAAAATATGGCTCACCGCTGGTCGAAATCCTCCTCCTTTTCGATGAGCAGCAACCAGTTAAGCTGGAGATTGGCATTCAAAGCTCGACCCAAGGTAGAGGATTAGCATATAATTGGAGTAGGGTTCGAGCTTGATCGATGGACGGTGAAGATTTGTAGATTTCACTGAAAATGTGATTTCATCCCACCGTAGCTCAACTTCGCGACGCTTCTTAACCTGGCCGGCCTTCCGTCCAAGTTCATCCCACAACCCAGTACGTTCCACGACCTCCCAAAACCGTGAACCAACCATGTAACATTACAAAAATACCCCTAAGCTTTACACGTTTTATTGCAAGAGCCCCAGCCCTAAAGGAAATTACTACTACAGACCCCTGATGATAAGCTTTCTCACAGATTGCCAGAAAAAGATTTTATTAGCTTTCAACAAGGATGCAAGTAGGGTAGGAAGAGGAACTGCTACCCTCTTTCTCTTTTCATTTATATTCAGTTGAGATTCGTCGAACACCAACTTGCTTATTAGAAAAATGTGGAGCTGCATTTATCTATATAAAAATGACAAAAAATTTGTGTGAAGTCTGATCCATTTGCAGATTATTTGCTTGGTACATGTTCATCTGTTCTTTTCAATCTCTGCAACTATACATTACCTGCTTTAGACGTCTCTTGCTAGAGTAGGTCGACCTCCTACTTTATATCATCTTCTCGGAATAACAAGATTAAGCTCATGAATGAGCATTGTAGACTCGGTCGCTCGATTAAATTTATATATTTCGCACAAGATAGGGAATGAGACAAAACGTGTCACATGTCACTCCCCACAAAGTTGTTCGCATTTCAAAAACAGTGACCATTTTGCAATTTTTTTTCCTTTCCATTTCAAGAGGGACATAGTGGGTATTTGTTGAGAAGTGGGGGGCAGAGGAAGTACTCAACTGGCACAGCACGTGGGCCAGCCAGCGTCGTCAAATAAAGCAAGAGCCACTCCCTAATTCACGAAGAGCCAATAAGACGGCTCCGCCTGCGAGGTAGAGACAGAGAGAGAGCGGGAGAGGGAGAGAGATGGCGCCGGTGCAGCAGGAAGGGAAGTTGGTGGCCCCGCTGCTGCCGAGGGCGGCGGACGACGGAGCGGCGACCTGCTCCGGGAGACGCGTTGATGGCGAAGGCGCGTCGTTTCAGGGAGCGGTGCTTAACCTGTCGACCACCATCATCGGGGCGGGGATCATGTCCATCCCGGCCACCGTCAAGGTGCTCGGGGTTGTTCCCGCCATGCTCGTCATCCTCGTCGTCGCCTTCCTGTCCGACGTCTCCATCGAGTTCCTGCTCCGCTTCACCGATGCCGGCACATCCACCTCATACTCCGGCGTCATGTCCGAGTCCTTCGGTCGCCTCGGCCGCCTGATCCTGCAGATGTGCGTCGCCATAACCACCATGGGAACCACGACAGTTTACCTCATCATAATCGGTATCTTCCGCCCCTCTTTTACTGTTTACTGACTCTCCCTCTAGCTCTCTCTCTCTCTTCATTTATATCTTATATTATAACTATATATATTATATTATTGTATAACTCCACTGTGGATCTCTCTCTCTCCTCCAAGTGGTTGGCGCCATTTTAGGCATTACACAACCTGACCTAATTAGTTAAATAGATGCACTTAGGTTAATTATTGTTGAGACACCTTCGTATTTTGTAAGAGGTGAAAGATATTTAATAGCTTCCATTGCAACATTGCATGAAAGTATGAATGGAAGAAATTCAAATTTGTGCACCAAACTAATTTGATTTAAAGTATACTTCAGTTCTTAGCAATAGCATTGAAAGCACATCTACTACGATTGAGATTAGACAAAATAAATCCACTAGTTAACTATGCCTCTCTTGGGCATAAGATATATATATATATATACTAAAAGGCCAGTCACCATTCAAATTTTTTTTCTCTCTCTCACACACACATACACACATTTATATATATATACAAACACACATACACACATTTATATATATATACAAGGCCACAGCTAGTGTCACTTTGGTCAACGCCCAGTCAGACAGCATGTGATTTGATATTGCTAAAGAGCTGAAGGCGAGATACTGATTGGGATTTTTGAGTGTAGAACCGCCTTCAAGGTCCATGAAAGTTTCCCATTTGAAAAATTGAGATAAGCTGGCCACAGGGCTAGGAGTAACCTTTCTGCAACTAGAGCCAAACTGAGCTGAACATAAAGGGACTAATTCCCAGAATTCTTCAGGCGAAGAAAGGAAAAAGCCAAAATGTTTAGTTCCAGAGAGTTTCTTGTGACAACATTCACTAGAAATTAATTGTGCATTTACATTTACATTTTTTATTTTGAATTTTCATGGAATTGCTTTTCAGGTGATGTGCTATCGGGGTGTATGAGCGAGGGCTCGGTGAATGTGGGTCTGCTGCAGGAGTGGTTCGGGACACGTTGGTGGAACACCAGAGAGTGGGCCTTGCTTTTCACCTGTCTTTTGATTCTCCTTCCCCTCGTTTCTTTTAGGAGAGTAGGTAAAAACCAGCCACACGCCTTTCCCTTTCATCTTTTGCTTCCCTTTTATTTTTCAACTTTATATTGTTGTTCTGTTCGAGACTGAGTCGGAATTCAATGTGTATATACTGTGGAGAGAGAGAGAGAGAGAGTGCCGATAATTTTTACAGTGCTGTAAATATCGGTTACACGCTTAGTGTCGGCCTCCCCTGCAACAAGGCAAGGGCTGGTTCGGGCTCTTTCAATTATGGGCTGAATCGGACTCTTTCAGTGCAGGTCATATCGGCCTGTGTTGTCAGATTCAACCTCCTATAGGCCGATGTTCCAATAAAAGATTAATAATTATAAAAAATAATTGTTTATTTAAAAATGAGGTTTTAGGGAAGACAATCCTATGTGTATCGACCGACCCAGCATATCATTCAAGTTTCAGACACAAGTTGCCACCAACGCCTTAATTCACAGTAGAGTTCTGAAATTTGTGGTTCTCTAAAGTGCAGTTTGCTAAAACCATAAATTTAAGATGACCACATTTTAAAATCCGACCCTTGAACCTAATACATTGATGCTTGTTATCCCGTAACACCGACCATGCTCGATGACTTTTGTAATTCAAAAACGAGTTTCTGCTTCTGGTCGATTAAAGGGTGAAAATCAGTGCGTCTAGGAGGGGCTTCATGTCCTTCACAATTTTTGGGAAGGGCCGTTTCATTATATTTTTTTCTAATCTTTTAGAGGTCATAAGGGCCTTTAGTCTTTTACTTAATATGATTTTGAAATTTTTGAACCAGACAAGGCGTCGGTGCGTGGCCGATCAATGGCTGTGCAGCTGAAACTTTGTCTCTGTCCATCTGGCGTTCATGTCAAGCCTGCTAGGCACCATTTGGGTCAAGTTTGATTTTGCATGTCCATTGCTAAAGCATGCATCTTTGAATTTGTTACCGTTCTTAGGCTTTAGACCTCGATTCATTTCATTATTAGGTGGGGAAGGAACCCATTTTTCATGCATGAGAACTCTGGAACCAGTGTCCCGAAAGGTGTGAGGTACAGACTGGATTGAGTCTCAATTCTGTAATTCTATGGACTGAATTCTATAGTGCTGTTCAACTCTGAGATTCTACAGTGAAACTGATTAAGTGTTCATGCCTTGAACATTAATGGCCATGTTCCCGTGCCCAAAACGGCGATCGTGTTCCACTGGACTATGCTTTAAAGTAGGGCCAAGTGAAAAAAAAGGGTTTCTAATGTTGCACATGTTTGGTAAGTGGAAAAATGTTTGGACCTTGCAGTGGGCAGGATATACAAGACACACCAAGTTCGCATATTCATCTCTTTCTGGAGAATTGCTTTTTGTTGGCACTTCAAAAGAATTAAAATCTTTCTAAGATATCATATTCGATGGTGTTCAAGATGATAAGATTTGGCTAGAAATTATTGCTGGCACTTCAAATTAATGAGTATCTTTCTGATATGTTTCATTTGCTTTGGAGTTTGGATCTCAAGGACTTGTTCCGTTCATAACATTTCACTGCTAGCTATAAAAGTTTTCTGCCTGTTGTTCTTTGTCTGTTCAAATGAACCTTCAATGCATTACGATAGGTAATTTCTTTGTGAATTTGTGGTCGCAGCTGCTTCTTGTCATGATCTAAACAAATCGACTTTATATATGTTTGGCAGATTCTCTGAAGTTTAGTTCGGGGTTATCAGTGCTTCTAGCAGTAGTCTTTGTGTTCGCAAGCGCAGCAATGGCCCTAATGGCTCTGTTCACAGGGAGGACAGAGAAGCCGAGTCTGTTTCCTAAGATCACAGACCGATCCTCCGTTTTTAAGCTGTTCACCACCATGCCTGTTCTTGTTAGTGCCTTCACTTGCCATTTCAATGGTCTCTCTCTCTCTCTCTCTCTCTCTCTCTCTCTCTCTCTGTGTGTGTGTGTGTGTGTGTGTGTTGTGTGTGTGTGTGTTGTGTGTGCGTGCGTGTGTGTGTGTTTGTGTGAAGACATTCAATCTTAGGCAAGAACATTTTAACAGAACTCTAAACTTAAATGCCGCATGGCTGATGTGTTAAATGACTGACAGTAGAAATTGTTGGACTTAGTGTGCCAATTTTTGTTTGTGCAGTTCATCACATAAAGATCGAACTGAGAAAGCCATCGCAGATGAACGCCGTAGCACGCTCATCACTTCTTCTATGCACAATCATTTACGGAGCCACCGGATTCTTTGGCTACCTTCTCTTTGGAGAAGAAACTATGGGAGACATTCTCTCCAACTTCAATGCCGACTCCGATTCGTCGCCGCTGTCCGTATTGCTCAAGGATGTTGTCAGGTTGAGCTATGCAGTCCATCTGATGCTGGTGTTTCCCCTCCTGAACTTCTCTCTGAGGATCAACGTTGACGAACTCCTCTTCGTCAAGGTGAAGAAGCCTCTTGCCCTTGACACGAGGCGTTTTGGAATCATCACGGTCTCTCTGCTTGCCTCCATATACTTGATAGCTATATCCATACCCACCATATGGATTGTTTTCCAATTTATCGGCTCAACGACGGCGGTCTCCATCGCTTTCATCTTCCCTGGTGCAATCGTTCTGAGGTATGAAGCTATTAACAGTTAATTTTTAGTGACTACCCTCTTGAGGCCAGATATATATATCAGTTAGTGCTTGGTCCCAGTATTTGATCTGCGTCTTCCGTCCTTAGTTACCATAGTATACTCATCGGCGCTTCCGACTATGTTTTCTTTTTCTATTCATTAGGGACGTCAATACCATATCAAGAAGAAGAGATATGATGTTGGCAACCACCATGATCGTTGTTGCTGCAATCTCCAGTATCATCGCCATAACAAGCAATGTGATGGATTTCACAAAAAAAGTTGATGCCATCTGAGAGGAATAGTCTTCTGATCATGTCCTGATAGATTTGAGAAGGCAATGTTGATAAAGAGGAACAAATAGGCTTTTATTATGTCTGGTACAAGGAAACTTCTTCTTCAGTTCGGAATTCAAAATTGGCGCAAAAGTTGGTGTTCATATTCAATTCGAGATTCAACATAAAGCTGGAGCTGAGAGGGAAGCTTCACTGACGCCTGCCCCATTGTATTCCTTTTTCTCTTTCCCCTGTTGTAAGTAAATGCAGATAGAGCAGTTTCTACAAAATTAGATCTCATTTTCGTTGAAGGTGAAAATGTATTGTGACCTTCAACATGGTGTATAAATAAATGTTTGAAGTTGCCCAAGAAGTTCTATTTCCATGACTAAGTCTTGTGCCATGGAAAAGTGATCTGCAAAAGTGACCTGATCTTGTCCTATGAAAAGATGGTCCCTTGACGTTGTCTCCTTTTCCTTGTTTGGGAGCTGATGGGGATCATATCGTCAAAGTGAGTCATAAATAAGGACTGCATAAATTAATGGCTGACAGATGAACATCTAGTTTCTGGCCTTCTGAAGGATAAGAAAATTTTCATTAGATTACAGCTGAAGCCAATTAACTCGTACAAAAGAAAACGAATTGTAGAACTGATTCACTAAGGTGTTTGATGATTTGGGATTTTGATTCAAGAATAAAAATTTCAGAATCATAATTCCTCCTCAAACTGAAATGGAACCAAAATTTTCAGGTTTTAGTTTCTTAATTGAAAAACAAAAATACGTTGTTTTTTTAATAATTTTAATTTCTTAAAAATTGAACATTTGATTCTAAAATTCCTTGATTCTGGATATATGAAACGCCTTTAATACAACATGAGCATTAAGAAACTGGTGAACAATAGCTATGCCTCCATTTGGTTAGAACAATGAAGAGTTCCATCACAACTTGTTCCAAGAGTGTTTATTTGTAAATGGTTACATCAAATCCTGCAGTTGTTATAAAATTAATTCATTTTATTGTGAAACCCATATGAGACAACGAGAGATAGTTATCTCCTCTTTTTGTCAGTTGCATTTGATGAGAGAAGTTAAAGCTCCAAAGGGTATTAATTGCAGCAGTAATAAATAGTTTACGTGCAATTGCATTCAACATTTACACCTTCAATTTGGAGAAATTGAACTTGACAAATAGGAGTATCATATCCTTCAATTAAAGATATATCTGTCGTATCACTTTTACTTAGTTGATTAACCATGAGGCTAAAATCCTGTTGAATCTTGATCCTTCCAAAATACTACTCGCGCATCCATATAAACTGATTAAGTGTAAATTTTTAGGTTTTGACCCATCAAGGTCAAATCCATATGGTTAAAATTCTGAAAAAACTAAAAAAATTAAAGAATTAGTTTATAGAGTATGTCTCACCAGGGGCCGAGCCAGAAAATTTTCATGAGGCAGGCCAAATTAAAGTTTCTAAATTTTCATATCATTTTTCAAAAATTTTATATAAAACAAATAAAATTTTCTAAAATTTACATGTAATTTTTTTTTTCAAATTTGAGGTGGGGCCAGGGCCCATGCGGGGCCCCCTTGGCTCTGCCCCTATGCCGAACGATTGTGCAATTGCATTGCCTGACTCTCTCTCTCTCTCCAGTGTTAAAAAGATAAAGTTCTCATTGAAACAAAGTGTAGTAACAACAAAGCACTAATTATTCTTGGCTTAATGTAGTGCTAACTGTGTTCCCAACGGAAGTAGTTGATAGCCTTTTTCTAGACCCACCAACGCTTTAAAGGTTTGGCTGTGATCATGAAGTCACTATTTAATGAAGTGCAGTGGTGAAATTAAGTCAAGAGATTGTAAATGATGAAGGCTCGAGAAAGCATGCAATAAAACAATGAGAGCAGCAACGTCAGAAAAGCACTGAACCGATGGTCTCTCTCTCTCTCTCCCTTCTAAATACATAATTACTGTAAGCTACCAACCATAGTTAAACTAACAAAAATGATTAAATTGTCCTGATTATAGAGATATTATTGGCCATAAGACATGCGCATATCCACATATTGAACGAGAACACCTGCTCATTCATTTTGTGTATGTATGATTAAATAAATTAATATGAGAAATATAAAGAAATCATTATCCCTAAGCTATGAAACTGATAGACTGCGCAGTGAGGGGAAACCAAGGGGTGGAAACGAAAGAGATGTGTACCAAGAGGTGTGTATCAAAAGGTACACGCCAAGAATTGTATACCAATGGATACATGCCAAAGAGTATGACCAAGAGATCTGCACACATCTATCTACTTATGCCCAGCACTTCTATGAATTCTAACAGTCCATAGAGAGTAAGACAGATCAGAAGATTTGGTCCCCGGCCTTGAAGAAAACCTGCAAAAATCTTTAAAATCACCATTTGGTTTTCTATTTTATATACGTCTCTTTCGTTTTTTGCTTTGCGTGTTTTACTCTTGCAGTTAGTGCATCGATGAGATCCTGGAAAAACCGCAAGTTTCAACAAGTTAAACTAATGAAAAGGATTGAATTGTCCTGATTATAGAGATATTATTGCATCATGGATGAAATTATCAAACAACAATACGAATGAATCTATCAATTGCCTACAAGTCACAGACGGACTCGAAAAACCATATATCCCGCCAAAACGGAGAGGGAATGTGTAGCTTAGAGCAAACAAAACAAGACGAGGGCTTGCCGATCTTCGTTGGACCCACCGTCGGAAACGGACATGTCTTGCTGCCGAGCATTACTGCATGTTTATCTTCGGGAAAGAACTCTCTCACTTTTTGCAGTTACGAAGAAAGAACAATGATCTCACCATGGACCCCCAAGGAAGGGCGAAGAAGAAAACTCCATGTTGCTTAATTCATAACCATCCTTATTTTGTAGCCCCGAGTCATGCCATTATTTTGTGATCAAGGTAAGGACTTGGGATCTTTTCATTTCTAGAACAAATTAAGACTCATTAAGTTCCAACCATCAACACTAAATTTCAATATTTTATCCCAAACTGTGAGAAATTTCCACTAGAGATATAACTATCCCCATGATATGTTCACAAGCATCGATGGTTTTATTCATGGATCCTAACCTGATTCAGCATCAAGGACAACATTTGTCAGTCTCTTCTGCAACTGAAGGTAACCAATGGAGAAGGGCGCAACACATTTCGCGTCTTTCCTCATTTGATGGCCATAGCCAGATCTCAAATCACCCTGTGGAATCATTCGCAGGATAATCATGGATGGTCGGAGAAAATCAGCCACCAACTGCCTCTGCAGGAAACAATTGTATATTGTAACAGTAACATCTGTAGCAGTAACGATAAAATTTAAGCAGAAGAGACCGCGATGGTGCTGACATATATGAACTCGATAAAATAATACAAATAAATCTCGATACGGACGTGAGGGCAGTGCCTTTACAGCACTGTTCAGCGGCGTGATACTGGAGATTAGGTGCTGGTTTTGCTTCTCTCTTACAGGTAGGTTGGTACTGTTGGTTACTTGAGATGAGGACGAACAACCAACCACTGCATCACGAAGGATCCAAGCTAGAATTCAACATCAAAGTACTACAACTTTAGAAACTGAAGTGGAGAAAGTTAGAATATTTCTATATTTTGATTGTTGAAAGGAGAAAAATTTGGTAATTAATATACAATGAGGAGAACAAGATAAACAACAATAGCAATTTTCCTAGCATCCATTAACAACCATATCTAATCTAATGCTGGAAAGCTGCAAGTTCCCAGAAATTTGAGCTAAAAAACTAGTTCGATTGACTGTCTTGCAGATTGAGAAGGGGTAATCTTCAGAAATGCTTCTCCTTCATCATAGGTGTAAGACAAGGAAGAACCCTTCTGTCACGGACCCTTTAGGCTCCTTGGATTGGGATGTCCTATCCACTTCTTGGCATTCCTCGTAAACCACAAACACACAATTGGGTTCTAATTTCTTGCCTTCTTCAACTGCAACAGCATGCTGATCAACGATCTAGCCGATTCCAAACTGGCCGCAGCTAATCTGCAAGAGTAATATGAGGTGAATGGAAGGATTTGCACAACCTTCAACCGAAAATACTTTTTGTTTAATCGTTCTTCCAGAAAACTCTTACCTTTTCTAGTATATGGTGATAAAACTCCGAACTGCAAAGATGTTCAGAAGTCCAGCAGGAATAATACTTACAAAGCTACGAGAGAGTGAGCGAGCTACGATCTTTGCTTACATGTAACGGCTGAGAATTGAGGTGGGAGGACCATGATGGAAAAGATGGGCACATGAAGAGCCAACAAAAGCTACTTCTTTGAGATGGCAATGCACGTGCCCTGCTTCTCCATCGTGCACCTCCCACCTTAGAAGCACAAGAACACGACCGCCATTGCTGCTTCTCCTGCAGCAACTAAGCATCTCTTTCGCGACACTTGCTTATGATAGGCTTCTCAAGAGAGATTGAGGTGTTTTTTCAGATTGGTGAGCTGTAACAAGATGTCACCATTTGCCTCATAAATAGAACAGAAGGAAGAGGACGCAGTCGATAGAGATGGGTGGTTTTTACCTTTGGTATGCAAGGATTGGTGAATGACATTAAGAATAAAGGATATGAATTTTACCACTATTTTCCTATTGCGGGCTTTATTTCAATCATGCAGTAGATCGGTTATATTTATCCAAGCTCCGGTAGGAATTATTGGTTCCAAAAATTAAATGCCCTCGACTGATAGAAAAAATTCACACACTTAAAGTCTTGGTCCCCACCTTGAACAGCAAAAAATTCAAAGGTAAAACAGTTCCAAAGTTAAATTGCCCTTACAACATGTTTCACGCAAGTCAAACATTTTGGTAGAATGCCTCTAGAAAATGTGCATGACAAAGAACGATTTCCCTCTCGATTCCTTTAGATACTGTTGCATCTATCATGATAAAAAAATTGACTACCATGCTTCACCCCTCAGTAATTCCATGGTTGTTAATTCGGTAGAGACATTCCATGGAGGGACACCAAGCTTAAGAATATGTTCTCAACTATACCATCTGTTGAGGTCTAGGAAGCACTTGCATGGTACGTCATACTGCTGCTGCCACTGCACCGACAGATTAGATCCATCCATCACTTTTACTGTGAAAGGAAAATAAAACAATCGAAGAACCTGAATTAGAGAATAGAGATAGATAAACAACACGTTCATGCAAGGGGGGAAGTTGTGCTCTTTCTTTCTTTTTCGTTTATGATGTAAACGGAAGAAGCAATATGCGACAGATATCGAAGCGAATCTCATACGATTATGACAAGATAATGATGGATGAGACCATTTTTTTGGCCTTCTGAAAAGAGAGGCACACCCCAAATATTGAACTCCTCAACTGAAAATCTTCCTTTGGATTCTAGTAGCTAACATCTCAAATATTGTTGCAGTAATTGCTAGCACCAGCGAGGCAGATGAACCTCTCCAAGCTTTCTTTAGAAGTAAATCACATAACTAAATGTCATTGCAGTGACCCCAAACAGCCCAGTCTTGCTTAAACCCCTGGAAAAATGGGCAAAAGTATTGATCATGTGGAGAATGGAGAAGATGGGCTGCCCTAAAACTCAGGCAAAAGGTCAAGTTATAACTGTATGTGGAAAATAGTAACCACAGAACATGCAAGGCCCTACAGCCACACAACTCACTGATGGTGGATTCGAAGGACAGTGTGATAACACCAGAGAAAGGAGACCCCACAGTTAGGTGTAGGCACAACTGTAAGGGCAACTCCGGCGCCTTGTTGGGTAGCTGTTGTGGGGACGCCCTTGTCACTTTCACGTTGAGAAGAGTGAAGGGGAAGGTGGGGTTCCTCCACCTATAGCTCATTGGCATGTGCTTAATGCTTGAGCCCACTTCTTTGTCTTAATCTCTTGCCTTTTGATTCTTTTTGGGTTGTAAGAGGACGAGGACTAGGAGTCTGCAGCCCCTTGATCTTAGCTTCTATGTAATAATACGAGGGCCGGACAGGCACAATTGTAAGGATACTCGGGAGTTTGTTGGGGTCTGACTCATGTAGGCATGGCCGGCTGCCAATTCCCACTGACTTCTCTCCTTTTACTGGGGCCCTGATTGTCAGGCTGGTACCCACTTACCATTTCCTGTCGCCGGATTTACCGGAAAAGGGATCTAGTAAATGAATCAGGTACTTTTTCTTCCCTGTATAAATACTCTGTAGTTGGGGTCCCCTATCATCAGGACCAAGTATAATCTGTCTTATTCGTGTGATGTGCATGATCATACTAATATTTACATTGTCCTTCGACTCTAAGTGAAAAGTTCAGTAACTCAGAGTGATCTGGATGAATTGTTTTCGCTAACTTTTTGGGTTGAAACGATCGATCGATTTCACATGCTATGAAACAACAGCTTTAACTGGGCGGCACTTGGAGTTACCTTTGAAAGCTAAGTCTGTTTTACAAAAAAAGAGAGAATCCAAAAAGTAGGTGTCCAGAACTACCACTCTGAATTTTGCTTTTGATTTTAGTTCCCAGCAATGTATTTGGCATATTCTTTGTCAAGTTGATGAGGCCCAGTTTAAAATTGCAGTGGAGCTCAGTTTTGGCACTCGCTTTTGCATGCTCAACTTTAGAGGAATAGGGCCACAAGATCCCAAGAACGGGTCCATCGCATCTCAGAAGGGGTCCAGTCAGTAGGCGAGCTACAAACTTTTCTGCTCAGAGGCACTAGTACATAGTAAGTTAAGTTTAAACCCTGGAGTACATAGTAAAATATTTAGAAGCACTAATATATGATCAATCAGATTGTAAGGTCTGTGTGGGCGACTGCCCACATAAGCCCATATGTGGCTCTACCATTGGATCGAGTGCTAGGCATAGCTAGGGTGCTTGACCCACTACCAGATTCGCTCCCTATTGAGTTTGACAGGAGCCCTGGGCTAGGCTTCCTACTTAACTACAAGCTAAAAAATTGTGATACCCATCACTTTATATGATCTGCGGAATTATATTTCTAAAAGGATCTATGATTTCTACCGTCCATGTTGGTTGGCCCCGCCACTTACGTTGAAAATGGTGTGACAAAACTATGGCACTGTCTGGAAAGAGCAAGTCGCAGGCAATGAGAAATGAGACATGCACTATTTATTAACAGGGTGTCATACTGGCAACGAGAAATGCATCACCATATTTGCGGAAGCATATTTAAAGGCCATCTTAAATTGGTAATGTTTGATGACGCAGTGCTTTGATGTGGTTTCATTGTCTTGTCGACAGAGGGCAGGAAAGGGATCGGATCATCACTTGTACTGCTCTGCCTAATTTATTTTGAAAGCCAGAATAAGCTTTCGAAACTACTCTTGCCCCCATTGCAACTGGTCCAATTAAAAAATTATATATTTTTCCACTTGTGCTCTTTACATATGGTGCTAGTTCCTTGGATCCTCTTATTCGTTGAATTTTTCATCGTTGAGAACAATCCTATTTACACCTCCAAGAAAAAGTAGTATAAGAACTTTCCTTCAGTAATGGAATGGGCCCTCCCCAGCAAGTTCAAGTGGAAGTGATCTATGAACTCAATCTATTTAATACTTTCCAAATATAATGATCACATTCATATCATTAAAGTTCTTTAAAATGTAAGATCTAGTATCTTTTTTTTTACATTGTTGCCATTCCTGTAGATGATGAGAAAAATGGATCTAAGTTGAATTGAGCTCAAGTTATGGCAAGTCAGCAGAGTAAGCACATTTAAAATATTCTTTCAAATTAATCAAGCACATCCGGCAATCTGGTCCATGAAGAATATTAGGCCGGAAAGCGAAATGTCAGCATATCTTGCACTTGAAGATTGAGAGGGACGTGAGCCACCAAAGGCTGGTGAAGAAAACCAAAACATCAACATACATCGAATTGGATGAGCTTATGCGTGATACGCATCTTTTTTTTTTTCTTTTTTCTTTTTGGGAGTCGTTTCTTCCAATCAGGATCTCAGACCTAAGGATCTGATCTAACGTGAGACCCACTTTAACTTTATGATTCTATCATAATGTTGGTTTGAGAATCGTGTATTCAATCAATCTCTACATTAGGAGATTTCCAGTTAGAAAGTGAAAAGCTTGACTAAACATTGATGAACTAAAGATGCAATTACGAATTTATGTTACAATCCAAGCATTAAAAACAACAATTAAAGTGGTTGCTGAAAACCAAAAACTTATGAAACCTTCAAATCTACTGAGACCTGAGCTAACTAATCAACATGACCTGCTGCTGATGCCCATCAGCATCATGCCAAGGATATTATCCAGAAAACAGACAAAAGAAGACGAAAAATGATTAAGCAGGACAAGGCATCTGGTTGCCGGCATGAAGATGTGGGATATTTTACTGCAAATACTATCGTGGCAGTGCTTGAACAGTCTCTTAATTTCAGGGTGCAGTTCTTAGGTCGTCGAGCAGGGGGTCTGTTTTCTTGTCTGATGCGTGATGTATGATTGGAGCAGATGCGGAAACAACGATGGGACGTTGGTGATTCGGGCAAATCTGAGGCGTTGTTTCTTCCCCTAATCCTTCCTAAAATTTCAACGTGTTCTGTTCCATCAGTTCCTAAAGTCGATCGTCAAGCTCCCACCTTCAATGTGGTTAGCTTTTCGTCTTCTTCTCGAGCTGCAATCTGGATAGCTTTTGTCTTCTTCTTTTGCCTTTTCCCCCACTTCCAGCTTCTACATCTGCTTTCAGGTTTTGATTCTTCAATAGCTTTGGCTTCCTCGATCTGAATATTCTTTCAAAGGGTAGGTTCTTGATTCTAGATCCTGGGAGGTAATGAAATGATGGGCTTTATGGCATCAGCTTGGTATGAACCGTTTTGCCAAAAGTTTTGGAGAAATTATTTCTCTGCAAAATGATTGCCCAATCAAAACAATGAAGAAAAAGGAAAAAGAAGCACGCCTATCGACCTGTCCTTCATTTTTCTTGAAGTCTCTGGTCTCTCGAGGTTTCTGATTGAATGCAGACATTATTCTTTCATTAAAGTAGCAATATCATTCTTTCGGATTCTGCACTGGACCCGTTTTTTTCTAATCCCTTGACTAACTTGTTTGATATCTAACGTGCTTAGAGTTGCTGAATTGGTGGTTCATGGCGCCTGATTTCTTCCGATGTACAGATTGACAATGCTGCGTTCATCATGTGATTAATGATTCTCATTCAGATATACTGCAGCAGCTTTTCTTGTTGTATTGTTCTAAGGATATATAAACGAGTACAGTTTACCACAATGCATATATTGAGCATATCATATGAGTTGCAATTGGGCAAGTGTATATTCAGCTTATTTGGTGGAAGAAACAGTAAGTGGACACCAGAGGCGATGGCTGGATCTGAATCCAGCAGGTTGTGGAAGGCCACGGTCTGCTAAGAAATTGACATGCTGTTGGTTTTTATGACTGCCAATCGGCGGCATGGAGATTGAAATTGCTTCTTTTTTATAGTACAAGGGATGTTTGAAGAATACAAGTGATGATTCTGTGGATAAATACTAACAGAAGATGCTGACTGATCTCCTTACGATGAAGTCAAGCATGTACGAATATCGTTTCATATAGCTGATGAGGCTAATTGGAACTAATTAATACGAAAATAGTTTATATTGAAGCTATTGAGTCACTCTGTCCCATTAATCCAACTTAAAGTTGCAGGCAACCCAGGTTTGCAATCTTCTTGCATTTGTTTGTTCCGGTTAATCAGATATTTCAGATGCAAAAGCAGAACCTGCGCTTCTGAAACAGATTCGGCAACGAAATGACCTAGCAGATGGTGTGGAAGCATCTGCGGGTGATAACTCTTGAACAAGATTTCAGTGTAAGTAGGACTAATTCTTCGGGAGGATTCTAGGATTTCATGAATGTCGTATGATCAACCAAAAATCTCTCTCCAGTTGATATTATTAGTGTTTTAGTTTTGATCATGCTCTCTCTTTTTTTTTTTCTCTGTAACCTCAACTGGGTAACATAGCTGATCTAATAGGGGGCACATATAAGGCGTAGATTCCTGCTTGTGCTATTCTTCTGAACCATAAAAGGTGGGATCACAAAACTCTAGTTTACGGGTATACCGTACCCTACCTAGTCTAGATGCAGCCCAAGACCCCAAAAGCAAAAGGAATGGAGCATATTGGAACTTCTTCAGATGGTAGATTGTTAACCTCATGCTTCAAGCCTTGAAGCTCTTTCTTCCTGTAAACAGACAGCGTTTTAATAGGGTTGCAATCACAAAAAAATAGTTCAGCTTTCACCCTACAGTTCAAACACAAGAAAAGGAAAACCGGTATAACTTATCTGGTTCTTCCAAGCACCACACTCCATAGCCTTGGATATTGAGGTGCCACTTTCTATTCAATCCACCCTTGATAACATTTCCAGGGAAATGTTATCCAGGACGGTTTAATGGCAGTTGTCAAACACGAGCTATCATAAGTATGGTTTCTGCAAGTGATACTTAGTTTATGGTCTTATCAGGCCTAACAAGCACGAAGGTTCCTCCAATTCACATTAGTTTTAAAAGGTTGAAGATCTTTGTCATTCATGCTTGTGACTTGTGAGGAACAGCCTATGAGTATTAATTTAGCAATGCTCTCCATCTCTCCTTCCTCTTCTATTGGGAATGAACCGATGAAAACTGGTTAGGAGAACATTTGGTTAATTTTAATGGAATATAGGAGTCTGTCAACTGATTCAAACTTTCGTTTTGTGTGTCCATGGATCAGCTAAATACATAGAATCGATCTGAACCAAATCCAGTACCGTAGGAAATCTGCAAATCTCCCATCGTGGATCCGATCCATTTGCAGGTCCTGATATATTTGAAAAATGAAGTTCTTTCGGTTCCAAAATTTTCGGACATCTATATTGACTTGTCAAAGAATCCAAGCGAGTGTCAGCTGAAGTTCAAATCTACATGGATACGTCATAAATTTATTCAACTTCAAACTAATTGGACCTGACCCACACCAGGTGGGTCAGTGGCTTAACCGGCTCAAACTCAAAAAAACTAGGCCCTGAGCAGGGGCATGGGGCCATAGCCAAACCAACGTGGGAACTAGGCTCGGTGTCCGGACCGACCAAGGGCAAGTGCCTTTCTGCACGTACCGACCCAAAACTATGCTCTAGCTTGGCTACTGGGACCGAGCCAAACTTGAACCTGAGCTCCCAGAGTAGCTTGATCCAAGTTCAATAGGGGCCAACTGAGTCTCAATCGCCTGGACCATCTGATCAGTTTCTCAAACAAACGGAAGACGCAGTCTCTCCTCCTCTCCCTTTGAAGTTTGAACAGTCACCCGGGGTCGTCTCCGAGGTATCAGCTCCCCACGGTCGACCTTCAGAGAAAATATTCCATGGTATGATTCGAAAGGCCTCTTCTCTATGTCTTTTATCTTATTAAGGTGTTTTCTTGTTCTCTCATCGCGTTGCGCAATCGTTATCTTAGTTCTTGTTTGTTCCAAGGGTGCAAAAGTTTCGTTCTTCGGCTGGTAATTCACAATCTCTGCGTTTGAATCAATTGAGGTTTAGTTTAACACCGCATAGAAGTTTCTGCTTGAAGTGGGTGTGAATGAATCGTTGACTTTTGCTTTCTAGGGAAGAGAACAGATTACGGGAGTTCCCCTGTTTGGGGTTCTTTCTGTAGGTGGGGATTGTGGGGTAGTCTGATTTTTCATGTCCTTGGACTTACGTTGGGTGATGCAGGAGACTTGCCCCTCAGTGAAGAACGTCCTTCTCTTGGATTCGGAAGGAAAACGCGTGGCCGTCAAGTATTATTCCGATGACTGGCCCACACTAAGCTCGAAGCTGGCATTCGAGAAAGCTGCATTCTTGAAGACCCAGAAGACAAATGCACGAGCGGAAGGTGAAATTCCGAGCTATTGCTTTTTAATCTCTTTGCATGCCGGGATGTGTTTGTGTAGACTTTGACAACCGTATGGTCGGTACATTTTATCGTGTAGCAGTTTGATTTTCGCATGAAAACGCTACCATGTATTTTATGTAGGTTTTGTTAAATGATATTTTTGTAGAGGAGTTCTATCACGGGCACAGATCATTTCGGGAGGTGGTAAAAAAAGAACATCATGACTGCTGAACTCTTCACAGATTAGAAAAGGGTCCATACGATCAGAATTGAGCAATGTGGGACTGACATCGCCTCTGAGAAATTCTCCGTTCCTGTGTTTCAGAAAGGACCTGGTTACTGCGGTTTTTATTGTTTATAGAATGCGTATTTCCTTTGATAGTTATTAAGGTCTTTTTTTTAGTCAGTGCTTTAATGGCTACAAGCCTACAAGTCTTCTCATGGTTTGAGTGACATGGTTCTTCCACAAAAATTTTTCCTCCTAAATATGGGATCGGCTTAGCTGAGTTCCCCAGAGATGACACTGACGACATCAGGTTGAGTTCTCATGCTTGATCAAGATGATGCTAATATCCAAGAGGGCTCTCATCTTGTTTGCTAGGGGCTTATAGGGAATACCTCTTTTGCTAACCTATGGCATAGTTCTTTTATCATTAAAAATTGGAAACTCTGAGCTACTCGTTTCTTGGTTGTTAGAGTGATTACACGTGCTGACCTGTTTGATTGCCTAGATATCTGTCTGTAGTTGGTAGATTATGCAGTACTCGATGATTTTATGGTGTGTAACTCTGTCCTCTTAATCATAATGCAATGGCTTAGTGCACACCATTCTCACATCAATTATCAGGTCATAAGTTATAACATAGTTATGAATTTCACAATCTGATAACATGGTTTTTATTTTGCTCCTTGTTTTTGCAGCTGAAATAACTATACTTGATAATTATGTTTTGGTCTACAAGTTTGCGGCTGATCTGCATTTCTTTGTCACTGGTGGGGATAATGAAAATGAGCTTATTTTAGCGGCAGTCCTTCAGGGCTTCTTTGATGCTGTTGGAATTCTTCTCAGGTTTACAAATATTAAGATAACTGTCTTCAAGGGTTGTGGAACACATATCTTCTGTATTTCACAGCTATGGCTTTCTCATCTTTTGTCTACTTTGTTTTGTTCCAGAAGCAATGTTGACAAGAGATCAGCTCTGGAGAATTTGAATCTCATCCTCCTATGCATTGACGAGATTGTTGATGGGGGGTAGGAAAATCTGTCTGTTGTGATGCTTAGTTGCAGCTACTGTTTTTTGCTTTTAATTTGCATAAATTGCTTTCACGCTATTCTTCGTTTTCCTTTCTCTTCTTGATGGAAAGGGGACTTGCTGTATGTGGCTCTAATGATTTATCTCAAAAACTTTACACAAGATATTCAGTGTCTCTGTCTTCTATATTCAATATCTCTGTGTTACCTTTGGGGCATGCAACCACCATAAGTTCACTCTGTAATTCTGTGCTATTAATAGTAGACTTAGTAGTCTAACTCTATGCAAGTTGAACCATGGTTGGGAATACTTATGTATCCTCAGATGCTTGAATCTCCAGTATATACTTCCAAAACAAAACATGCAGGCATCCATGGACCTGCATCCAATGTCATGTTTTACCATGAACTAGTTTGGAACTTTGTTCATCCTTTCTAAGGTGGGCACACTTTTAGGAGTTTAGGAATTTTTGCTACGTGAAATAGAACTGCAAATGCAAATGGCTTATTCTAGTTGAGTTGAGGATGCTATCTTCACATGTGATATATCTTGAAAAATAGGGAGTACATATCTTTTTGAAGGAAACATTCCCCTAGAAGTTTTAGAATCCTAAATTATATAAAAAAATGAACTCCAATTACCTTGTTCTTCGTTCCAATTTTAAGGTGTGAATCCTCACATACGATTGATACATCGAAATCATGAAAAAATGCTTTATGAGTTTTCTTTGGCGAACATAGCCTGCATTCTGGGGTTATATGTTGGCCTTATGAAATTTGTGTCACATAAAATAGCTAGTGGTGGCCTGAAGAGCCCAACTGGCTGGTTTGTATGCTCAAGAGTCTGTATTTATCAATATATGGCGGTGGAAGCTCTTGTATCACATTTAGTGGTTGCCATAGTTGTTGAAACATAAGTATGCTGTCTGGAGACTCCCTTGAGATTGGACAGGATGTGCTTTTTTGGACTATATGTTCTCTAATTTGAAAGGATAAATCAAAACAAGATGGATTATCTGTAGAATAGAGATTATTAAGACCCAATTTAGTGTTTTAGGCTACGTCGGTGCTTAAGTTCTTCTAGGTAGTGAAATTGTTGCTGCAAGTCCCACTGGGATGTTTTTATTCCTTGACTGTTTGGCTCTTGTAGCCAATTACTGGGAGACATCTGGGATACCTCTGCAGGTTGAGTTTTGGATTGTGAAAGATCCTGGTTGATATTTATGTCTTTGATGGCATTAGGTCAACAGTCACCGATTGGGAAGTGGGCAGAATTTGATGTCAGAAGTTATAGGTCAACAATCACCAATTGGGAAATATGCACAATTTGACGTAAGCAGGATGTGTTCCCTGCAGTGCATTACAATGACTCTTCCGTAACTTGGAAGCTTCTGTTTGGTTTCAGTAGAGATTTTCTTCTCTCCCAAGAAAATCTTATGGAACTCATGCATCTCCCTCTAATTATGGTCAAGGCAAAACTATGTCTATTTTTTCCTCTGATGGGAATGTTAGTGCGGTTATCCATCCTTATGATGCTCTTATTATCATCGTGCGCTTGACTTTGGTTGTTATGGAATGCTTACTGGTTAAAATGGTATAAGGGGTTAATGTTTTCTTGTTTCAAGTTTTGACTGTATATTAGGCAAAAGGGAAAGGAAAATTTCCATGGATTATGTGAAATGCTAATAGTATGTGTCCACTGTTACAGTCGGTTTGAATTCAAAGGTGCTATAGCAGTTTGTAACTTTGTTTTCCGTTTCCTTTTGACATGTAATAAATTCTTAATTATCTATATAGTTTGTGTGAACATCGTATGGATCCAAAAGATTCCCCCTGGTTCCCACCTTCCATACTGCTTGATATTTTTGCTTGCCCTACCATCCTCATGCCTTTGGGATTTGAGAATGATGCTTGTGGGGAGTCTGGGTCTCATGGTGAAGCTCTACAATCTGTTCAGCGGCTAAAAGAATTGTCTGCTTTTTCTTTTATCTCTTCTGTTTCCCTCTATATTTGAACTTGAAGCTGCTTAAATTTGTGCACTATTAAATTATCTTCTTCTTGTATATTGTTAGTTTTACTGTTTAGAGAATCAGATTGCGTGAACCTATCTGCACAAATCATTAGGCTGGCTGAGAGCTGAAATGGAGATTGGAGTGTTGGAAGATTGAGATGGGAGTGAATTGTCAGGATTGTCCTTGTAAGGGGGTACTTGCAAATGGCCAATTTCCACCCTCATCTCTTCTCCTTCTTACGTTCTTAACTTTCAAATCCCTACTCACAAACATGTACTAAGAAACCATTGCATAAGCAAACGTGAGGCCCTGTGTTCCCTAAACAGCTGCCATATTAGGCATTCTTCAATAATCAACTTGTTGCATAAACAAATTAAGGTACATATTCATTCATCAGGAATATCCAGGCATGTACATCTCTAGCATAGGGCACATTGTTAACATTTTTCCTTTTTAACTTATAAATATCCTTGATGAGCCTCAGCATTTCCTTCTGTTTTTGTTTTCAGGATTATTCTTGAAACTGATGCAAATGTAATCGCCAGCAAAGTAGCTACAGATGGCCTTGATGGATCAGCACCCTTCTCCGAACAGGTGCCATCTTCTTGCTTTTCCACACTGATTATTCTGCTCTGTATGTCTACAAAATTCATTTGTTTCATGCAATTAACATCTTGCATCTCTTGCTTTTGTTGCAGACGTTATCCCAAGCCTTTGCCACGGCAAGAGAACACTTGGCTAGGTCACTACTCAAGTAAAAAGCCGGTCTTCCGTCGTCTGGATCTCTTCCAATGTGGGATGGATTCTAGGACAAGAAGACATTTTAAAGATACTTCACATGGAGTTTGAGGCTGGAGTTGTCTTTAGTTCTAGGATTTGCATAATCATCGTGGGATTCTGTTCAAACGTAGTCACGTCTCTCTCTCTCTCTCACTCTCTCTCTCTCTCTCTCTCTTTCACACACACACACACACACACACACACACACATTGTCCATTTTCCCATATGACCGCACAGGATTTATGTTTTTAGTGGACATTATTTGTTCTAACAAAATAGTGGAAAGTTTTCTTCAGTATGACTGGAGTTTGATACATATGATGAACTTGGCACTCTGCCTAGAACGAAGCGACAGAAGATCGCGGATTTAATGGGATGCTAGCGGCGAATTTGCTATTGTTGATTCCAATCTCCATACTTTTCCTTCTCTGAAGAGGGGACGTACGGCCAACATCAAGATTCGTTCAAACGTCTAAAACGCTTAACCAAGAGATTCTCTATTCTCCCAAGGTCGTGGGTTTGAATTCGGCTTCCCAAAATAATAATGGAACTCTTGTTTTTTCTGTATAATCAAACCTGGACTCGGTTGATGTTCTTTTATGCTCTGATTTTCCGATCTAGAGTGCTGGGAGAGAAGGCTCCCATAACCCTTTCGTTAACAAAAAATATTAAAGAAAAAGGCAAAAAACAGGAGTTCCTGTTACCATGTCCAGGTATCATGTTTGGTCTTGTGATGGGCCACGGGTGATGAGAATGAGTTGTCCATTGGCCCTTCCATTTAGAGAGTAGATATTTTGGATAAATACACTGACAAATCTTGGTGTATTCATCCAAGGTGTGGAAGATGCACTGTTGACGTCTGATTTTTTTCTTCTTTAACATAAAAGAACTAAAACGATTCTCATGTTTCATCTTTCTATTAGATGCATCATTTTCTTTTTCGAAAATTCTCAGGTAAAATCATTCTTTCAGTTTCAAGGGAAAAGAAAAACTGGTATTGGAACATCTAAAGTGATATACTTTCTGATATTACCCTTTCAAGCCGATGAGAGATTTTTTTTACTTTTGTTAGAAAGAAAAGAGAAACTGATCATTATTTCACTCAACCTGATTCTTTTAACCAAGGTCATGGGCAATGGTAAACATGGTTGCATATTTAATGGTTGTGAGCAATACTGATGCAACCATCCGAAAAAAAAGGGAAGTACCGTGCCTGGTTTTACTGAGCTTCAAAGGCAAAAAATTGGGCTCCTCAACTGCTTCACGTTCCCCACAGTTCATTCTCTCAATTCGACATGTAAGTTATGGGCATGTTGCTGGCCGTCGTCGGCCACACTAGCCTTTTTTGGCCACCGGAGGGGAGGGCGATTCATCATCGCCTTGCTAATTTTGTTGCTTTTGAAGTGCGGTTCCTTGACTGACGGGGCTTGCTTTTCTGACTTCTCACCCGCACAAGTCGGATGCCACTAATCATCAAGTTGGGATTCTTCCTGATGTGGATTTAGTATGAAGGTAGCATATAAAAACTATGGTGCATGTTTCCGAAAGCTAGTTCTTTTTCCTTTTTTAATTAGTTTCACATTTGTCTAAATCAAGTGCGTATCACTATTATGCTATAAACCATCTAGAGATGAAGCATTCTTGTTTATATATACATATATAGAGAGGGAAGGTGTCAAAAGGAACAGGCAGTGCTACTTTTGACGTAAGTTTCCTCCTTGCAAGTGGAATTAAAAGTACAAGTTGATCCGGATACAAGATTGAGTGGAAGCAGTAGGTCTTCATCTTTTGAAAAAAATGGGGGTCGGTGGGTAGGTGTTTCCCCATTCTCATTTCTTAAACAATATTTGTTCTTTCACTCAGATATAAAATTGCAGGACGCAATGTTTGACCTTATCCCCTTACATCGATCGAATGCAACAGACAAAAGTTCAAGGTAAAATATTGATAATCCCCACGTTGTTAGCTTTCTTAAATCAATTATTTCTTTTTTAATTTTAATATTTTTTTAAGTTCTTCTTTTCCTTAAACGGTTGGAAGGGTCATGAAATCAAGAAAATGTGCTTATTCTTTATCACACAGGGCATGTGTTCACAACATCTACAAGTTCCATAATAAGTATACATTAGGGAACAGTAGTATACTTGGAATGGCTTTTGCTGTTTTTGTTTTCATCAAATAGAAATATTGTATGTGAGGCAAAAAGGTTCAGAAAACGAAGCCGGCGATGGCGCCACCATTGACTGCGTGGACAGCAATACTAGTGAATATGGCGAAAGCAGTGTGCGTTATGTACCGCAGTTCTCTATATAAAGGCCCCTTAGTTGCAGTACTCATTATCCGCGTCATAGCAAATAGCCATTGAATCTCTTTCTGCATTTAGTGCATCAACTCGATACCTGAGTTTGGTGGAGATGACAAGCACCTTGCTCTGCAAGATCTTTGTCATGGTTGCAGTGGCGACCTGCGTGTCTTCTCAACTTTCTCCTACATTCTATGACAAGGTCTGTCCACGGGCACTCCCCACGATCAGAAGCGTGGTGATGAATGCCGTCCAAAAGGAGGCTCGCATGGGTGCATCCCTCCTGCGTCTTCACTTCCACGACTGTTTTGCTACCGTAAGAACATCCTCCCACTTAGTCATCTTCTTAGATTTACACCACTAAACGTCGTTAGGTCGAAAAATCATGCATCTAACCTTTCAAAAGCTGCATTAAAGCGTCTTCATGGTTTCAGAGACCTCAACAGTTCTGGTCTACAAAAACAGCCGTCTAAATATTTCAACTTCAAACTAAACGGATTAAGTAATCTAACTGCGTATACTAGTATTTTTTTTTTCCTTCTTTGAAAACATTGTCCATTTGGGTAGGCCTCCACAACATTTAGACAGATCCACAGGCATGCACATTATTCTGTTTTGATTGGAATTGATACTCAAAGGTACTTGGCTAATTCGGGTAGTAAAGGCCTCTCTCTTGTATCAGCTGTCAAGTTACTAAGCAGCACTCCAATTCTATAAGCAGGTACAACAATGAATTGAGACTAATAGTCACGGGGTTCCACACTGCTGTAAGTGCAACTGATCTCATTTTCACATGCGATTTCCTCTTGTTGGAAGCCAAAGGCAGCCACAACCTGCCGGACTATGCCAAACGTAGTTCTTTCTTGTCTAATTCTGGTTATACAAGTGTAAATGGACGTATGGTTAGCTACTTATGTAAACTAATTTTCTTCCCGGTTTTGGTGATTCGGGAAGGAGAGAAAAGTAAGAGAACAATTAATATTTAGTGAAGTACCTAACTTATATTTAGTGAAGCCTCCTAATTTACAGTTACTGTGAAGATATCAAGCTATCGGTGGTACTACATAATGAACTAACTTGCTTTGAAGTTTGATATTGGTTGTCTTTTATTTAGCTGATCATATGATTTATGAATATATTGGACGTGTATATGTCAAATACATAGGGCTGTGATGGGTCGGTGCTGCTGGATGACACGGCCAGCTTCAAGGGAGAGAAGACAGCAGCTCCGAACGCCAACTCTCTCAGAGGGTTTGAGGTGATAGACAGCATCAAGGCTGCTGTTGACCAGGCCTGCGGCGCCCGCGTCGTCTCCTGCGCTGACATCTTGGCTGTTGCAGCCCGAGACTCTGTGCTTGCAGTTAAGAACCCACATGCCCATGATTTATTTGACTCGTGTTGCTTTAATACTTTTTCTGTACTTTTAGAACTTTTTCGTAGTCTTCTTACATGTTATTTTGGAGACCAGCCTTTCAAATTCATCCATTGTTTTCATTTTTGATAAAGGAAAAATCAAAGCTTCTGTCCATCAACTAGCACTAACATGGAGGAAAATGAAAGCATGGACTAATTGGAAAATGTAAAGTGGGGATAATGGATCTAAAATTGGATTATTGAAAGGAACTATTAAGAAAAAAAATGGTTTTTCAATAGCTATTTTTCCATCTAACAAGTAAAGAGTATCAAGCCAAAGAAGCGGCTCTTTTGCTTGCTTCTTGGTAACCAAGTGCAGCCAATAGACTCTGTTGGTGGTACCAATCTTATGCACCACGAGAGGGATCTTCTCAACGTTGATGTTGCGTATGAACCCATTTCTAGCTTGTACACAGCAATAAAATTGGTGTTTGAATTAGGAAAGAATTTCTCTTTTAATCACAAGAAATTTCAGATTGTTCTTACTCGTTGTCACTCTTTACTGCTTTGATTCTATGTATATAGCTTGGAGGGCCTTACTGGCAAGTGCCTTTGGGAAGGAGAGACTCAACCACAGCCAGTCTGGATTCTGCAAACAAGGACATCCCTTCACCCACTAGCAGCCTCTCCGGCCTCATCTCTGCTTTCCGAGCAAAGGGTCTCAACCAGCAGGACCTAATTGCACTTTCCGGCGCACACACCATCGGCCAAGCACGCTGCCTTCTCTTTCGAAACCGGATCTTCAACGAAACCAACGTTGATTCCGACTTTGCTACTGATCTTCCAGATTCGTGCCCGGCCTCCGGCGGTGACAACAACCTCTCTCCTTTGGATCCGACGACGCCGTACGTGTTCGATAACAAATACTACGCCAACTTGGTAGAGAAGAAAGGGTTGCTCCACTCGGACCAGGAACTCTTTAATGGCGGATCTGCTGATGCTCAAGTCAGGTCCTATATGTCTGACCCAATCTCTTTCGCAAGGGACTTTGCCAACTCGATGGTGAAGATGGGCAGCATAAGTCCTCTCACTGGGACTGCTGGCCAGGTTCGCGTAAACTGCAGGAAGGTGAACTGAAGCGGACGTTGTTGGACGCTTTTGTTATGTATTATGAACTAGAGAATGCTACATATATGAAGCATGAAGGAAACCAGAGACCAATGCAAGCTGTATGTCTGGTTTCAGTAATGAAATATAATAATGATCGATATGGTGTTGCACTTCCCATGTTCTGTTACTGTTTCACTATATCTGGTCAGTCTTGTTTTCAGAAAAAAATTCGTGCTATTTTGAAATATTTTACTGCAAGGCAGAAATAGAGATAAAAATAGGAACAACATATAACAATGACAAAGATCAGCATTTTCAGGCAAGTATGACGATCATGTTCATTTTATAAATAAATAATTATTGTGTTTCTCTTAGTATTTGTCAGCTTTTAAATAAGCTTAAGCCGAACATTCTCGAACTACCAACCCAAGAATCACCGATGTTGGGCCTGTCGCGTGACTTCCCATTCAGAAAACCATGAGAAAGTTTTTCCTTTTTTTTTCTCGCTCATAATTTTCCGCTCTTTAAATGCAGATAGCCAGATAGGTGTACTACCGATGTAAATCCTAACGATCAGAAATTGCAGAAGGTATGAATCCCAAAACAACAAGTAAAGACAGAGTTATGGAAGAAGAAGAACGCTGAGACGGCAATGCTGATTTAGAGTGGAGAGAGAAGCGCAGAACATGGAAAGTTGAACCTCCTCAAAGTATCCTAATAATTGATCCACTTTTGAGTTTCTTCTTTTCAATTTCATTTGGTCCTCCTATTAATTTTTATAAATTGGTAAGTGCTAGCCATCTCCTACTTGATTGTCCTCGCGACAAAAAGGTTCATTTTAAGTATGTACATATGACAATTGACACGGACAAATTTCAAGCAATAAGTTCGTTTCTCATTCCGTTTGGGATAGGCAAGCCAGGGCAGATCCGACGCTAATATCCAAGACAAGCCTTAGGTATTGAAATCTTCAAGTCAACCCACCTAACCAGGTAAAATGGAGCTCCAGTAGATATGCCCATTCTTCCAATTTAGTTCGAACGCTCAATAATTGCAATTAAACAGTACTCCTCTTCTTTTTATCAGAAGAGTTGAGGGGGGAAACCCACTAGTGGACCCTCCTAGAAGCAGCAGTAGAGCTCCTCTTGCACCTCCGCGCTCGCTCCTACTGCACCAATCCCCTTGTGTCTTCTCCAACTCTTTCAGTGAAAGCTGACTACCATGAGACTTGACCTGCATGTATCTGCCAAAGGGAAGCAGCTCGCTCCCACTGTGCCAACCCACATCTTCCTCCCCTCCCCTGACTATCACTTTATCCTAAACCAAAAGCCTGGCATTTAACCAGATGTCCGCCACAAGGCCAATGAAAGGCTGGTCCAGAACAAAGTACTTTCAGAGCCAACATCAATGGCAGAATGGCGGTACGTTTTCATGCTGCCCATGTGCAATTTTCAATAAATAGAGATGTCAGGAGACTCAGGACAGAAACCACCCTCGGATCTGAGACTTCAAGATGACGAAAGCATTCAGCGGTACATGGACTTGTGGATCTAAGTTGGAGGATCTCTAGCATGAACCTCCCTAACCTGACCCACTAGAGATCCTGGGATCCCAGGCCATCAAGTCAGGGATCGGATGAATTTTATGCGGCAAAATTTGGCAACCCTATTTTGCAGCAAGAAATGCAAGTGCATACTATAGCATGGAACAGTGTGTCAATGGGGTTAGGTTCCATTTTGCCCGTTTTTCCACCTAGAAGGACCGGAAAGTCTTTGTTTTTTTACCTCTCTCTCTCTCTCACGCTACACAATGAAGAGAACAGCAAAAAAGGTAATTATTTCCAATTAATTCCATTGAAAAATATTGCAACTAGCGCTACAACGAGAGCATGGTCTATATTACAGTAGAAAGTCAGCCGAAACTTATGCCGCCATAGGACTTTTTTCCCGAGCTGGTGCAATGCACTGGACTGCACAAAGATACTGTAAATTATTAGTCCAATCAAACTGTTCACTAGCTGGTCATGTCTAGATAATCGATTGCATAAACAGGACATAATCATGAAATAGTTGCACAGGCCCACTACTTAAACATAGATGGGCTTACAGAACCAATCCCAAACACAGATGGGCTAACAGAACCAATCCCAAACACAGATGGGCTAACAGAACCAATCCCACTACTTGAACACAGATTGACTAGCAGAAAATTAAAGCATAAACAATCCAAATTCACATATCTTGGGTTAGATACAGCGGTTTCAAAGAAATTTCAGAAAGATACATCTGATTCCTGCCTCCATTCGTACATATATGTCGATAAGAAAAAGAAGATTGCAACCAGTGCATTTATGTGCCTGAAAATTCTGGAAAGCACCATTGACATGCCTATTTGAACAAATTACCATTGTTCAACTATCAAACAGAATATCAGGGACAGAGACACTCGTACATCAAATCCCGCACTTACTCCAAGTAACTCTCATTCGATGGAATTCACTGGAAAAATGGATAATCAGTGCGACAGTTTGAATGTATGAGAGCAAACCTTAGCATGAACCCACCATGAGTTTTCTTGAAAAAGTAGTTGCCAATTCACTTAAACATGAGCCCGTAGACCAAATGTCACCATACTACGCAAGGACAATATTTGTTTATAATCAATTTCCAGCAGAAAAATCCCTCCTGATATTAAACCATTTTGAAGGTCTAAAGGTTATATAAGATGAATATTCATATAGCAAAGAAGTAACTTTTACTTGACCTGTAAATTATCTAAGAACCTACATGATAGACCTTGTTACCCAATAAGCACCACTCCTTTTCAAACAGTTGCTTTACATGATCTCGCAAATGTATGCAACCTAGGCCTTGTGAATCATGATGTGGAAGACTTACAGGTCAGATATGATGTTAATCAAGATCGTCTTTGCGGTCGTAAATCTAACAACATGGATTAGGTGAATTGTTATCCATTTAGACATTGTGAATCATGATATCTTGAAGGAAAAAGAAAAACATTTGAGTTTGTGACATGCAAAATAATTTTATTGGAACTCCAACTTTTATTATGAATTTTTTCCATACGATACTAACTCTAAAGTCTATACCAATTGGATCAATTAGTTCATATATCACTGAGAATGAACGTTTAAGCAATAACTTTGCATAAATTTGATCCAATAAAGATAACTAGAGTAGACTAAGAAATACCATTCACTGCACTTTCTTCTCATTTACTTATTGGCAATTCTGTGATTGGCATCAGAATGGACATAACAATACTCACAGATTAAGGGGAATGATAACCATTTCAATGTTGATATTTGTCATTCGTCCATAATGAATGTTATGTCTCAAGCCATAGGAAGTTATTATGTCGCACTGTTAACAGATTTCCATGAAAAAAGTTGAATCCACCTGAGACGGATATAGTGCAGGAAGTGAAGACAAAATAGATTTTCTCATTAAAGGTCGGCAGGATCTGTGTGATAAAAAGAATCAGGGTATTCCTATATCAGCATGGCAAATATCACCAGCAGTCCTGCTAAGTAAGGTTCCCCTGTTTATTGGTCGAGCAGGGTGTTAACATGGATAATTAGTTATATAAAACTTGGAAGTTGATGATGGCCAGTTTCATTGCCATTGCCTGGGATTCCTACTTATGCCCGTTATAGCATCTCAAAAGGATAGAAAGGATACAAGCACCCCAGTCTATGTAACCAACCTGAAGTGCTCAGATGGTGGCGTTTGCTTGTTACTTTCTGCTTATCAAGAAAGCAAGACAGCCACGGCAAGAAAAGT
Organism: Nymphaea colorata; assembly: GCF_008831285.2. Lineage (NCBI taxonomy): Eukaryota > Viridiplantae > Streptophyta > Magnoliopsida > Nymphaeales > Nymphaeaceae > Nymphaea > Nymphaea colorata. Next base: position 18,968,047 of record NC_045147.1, read on the forward strand.
TCGATTGAAGGAAGAAGAAAATGCAGAAATTTAAAGGGGAATATCTGAAAGGTTCACACGTCACGTAGTATTCACATGGGGAGCCATTTTCTCAAGCTTGAGAACCGGATCCATGTGACGTGAATGTATAATCTTTGGGAGTTTCAATGAGATTTTTCTTACTTCAGCAAACAGAAAAATGTCGTACGCATGTGAATTCTAAACACATGTGAGGTAGCAAAGCAAAAAAGTGTGGAAAACGGAGACAGACTTAGATACCTGAGCAAGGATGTTGTTGCCCTTGTAGATGGTACATGATCTCGCAAAAGGGCTGCCTTTAACTAACATGTCCCAAGGCGTGGAGCTCATCCCAGTGCAGTAACATCGTTTAGGATCTAAAGATTCTAAACCAAGGTATATCTCTAATTCCTTCACCCACTTGCTTGCTTGCTGCCTCTTCCTTGCACGGAAAACCAACTCTTCGCATCCAAACCAGTTCCTTCTACAACATTCCCAGTCAAATCCTCCCTGAGAAAGTACAGCGTTGCATTGAAAATTGAAGACCAACAATTAATGACTACACCGATGCAAAAAATGCAAGCCTAGCCCATAAAATTACAAAAAGAGAAAACAATGCCAAAGAGAGAGAGAGAGAGAGAGAGAGAAAGAAAGGGTTATGGTATTCACAGGTTTCTGATAGAGAGATAGGAGGGGGTTCCCCGATGCATCAAGCACGAAGAGCTGCTTCTGCTTGGTGGCGCTGCCGGTAAAGTAGGAGCTGCTGCCACCCCGCACCTTGAAGGCAAGATTGCCGTGGGCGTCCTCCACCGTGAAATCGCCACCGCTAAGACTAAATACGTGCTTCCTCACGGTGTAATCTAGAGGGAGGGGAAGCTTTGCTGGAACGCCCACCTGCTGCTGCTGGTAGGTCGACGACGCCATGGATGTTCCTAATCCTGGCTCAACTATTTCAGGGAGACGAAGAAATGAGGAAAGAGGGAAAGGGTAGACAAAATGGAGATTGGAGAAAAGTTCTTGAGATTCTGAGAATAAATTGCGATGGAGGAGAACGACCCTCCGGTGGAGCGGTTGAATTTGAGTGCACGACACCTTTCCGCCTTTCCCTTGTCAACAAATCTCATTGAAACATTGGTATTAATTATAAGAAAATAATGTTATTGTTGAGAACATGATTATCTCATACTTTCCGACGAGAAATTTTGGTTATTCTAACTTTGCTCCAGGCATTCACCATGCCAAAGACTGTAAAATTTTTAGGCACCTTGACCCTTCAAAACTTTTGGTTAGATTGAAAGAGTTTCTAGAACAGGCGAAAGAGTTTTCAAAACTTTTGCTTAAGCAATTCAGATTTGGGTTGAACCAGGCTTTAAAGAGTCTGACTTATTATGAATTCTACCTCATCATATTCGAATTCAATCTCGGTCACAAACTTCATTTTTTCATGATCGAATGTGGGTTGAATTAATTTTAAGACCACCGTTCGCATGTAATGGAGTAAAATCTTTACCGAATCTTTGTCAAATCTTGATCACTCATTCGAATTCAAGAAACATCATGTCATTTGACTAATATTGGATAAAAAATGTTCACCGAATTCAACGAAACAGGTTAGCAATCGAATATGTTCGACTCATTAACAACCCTGCCTACCAAGAGCTTTTGAGTTCTAACTTTTTCATCGGTGTATCACTTTATCATGGTTCTTGTTGTTGCTGCAATCGAAATGATTAATGAACCGTGTGTGGCACATGCGCCCTTGCCTTAACCGATGAACTGAACTGATTTTTTGCCAATTTGATTCAAATGCCCTTTATTATCCTGTGACTTGAATCATCTTCTGATCTATTTGATTCAGATCAGCAAAATTCAAAGCTAAGAGAGGTCAACTTGTAGGTATTGAACTTTGAAAATAACATCCGTAATGGGTTTTGTGCAAACCTAGTTTTTTGGACCAATTTTTGAAACTTGATTTGTGTACATGGTAACAAAATCAAAATGACGTTTGTTCTTAATAGTTAATGAGGTGTTTGATTACTTCATATTTTAAATTCATGGATTTGATATGACATGCTTTTGTTAATATAGCAAAAAATACATGGTTCATCAAACGAAGGATTCTAGGTTCGATCGTAAGATCCAATTTGATGGATGGTCTGATCATAAATTCACTGTTCTCAAATCTTGAACATTTTATATTAGTGACAATCAAACAACTCCTAAGGAAAAGATGCAAGATGAAACTTATTGAGCTCAACCACCTTTCGGCTAACTAATGAATGAACTTTTGTTGATAAAAATAATTTATTATAAGCACCAAGGCAAAGGTGTAATGGTTATCAACAATAAATTGCTCTAAGTCTCTACCCAAATGTTAATTCTTAATTTCTTATGAGTAGGAATAAGGGGGCGTCAAATGAATGTCCTCAACAACACCCAAATTTATTGCGATGCATGTTATTATATTCATTTCATAAATATGATTTGAAAATCGAAAATAATTCATGAAACACCTTACAAAATGTTTCATAAACAATTACAAACAGATTCATAAAACAGTTACAAATTGTTCGGTTTACAAAAAAAAAACCATAAGAATTATATGTACCTGATTCAAGTGACTTAAAAACCTCTAATTAACAAAGATCTACAACTCAAATGTCCCTCACAATTTCAAGCTGACAATATAAAGCTTTTATTATGAGTTGCCTAAATATTTTTAGGGAAGACAAAACACTTTTTGTGGGGCGTCCGGAAATCACTAGTAGCTTGGAATTGGAATAAAATTAAGAATAGCTGTTCAACTTTTGATATACAAACAAATAACTAAAGAGCGACTTCGGAGTTGGGACATTCCACCGAACCACAATTTCAGTCAATTGAAAAGAAAAACTTAGCAATCTTAGAATCTTTTGACGCCATCTCGACTTTTGGAGATAGCCCTAGAATAAAGTTGAAACGCCTTCTGAGTCACGTAGAATTTAGTCATAATTTATTTTTTTTAGCAAAACTTATCAATAATTTTAAACACATTCCATTTATTGTAATGGTCGAAGCGGAGGTTGGTAGGCAATTAATTTTAATTTCGAATTTTTGTAGTGTCATTACTAATGTAAACAAAAACTTAAATACACAAAAAAATATATAACTAAACGCTTACCCCAAAGCACCACATGAATTCTAGTGAAGAAGATGATGAATTCTAGGGAATTAAGAGAAAATGAGGGCTTCAACCTTCATTCATTCAAACAGTAAAAATTACCCTCCCACTGACTCATCCGAAAAACTCCATTTGGAGTTGGCAGCGAGCCGCAAAATCCGAAAGAACGAGCCCGTCCTTGGGCTTACTGCCAAAGTGATAATTTTTCTTTTTCTAATATTTTCAGAGAAGGGGTGAGCATGACATTGACGGCCACACCACAACAGTGGGACCCGTGATCAGCTCGAGGACCCGAAGAGGACACGTGTCGGTTCCACTCTAACGTTTTACAGTAGCCGGTACACCGCCATCTTACGTGATCCTCCGTCCAGGGACGCTTTGGAATATAACCTCACCATGTTGTCATGGTGAAGCCAAAGGCGAGGGAGCGTTTCGGGAAGAGGAAAAGAGATGGAGAAAAATAGTTGGTCACGAATTTTGTGATGGGCAGCATGCATTTGATGGAAAAAAACAAGATAAAAAACCAAATAATTGAGAGAGAGAGAGAGAGAGAGAAAAAAAAAAAAGAGATATGCCCACATAAATGCAATGAACGGTGAATTCTGAGCGACCTTTTTATTTAATTCTTTTTCTTTTTTCTTGCATTCCAAGATTGCACAAGCGATCCTTCTTTTCCTTTCCTCTCTCTTTTCGTCCGATTTAGGCAAAAGGCTCCTCTGGTCTTGCTTGCCATGTGCTCCTCTCCTCCGAGTTCTCCATTGGAGGCCTTTTGGGCTTTCGGGGGGTCCTTGGCTCCTTAGGATCTTTGGTGCATTGACGAAATATTTGGGGTTGTCGGTGGGGTTCTGGAAACTTGGCGTTGGTGGTAATTCGGAGTTTTGAGGGAAATCGGATTGGGAGATTGAGGAAGAGGGAAATGGGAAGGTTGTATCTGAGCCAGTTGTCTGGGCAGTTTTATTGCTGTAAAACATGCCATTGCCCTCTTGCTTACATTGATGACATCGTTTCCAGGGTATTTTTTTTTTCCTTCTGTGAGACAATCTTTGTTTCTATCTATGTCTGTAATATTTGGTTGATTTACCTGATTTGTTTTTCTTAACAATTATTGTTTTATTTTGTGGGTTTTTTGGTGATTGGGGTTGCAGTACTCTCCGGTTGTTCTGTTGGTGTCTTCTTTTCTTCTTGTTTCTAGCTGTTGATATTGTTTTGCGATTATCGGTTTGGATACTTCTTTTGTGAATTTTCATTTTCAAGTTTGATGTTCGTTTGGAAGGTTAAAGTGTTTCTGACGAGTACTTTTCATCTTTATTCCTACTAGTTAATGGATTTGATGGTACAGGAACCAGAGAGGCTTATCGGTGGATTCGGTTGATCTTTTGTTCTTTGTTTACGTTTGTTTACGTGCGGTCTTTTATTGGATCACATTTGAAAGATATATGCTTTCAATAGTTTCTGTAAGTAGGAAGATATCGACCAATGCTTCCTGGCTGCCGTTCCGGGACTGAGCAGGACCTATCAGGACTAGAAAGTATGAGTTGATGTTGTTTTATATTCTGGTAATAAATGATGGAATGTCCCGCATTTTGGTTAAGAATTTGTTTCTGCGTATGAATCTATGCTTGGCTGCTTTGCCTGAAAATTATGTAATGAACTACATTTGTCTAGCTCACCTACGTAAACTTTTCGTGCTGGTCTGGTCCAGAAATCTGAAGTTGTGTCTGCAACGTCTCCTGTTGGTGCTTGTCATGTTTTCTTGTCTCCTATTGGTGTTTGTCATATTTTCTCTTGAGGTGATCAGATGCTAATGTCCAAATGCGACACTTGTAGCAAGAAGGTATAATACTACAATCACAAATTTCAGAGTTTTTTTTTCAATTTTGGTAAACTTGTATTGAATTTTCAAACTGAGAGTGATTGACCTGGTTGTATTGTATCAATTTCAAGGAACCTAGCAGTTCTGCAAAACTGTAGATTTAATGGAAACTGGAAAGTGCAACACTCTCATCTGTTGTTTGTTTATGATCATTAATTTTACTACTACTGGAATTCTGAACTTTTGCTCCTCAAATTATGCCCACTCTAGGACATGCCTGGAGTTCATGATTGGCAGCGTTATGAAGATTGCTGAAGGTTATTGCTCTTTGAATGAATGCCTAATCTGGAGGATGGCAATCAGTTAGTTGGCAGTCTCAAAGTGTCATAAGGTCATACTGGTGTTTGTTTGCACGATAAAAACAAGCAGCTTGCTTTTGCTGGTTGAGGCGTCCTGTACTCAAGGGAAATTGGATGTCTGCTTGCTATTTAATGCACAAATTTGTGCTCTTATCATCAGGAACAGAAAAACTGTCTCCTCTGCCCTTTTTTCCCCTCCCATTTTGTTTTATTCCTTCTTGAATATGGTTTTGGAAGGTTGAGAGACTTGTGCACACAACAAGGTTGGCTAGCTTGTGGAGAATAAAGATCATTGCTTGTCTAATTATGAGTACTGAATTTTGTAGGACTATTAGCTTATCCGCTTTCTGTCAAAAGAAAAGTAGGAATTCGCAGCATACTGCACTCATAAGATGATGACATGGAGTTAATATTATTTCATAACTAATAAATGAAGCAATAGCTTCAATGTCATATACATGCAGGCATTGTGGTTAAGCAGCATCTTGAATATTATATACTTATGTCATGGGCATTATATTGGAGTGCATGTAGCTGAGTTGACATCATCCATCTTGGCAAAGTAATGTGGTAAGTGCTTGTTTTCCAGAAAGCATCAGAAATTTGTCCTTAAGAGGTAGCGAGAAGCCTTGGAAATTGATTTTACATTGATATGGACTAGATTTGTGGCTTGAAGCGATTCTTTTTGAAGCAGATATCAAGGTGGTTGAGATGACATTGAATTCAGATATCAACCATGAAACTCGATGTTCAAATTCCAAAAGAATGCTGAATAATGCATAAAATAGTAAAACTCTAGATTACTATTAAGAGTGACCAGAGATAACTATTACAGGGACACTGTGAAATTCATTTCTTTATGGCTGTGGTATGAAAGAGACGCTAAACTAAGGCTTCCATCTGATAAAATCAAGTCACAAGGTTTATACTTTATGGTGTAGAGCTAAGTCACATGGGTACTTGGGTACAGCCCTTGTACCTGTGTCGCTGTTTCGGCTTGACAGAACATTTGCAATAACGTTTGGAGAAAAAATTGAACGATCCTTCGATTGGAATTTATTATGTCATGTGCTGCCAAATAATTTAATATCTCTTTTACAGTAATGGTTGGTGGAAAAGTTGGAGGAACCTTTAGTTGGACTGTTTTTTGCCGTGTATTGGCAAATAGTTTGGAATTATACCCAGTGACCTAGTTTCAAATCTGTGAAATACGAAGTATAAAACAATATTCTAAAGCTGATAACATCCGATATATTGATGAGAATTGATGAAATGAAGCAGATGACTGGTCTGTCATATCATCTAGGCGAGTGACTGCTCTCTCTCTCTCTCTCTCACTCATGTGTGTGTAGGTTACTGCAATGACCTTGTGTACCTAATGATGCACAACCTGCATATTGATGGACCACAGCCCTTGTGGCTCTGGGAGTCTGGCTTGTGTGGTATGGCCTAGTAATGTTTACTGAAAATCCATGTTTGCTCCTGAAGCTTTGTTTTATTGTTTAGTGTTCTGTTCATTCTAATGTGGTGGGTGCAACTCAGATATTGTCTGTAAGAATTATAATGTACTGGCACTTCTTCTGCGTATACTTATTTCCATGGAGAAGTGAATATTTGTTCTTATTGTAGTTTTTTTCTTTTTTTTGCTATGTTAGACTTTTCAAAGCCGACGTGGAAAGGCATACCTCTTTGAGTCTGTGTAAGGCTTCTTACATAAACACCTCTTATTTGTTTTTATTATTTGGAAAGCAAACTCTTCGTGCATTAGAATCACTAATGTTTTCGATCATACATATTCCATTTGATTTCCATTCTACAGCCCCTTGTATACAGTTTATACTGGAAACTTCACGAAAAAACGGTCTTAGCCTATATGCATCTGTATCATGGACATAGGTTTTAAGCCCTATGATAATGTTCTTGTGAGCTTCGTCTGTGTGCATGGATTGCCTTGCTTAATCTGACGCTTCTGTTTCTTGCATTTATATCTGGAATGTGGGCTTCAAGTTGGCAACTGTTTTCTTTATTTCTTGCCTGATCAATGACTCCCAATGAACTTTTTTTTGTTAGCTTCTACCTAAATGTTATTTGTGCCAGGCAGGAAAATTATTTCATGCTCACATGTACATTGTGGTATCTTTGTTTTCTTTTTCTGTTCTAGTGAGCTTCTATGAAGCTAAAGAGGATTGAGGATGAGAGTTGCAAGCTCTTTTTTTCATGAAAACCATCTTTGCGATCCTGAAGAGGTTGTGCTGAAAGATATCAACAGGGAAAGCAGTTATAAATGTATGTTGTAGAATGTGTAGTTTAGTAGTGTTACAGGAAGTTGGAGGCACACTTGTAGATTAAGGGACTCCAATACCTATTATATTTTGTATCATTGTTCATAACGTGGTGGCACAGTGACCTACATCAATCACAACTGGGGAGATGTCCAGAGAGAAGTGGTTGCACTGGATAGTCAAGTTCAAAGAAGGGAGAGCGCATAAACTTATCAAGGTTTAAGTTCAGGTTGGGCATTACGACTCTAGACTGACCCTAGTTGTGAAAGGTCTTTAGTCAGGGTTATCAATTGCTATCCCTCACTTGCATGTGTTGGTCACTGCAAGTTGCACTTTTCTTTGCAGTCATGCCACATCAGATTGCTCATTTATACATACCTTGATCGCTTTCCCAGATTGATTGTGTATCCTATGGCTGAATGGGGACATGGTGCTACAAATTGAGATGTCTCTGGAAATCCACAACCCAAATGCAATCACTGCCAAGAAAACGTCCAGGTTTACTTTGAGAAATCTTGCTTTCTCACTGGTAATCATGTTCTGCATGCACACATCTCTTTCTCCATGCATGCCTATATGGGAGTTCAAGAGAATAACCGTTCCCTCCAATTAGGTTTCGATCCTGGCCTAACCCATCATGGCTAGAGCCGGAGCTCAAAATCAACAAATGTTCAGTCTGGAAAGTTATATACAATTCTCACTGTCCATCCAAAGAAAACAGTCTTACTGATTTTCCCACTGAGAGGAGCTGATGTAGGTGGAATGCATCCTCTCTTTGACATTGTTTTTAGCACACCGTTTCAAGTATATAATGATGCTAATACAGATACTTCTAATTTGGATGTGTATCAAATATCAATATTATAAATTTGTATTCTATCGTATGACATAATATGCTGTGACACATTATGCTGTACCTTACCGTTTGATATGAGCTGCATCACAGTATTGTGTTATGAAACATAAAATTAGCCTTGGGATAGTACTAGTTCTTTTGTAGGATGATTTCATATCATTCTGGGTGTGCAGTATGATAGCATCACATCAAATTGTATCTGCCCCATAATTTGTAAACAATTTTTTTTTTGTTTCCAAAAAAAAGCAACTGCTCTCACAATGGACTTCTTTTTTTGTTTCAAGGGCCATTTTGGCCTTCTTTTTCTGCATTCCCCCTCATTCTTTGACTCTTTAGTATTTTTTCATCTTTTGGTTTTTCACATTCTTTTGGCTCTTTAGTATTTCTTTTAGCTTTTGGTTTTTCACATTTTTTGAACTTATTTATCGTATCTTATGATGTAATGTGATATGATATGATTTAATAACGCTTTATCTTTAACTTTTTCAATTTAGATTATGGTACAATTTACAATTGTGATAAATGAAGAACGAAATAAGCAAAGGTGATTGGTCTTCTACTTTCATTTTCACCTGAGAAAGGCATTTTAACCTGTTGCACTTATAAAGCAGCATAAATGAATGAGGAGAAGGATGCTTTGTTTGCCAAGCCTAAACTTTTCAAACAAGTCATTAGGATTTAAGCTTTATTATAGTTGGAAATCTCCATCCTTGTGCATCATCTTGGTGATTGAAGCCAGTGTAGTTGAAATATTCTCTTTTAGGTCCCTTTATTACTATCTTCTGCTGTCTTGGTGGACCAACCTCTCAGAATTTTCAACTTCCCACTTGTTGAGTAAGGTTAGCATATGTCAACTTCTGCAGTCTCTGGTGCTGAGTTACGTGTTTTCTTTCTGTTCTATGATAACTTTCTGTATAGTGTACATTCTTAGTTGGCTTCAGATTTCTAAAGGATGGAGCATCTTTGTGATTGACCTACGCTAGAATGCTGGCATCAGATGTTGACTTACTAACTGAATTCCCCTTGTATACTGCAGTGTTAATGTTACAGTTGGGATTTTAGAAGATAAACTAATGCTTACTGGTTTACATACTGTTGCTGACATCTATTGCAACTCTTGTCATCAACTCTTGGGGTGGAAATATGTAAAGTCCCTTCTGATTTTTGTGCCAGTCAAATTTTAGTATGAATAGTTAGCTTATTCATGACAGCTAGTCCCTTTTCAGGAGAAAGCTTATTCGAAGGCCCAAATGTATAAGGAGGGGAAATTTATACTTGAACGGTAAGTCTTGTGAGATCTATAATCTGCTACTTACCATCCAAGAACTGCATATGGCTGATGTTTCATCTGCACATTCTTTTTACAGTGACAAGATTGAACATGGAGATGGATCGATTTCTCCAGAGCACTCAGACGATGCATAAATAAGTCTAGATACTAAGACCATGGATCAAAAGACGAAACTGTAAATTTACTGTAAATCAACTTAATCTGAAACTGATTTAACATGTTCGAACTGCAAAGCACAACTGGAAATGGACACATTCTTTCTGGCATGAACCTCTTGCGGATTACGTCAGTTTCTATGTAGAAGCTGCCAAATAGATCTGTTATTGATAATATTGATGTGACATGCTGTGCTTCGTGGGAACAATTGCATAGGAAACACGAAGTACCAAAATGAATGGATTTCCTTGTGGCCTTATCTTTATTTTTGAAATTGTTGTCCAGAAACTTAGAAGAAATTAGCTCTTGATCAATGATCGAAGGATATACAAGAATTTCCAACGTTCTTATGTCTCGATTTCTTTGACGAACCGGGAACTGCGAATCCTTTGGCCTTGCATTATTATTGCTATTATTATTATTTTTGCATGATGCAGCGGACAGTGGGGACAGAAAGGGGCCAAGGCCAAGCACAATTTAGCTTATTTGACCACTCTTCAAGAAAGACGAAAACAGAAGGAAAGAGAAAGCCGTTGTTTTAGGATTCGGAGGGCACCGAGACAAATCCAGACACTTGAAAGCAGCACCATACTTGGGTTGATCTAATCGCATTTATGGATTCATTATCTAGCAGTATATTCCTTCTAAAATCACATTAATTTGAAAGAATCTAAAAAAAAAGTTTAAAGAAATCGCTGAATCAAATTGTCCAAGCCCTCTACCCTTAGGAGGACGTGAATCAGATTGGTGGATTTAAATATTCCAAATAAGCAACGTAGGAGGAAATTTCCTACACTCAATCGATGTTCTTGTCAACGAAGTTGGCGATCGTCATCTTTCACGGGCAGAGCAAGGACGACCCACGATTCATTTGATTGACTGCCGAGTTTCCACCTGTAAAAACCCTGACCGCCGTTTCTTTTTCAATGTTTCGTAAACGAAGTCAGGGTTTTCGGGCGAGGAAATATTTACTGGTCCAGGCGCATCAAACACGCGCGAGGATAACAATGGAAACGCCATGCTTAAGAAAAAGGTAGGTGGATCGTTGACGCCGGACCAGCTAGGCTGCGCGACACTAGACCGGCGCTGCCCAGAATCTGCGGAGTCTGGTCAGAAAACGTATTTAAGACGGGCCATGTTATCATGGTTTTAATTCATCAATCAAACCATCAAAAGCAAAGGAAAACTACAACTGAAAGTTTCGTTCTAATTTTAGTTTGAGGTGAAATTTTGTTCCTTTAACAAGTCCCCTTCATATACATCAACTCAACGTAGAAATGGATTATCAATATTCACGAAGCAGAAATCAAAATGTCAAGCGCCCGTGAAAGTAGGGTTCTAAAATTTTTTTGGACTATTTATTTTGTTTCTGCTGTACTCAATCCAATTTCTGTATACTGAATTCCTCTAGAACGAATGATGCAATTCAATTTGCAGGAACACGACAGCTGAGAAAGGACAGAAATGCTACACGGAAAGCAGAAGAATTCAAAAGGACGAGCAAGATTTTCCAACACCAACTGACGAGGGTAGAAATGTAGATGGTTCGAATCTACCTCACTCCAAATTCTATGTAGTTAGCTTGAAATCTGGACTTGTGAACTTGTTTTAATTTAATCAAAGTGTTTGGTTTCTTTCATTTTCATGCTATCCATTGATATTGCCAGGTGAGGGAGATTCACACGATTTGTGCCCACAATCTTTTCCGAGTGCATGAGACGCATCATCCACTCTGTTGTTGAACAATGATCGCATTCCAAATGGCGGCATTAATTAATCTGATAGCGTTTTCGAAGACAAATTGCAATTTTATAAACGGAAAGACACGAACCGGTTTTCGTTTGGTAGAGATTCTCTTCGACCGGAGATGACATGAAGACACAGACAAAAATTTGGGCACACCTTTCTATGGTTCTTGCAAATTTTGAGCTCTCTTGGATAAATAAATTATGAGAAATTGTTGTGGAAAGTTGTTGAATGAGTTTTTAAGATGATGGTAGTTTCATGCGCAAAGGAATAAATTTGTTGTAAAAATAAAACCAAGTTGAAGAAGCTCAACAGTTCAATATTCTGGACAAAACTTTTGAGTAGCGATCGGCCTTAAAATTGTTATGTACTTAGTATTAAATACTTTTTTGGTAATTTTTTTTTTTCATTTATTTGATTTTTTGAAACTTTTGTTTCATGCACTGAGAAGTTAACAAACAAAAAGTTTCATCCGATACTAAAGTTTCATAATGGCTTCAAAACTCCTAACACTAAAATTTGGTGTTAGTTTGCAGTTGAAACTTTTTCTGCTCACCCAACATAAAGTGTGTTTAATTACCCCAAATCTTAAATTTGAGGTGATCTTGTTAAGAATTTTCAATGAAGGGACTAACCTTGTTAAGATTTTAGATCTTTGATTTATAACAACAAATCGAAATGTTATGTTCGAAGGATGCAAGAGTACACACCACCATACATTTTGTAAAATTCATGAACTTTTTTTTTTTTTTGTTCATGAATCCGAAGCATGATACTGATCTTAAATATCGAGTTTTGAATTAATTATGAAATTAATGCAGGCGTATTATTAAATTAAACCCTCAAATTTGCAACTAAAGGGGCTCTCAAGTCTGATGTGACGGCAGTACAAAACGTAGAGTTCCATCTTTTATAAGTAACTCTGCGGCAGTCATTTAATCATTGATGTGACAATTGTACAACATCATCTAAGATCACAGTTATGATCATAAGTTCTTCTAAAATCTAAAACGCAACAGGACAGACGAAAAGTTAAAACCACATAAAATACAAATTATTTTCAATATTGTATACGACGCATATGACATAATTAAAAGAAAATATTTTTATTTTATATTTTATGTATTTATTTGATGAGAACCTTATCTGTAGCAAGAGGGAAAAGTGCAGTGTACTTGGTACAAGGACGGGGAGGCAAATGAAAGGGAAAAGAAAAGGACGAAATAATTTAAAGGGAGTCAACTGGTGGTCTCGCGTGATCAGGAGGGCGGCACGGTCAGACAAGGAGGGCAGAGAAGAACACGACACGAGGATGTTGCTAGCCACGGAAGACGGAAGAGTTGTGGTATAAACAATAGAAGATCAACATCATTGTTGAAGAGAAAAAGCAGAAATTGCTTTCAACCGGAAGGATTTGTTAAGCTGATCTCTGACTTTAGTAAGCAATAAATTTGGTCCTGCTTAATGACTAGTACTCAACTCATTCTTTGCTTCTACTTAATGCTTACCATTTATTTCGCATTTATTAGTTAAATTTCTCTTTCATCACAAAACCTTGAACAGTTAAACATGGTAGGAAGCCTCGATTTCGACACTGATTAAATGTTGATCTATCAACAAAAATTAGAAAAATTAAGTGTTGTCAAGTTTTCGGTAGTGATTTATTATAAATGTGGTTAGAAAAATGGATGCCAGAATTGGTTAGCAGTTGGAACAAGAGAGAACAATTTTTTTTTTTTTGAGAAAAGAAAATGAAAATGTTTACAGGAAAAGTCGGAGGCAGAGAATGTCAATTGCCAATAAATCAGGAATGAAATGGCTAAGCAAAACAAAAAAAGCAGACAGAAAAAGAGAAGCCAGACAAAACAAAAGAAGAAGCGCAACGGAAACAGCGGGAAAAAGTCAAGCCTGTACGAAACTTTCTAGGGTTTAACAGACAGAGCTCGCTGGCAAGAGAACGAAGGGCGTTTGCCTCATTTTTTTTTTACCCGCTTCTTCCATTTCATCCTGTTTTCGCGCTAGATTATCCTCTTTTTCCGTCGATCCGTTCTCCTTGTTCTTGTTGCTCTGATTTTGTTTTGGGGGTGGGGCGTTCGTTTGGGAGGAGATGTCGATTACGACGAAGGTGGACAAGGCAACGAGCGATCTGCTCATTGCTCCAGATTGGACCACGAACATGGAAATATGCGACGCCATCAATTCAGATCTATTGTATGGCTCTTTCACTCTGTTGTCGTTCCCTTCTCCCTCTGCGTGTGTGTCTCTTTTGTTCTTTTGGGGAGGTTTTGGGGTATTGGATACGGTTGGTTATGAAATATTTTGAGAAAAAATTGCGATGGTATGACGAATTGTGAGGGAGAATTGAAAGGTTTCTTGTTTTTTGGTTGGGTCAGACAAGCGAAGGAGGCGACCAAGGCCGTGAAGAAGCGGCTTCAGCACAAGAATCCCGCCGTTCAATTGCTGGCCTTGACGGTAAGTGCTTTCCTTTTCCGTCCCCCCTTTCTTTGTTTTTTCCAACTAATTATCTTGTACGATGGCGTTCTTGTTCTTTCTGAGTTCGTTCTCAGTTGATTTTCTAAATTGACCCTACCCAATTTGAATATTGGGCCAGTATGTCAATGTTTGTTTTTCCCTTTTAAATGTTTTCTGATTGTAAACCAGAGCGTTCAAAGCTTACAGTAGGATGGATTTCTGGTTTTAGATTTTTAATGCAATCTAAGAATCAACGGCCTGTACCACACCAAAAACCTTCCAACTTAGAATTCAGAGTTATCACAATTTCAATTTTGCTATGAAAGAAAAAAGATGAATACAAAGGAGCAGACGTCGGCTCGGAAAATAAGACTAAACAGAAGCACCAGAAGTTATGACCTCTGAAGTGGCACATGCCGATCCATGCTCAAGTTGGCTTAACGTGCTTGATGATATAAGGAAAATGGTGGTGGGTATCACATTCTTACAGTGGCATATATGTTGTAGTGAAAGATATTTGAAGCCTCTCTCGGCGTATTACATATAAACAAAAGGAAAAAAAAAAATTCTACCACCTTCCAGCCAGCTCCTTAAACTGTCTCCCTGTGCCTTTAACTCGGCTAGCCACCTTAGCAGGAACTTAATCCACCTTTTTCCAAAATCTTCATCTGCTACACCACTTGCAGATGAGGAATAAGTTCCACCTTTATTTTTCCTTGAATCCTTCTTCAATTTGCAAAAGCAATTGTTCGTCTAGTTGCTACTGTTCTACGTTGTGTTAGAAGAATCTTATTCAATGGTCTTGTTACGTCTATTGGCGCAAACTAAGTTCAACTATGGGTTATGGAATATTAAAGACTTTGTTTTTGAGGCATCATTTTTCCTGGTGAAAATGATACAGGTCATAGAGGATCACTTTGGAATCCTGTGATTCATTTGGATAGAAATTGATATTTGCAGGTATGGCTTATTTACCTGGGAAATCCAAGGTCATCAAGAATATCTTCTTCCTTTTGCACGAGTCCTTATTTCCTGGTGTTTTATTAATTAGAAAGCAGCATTAAACTGTTTGCACAAGCAAATCGGCTAAGCCGTGGTATTTAGAACATCGGCATTTGTGGTAAACTGGTAATATATCTAATAAAACATCATATTTCTGAAATCAACCTCAGTCAAGCTCATTAATGAAAAAACCTTATATTTTTCATGATGTTAGTTGTATGTTGGTTGACCATGCACTGGACAGAAAATTGAAATGCTATTGCCACTGATATAACTGTTTCAGCTGATTATATGTCTCCTAAAATGTTTTTTTCCTGAAGTTTCTATTTCACCAATTCCGTGTACAGAAATCATAGTTCGAGCTGCTACTTCTGGTTGTTGGTCAAATGTCACACCTTGTCAATTTTTTTTGGCTGTATAACATCTGTATTTGCGGTGGGGAATCACATGAAATTGTTGAATTTAGGAATCGTTGCCAAATCAAACATGTGCCTAAGGAAAGGAGCTACCTATCTTCTCATGTGGTAAATGATGTCAGAGTCTCATATAGAATAAGTGAATGCTCCCACTCTGAGTGGGTTAGCTATTGCAATAGCTGAGTCTCACATAGTATGGGTGAATGCTCTGAGTGGGTTAGCTATTACAAAGTCAACTAAGCATAGCGCGTTTGACATTCATAAACATGGGGCACGGGCATGCATGATTAACCCATTGAGGGGGAAATCGTTGGCCTATATTCCTCACCATCTATATGCCCGTTACCTGCAATTTTTCCAATGTTGTCATGTCCATGCTACTGGTACTGATTTGCACTCTCCCTCTTTCTTTTTTCTTCCAGCTCCTGGAAACTATAATGAAAAATTGTGGTGAATATGTACATCTCCAAGTTGTTGAGAGAAATATTTTGCAAGAGATGATTAAGATTGTAAGAAAAAAGGTAAGGCTGATTGGTATTTACTTCAATATCTTTTACAATTATTGAGTTGAAGGTGCAGTTTGTCATGACCCAATAGATTTTGCTGCTTGCTTGATATGTTCCTTTTTATTTTGTTTATTCTTCCTATCAAGTCATATCATTTTAACATTAGGCAGAAGATGTTAATGAAAATGAAGGTATCTCCAATAATGTCTAAGAGGGGCAGTAAATATCCTTTGGAATATTTATCTGCATTTCATAATGTCTTTTCTCAACAGAAAGCGAAGAATGCTACAATGTTTTTTGCTTAATGAAAGAGAGGAACATGCCTTTTACATGTGTGATGTTCTTATCTTTACATTAAACAAGTGGGAGGTTCACACTTTTAAAATTTGTGCCACATAGCTATGCCTGTGGGTGAAAGAGATGATATTTTCTTTTGTGAGCTCCCCGTTGACATGGCATAGAATGTATATCACGTTGTTTGGAATTTCAATCTTACAAACGACCCCTTTAGTTCTATATGGGTTATTGACTAAAAGATAACCTCTTTAGTTCCAAATGTGTTTTTTTACATTGCACTTGTCAACTTTCTCTTTTGATTTTATCTTGGTTATTTACTAAAAGATACATATTTATTCTCTATGATTCATATTCAGACCGAAAACTCGTCATTCATGCCACTGCTAATTTGTCCATAATAAACCTGCTGTTGTTTCAGAATTATTTGTGCTGGTATTTATCATTACTTGGTTTGTGAGCCAGCTTTCTAGGATGTTTATATTCATATCCAGTTTATGGTGGGAGGGTAAATCATCCTGTTCTTGTAGCTTATACACGTGTTAGCATTTTGGAGATAATGAAGTTAGATGCTATTCACATGTTCCTTTGAAATGCCTAATGCTTTTGAAGTGTTGATCATGTTTTCCTTGTTCTCAATTAGGGGAAGATATTAGATACTAACGAACATTATTATTGTCTGTTTTTTTTATCTGTCAGCTATGTTGGTACGTCTGAATTTTGTGAATGTTTTAGAATGACAATCTGATGAATTTTTCCAGAGTGATATGCATGTGAGGGACAAGATTCTAGTACTGCTTGGGTCCTGGCAAGAAGCATTTGGTGGTCCTCAAGGAAAGTATCCTCAATATTACTGGGCTTATGATGAACTAAGGGTGAGTGTGTTAAAGCTTGTATAGATATTGGGCAGTCACTTTATTTTATTTAGATAGTTTGGGTGAATCTTGCTTCCCTTTGGAATTAACCAATACATGCAAGAAAATCTATCATTGGTTCCTTTCTGTGTCAAGCTCAGGAGTGAGCAGGATTAAGTGTATTATGGATGTGAGTGCTTCAGACTAAGTGCATGAGAATGTTGGTTTCTCTTTGCATGAATTGAAGACCTATGTTGGATCTTTAAAGTGGCAATGTGGCAGTGCTTCAGCTTTTCTGTTCTGTTTGATGCTTGTGTACTCCATAATAGATTGAAAAATTGGTAACATCCTTAGGATACCAAAACTGATGATTTATTTGATATCGTTGCTTCCCAAAAGTGCTTCTTCTGCTCTTTGCTGAAGACTTCAAAGGACTTGTGGACTCAAGGGCAATCCATGTCAATAATTGTGGATTTGTCTATGCAAGAGTGTAGAAGCTGCTCTTTGCATTGGTAAAAGACATTTTGAGCGAGTCATGAGCTTCAGAGAAGTAAATTCGTTTCTATGCTGATGTTGTAATTTGTAATGTCTGATTCTCTACTTTATTAGGTGCAACTAAATACTACTTGAAATGACTTTTTAGTTTAATGCAAAACTTTCATAGTAATGGTAGGAAATATTGATTTGAATGATTTATTCTTTTGAATATGCACACAAAAAATAATAGATAATTTTCAGTTTTTGTTTCATTTGGGTAATGTTCTGTTAATGTTCAAGGAATCCATCATTACTGCTATTCAAATGCAGTACAAAGTAAGAGGTATATTTAAATTAGTTAAAACGGTTCATAGGTATTTTTTCTATTAACCTGGCAAAAGGAAATGCATGATGTGTTCATCAAGCTCCTGAAGCTCACAATCTGTTATCAAGAGCGTAGATAGCTTGGAGGGTTGATCTTTGAGTTTTTATAAAAAGCATGATTAGTCTCCTGCCTAGGTGCTAGGCTGTGGTCTAAGCACCTATACTGAAGCACTTGGGTGATGCACACAAAAGTTATTATTTTTTTAATTTTTTACCCTAAAAATTTAAATTTCTTGTTTGTTGTACACTTCTATCTTCTATTATATGGATCAAGGTGGAGTTTTTTCAAATCTTTCACTTTGACCCCTTCTATTTTTTTTCTCCCCTTTTCCCTCTTTTTTCTGTTTAGTAGGATAGTCTAATCTCCAACTACATGCTGCCTAGGTTTTTTCATAGGGTCTGCTGCCGAGTACTTTTAATTTTAACTACATATTTGTGGGTGAAGGTGAGCATGATAGAGGGGATAAACATCTAAGAAAGTTAATCAATATAGAAATGCAGAATGTCAACTTTGGTACACATTTTATTGCAACTTGTCAAAAGGATTAATGAAAACAAACTCTAGGCCTCTTCCATTTTAGCTAATACTTAGGAGCTTTTCCTGTATTTACATTAGACAACATGGGTTTCTTACTGATTCAGTTGAAGGAGGTTTAGTTGAATGACTAGTCACTATTCTGATTCCCTAAAAAGGAGCAACTTAACATGCATCCCTGCTATCAGGCCACAGTGCTGGGGAGAATTTCCTGGTGGACATTGGAGTACCTGGTTGTTTACACGGAGTGAACTTTATTGTTTCCCATCTAAAGAAAAAAATTGAAGTACACTAGTTCTTATCCATACAACATATAATACATAAAAACAGTTTGTGATGTTGTATGCTGAATGAAAGTAACTATGTATATTTACTGTCTGGAGTATGTTCTTTAACTATTGAAGCCATGGAAGAGCTTTGGGCATACATATTATGATACAGCAGAATGCTGCAACTTTTTTATTTGATATTGCTTGTTGGAGTAGGTAATTATATTTGAGAGGGAAAATGACAGTAATTATATTAGTCCTGTTAGACGGTAGCCAAATATTATGGCTGTTGGCTCTTTCAAAATCACAAAAGGACTCTTGAATATTCAGCAATGTTCTCATTGCAGCGATCTGGAGTGGAATTCCCCCGACATTTAAAAGATGCAGCACCTATATTTACTCCACCAGTTACCCATCCAATCGTCAGGAAACCTGAGGTATCATACGGCATGCCATCCCATTCATCTAGAAGGCTTGATGAAGCCATGGCTTCTGAAAGAGATCTACTAAGGTGCTTATGCAAATTTTTTGCTGTCATTTATTCTTTGTCACTGGTAGTACTGTCTTGACATGGTCTTACATATTCTTGCTGTTCTCAGTTCCTCAAGCTTGGATGCAATTCAGAGTGTTGTGGAACTTTTGAAAGATATGCTTGATGCTATAAGTCCAAATGACCCTGAGGTATCCCTTTATAGTTTGTAAAAATGTTGATATGCACAGTTTTTAGCATATTTATTGATAGGTGATCTAAGCCACATGTCATGTATGTTTTTTCCTTAAGATGTCTTGTGCACTGTTCAGTTTTCACCATTAGATCTTACGGTAATTTTCTTTTAAATGATGTCCTCTCACTGATGGAGTTCAAACATATCTGTTTATTAAACTATTAAGGCGCATGGGTGCTCCATTTTGAGCGATGTACCAGTGTTGGTACAGCAATTTAGAGACATGGGTACTTACAGCATACCAGGCACGTCATGGATTGGATATGAATCAGATCCAGATCCAAGCAGTTCTTTTCTAAGGCTTTACTTTTTTGTGTCTTTGATTACAATGGTTTATGTAGGTATCAACTTATAGTTTGCTTGAATTTTTGTATTATATCCATATAAATATATGTATTTTTTTTTTATGGATACCCTGCCATACTCTTGTACCCACATTTTTTTTCATATTACCATATCCAAAGCCATACAACTGTACCCACACCCGTATGAATTGGTTAAACTTTAATATTTATGGTTTAGTTAGTTTAGAGAGTCTGATTATGTATATGTTACAAGTTACAACCTCTCGACCTTCTAAAGAAGACTTTGTGCTTAAGAGATCATATTAACAAGATCTGTGATTTGTGGATGGCGCTGCACGTTTTTTAGTTCTCCATGCAACCAAACTCAATATCTCTTTTACATCTTTCAATCTTTTATTCATCATTTGTCGAGTGGAGTTGCAATTCCATTTTCACTAAATCATCTGCAGTGATGTCAGTTTCACCAAAATGTTGCCTAGTTATGTCCAAGACAGTTTCTGGAAACTGAATAGGTCAGCTGCAAAATGTCCATTTCCATGTTGACGATGGCGCTTACCATTATGTTATAATATCGTTTGTTTGAATAATAATTGTAGAAAAAAATAGCATTGCAGATGGCAGATTGCGTTTACCTTCTTTTAAAGCATCCTCATTTGAAGCTTCTACAACGCATGGATAGTGATAACTAGTAATTCATTAGCTTGGAAACTTTGATATCTTTTGCAATTTTCTAGTTTTCATGTTTTTAGGAATAGTTGATATATAATTTGCTGGAATAGTAAGAGTGCTAAAAGAGTTCTAAAGTTCATGTTGGCAGATTGTACAGATTTTGTATTTGTGATCAATTGTTTCTGATTTAGTGATAGGTTCATCAAATTTAGATGGTTTGCTTTTGTGGGTATTGTAGAAAGAGCCAAGCTGGCCTTGTTCAAGCTAGTCCATTGGATTTCGCAAGTGGTTGATGAGCACATCATGACTCATGAGTGAGTCAAGTGCGACTCAGTTGTTACAAACGAAACAAAAAGAACTTGTTTTCTGAAAAAAAAAAAAATCCATTGAGGAGTAAGTAGACTGGAGACACGGGGCAACAACAAGCCTCCATTGTGTTGAAGGAAAGGGTGAGGGAGGTTGTTGGGAGGGTGGAGTTGGGGGTGAGGGTGGTTGGGGTGGGGTAGGAAAAGGTTATGGCTTTGTTAACTTGTTTTTGGATTGGTCAGGTGAACCTCCATTCAAATCTATATGGTGGAAACCGAACTTTAACTCTTGATAGTTCTGAGGTCCAGTGTCTTCCACCTCTCCTATCATATAGATAATCTAGAGAGCATCTTGACAAGCTACACTGGCTTGTTTCTGTTATGTAATTATCTGCTCGTCATACATGGCAAGTCACCCATCAGCTAATGAGGTGGATTTACATTATTGTTCACGGACTACCATGACGATTGAATATTCTTGTATTTATTACTTGTTTCCTTGCCTAACAATCATTAACATAGTCTTACTTTTCCTGATTTAACCTTCTTGTAGGCTGTTAAAAATGAAGTGATTATGGATCTTGTTAGCCAATGCCATTCTCACCAGAAAAGGCTCATGCAATTGGTGAACTCAACAGCGTATGTTCTTCTAAATCAGTTGAACACTTTCCAGAAATTGTTTCTCAGAGTTGTTGATAAATGCTGATTGGGATTCTTATTGCGGGAAACTTCTCTTGTACATGAAAAATTTCTTTAGAAAGATGCAGTTGTGGAACATGTTGCAGACTTTTGCACTGCAATGGACAAAGTATTAGAACCAAATCACTGAATCAGGCATCTACCATTCTAATAGTGAAACTCTTGCTACGCAATACCAATTCATGAAAAATAAATGTTCTCTAAAAACATTATCAGAATTGCATGATCTATTTGCCTATGAAAGCAGAACCCAACCGGATGTTATGTTTTTTATCACATTCTTACAGGTCTATAGCTCAAGCTTGAGCGATTGTGATGAAGCCATGAAGACTTCTTCTTACGACACTGCTACTATGATGGAGAAATATTATTTTAATGTGCAGCAATGTATTCATATGGTTTAAATTTTTATAAGGTGTTCAACTGTCTCTACTTGATATTATGAAACATTAAAAATTTTCATGATTTATACTATCAATCAAAAGCTGAAAGAAGAAAACTCAACTCGATGTTATGATTTTGGTCACATTCTTAGATGTCTATAGCCCAAGATTGACTTTCTGATAAAGCCATGATGATCTGTCCTTATTGTGCTGCAAGTATAATGGAGTTATATTGCCGTACAGAAATACATCTATACGGTTTTAAATTATTATATGGTCTTGAACTGACTATTATACTAGATATGCTTTTTTTTTTTGCTTGCTTGTTTTCTATGTGTAACATAATTAGTTCTTTAGTTTCTGTTTCTCAACCGACCTCTTTTGAGAGGCTGCTTATCATATGTATTTTTTTTTTTTTAGTGACGAAGAGCTTCTTGCACGAGTCCTTGCTTTAAATGATAGCATCCAAACTTTGCTAGCTAAGCATGATGCCATAGCTCGTGGTTCACCTATGCCATCAACACCACCACCACCATCTGTCTCCCAGGATAGTCCAATCTCATCCTCTCTACCTCCTGCAGCTTCAAGACAGGAGGACATCGATGAAGAGGAAGAAGATGATGACTTTGCTCAGCTTGCTCGCAGGTCTTACTTCAGACATGTTTCTTCAAGATTTGTGATTAACATGCACAGGATAATTGGCGACTAATCATTGCAATGAAGAGATTTTGAAAATTTTTGCTTTTTATCGTCATCTTACCTTTTAGATGTCTTGTTCTTAAGCCACCATGTGGTCTCGGCTTCTAGAAATTATTTGCATCATGAATTCTGCTTGTCATAAAAATCATCCTATGATCGACAGAATTGAGGCACAGCTGACTGGAAATTTTTTCCATAATTTCACTAAAATCAAGAAAACCTATGTGTCAATGTAAGATTGTCATTCTTGAGTCTCCCTTGGAATCAGAGGTTACTAGGGAAATCATTAGTAAGAATGCATTCCATTACATTTGTTCTGCTTCCCCGCATCTGATTAGAGGCTAACTGAAAGTCCTTGATGTTCGTATAACTTATTCTACTTGTTACAGGCCAAAGGGCAGACCTATCATTTCACCAACCACATCAACTGAAGCTGCTGGTTCAGTCAATTCTGAAAGGTTGCAGGATTCGTCAGGTACAGACACAGCCTCAAGCTCTATATTCACTGGTCCCCTGGCTCTTCCAGCTCCACCCCAACCTGTGAGAACTTCAGTACCCAAAGAACAAGATCTCATTGACCTTCTCAGCACCAATCTGTCTACCACAAATTTGTCTCCACATACACCCGGGACTCCATTCACCCCACCTGCTGCTAGCAACAGTCACCTCCATGCAACATCTCCAACGATGGGCCCATCTTCATTTTCTCCTAATGGACGTAGCAACCCTGTATCTTCTCCGACAGTGGTTCAATCCCACTTCTCCCCTAATGGACATGCCTACCCCATATCATCTCCAACCATGGGTCAATTTCAGTTCTCCCCCAGTCGGCATGCCTACCCCATGTCTGCTCCGACCATGGGCCAACCCTCATATGCTTCGAATGGGATTAGCTACCCTGTATCTTCTCAATACTATCCTGTTCAACAAAGGCAGGTTGCGTTCAACAACTACATTGCCCCATGGGCACATGCATCATCTAGCTACCCTCCACCACCTTGGTCATCCACTCCTGTTGCTGACCCTCCTTATCCCATGGCTAGTGAGCCAGGCAGCGTTTCTGTCAGGCCCATGCAGACATCAGGTGCTTCCCTGCAGCGTTACAATTCATTCAGCCCACGAGGGGACATGCCTCAATCATCAAGAGGGACACAGATGACCAATGAACCAAGGAATTCCGTGCCATCCTCCAGTCAGAAAGTGTTTGTTCCTTCAAACAGGTTGTTCGAGGATCTAGTAAATTTGAGGACTGACGATGCTGGTGTTAAAACAAGTGGGATGGCCTTAAACTCTGGCCTCTCCGGCCAAGGCTTATCTGGGGGAAGGAAGTAAAAGTGCTGTTGTAATATATTTGCATATTGTTGATGGATGTCCTGGGAACCGGATGAGGCCTGTAACGTGTACATGTTTATTCGATGGTGTTCGAAAGAAATTTCTGCATATTGCTGAGGGAAGTCCTGGGAACTGGATAAGGACTGTGATGTGTACATGTTTATTGAATGGTGTTGGAAAGAACATAGTGTCAAAGTCTTTAACCGGCGCATTCATGCCAGCAATAAGTGGGAGAAGAGCAATTGCGAAATGACATTAATTATTGCTGTCACGCGAGATGTTCTGTAAATACGGGTACCGTTTCAGATGATACATACTTGAGGGTTCACTGTTATGAGAGCACTGTTATCTTTTCCGACTGCCTGCTTGGTTTCGTTTTATAAATTTTTTGCTACTTGGTTTTATTTTCAAGTTTGTTAGTGGGAGTTCAAGTGTATCCGAGGCTTTTGACAATCAGATAGTCACACCCCGTCGTTCTCCTGTTGGTCTATCTTTTCTCGTCCTCCCGTTGGTTTTCCTTTATTCTTGCTACCTAATTAGGGGACCGAAGATTTACTATGGGGGGCCACTAATTCGGACTGCACTAACTACAATTATTAATTGATGAACACAAGTCTTTTCAAACGAAGGTATTTGAATAAATTCAGCAACTGTATCTTGTTTCAGCTCATCCGATTCAAATTAGTTAAACTCAGTTGGTTTTGACAATGCTTCTCCTACCTTTGTTTGCATGTCATGTTCTATCCTTTTATGAACCAAACTGATTCCCCGCCAAACGAAAGAAAGGTAGCTTGAAGTCTACTAAACAAATTAGTTAGGACCATTTTATGTAGAGAACTACCCTTACTGACCCTCAAAAAGATGTGAACAAAAAATTCTCAGAGAAAAAAATATGAAAAATAAGTCAATGCTGGTTCATTTATGCGGATATTAAAGGTGTCAACAATCACAAAACGAGCAGATATTTCATCCTTAAAAACAAAGCATAGATTATGGTAGCCAACAAGCATTTAGGTTTCGATCTTTATTTGAAGTGTTATTTTCCTGTCGTCTTCAAACTCCTCTCTCTCTCTCTGCTCTTAGAAATTTCACTTCGAAATAGATTGAATTCGTCGTGGCGTCTCCATAGCACAAATCACGTCTATCATTTAAAGCTTTTCATAGTCGGTTAGCTCAAACTAGGATATGGTTAAAAGGGTGAACTCAGGACTCCGCCAGATATATCATGAGAAACACATGGTAGAGCTTTGTAGACAGGATAAAGACCTAACCTGCTCCATCCTTTAGAAAGTACTATTTTTTCTTTTAAACTGCAAATCTTAACCAGATCTTTAATCAGGCCCACATTCAGTGTCCTAAAAAATATGCATTTATCAAATTGAAACTTTATGAACCATATGCTTGATTGCATATTTTCCATATCAAACATGAAACTAATCAAATCTGGGTGACACGAAAACCAGTGACGCCGTTGTATCAACATACAGATGAATACTGCGTTTCTTCATGAGGATACCATTTGAATTCAGCAGATACCTAGTAGGCAGATATGCTTGGAGGACTGTACTTATTTTTTATGTGGGAGCGATATGCATATGCGTGCTGCTTGTCGAGAGATCGAGAGGGAGAGAGAGTAGGAAATCCATTATCAGATCTTCATACACAACAAAGGTAAAGGTTCATCTGTGTGAGAGAAAGGAGAGAGTTGGAAATCCAATATGAGATCTTCACACAACAGAGGTAAGGTTCATCTTAACATCACAATCGAGTAGAGAACAATGTTCAACAATCAAGAAAAGGCAAAAAAGGGAAGGGAGGGGAACCTCGTTCCTCTCATCTTCTTAGAACCTACAGAACCTAAAGACCGCTTCCATCTATTCCACCAAGCAAAAGAAGAAAAGAAACTGGTTTTTTTTTTTTCTGGTTTTTCTTACGTTTATTTAGGGGCCATGGACGTTGAGCCAACCTTTCTTCAGCGCGTCATATCCGGTGGTAAACAGGAGAGAGCTACGGCAGAACCCAAGACCAACGTGCCCCTCTCTCCGAGAAGGCAACCCCACTAACCGCCGGTGTTTCTACAAGGATTTCGCAGTTGCAATGACGTTATCGACCGTTATGCCGAACTCCTTGTAGAGGATTCCGGCGGGAGCACTGGCGCCGAAGCGGTCTATTCCAATGGCCTTCCCCTTTGGCCCCACGATCTTCTCCCACCCAAACGTCGATCCTGCTTCCACGCTCACCCTGGCCGTCACGGCCTGCGGCAGGACGCTCTCCTTGTACTCGTCAGACTGCGCATCGAACAGCTCCCATGAAACGAAGGAGACCACTCGGACGGCCTTACCTTCCTTCCTCAGAGCATCGGCGGCCTTTGCAGCGATCTCCAACTCTGAGCCAGTGCCGATCAGGATGACGTCCGGCTTGTTCCCCGAGGAGTTGTCGCTGATAATGTATCCTCCCTTCTCAACCCCCTCGATGCTGGTTCCGGGCAGCTGCGGAAGCTTTTGACGCGAGAGGGCGAGGATAGAGGGCGTCTTCCTGTTGAGGACAGCGACCTTGTAAGCGCCGGCTGTCTCGTTGCCGTCGGCAGGACGGAGCATCAAAATGTTGGGCATCGCCCTGAAGCTCGCCAAGTGCTCCACTGGCTGGTGGGTCGGACCATCTTCTCCGAGACCAATGGAATCGTGGGTCATCACGTAGATCACCCCTGCCTCACTCAAGGCAGAGATTCTCATGGCAGCCCTCATGTAGTCGGTGAAGACAAAGAAGGTTGCGCAGTACGGGATGAGCCCACCGCCGTGGAGCGCAATTCCGTTGCAGATGGCTCCCATGGCGTGTTCTCTTACTCCAAAACGGACATTACGTTCCTCGGGGGCGTCCTTTTGGAAGTCCCCGAACATCTTGAGCAGGGTCATGTTGGAAGATGCAAGATCGGCGCTACCACCAAGGAGACCAGGGAGTGCTTTCGCAAGTGCGTTGAGGCATTGTTGAGAAAGATTCCTGGTTGCATCAGCAGGACTTTCCGGTGTGTATGTCTGGAAATTGAAAAAGGCCAAAGATAGCCGATTAATGTCACATGAATCCACCGCTCACTACTCACTAGGAATCACTGCCATGTTCCACTATCTATCCTTTTCTTCCTAATCACACAAAAAGTGCAAACACGTGTGGAAATAAGAACAGATAAAAGTAGCTAGAGCCAGGGCCGCCTACTCACCGGCAGAGCCTTATCCCAGCCATCTGGAAGTTGGCCAGAAATAAGCTGCTTAAACTCAGCTGCTTCTTCCTTGTACTTCTTCTCATACTCTGCGAATTTGGCCTGCCATTCAGCTTCCAATGCAGCTCCTTGGGGTGTGTGACGGCTCCAGTGACTGAAACAGAAGAAGCAGACAATACAGCCAAATGAGATTCTCAGTAGCAAATCGTCCCCCTTTTCACAAAGAAATAATCCTTCTTTTCCTATTAGCAAAGATACCTCTTCACATCATCAGGCACCTGGAAAGGCTCATATGGCCATCCAAGATTCTGCCTGGTTGCCTCGACTTCCTTGCCACCCAACGCACTACCATGCACACTGTATGAGTTGGCCTTGTTGGGCGAGCCATAACCTATGGTTGTTGTCACCTACAAATCAAGAGTCCGTGAATCAGTGAAATTGAATCATTGAAAACCTTGCAGTTAGAAAAAACCAGGGATATCATATAGCGACGAACCTTGATCAGAGTGGGCTTGTCTTTAACAGCCTTTGCCTCTTCAATGGCAGCTCGGATGTCATCATATCCAGTGTTCCCATTCTTGACCCAGATAACATGCCACCCCAATCCCTCAAAGCGGGTATCAACACTCTCAGTGAATGCAATCTCTGTGTCTCCGTCGATGGAGATGTGGTTGTCATCATAGAAGGCAATCAGCTTCCCAAGCCCCCAGTGCCCCGCCAAGGAGCAGGCTTCATTGGAAATGCCTTCCATTTGACACCCATCACCAAGTATAACGTATCTGCCGGAAGTATTCACAGCAACAGATCCATGAGATGTTAAACGAGGTGAATGCTGGCCTAATGGATTATCATAAAACAAGGACATGGATGTGTTGCAGAAGAAATCAGAGCCCAATCAACAGGACATCAGGACACTTGGTGTTTCATGCAACACGCAAAGAAGATGACATGTCCCCTGGCATGCATGTTGACTTATAAATGATGGTAAAGTTGAGAGGATGTGGATGGTTGTCTTTCACATTGCTAAGCTACAAACACCAGATTATCTGATCGACAAGTACTGGCCTATGAAACTACCATAAAGCAAGAGCACGAAATATTACGTGTAGTGATCAACGATCTCCATGTCTGGCTTGTTATAACGGGCAGCAAGGTGCTTCTCAGCAAGTGCCAACCCGACAGCATTGGCAATACCCTGACCCAGAGGACCTGCAGGGGAAAAGGAAGCAGCAATTAAGATGATTAATACGTCTTTCCTTCATCAACAACTTGATTTTGTTTCCCCTTTTTCGATTACAGTTAATTCCTCCATGAATTTACAGAGAATAAGAAACTTCCTCTAACAGGGCTGTATGAGATGTAGGAATGGATACAAACCTGTTGTGACTTCGATTCCAGGAGTCTCGAAATTTTCCGGGTGTCCAGGCGTTCTGCTTCCCCACTGCCGGAAAGCCTTCAGATCCTCTTCCTGAAAATACCGAATTCGAAACAGACGTACATGAGAACTCTAAATTCCAAAAAAAATTGAAGACCACCACCAAAAAGAGGGTGGATAAAAGGGGAGAAAAAAAAGGCATCTCAGAGAACAAGTGACGGAGTCGCCGGATGCTTTAGAACCGAAAGGATCCCAGTTCTAAAGCAACAGGGAAAAGTGAGAAAGGTTTTTCCTATTTTCTTGTTTGAAATGTTTATATTCGATTTACAGAACTCCACTTTCACCACCAAAAGAACAAAGAGAAAGCATACTCCAATGTTAGCAAACAAATCAAATTAGAGGACGAAGGGAAATGGGAGCTGAAGAAGGGACCTTGACGCTGTCGTATCCTGCCAGATGAAGAAGAGCGTACTGAAGCATGCAGCCATGGCCGGCGGAGAGCACGAAGCGGTCCCTGTTAAACCAGTAAGGATTCTTGGGGTTGTAGCGCATGATCTCGTCGTAGAGGATGTGACCCATGGGAGCACAACCCATGGGGAGACCCGGGTGTCCCGAATTAGCCTTCTCCACGGCATCGATGGCCAGGAAACGGATGGTGTTAATGGACTTCTCGACGAGGGAGTCTCCGGCCTTCTGGACGGTCGGCGAGGTCGTCTGCACGGCGGTCGCCTTGGGCACCACCACGACGCCTCGCTTCCTGCTGCTGACGCTCACTCCCTTGGCGTCAGACCTCCTCAACCCACCGCTCAGCGACTTGAGGTTGGAGCCAAAGAAGGAGGTGGTGAGGCCGAAGCGCGGGAGAGCATCGGACCCGCCGCGCTTCTCCTGCTGCGCCCGGTTGATGCAGCGGCTCACCGCCGAACCGCCGGAGACGGTCAGAGAGGAGCAAGCCATTCCCCACCTCGTTCTGTGGCTGATCGGATCAGGGAGAGAGAGGAGGGGGGGGGGGAGAGAGAGAGAGTGGTGGATGGATTAGAGACTAGAGATTAGTGGGGAGGCGGAGGGGAATGAGGAAGAAGGAAAGAGCGACCCCACAGCAGCGCTTAGCTAGTCGCCTCACCCCCTCTCTTGGGCTTTCCCCTTATCTATCACCAGTGGCGCGATCTGATCGCGATTTTAGGGGTCGTATGCGCCTCCAATTCTTTGCTGCCCCCGCCTCCTCTCTTCTCTCTATATCTCTCTCTCTCTCTCTTCAGCGACCACTCTCTTCCACACCAAACCAATCTTTTAATCTCCTCCCCTCCATAGTCAATCCACCGTTCAATGCGAATATTCCATCCCACCCTTCGCACAACGGGTAAGCCAACCTCAGCCCTTCATTCTCTCTCTCTCTCTCTAAAAAAATATAAATAATTTTCTTCAATATTTTCTTTGTTCTTTAGTCTTCACAGTGTGCAGCATGAAGGCATGTTGCTTATCTCCAGCTCCCCAATTTCCCAAAAGAAAAGAAAAAAAAAAGAAGAAACTTCAACGATCATGGCAGATCTGCTAGCTAAGATGTTCATGTAAATGCCATGTTCAGGCTCACCTCGTGGTCAAAAAAGGAGGTGTGCGGTGGGTAACTAAGTGGTTAGGTAAGGCCAAAAGGTGAGAGCGGGGAAAGGGTAGCGGCTGCAGAGCTCTTCCTCTGCAACCAAATCAAATCTTTCCTTCTTCTCTAGTTAGAAGGTCGGTAGGTGGAACAGGGAAACGGCGGTAGGCCGAGCTCGACAATCCAACGGCATTACTTTTTTCGGGGTTGGTGAGACGAGCATTTGTTCCGATTCTCTTGAAGTTCATCACACTTTCCATTCTCCTCCTGCTTCCAACTCCAACATTCTCTTCTCCACCCCATTTTTATGCGTGCATAAAGCTGCTTACCAGTTACTACCGATTTCAGAGAATACGGTACTTGGGTATTGATTTTTAGTTGTGCAATTCAATAGAATTAGGTGTAAACGCCACCGCCTTCGTTTTTCTAAAGGGCGTGTCCCTGTTTCAAATCATCTGAACACTTTGAGATTGCGTTACAAAGAATCGAAAGGTCAGTGGCTCTTTGGCATTTGAATCGTAGAACAGGGGGCGATGGAGGACCGTGGCCTTTCAAACAACAGCAAGGTCGCCGATTAACTACTGCGTTATGTAACTAATATCTTTTTCTTTTCTTTCATTCAAAAAAGTTGTCTTTGAACCTTCTCCGATTTCTCATTTTATCGATTACGTTCAGAGTTCCTGCAGCTGGAACTTTGGTTTGGTGGAACAGAACTTGAGTAATCTTTGTTTTGACGAAAAACGGAAATTGGGTCTTCGTTCTGGTGAAACAAATACTTTGATGCGTCGAAGTCGTTGGAAAAGTAGGTGAAAGCGAAAGTTTCACTAATCTCAGAAATCAGTCAGCAACATTAGCTTTACAAGTTGGCTAAATGAAAGAAATCCAATCCTTACCATGTTTTTTTCTCATTATATCAACAAAACTTAGTGCGTTTCCGTAAAAAGTGAAACAAGTTTTTTTTTATATAGTCCATTTGATGATCTTCGATGAGATGTTACCTTTTCCCATCTGAATAGGACGTGCTTAGTCATGTCAATGAACTAACCAGGAAAGGTTGCAGTCATTCTTGGGCATCAAATTTTGTGACTCCTTTCCTTTCGATCGGCTAAGTGTCAACTCCACAAAATTTATTGGCTGGTAAAGTTGCCGAGGTCGGCTTGAATGAGAGCAAAAGCCCTCCTTCCTCCTACATTTCAAATTACAAGATCCCGTCTCAAATGCTGGATTTATTTATTTACATATTATCTTCTTAATTCATTGGGTAGAAAAACAAATGCATTACTTTTACTTAATAATAACGTTTTCCTAAGTTTATTTGTTATTTTCGAAACCCCATTATGATGCCCAAATAAGAAAGTTATAGTCCTTGTTTTATATGTCCAAATGACATTTTTTCTTCGTTCTTTCGGTAGAGAGACGTGTATAAGGACTTTAATGATGACCTATGATAGGAATATATAATTTATTTATAGTCTTATTGGTCTCACTCATATGTCACACCCAAATTGAGTTTAAGCAAATATACAAAGAAAAGCTTAAAATTTTGGTAGCCGTCTTAGACTTCAACTTGGGGTTTTTTGTGCATTGTGGTCAAAGGTGAGCCACGACCCAACCAATGGTTTAACAATATAATTCAGAGTCTTATCTCAAAAATAATAATCTTCCCCTGACCATCTATTTTTCAAAATTTGTGTTTTCTGTTTGAGCTTTTCAAATTCATGCCTTTCTTTTCAAAGGATTGAACACATCCGGTGCTCTGATTATCAACTTAGGCAATTAGAAATACAAGAATTAGTTTGGGTTGATATGTAAGGAAAAAAAAAACATTTCGATTATTAATTGTAAATTAACCACTAATAAATAAAATGTTCATATGTACAAGTGTTTTTTATTTTTAAGTTTGAAAATGGCGTCTATGCAATTAATTTTATTTAAGGAAATTTTTCATGTAAAGGCCTACCCTTTCCTTATAATTTTATAGGAAACTGTTTGCGTAATAATATCTGCACTTTTCATTAAAAAAATATCAAATAACGGCTTGAAGTACGTTTTGATTAATGTAAAAACTATAAAAAACGCAAGCCTAGACATATAAGGATGTAATATAATGATAGAGTGTAATGTGAAAAAAAAAAACTGGAGCTAATATTTTTTGGTTTATGAAGTTAAAGAAGGTCCAATTCAGGCCTCATTGTTAACAAAATTTTGCTTCACAGCACACGTAATTATGGGTTCACCAGAAAAAGGTAGGCAATATATATATATATATATATATATATATATATATATATATATATATATATATATATATAATGTTACCTATGATTAAAAATTAAATATCTATTTACCATGGGCATTAGCTGTGGCTTGTATTGTAACAGCAGTAACAATTGATGGTGTGTTCAGTAATAAATTTTTAATTTTTAACCATATGAATGTGCCGAACATGTGACAACATAAAAATTTTCTTATATATATGTGTGTACCACAAAATCAAAATTAAAGAACAAACACAAGAAAGATGCATAAGCTAGATAGAAAGAACATAAAATAAAAGGGAAAGATTTAAATTAAACTAAAATTGAATTTAGCAATATAAAATTTTTAAGTTTCAAAATACAACCGTTCCTAATCATACTGATGCACCCGTCGTACCCACATACTGACATAGACATTTAAGCCTTTATGGCTTTATCAGCAAACAGGCGACTATCCAGCCCTCTGGATTATTACAACTTAGCTTTCTCTCACATACGGTCTCTGTGGAAGAGATAGGCTGTCGTGTGGTTGCCTATTGTTTTGGGCCCATTCGTAGTCTTTTTCAGTTGGCTGACTGGCTTGGGCTGTCGGTCTGGTCAAGAGGAGGGACGGGTAGGGCCAAACTAATATTGGTCTGTTTGGCTTCTGACTTGCCTCTATCTCGGCCCGGACTCACTTGATCCAGATTGTTCTAAAACTCGATTGAGTCGACGAGTCAACTCACTGACTTGGTGACTGAGTCATCTACATGAGTTTGAGTTACGAGTTTGACATGTTTTTTTTCCAAATTTCAAACAAAATATGATTTCCAAAAGAAAAATTGCCCTTTAAAAAACACTTTTTTTAAAAAAAATATTGAATCTCCAAAGTTATTTCCAGTTCTTTATTTATGTCCAAACTACAAAGTCTTGTTCCAAAAAAGCATGCCTATAGTACTTAATAGTTTATAGAATTTACAAGAGAAGGATGAACTGGGGAATATATCATGTTGGTATGCATGAATGAGTACATAATGGTATATGTGCAGCAGTAAGTGTTGAAATCACACTTGCTTTGGTCTCTTTTAAGCTTACATCTGCGGTGGAGAATCTGTTTTTCAGGAATATATCTATTTTGGTGAAGCTTTTATAAGATTGTATAGAGGCTTGAGGGTTGGAATCAGTTCTAATTAGACTGTCTCTAAATTATAGGAACTTGTTTCTGGTTTCACCACCTGTGGTGTTGATTAATGATTTTGGTTCTATTTCAAATACTCTGCATCCCTTACAAGATTTATTATATGAATCTCTATCAGACTGCCATATGCATCAGTATTTTGGAATTCCTTGATGTTACCGTCGGTTTCCCTCTTTAGCATGCGTCTGAAACAGAAAGAACACCAACCCAATCTTGTAGAAACACCAGTTCCTACAACTGCAGTCCGCAATTGAAGTGTGGTATAATAGCGTGGCTTTACGTGGTTTATATATGAGTTTCGTGCAAGAGTCGCATTAAAATATGAAGGAAGTAACATCGATATGTTGAAAATAATTACAAATTTCAGGAGTGATATCGAAACCCAACGTAATATAATATTACGTCGCAGCTTTCGTTATTTATATAGTCAGCTGTGATTCGTAATTGAAAAATTAGTGTGGCTCGGCCACTTGATTTCTACATCTTGTTGACATTTATTAATGACAGAAATGGTTAGCAGAAAAATCTTCTGCAATTTTATATTTTAGCAGTGACTAAAGTCAGGGTCACTTCGGATGCCTCTGAAAGTCTACAACGAGAAAGACAACGTAACTGAGTGCGTCATTCCGTGACATGTCTGTAAAAACATAATTTAATTTTGTTCGTGGGGTTTATTATACTTTATAACTGCCAAAATCTCATTGCTAGCCTATAGCTAGTTCTTTGTCTTGTAATCGATCAGTGGTTGAAGTTTCTGATCTTGTGGACGTGGTGAGAGATTTGACTTTTGATAAGGGTTTCGTCGTCTCCTGTGTATTTCCTTTTCCCGTGTCTTGTTTTCTTTAAATTTTTTTCGCTCCCCGGGATTGTCGGGAGCGGAATTACGATTCAGGCGGGGTCAGGGGGAGGACAAATTAAGGTTTCGCCGGAATCAGCATCACTGAAGAGTGCCGGGATCACGGTCGCATATCCACGCCGGGAAACAGAGAACCGGGCTACACAAAAACGTCCCTAAAACATGGCGACGTGTCGGTAAACATTTTATCGACATTTGTGGTGGTCGACCGTGAAGATAATATCGGTGACAACTATCACTGACATTCTAGCACAGGCGTCAGTTGAATTTTGCATTGATGCGTCGTGGTCATGTTCCTATTACCGACGTCCACGGATGTGGCTAACAAAACTTTTACTGACACGTAGTAAGTGTTAAGTAAAACTTTTACCACACGTGACAGACAGTCGTTGAAACGCTTTATCGACGTACAGGGGACGTCGGTAATATATTTAACCACGCAATTTCGCACGTTGGTGAAGATTTGTTAATTTTTTTTTATCGATCCCACAGAGTACACTACTGCTAAGCCACCTGCTCTGTGAAAGCCTTATCAATCACCTTAGCTACCTGTTGTGTTGAAGAGTTACCAACAAGAAAAAGTAAAATTAACAACAGAAAGAAAAACCAATCGAATGACTTCATATACGAGTATGATTGCTAACTTTATTGAAGTGCTTATACTGTCTATTGCCTAAACCGAAGACATCATATTGAAGGTTCTTGAGTCAAGTTCTTCTTTCTTTTCTCTAAAACCAAATGAATATATAAGTACAGGTTACTGCACAAAATCCTAACTTATTGACTACATTTCATATCTATCCCTTGCTTTTCGAGTTTTAATTCCTGCTTAGTCCTTCATATTCATTGATCCTTAAACTCATAAACACTTAAAGAGACAGAAACTGTGTGTGTGTGTGTATATATATACATACATATATATATATATATATATAGCAAAAATAAAAAATAAGTTTACCCATGACCTGAGGATGATTATAGATATAAATGAAAAGAGAGGAACGCTTTTGAAAAATGAAAACTAAAACGTAAAATATTATCTGAGCATTTTTCAAAAAAATAAACAGACAGGCGCTTTAACTATGTTAAAACGTCCAACAATCAACAAAAAGCTGATCGAGTTTTTACAGTGCATATATAATATTTTATGAGGACTTTAAATTTCGCACTCCGCATTAATATTTTTCAGCCTACAAAATCTTAAGTACACATGGGAAACAAAATATCATCACTTTTAATGTGGTTTTCGGAATGAAGATCACCGACCGTGTCATCAATTTACTGAAATTACATTGCTTGTAAGAACTTTAACCTTTACTTAACGCAGTAGTAAAGGGTGTTCTACTGAATAACATGCATGGAGCAAGGGATGAGGGGGTGACCCCTAAGTTCAAGCCAATTATGAGGATCTTTAGATGTCTAAGTTAAATAGAGGCTATGGTTGCCGACTTCTTGCTTATTAGCCAGTCCTTCCATTGTATAATTTCGGCCAGTAAATGTTCTCCAATAAGAACATTTACTTCGAAGAAATTTTCTCTTCTTGTCAATCCGAAACATCAGCGGGGTTCCAGGCACAAAGAGTTTGCAGCAGTTCATCGATCTCTGTGCAAATCAAGCGAACAGTTCTTTGAGTTGGATTAGAAATGCGCGCATTCCCAACGACTTCACAATGCTCCCAGTTCTAGAGAAAACTGATCTTGGCAAAAATGTTAATGGGCACGCGATATCATATGGTTTAACCAAGAACAATCACACCAAGCTTCGACATAGGAAAGAAAGAGGCTTTTCACACTCATACATGACATCATAACAAACAGAACCCCAAGCACAAAGATCAACACCACCCAATGCCTTGAGCAACAAGCAGAGAGATTAATTAGGAACTAAATCAAATCTCCCCGCTGGTGCCAAAAGCTTATTCAAGATGCATGAAAACACTAGATCGCATCGCCCTTTTAATTTATTCAGACATACACGAGTCCTAATCGCCTCTAAGTGAAAATGGAGACCCACGTTTATTAGCACTCAATCGGTGAAGTAATCAAGAAGAAGTGGTGGTGTCGGTGGTAGTTGAGGTGGTGGCTGCAACGTATTTATCGTTCAAGTCCGTGATGATCTTCTTCGCATCCTCAACAAAGGTGGAGATGACATCTGCGGCCGAGAGAATCTCCGTGATCAGACCAACACCTTGGCCTGCATAGTACACCATGTTCTCCAGCTCTCCCGCTGTGGTTGGGTTCGGCGTGTTCCCGTTGAATCGCCGAAGAACAGCTTCCTGTGAATTTCAAGTTGAAAGCATGCGTTTAAGCGACCACTGAGATGGGAGGCAAAACGGAAACTATGTGGGTGGATGTACAAACCCCGCCGTTGATTATGGAGTAGCCGATGATGGGTTGGGAGTCGTCGTTCTCGACGGTCTCAGGAGCGTTCCTCCACTGGTTGTGGAAGGGGGTGTTGAGGCAGCGAACGTAGGCTCTCCATGTCGCTCGGCTGTAGAGGTCCGTGCGATCGGTGTCTGCCTCTGTGTATTGCAGCAGCTGATGCTTGTAGAAGTCATGAGCGTATGCCTCCTTCGTTGCAACAAACCTGTTTGGTTCAAGAACAGATCACTTCCATCCTTCACTCTTAATTCTTACATTTTCTAAAGCAAAATCTTCAAAAGGAGATGTGGTGTTGGAGATCACCTTGTGCCCATACAGATACCCTTGGCACCAAGTGCTAGGGCAGCAACGTATCCGCGGGCATCGGCGATGGAACCTGCAGCCACCACTGTAACGTCCCTGTCGCCGACGAGATCCACAACTCTCGGCAGCAAAGCTATCAAGCCCACCTGCACATCATTTAAAAAGAATTCTGCACGAGTAACCAATTGAGCGCGGTTAAAGGAACCAATTAATGCTGTAACACTTTGCAAATCACACTATACAATTTGAAGAATCTGCAACTGGTCAGGGAACCAAACAGCGATTTATCCATCTCTACAACTTAATTCTATACTTTCCAATTTTTTGAAATGAAGAAACCCTTCAGAGCTGTGTGGAGGGAAAGAATAAGAATGCTGTCACGCTGTGAAAATAAGTATCCTGATACTAATGGAAAGGATCTTACTGTTCCAATGATGTGCCCTCCGGCTTCAACGCCCTGAGCTATAATGCAGTCGACACCTGCAGCAATAGCCTTCTCTGCATCCTTTATCGATCCAACCTGCAGTAAGTTGGGAGCAGATCGAGTCGTCATGGTCTTCTTCCAAGAATTGGAGGTGGACTAAGAACAGATCGCCATGACCAGAGAGGGATAGAGAGAGAGAGAGAGAGAGAGAGAGGTTCAACGGTTCCTTTCCTGGTGCAAAACTTTCACTCCCGCTTTGTGGGCCTCGTCCACCATCTCCTTTGGGAAGTCACCCCAGTAGACTTGCAGGCACGCAAGCTTCTCATCGAAGATTGCCTGAATGCTCTTCGTGTTATCGAACTCCAAGAGAATACCAGCTCCAAAGGGCTTGGTCGTCAGCTTCTTGGTCGCCGTGATCAAGTTCACGGTCAAGTCGTAGCTATTCTGCAAGACATGACATCGGTTTTCACAGAGTTAGAAAGTTATTCCTCCTCCCATGGAAGCAAGAAAATTGATCTGCATACTGAAACTGATCAACAGTTAATGTCAGGAACCATGAGAGGAAGAATGCCAGCCTAACGCGAACAATAAATATTAGAACTTTTGTCCACGCAGGGTCCATGCATACAGCTTTGCATTTAATAGCGCTCATAGCTGGCGACGAAATAACAAAAGTGATCAATGTGTTCATATACCAATGACCATATTGGCACATTATTGAGAGCTTATGCACATACGATTTGGGTTTGATTCTTCCCTTTCGTGTAATTGGGAAATCATTACAGTTCGGCTTTGTTATATTACAGAAACTATTGTAATTAAAGGCATAAAACTTTCAACTTAAAAGTGTTTCTAATAGTTTGATGGTAAAACTGCAGATCCCTTGTTGTGGCCTATGCTAAAAGAAAGGCCAGCCCGTCAAAAATGCATCAAATGGGGACAGGGATGAGTTTGCACAGAGCAAGAATAGAATTGAAGCATGATTCCATGAAGAACTTGGCAAACATGACCAAGGCGTATGAAAAAATTCCGTATGCGACAACAAAAAATTGCAATCAAACTATGACAAAAACATGGCTGATGAAAAAAAAGGAAACAATCAAGACGTGGAATAATTCTTATAAGATGAAGCTTTTGAAGAGAAAGTGGATGAACAGTATCCCAATTGAGCTTGTAAAGCCGCGGGTATCTGCACCACTCAGTGCAGGTTCCTCTAAAACCATGGAGATCGTGATGGTGAGCTCCAATTTTAGGAAAGATGCAGATCTTAAGTTCCACAGTAACATCATAGAAACCATGTGGAAGTAGTTCCTACCACTGGACTGGCCAAGAGGCCAATTCCTCCAGCATTGGCTACGGCAGCAACAAGGGCGCTTCCAGCGACATCGGCACCCATGGGAGCCACCATGATGCCATTGTCGAACCCAAGGATCGATCCGAAGGTGACGGCCATCTTCGAAATTGAATTGAGAATTGGTTCCTCCTGAAACTTAGTTGCACTGCTAGATCTGGGGGAGAGCTTGGAGCTGATGGTTTCTGCATGGAGGCCTCGGATTCCCTATTTATAGGGAAAATGTCGGCGCCTCCCGGGTGTGGCCTATCAACTAAAACGTGCACCTAACGAGTCCATTCTCCATATTACTACAGCCTCCGCGCGCCCCTAAAGTAAGGGAAGAGTCCCGCATTGTACGGGCCAAGCCAGTTATCTTGAATCGAGTTGTAAAGTAAAGTGTTTTATAATCTTTTTTGTAAAGATGTATATATTTTAATATTTTTATAATTCCCTTTTCATCTTTTTAAAGTTTTTTATTTTTTTTACTTTTACCATAGATATTTGGATCATTACTTAACTAGAATTTTTCATCTTCCAAAATGATCAATGAATGCAATATGGAATACAGTTAGATACTTATTATTAAGGCTCAACCATATTGAAGAATTGATTCGATATATAATTACCTTGGATTACTTTCATTAATCAATGAAAGTTAGGACATGTCCAACTGAATTCAGCTGTTCTCTTATTTAATTAAATCTCTACAACCTAATTTTAAGCGTCATAACGTACCATGGACTGAAGTTTTATATAGAAAAATCAGATCAAGATTGATGATTTCCAGATTCAGCAATTGAGCAGCTGAATTTGTTGTGAACTAGTAGAGGGTATGATTGTAATCTATCTTTAAAAATAGTAAAAGCTTTAATCTTAATCTATCCGCAAAAAATAAATTACAAATGTATATAAACAATTAAAAGTATGACATTGTAAACATATGTAACAAATAATAAGAAAACTAGCACATGGCTTGTTTGGAATATATTAGCCACTGAATTAAAGAAACAAATATATAAACAATTCAAAGTATGACATTGTAAACATATGTAACAAATAATAAGAAAACTAGCACATGGCTTGTTTGGAATATATTAGCCACTGAACAAATAAAGCTATTTATTCTGTAAGAGGGCATCATCAATATTAATTTGCGTTAATCCTATTCACAGTGTTTATTTTGAAGATCTACCTATTTTTTTTTAAAAAAAAGTCATTACGTGTGGATATTACCCAATGTTAATCATACTCATACAGTCCAACTTATTGGATCCGATTTAAAAAAATAAAAAAAAAAAGGTCCAACTTAAAAAGGGTAATCTTTACGTGTGGATATTACTGTCCTTAGCAGGTTCGATCTGGATACGATTGGGACCCAATTTTTTAAGCTGATCTGAACCTAGCAGCATCCAGAAAAAAACAAAAAAGGCCAACCTATAACCGCAAAAGGACACTCAACCTTTATTTTTATAATGTCTTGCTTTAATGAACAAAGTCCAAAAACCGGATCCGATGCTGCAGTGATAAAATAATACCCAATGCAACTTTTTCCATTCTTACCAAACGGAAGCAATAATCCTGGATTTGGGCTGTAATTTTTTTTTTTTTGGGATAATTTCATTTGGATTTAGCACCGAATTTGCTAACATAAAGTTTTAAGTTTTCAAAAGGTACCAACATGAGAAAAATTTCTTGCAAATATCAATATAAAACATAATGTTGTTTTTTCTTTTCTGGGCGAGTGGGTCATAATTGTCTCCCTCATCCAAAAGGAGAAGACTATATATATATATATATATAATTCCTACAAATTTTTTACCGCATATATGAGGCAAAAGAATGAAGCTGAAGAGTAATTAATCTGTGGCATCGAATGGACCTACAACATAAAGATAGGGGAATGGAGAAGATAAAAAGAATGGAGATCGTCTGTCCCACGAGTCCCATGCTTATTGTCGTCACCCTTTCAATCATGCTGTCATTTATAGGAAGATTGGATCACACACAGATCACGCTTCCTATGAACTTTTCATTGGCCACCCGATGAACTTCTGAAAATGGAGACACGTCTCCTCCTGCTCTTCCTGTTGATCTTTTGCCGACCCAATAAATGTTTGTCGCCAACATAATCCCATTCATGAAAAGAGAATAATGTCATGGCCGAGCATCAATGGACACGGTCGATTTATTCAGGAAATATACGCATACTGAAGCTTACAATTATATCCAAACATGATCTTACAAAACCTAACGCTCGATCTGCGAAGAATGAGAACATTTTTCCAAAGCTTGAGCGTACGAAGCTTAATCTCGTTCTTGAATCTTTGAGAAAACGTCGGCCATTTGGATGCATGAAGCAACGAAATTGTCTATTCAGTGTCGATTATCATAAAACTTCAAATATAATCAGCTGGATTTTCCGGTATTGAACATGAGGGAGAAGGATGAATTGTCACGATTGACGTTTTAACAACTAATCAAGGAGAGGAGTAGCGGTGTTGCTTTCTTTGCCGACAAGATGAGCATTGGTGGATCGATCCCACGAGATTCACGCAGGGAAAAGATCATTGCTTGCTCCCACGAGAAGCACCCCCGTCTCCACCCGCCCGCCCATCTATGCCTTAATTTTATGACGTGAGAAGAGGACGGCCAACATAGCTGGAGCAGCGAAGAAAAAAACATGGTCGGCGTCTGTTAGATCTTTCGAAATGGATTGGACACTATCTGCAAAAAAGTACAAGATGCAAGGGAGCCACGTTTTTTCTGAATGGCCTTGTTTTCAAGTCGATTTTTTTTTTCCAGAAATTGGAATAAATAAATAAGAAGTGAAATCCTTTGGATCTCCATCTCCATCCAATTATTGTTGTTCCATCTAATGAATCAGACAGGCATGAATAAATATACTATTCAATGCAATGCATCATGTTGTGAGAGGCTGGCTGAGTTATATATATATATATATATATATATATATATATATATATATATAGATGCTTCACATGAATAAAATTGTTCTTTTTTAAGCGGGAGTTGGTTACATGTGCTGGACATTTTTTGTGTGTCAATATGCTTAATGACTCCTATTAATTAAAAAAAAAAAGAACTTTTTATATAAAAAAAGTGAAAAAAAAAAGTAAAAAGGAGTTTTTTTTTTAAAAAATAAGCGGAAGCTAAGTTTGCGACTTGGAGATATATTCACGGGTTGAGCTATTTGAGCTACACTCAGTCTGATTGAATCCAGTTTGAGTTGAAAGCTGAACTGGACTTAATGTATTTTTACAAATCAAGATTGAGTTGAGCAGGGAGCATGGTTTGTTTAGGGTTGAGGAGTAATACAGAATGACATTGTTGGTGCACTAGATATTTTTTCTTTTAACTTCAAATCCTCTTTATCTACCCTTTCATTTTTTGGGTGAGTGGGGTTTTCCATCGCCCGAAAGAAGGTCGAAGCTCTTACCTAACTCCTCATCCTTTCAAGATATAGCGCATCAAGGTCTCGAACCCCTTTTGTATCATAGAAAGTTGTGTCATACAAATTCAAAATAGAAATTGACTACTTACAAAATTTTTGGAATTCTTAGCTTTTAATCGAACTGAGTGGAGCAGAGATTGAGTCCGTACTCTCAAGACCTTTAGACAAAAAAATGTAGTTCAATATAAAACTTTCTGAATTCTGATCCATCCTTTCTTTCTTTTAAAACATAACATAGTTGGTCAGACGATCAGCAAAGTCTAATGATTAGTCCGTAGGTTTTATTTTTTGAGACCACAAATGATGGATGCTCGTCATTTTAATTCATGAGTGTACCATTCCCCACCTGCTTTCCAAAACTAATGGGAATTCTTTCTCCTCATGCACCGATCAAATGTATCCCTTCCTATGAAACATTTTTTTGTTCCACAATATTAGGGATTATAAAAAATTTCACCTAGTTTTGATATTTTTCTTTTAGTTTGTATTATGATCCTTTTGAGTCAATTTTGCAATTTTCATTGCGGTCGTGATGGCTTTTGTCAACAACTCCGCGGATCAAACAAAAGGAATGATCAGTAAAGATTTAATTTCTTAAGGTTTTTTTTTCCAAGACATTGTTCCTTAGAAGGATTCCAGAGAAACTGCCTGCATCAAATCATAATGGGATCGTTGATGGACATTAAAAGGATAAAAGCGATTTGAAACTTATACTCTTTTAAGTAAAATAAAAAAAAATACAAAGAGAAAAAAAAGGCAAAAAAGTTGAATATGGAAAAAATTAGTGAAGTTCAAGATGACATGACACGGGTCATGTTGGATTGGAATGGCTGCTTCAGGCCAAAAATTGGCCGTATCCGGCAACATGAATTGGCTAGAATTCGTTCTTTTAATTTCAAAGGTTTCATGATCATCAGCTTTTTTGGCTCATAGTTAATAACTCATTTGGCATCTTCAGAGGAGGCAGGTAATTGTTGACGAAGCTGCAACTATGGCTACAACTTACACGTCGTAGTCATCCAAATTAAATTAATGTGCAGGTGAATACTTGGGCTTTTTCTTTTTTTCTTTTTTATCCCGGTTCGTGGAAATCTCCTCCTTTTGACATTTCATAAATGTTGGTTGATCATATAGTTCATTATGGTTATAATATTTGCAGGATATTAATTTTTATTTGATTTTTTTGAACTTCAAATTTGAAGTTATGTTCGGATCTACCCGATAAAAAGCCTCTCCTCGATAGTGTTTTTTTGTGTGCCCTTAGGTGCCATATTGGATTCAAATTTCAGAACATTAATCTATCTATTTTAATGGGCTAGCAAGTAACCCCGTTTCGGATTTTGGATCTTTCGAGCCAATCGCTCTTTTATAAACAATGTGGAGTAGAACCAATAAAGACTACTTGTCCATTTCATCTATAGAGCTGAATACCTCATTCAATATATATATATATATTTTTACTTT
This sequence comes from Nymphaea colorata, assembly GCF_008831285.2. Lineage (NCBI taxonomy): Eukaryota > Viridiplantae > Streptophyta > Magnoliopsida > Nymphaeales > Nymphaeaceae > Nymphaea > Nymphaea colorata. Next base: position 19,011,881 of record NC_045147.1, read on the forward strand.
TTTTTTGGTGTCCAATCTGTAAGGAAAGGCAAAACCGTAATAATGCAGTAGATATATAAATGTCTCTTCTTTCCGCATTAGTGTTACAGCCTTTTTTTTTTTTTGAAATTTTCAAGAATTCGTTGAAAACAAGTTTTAAAACAAAGAGAAGAAAATACTTGTGATGGCTGATATGAGCCAATACGCTATACCATTTAGGGATCTGATACATTATTGGAATCCAATTTTACAATATTGATGTTTATATATAATTTAAATAGAAAAAAGAACTGATAACCCACACACACACACACACATATATATATATATATATATATAGAAGAATATTTTATAATCTTCTATAAGAGTAAGTATTTATGTCGAAGGGAGATATTTATCTCTGGTGCTTCATAATGCATGAAAAGCTAGATATCTTTTAAACCTAAATTTCAAAATAAAAATGTCCAGCTAACAATCAAATATTAAGAAACATTTTGTCTCTAAAAGTGACCAAAGAATATTGTTTTTGGCATCTCTCTTTCTCTCTCCACACACACATATATATATATTTATATATATATGCTCAATTTGATTCTCAACGACTCTGCTCCACTAAACTACGAATGGTACGACACTATTATCGAGTTGAATGGAACGACCATAACTGTGCCAAGTCTCCAGGGCTTTAGGGGCAGGGGAAGAAGGGGGACTTCAGGGGTTTTCTCCCGCTCACTTGGAATCATAGTTAAATAGATTACCAAATAGGCAAGCTTTATTAAGCAAAAATCAAACCTAACTACCTGTCACAAAGTTACTTTTCCTTCATTTTTCTACAAAAAGATGGTGAGCCCTGAACATCAACCTTTATGAGAACATCTTGAGAAAGCAAAGTTGCTTGATCTAAGGGTCCTCAACAACTTGACACCCTTCATCATGCTATTAACGGTGGTGGCAACGTGGTAAGAACCGATTACCTACCTGTAACTGTGTCCTCCTCCGTGTACTGAAGAAGAAGAAACAGGACCTGGTACCCATGGCAATGCCCTTTGCACCGAAGCGCAAGAAGCATCGAGGGTCGGTGATGGCACCCCGCAGCGACCATAGCTATGCCTGCCGATATTGTCTACCACTCTTGGCAGCAAGGCTCGGACGCCATGGCTCAGTTCAAGTCTCACACTATATTTTAATTGAAGTTGGTGAGTACACACCTCAAATTGGTGTATAGGAGGGGATGAGTTTTGTACCCCATAAGGGTATGTCGAGTGTGGATCATATTAGTAGCCATTTTCAAACATTACATATGTATAGATATGAAATAACAAATGAGTATCGAATAATGTTTATGAGATAATAAATGATTTATGAGATAATGAGATAACAGACGAATAGTTGTATGAGGTAATACAAAACATGAGATAATGTTTATGAGATAACAAAAGATTTATTTATGAGATAATAGATAAATGTATGAGATAATTCGAAACATAAGTATGAGATAATAAAATATTTATAAGATAATAGATAAATGTATGAGATAAGGTTAAAAGTAAGTATGTGATAATACAATATTTATGAAATAATGAAAACGCTATGAGCAAAAAGAAAATGAATTTTTTTTTACTGCTTAAAGGAATATATTGGTCATTAACAATATGCATGCATACATGAATTAACAAAATTTACTTTTATCTAATCCCCAATTCTTGTTTTTGTAGTTTTCTTTTTTGTTCTTACAAAATGTTTATTTTTATATTAAATCATGGGCATTTTTTGTCCTTAGTAAAAATAACGTATGAAATATCTTACACGGGGACGACATATATATCGAGCTTCGATATAGGAGTTGTTAATGTTCACTTTTTGAAATGATGAAAAAGCTTGTAAAAAAAAATATAAAATGTTCACTTGCTTTATAAAAAAGATAAAAAATGCACTCACCCTCATTTGGTGCATTTTTTTTTTTGGTGTGCATACAACTCGATCTGGTTTTTAATTGAAGTTTTCATGGATTGACCCCATTGAGTCATTATTTCACACCCTTTACACCCTTGGAGCATAGTTTGCTTGAATCTACTCTAAATGTTCATAAAATATTTACATAATGCTTCAACTGCCAAACGTCCCTTAAGAGATAATTACTCAAGAAGCTCCAAGGGCTCAACCTCAGGTCTACATCTATGAACACCATAAAGCTGGGACGTTAGTGGTGGCTTAAACTAAAGTTGATAAAATTAAGAGACTGACCGTGCCAAAGATGTGCCCTCCAGCTTCAACTTCTTGTGCAATTATGCCAATGGCCTTTTCAGCCGCCTCCATCACACCAACCTGGATTAGGGATGTCAACGGATCGGATTCGGATCGGATACATCTTCAACTATATCCGTTTTTTCGGATATTCATGTATTCGGATTCGGATTCGAATTTAAATTTGAATAAAGCAAAGTCATATCCGAATCCGAATCCGAAATCCGATTTTACAATCCGAATCTGATCCGAATCCGATTTTTATATTTATATCTGAATGCGAATCCGAATTTCGAACCGGATTTTGCCATTTTTCAAGTATTAGATAGAAGATATTTGTCTAAAACTGAATCCGATCCGAATCCGTATCCGAATCCGATCAGATATTCATGTATATTCGATTCCGAATCCGATCAGATGTCGTTTATTAAATCCGAATCCGATCCGATTTCTTAATCGGATATTAAATTTTTATCCATATCTGATTTTTTCGGATCGAATCGATCGGATATCCGATTCAAATCGGATATATTGACATCCACTTGATTAATCAATAAAGCTGAACATGACTTATTTAATATTGGTGTATGGAGAGAGAGATGGATGATGGTGGCATGGGATGAAGAACAAGGGAGCGAGACCTACCTGGTGCAAGACTTTAGCGCCATTGTTGTGAGCCTCGTCCACCAATTCCTTGGGGTAGTCAACCCAGAATACCTGCAGGCACGCCGGCTTCTCGTCGAAGATGGCTTGGACGGTGCGCATTTGTCCCATTCTGCAACCACACACAGTCCGAACACGCATTTCATACTCACTTATAATGTTGTCATGCACTCGCAGGGTACCTACCTCAACCTCAAGTAACTTTGTCATATAACTTTAATGAGATAAAGAGAGAGAGAAAGATGTAGAGAGGGAAAGAGACACTCACAGGGCTTGCCAATAAGCCAATTCCGTCGGCATTGGTCAGAGCTAGGATTTTCTTTAGGAGCGGACCGACAGTCCAACCTCTGGATTCGGACATGGTCAAATTGAATTCAAATCCAAAAAATACATGGTTCAATTAAAAAATTTTATTTTTTTTCATTGACTGTGGCCATGGCCTAAGCACGCCCTCCCTTCCCTCCGCCCCTGGCTACAACAACGACCAACGTTGTGCCCGACACGTCCGGACCCATTGGAGCCAACATGATCCCATTGTCAAAGCCCAGGGTGCTAGCAGACCGATCTCGATAGAGTCCTAGCTAATTCACACTCTTCAAGCTGACGACTGCAATCTAAGCTGGAATTGCACGTCCTCATGGTGCCTCAGACCTCATCTGTTAGTTAGATTACCCATGAAATCCGGATGATATATTCAACAACTAGACTTAAAACAATATTGCCCTTTAAATAATGTATTAGCAAGCTGTTCTCTTCTGGGAGTCAGAATGCCACGCAGCACAGAACTAATAAAACAAAGGAATTGATTAAGACAAGAATCAGAAGTTGGAAGATGAAAGCGACTATTAATCCCCGGTCTGACAAGCGTTAATAACGTGGGTAATTGATGCCAAAAACTCTTCAATTGCTTCACAATTAATTAACTTGATCTCGAGCTTCCTCACCCTTTATAGCCAGTCGATGCATGAGCGGCTGTATTTTAATGCAGAATCAAATCAAAGATGTTCTGTATAGATGAGAAAAGATTCAAAATAATCAAGGAAAATAAGAGTTTCTCTACTTTTTCTTGAAAATATTAGCTAGTAATTCAAAAAACATACCAATAATGATAGGGATAGGCAAAGTATAAGACAAGTAGATGTACCCTATTGTGAAAATCTTCGAAAACCGTTTCATTCTACATTTTGACGTTGCTATACAGTAACTAACAAGGTGCCTTATCATATAACGAAAGGAAACATAACTTCAGAATCAAGAGTATATTTGGATGTTGATATCGATCATACAGGAGTAGAGAGAGAGAAAGTGCTTTAAAACCGTAATTTTCACATGGGTTCTGTAGACAGATAAATCTCCTGTAATACTGTGTCAGGATCATTAATAGACAAGAATACAATAGAGAAAGGAAATTAAAGGATGGATAAGACTTCACGAAATATCCCACTTCTGACAAAGGTTAACAATACGACACGAAGAAGACTGGCATTGTGGCAACGAAATTGAATGCTGCAAGTCTCTTGGAGCTGACCTCACGTTAATAAATAACTCGTTTCATTTGCATAATTTATTCACTAATACGGATATCATCTGCATTTCATATATATTCAAACAGAAATATAATGTGGATGAAGTCTTCGTTGCCGCATTCGGTGACATTGCATTTATTTCCGTATCAATTATTTGCTTTCCCACGAGCACCACGCTGGTTTTTGGTCGGATTTGGAGTCCTGCAATGAAGGACCAGCTTGCGTGTTTTGATATAACTGAAGCTGGCAAGGGAATCAAACAGTATATAGCGTGCCTCTAAGCTTTGGCTGGATGAACATTTCATTTCAGAAGGTTGATTGAACAAGGTGTGTGCTAAACGTCAATTTTGTCCTGCTTTGCATTGGTTGACCAAGAACCACATAGATGAGATTAACATGTCTTAAATCGGTACTCATTCACGTTCATTTCATTAAGTATTTATGTTTCGAATATGCAAACTTCATACACGAGCACTCATTATCGTTCTCTACCCTAACGCGACAGAAAGCAAAAGTCGGACCGAAGATTCATCAATCATGCTTGACATTGAGAAGCTCAGAGAAGCATTGCTGTCCATCACATAATTGGAAGAATGCCTAACGGATCTTCCATAGTATGCAATGGTGTGACATGAAAATCCTTTAAGATGGGTAGAAGAGATCACACTATCAAATGTTTTCTAACTCTTGTATGTTGAAGAAGACAACCTTATTTATAGACTTATGAGAATCCCAATGATGGTTTTGTCCATCACAAACCAGATATGGATTCTCTTTGATTTTACACAAACGATCTATATTAAATGATATAGATATAGATTTATTAGATCTTCGATTAGCTCTATTTATACAAATAGTCTATAATGTATGATAATCGACATATATATAGACCAACTTGATAGATTTCTAACACATCGCACTATCATAAGACGATGTCCACAACCGTGTAAGGTTTATTTTTCATAGTCTTCTTCAACTGCATATGGTTTTTCTTTTTTTTCTTCGGCTTTAAAAAAAATTAAAGCAATTCTAACAAGGAGGGCACTTTTGTAGCCGGCAACCCCTCTCCCCATCGGTAATCAGACGGCGCCCATGGCCACTTTACCCTGTACCTGGTACTTGCATCAATAAAGTGACTGCTCAGTGCAAAATCACCAGAACAAGGTGACCAACCAGCAAGTTGATGAAGCCGGCAATGTTTGAAAGCCTCCTTCCATGGCCTACCAAGATACGACTGCACTTGCCACTGCAACCTCCAGCTTTGGGGTGGCCAAGATATTGCCACTTATAATGGCAATTACATGGCAATGCCTGTGTTATGATGTGAATTTACTGTCCCCTGAGCGTGACCATGTTCGCGTGGGCCAACAATGGCACCCGACCATAGATGTTGCAGAGTTGGAAGACTGCTGCTGCGTCGCCGAAGATGAAGTCGACGGTGACGATGTTGCATTCCCGGTAGAACTGGCGGGAGGAGTAAACACTGAGAGCGTCTTGGTATCCCTGGAAGCTGCACTGGTATAAGACAGATCTGTCGCCGCCGTTCAAGACGGCCAGCGCCTGGGTCATGGCAGGTCCTGCCGTGTTCCGGATAGTTATGCCTATGGCTACGAAGTTCTCTTCCAATACAGCGTAAAGGAATATGGGGGCCTTTCCATGGTGAGACAAAAAGACAAGTTATGGGAGCAATATATGTGCATATCCAGCCAGTGAACCATACAAATAGTCATATAAAATCGGTTGGTATACTGCATTAAGAAAATAGTGGTTGTGGTGGCCTTTCAACCTTTTAAGAAGTGATCGAGCCAGAAATTCTGGTGCGAGAGCAGTAATATGCTAACTTTTAATTAAGGAAACAATAATGTATAAATGTATGCGCATGTAGAAAATTTTTGAGAAATTAGGGGGCCCTTCAACGTTCGTGTCTCAATCTGAGTTCACATGACAAACCCCTGTACACTGAAACGCACCCTGCATACTCGGACGTGCAAATACAGTAGGTTGGTGCTATGGTCGTTTTTTTTATTTTTTCACTGGCTTGATATAATAATTATTAGCTTACGGGATTCCCATAAAATGAAGATGAAGCTACCTACAGAAATGAGTTTTCTTCCAAAACAATAATGAGGAAGGGAAAATTAGCTTTTGTTGGAATTCGTGCAGTGCTTAAATCTTGATCATGATCCAAAGAAAATTCATCTCTCTCTCTCTCTCCCTCCCATCCCTATCCTTTTGGTCTCCTTACCCTCCTCCTCGTGTCATTGCTTTTGCATGACTTGTTTTTGCTGGCCACATCAATACTTTTGACTACTTGCAGCGCTTTGACATCAATTTAGCTAACCAGTTCTCATCTGTCTCGCTGCGGCTGAGTCTCGGGTCCACCTTTTTACCTATTGCCATTTCTTCTTTAGTGTCCTTACCTCTGCCTGACATTTCCTTGTTAGTAGTCTTCCAGACCCACCTTCCATTCGTCTTCTTTTTCTCCTATGTTCTTCCCCCAACTTGGCTGTTTTCTGGAATTGTGTTTGGAGGTTGTAGTCCATTTCAGTTTGGTGGCGCATTTGGGAAGAACGCAACTACAAGGTCTTCAGGAGCACATTCTTTTCGCCGAAGTCTATCGCTCGTCTTGTGCAGGGAGATGTCCATTTTGTCATTCGGCTGCGGCGTCGTCTTCCTTCTGCGACTGGGTGATGGTGTCGTTCCGTCCTTTCACTCTCTTCCCACTACTTTTATTTCGTTTTCTATGAGTTGTATTGTATATTTCCTTTTTGGCTTTTGTTTTGCGGTTTATTACTGTAATTAAGGGACGTCTTGTCCCCAAATTTTGATATATATTTTCATTTTATCCTCTCTCTCTCTCTCTCTCTCTCTCTCTCTCTCTCTCTCTCTCTCTCTCTCTCTCTCTCTCTCTCTCTCTCTCTCTCTCTCTCTCTCTCTCTCTCTCTCTCTCGTTGCTATTGAGCTGCTGGAGTTCTGCCTTTGCTGTTGTGTCATTGTTGTTGGTGTTTAGTGTTACTGTTCTTGTTATCGTAAGTGAGGGTTCTGTGGCTGCCATTCGGCTCTATCATTGAGAATCTGCTGCAGTCGCTTAACGCTTGGATTAACACTACTTATGTTGGTGCTGGTGCTGTTTCAGTTTCTACCTTTTCCTGCTGTGGTTTATGCTGCTTGGATTGATGGTGCTTTTTGAGGGAACTCTTTAGCTCATGATGAGGGCACTTGTGCTATGTTTTTGGCTTCCACTTTTGTGCTTGGGATTTTCAGCATCTGGTGATTTTCTGATTTTGTTATGATATACTGGGATGTTTTCATTATCTGTGTTATATATACATCTATATGCACATTGTTAAGCTTCTGCCTGAGTTATGGAAGATTCTGACGGTCAAGCCTTGTAGGCAGGCCATCATCTTGAAAATGCTCATAACAGAATGACAAAGTTGTGTGACTTGATCGAGAGGCTTTCAATTTGACAGCCTTCACATTCCCATCTTATAGTTGAGTTGAGACAGAAAGAGAACGGAGTGCAGTCGTTGGAAGCGCAAGAAATGGACCCATAAATGTTAATTAAAATAAAATGCAACAACTATACTAATTAAGCTTCAGAACGTTTGGTTGTTTATAGTAAAGTACATTCAGTGAGAAAGAGAGAGAAGGGGGGGAGAGAAGAGGAAGAAGAACAATGGGAGGGATATTATGGGCATGGAAAACATTAAGCAAGAGAGAGAGAGAGAGAGAGAGGGAGAGAGAACTCCAACTTAGGAGATTTGTGTGTTTTTTTTTTTAATGCATGCTTAATTAAGATACCCCACTAGCGTGTTGCAAGAATTTTCTGACTCACATGATCCTACTGCTTTATTGGCGTTTGTTCCTTTAAATAAATTATTTAAACCACTAATAAAAGCTACGCGAGAGGACATGAATCATAAAAGTATGTCGTAACGTCCAATGTAACAGGTATAAAAGGTGAAATTAAGAAAAAAACAATTAGTGGTTCCAGAAAATATGAAATGAGTGTAGTGCTGTTGTGGAAAAAGCAAAAAAGAAGAAATATTCTTGCGATGTAAGGTGAAAACCCTAAAGAAACATAAGAAAATTCTTGCAAAATGAGGTGAAAAATGAAAATAGAAGAAAGAAACTTCATGAAGCAATGAGGTACAGCTATATTCATATGTATCTCGACTAAAGTGAATCTATTTATAAGCTTAACTGAATGTGGAGATCTCATCCGACCAATTGATTGTGACATATTCTCTATTTGCGTATTCATTTGTCTTTATTAATTTTGCTTCCTTTCTCACTCTCTCGGGGCTATTTCTCTTTCGAGTTTTTGGTTTCGTGTGAGTAAGTGTGCTGTTTAGACAGACCTGATTTTCAGTTCCTTCGTTGGTAGGTTGTTACCTTTGTATTCCTTGTTCTGGTGTTCACTGTGTTTCTCGTTCGCCCTTTCTTTCTGTGACTAATGGAGAGAACTTGGATTCTCTCGATGTTTGGTGTTGAAGTGCAGTTCTTCTGAGTTCAGCATACACAGAGAAAGAGAGAAGGAGAAGGAGATGAAGATATCCGCTGTCCTATTGACAGCCACTTTCTTCTGGACCCTGGCGGTGTCCTCTCCCTCAGCTGACTTCGCCGCCAGTGACGCATGCCGGCTCACCAGGAACAAGTTCTGCAAGTCGGTTCTTCTGCTCAATCAATCCCTCGGCTACTCAGCAAGGGTCTCCGACCTCATCCGGCGAGTTATTATTGGAAAAAGCCACGCCAGAATCCGGCGCATGGCTGGGGGCTCTCGAGAACTGCCTCCTCCTTTCCCAACTCAACACAATGTACTTGAATTCTACGTTTGCCACCCTCAACGCCGTTAATAAATCTGCAGAGCTAGCTATCGAAAAGGCCGACGACGTTCACACCCTTCTGAGCGCCATCGTCACCACCCAAGAGACGTGCCACGACGGGTTGCAGACAGCATCCTGGCTGCAAGAAAGAGACGCCCTCCAACAGTTGGTCGCCAATGAGTCCCCGTTCTATCGAGCCTCCCTCGCCATGTTTCCCCCGAAGGACCCCAGAAAGCGTGAACTCGGTCGGGATCTACTACAGGAGTTGAAGGTGAGGCGAGACGGCCTGCCTCATTGGGTTAATGACAAGAAATTCTTCCAAGTTGGTTCGGGTTCGGGTGTGAGGTCGGGGGAGGAGCTGTTTGATGTACGCGGATTGCTGATGCATGGGAAAGTGGTGGTCGCTCAGAACGGGAGCGGCAACTTCCGGTCGATCAACGACGCCATAGCCGCTGCTCCTGAGGATTTGCATCCGAGCGACGGCTACCATGTGATTAAGATCAAGGCAGGTGTTTATGAAGAAAATATATGCATAGGGTCGAGCAAGAGAAATATTATGATGGTTGGAGATGGAATTCAGAAGACCATCATCACAGGGAGACGGAGTGTGGCAGGTGGCGCCAGCACCTACAACTCGTCCACACTTAGTGAGATTTCTTTTGCCTTTCTGACTTTGCATTTCGTAGATTTCTGCTTTGCTGTACCGTCTTCCTTCGGTTTTTCGCCTCACTTCGCATGAATTTTTTTTTTCACCTCACTGTGCATGAATTTTCTTCCTCGCTTTTGATTTTTCCACAACAGTGCTGCACCCATTTGTTATGTTCCTCTCTCCATTAGGCACAGAAAGGAAGGGCGAACGAGAAACACAGTGAACACCAGAACAAGGAATACAAAGGTAACAACCTACCAACGAAGGAACTGAAAATCAGGTCTGTCTAAACAGCACACTTACTCACACGAAACCAAAAACTCGAAAGAGAAATAGCCCCCAGAGAGTGAGAAAGGAAGCAAAATTAATAAAGACAAATGAATACGCAAATAGAGAATATGTCACAATCAATTGGTCGGATGAGATCTCCACATTCAGTTAAGCTTATAAATAGATTCACTTTAGTCGAGATACATATGAATATAGCTGTACCTCATTGCTTCATGAAGTTTCTTTCTTCTATTTTCATTTTTCACCTCATTTTGCAAGAATTTCCTTCCATTTATTTTGGTTTTTCAACTTACTTTGCATCAATTTTCTTCCTTTTTTTTTTTTTTTTTTTGCTTTTTAAAGTACCCATATTCTTTTACGCTGTGCATGCAGTTGTATTGGGAGAGAACTTCGTAGCCATAGGCATAACTATCCGGAACACGGCCGGACCTGCCATGGGCCAGGCGGTGGCCTTCTTGAACGGCAGCGACAAGTCTGTCTTACACCAGTGCAGCATCGAGGGATACCAGGATACTCTCTACGTTTACTCCTTCCGCCAGTTCTACCGGGAATGCAACATCTTCGGCACCGTCAACTTCATCTTCGGCGACGCAGCAGCAGTCTTCCAACTCTGCAACATCTATGCGCGGGTGCCATTGTCGGGCCAGGAGAACATGGTGACGGCTCAGGGGAGAGTAAATCCCTATAAGCAAACAGGCATTGCCATTATACATAGCAACATCTTGGCCACCCCAAAGGTGGAGGTTGCAGCGGCCCGCGGCGAGGAGCAGTCGTATCTTGGTAGGCCATGGAAGGAGTACTCGAGGACGGTGATCATGCTCTCTAACATTCGCGGCTTCATCAACCCTGCTGGTTGGTCAGCTTGGTCTGGTGATTTTGCGCTGAGCACTTTATACTACGGGGAGTACGGGAACAGGGGCGCAGGTGCAAGTACCAGGAACAGGGTAAAGTGGCTTGAGTACCATCTGATGACCATAGATGATGCCAGGAATTTTACTGCAGGTAGTTTTATCGATGGAAGTACGTGGTTGCCGGCTACAAAAGTGCCCTTCTCATTAGGATTGCTTTAATTTTTTTGAAAATCGAAAAAAAAAGAGACAGAAAGTATGCAGTTGAATAAGAAGAAGAAAAAGAAACCTTAGACTCTCGTGAACTTAGTGTTATGATAGTGCTATGATCCTAAACCTTTTTGTGTTATGTTCAAATTTTTCTCACGTTTTTGCCAATGCAATACCAGTGTTGCGTCATGTTCATGTGCTTCGTCTTGTATTCTCCACTGGTATTTTGGTTTGTTTTTATCCTTCTCAGTATAAACATGGATTGGTCACTTATTCGCGTACTATTTGAAGGAGAAAGTGTGCTTGATATACATAAGGATTCAAGTGTATGATATAATGAATTGCTTTAACAACCATGGTTACTCAAACTCCAGTGGATGATATAATGGATTTACATGAGGATTCAAGTGGATGATATAATGGATTACTTGAACAACCATGGTTACCCAAACTCCAGTGGATGATATAATGGATTTACGTAAGGATTCAAGTGGATGATATAATGGATTACATAAGGATTCAGCCGCAGGTGTCGATATGTATTTGAAAAACGCGGGCCGTCCGATGGAGATAGACCGGGCAGCTCCCTCTCTGTCACCGATCTATATATATATATATATATATAGTAATATAGATATGTCATGTGTGTGTGTGTGTGTGTGAGAGAGAGAGAGAGAGAGAGAGAGAGAGAGAGAGAGAGAGAATGGCGATGCCCTTCAGATATGCAGCAATGGTTGGCCTGTATGGGGAAATGGCAGGAAAGGTATTGATTTCAGATAAACTATGGAGAAAACGTGGTCGTCGATAAAAAATCCAAAATTTTCTGCAGTCCAAACAGGGGAAGTTGTCTTCCTTGGGCTTTGGTTGGAAATGGCTTCGCTGGAGTAAGTTTTCTTCCAACACAGACAACCTGCAAACAAAACAAAACAGACCTAGAAACCCAGACGACAAATCCACCTAAAGAACTACACATTGTGCTAAAGAAAACGACGGCGAGAGAAGACGAGATGGGTTCTAGTCCCGCGATGGAACTGCTTCTGATCTGCACCTTTGTTCCTTTCAATATATAGAGAAATCAGTAGGCTGCAAATCGAGAATCCCAAGATTTTCTTCCTCCTTTCTTCCTTTTTCATTAAAATTCAAATAAGAAAAGGAAAGCAAGTTTTTTGCATTTAAAATAAAATCATGCAAAGGAGAAGATATAGGCAGTTGCATCTCAGAATTTCAAAAATTCATGGTTCTTATATTAAATCTTCTCTCTTATCTTTTACGCACATCACAGATCCACGTGGAAAAAAAAAAAAAGTATCCGCTTCAATCAAATCCAGTTTTCACTGCTTACAGAAAAAAGTTGAAATTTGATCCCGTAAGATTTGAAGCAAATTAATAGGCAAAACACCAACCATCTATCTCAGATTCTCAACACTTACAAGAGCTAACGCCCTCTTCAATCTCAACGCTATGAATTGTTTTGGCTCATCCATGCACGGAAAATTTAGCATTCAAAACCTAAAAAAATTTCATGAATTATAGATTCATATAATTAGCCGACTTATCATCTCATTTTTACCATTTCTAGTGAAACGGAACTAAATGAGACCGAAAGATCCTTTTAAATGAATGGGAAAATCCTTCCAGACAAGTGTTATTGTCTATCACTGCTACATCAATAGCTTCATAAGAAAATTTAGCTAATTAGACTTCTCAATTCTTAACCGAGAGAGAGAGAGAGAGAGTGAGAGAGAGAGAGATTATTTACATCTTAAAAGAATCAAATCAGTTTTGGTCTTGCAATTTGATATGTAGGCGGCTTTTGTTTGCAATAGGAGTTTTTGCAGTGTGGTTATGTGCACAAAAAAAATGTATACATGAGTATGTAATGACTAAAATACCTTTGACTAAAGTAAAAATAGACTTTTTCACAATAATAGAAAGTGGTCATGCAAAAAAACCTTTTGTGCAATTTATGTCATTCTATTGGCTCAATCTTTGCCTTCCCTTTTCAAGGACGTCTGTCCGACTCTATGAATAAAGACCTCGGTGTGCATGTGGATCAAATTTGCCATATTTGTTTCAGATCCGTATCAATATCTGATCCAGAATGTACATCTACTGTAAACGTCATGCTCATTTAGACCTTCTACCGGACAAAATGTGTTTTAACACATACATTCAGTCGAATCCGGTAATATCATAAACATTTTTGGATTCAAATTTGATTTATTTAATGAGTTTTTTGCTGGCAGAAACAGATGCAGATTTAATAAATGGCATATCAGATCAGGATTCAGATATATGAGACTGCAGTCTGAATTAATGCAACCCCTTTTCACCTCTAACGTGAGTAACATCGCCTTAATTAATTGCTCACTGGCCACCGGCCTTATATGATGAGAAACAGCTCTTGCTCGTCATTATATGATGAGATATGTGTGGAAAAGATACAACAGATCTTCACAATGATATCTGGAGTTATTATATTAATTTATTTACGATCTTAAACTCCTCACCGGTTCCTTGACTTTCTCCATTATCCATCTCAGCTATACCGACACATAATTCTGGATAAATTATGCTTTATTTCCTATGGAATTGATCTTGGTCTTCATATATTTTGTCAATAAGCAAGTTCTTTATACCTGGACCGCTGTCTGTTTAGTTTTAATTAAGTCATGAAAAAACTCAAACGGGTTCCTGTATAAACTAATATTGTTCCCATATTTGTTTGCTATAAGCTTTTCACATTCTGGGAAGAACGAGAAGACAGTGAGAAGCGTCGCTTTGGGGGGCGATACTCTATGCCAAGTGGTGTAGCACAACCTGTGAATCGGTTGACTGTTGCCGACTGATTCTATAATTACTTTTGATATTTATACAGAGATTGGCACGCGCAGAAAGCAGGTCGCTGGGGGAAAAATAGCAATTAATAAGACATATTTCTGCCAAATTTCTTTCCTAGCTTTTTCTGCTGTAGGTTAAATCATGACTTCACAGAAATGTCAAAGAGAACTGATTGGATTTTCCCTTTTAGTGATCTTACATATGTTTTTGTAGAAACCAAAACTTGGAAAAGTAATTGACAGAGACAAATTAAACTGATATATATTCCAAGGCCAAGGAAGAGAGTGATTAACAAACACGACGTATTCGTAGCTTGTGTTTTTGGAGGAAAGTTCTGTAACTTGGACAAGTATTGTGAAAGCATTCTTCGTCTTCAATTTGCAATTTTCTTTCTCCCTTGTTGAGAATTCAATAAAACTACTAGTTCTCACTATCGCATGGCCTAGGCTAGGAGCGGTCTGTTGGGCTATTTCTTTATAGAGTGCATATGCTGATATACAGTACGCAATATGATTTTTGTGGAATATTGAGTCTGTATCATGCATCTGCTCTCATTTCTCCAAGTATTCAGTGGCCTCTTTAGTACATGTAAGGTTGATGACTCCTTGCCATCGGCTGATAATTTAATAAACTTGCATTTTTCCAAAGAAAAAAAAAAGACAAGAAATATATTCCCTTATGTATTCTATCTGTCGATGTTTACCAAAACCAAACCACTTCACATGGTACAGGACTTCCAGTCTGGCTTGACTGACCATTGATTATGTATATTCACCTTCTACTGCACATTTTGATCACTCGAATATCTGCTACTATATAATCTGATCAACCCTTTACGTTTCCAGAAATTATGTACGTCTTTACGGCTAGCTATATTACATACATTCAACTTCTGCTGCACATTTTTCTATGGATGCTATGCTATAACCTGATGTCAGTTACTGAATAGGCATGCATCAGGGCGTATTTAAATGGCGAAGGAGAATGTCTGAGACATAATTGGTGGAGAGTGTCCCTTGAAACCATCTGCCATTTCCCTTTTATAAACGAATCCCTTCTCCAAGAAACATCTGTCACACCACACATCTCTGGACGTCATCCACCATTCGTCTCTAACCACGATACCATTACTGCTACCTGACATAGAAGTGGAAGTCTGCTTTGTTGATTGTGAAATAACGACAAGAAAGACAGAAATGGAGACTAAGAATTCAATTGATGAATTAGATTATATATTTTTGTTAAGGCAAAAAGCGGTTAGGCCTAACCATCAGGCTAGCTATGTGGGTACTTCTTAGCCAGACAAATGGCAGTGTTTTTGGGAGAAAAGAGAGAAAAAGCCGGCCATGACCACTTAACAAGTGCTTCGCAGGTCAATGGAGCCAGCCTTTCTCTGTTACAGAACTACATTTTTTATATGGTGAACAGTACTAAGGCTAAGATCTGCAATTTGTTGTTTATTGTGACAGGTATATTATATTTTCATGGTACTTACAATTTCGGAAACCGATACCCCATTCGTAGGTATCAACCGTGGAGATCACGTCTGTACGCTTAGAAAACTGAGATCAGAATGCTTGAAATGTTAACTTCTGATGTTCAATTGCACAAATTCTTGTGAAATCGCTATGAGCTTGATCTATTTATCTCCACATAATGCAGAATACTTTGTCCCACATGGAAAACTTGTACTATCTTTTTCATAGGGAACTTGGTCTTTTTGCACGAACAGTACATTGTAGCTGGATGTGGAACAAACTGTCCGGCCTAATTAGTAACTCTTCGGTTTATTTGTCAACATCAATGGCCTAACTTTCCAAGTTAATGAGAAAATTGCGCTTTCTAATATCCTCCCTCTTATTTCACAGGAAAGCTGTCCTATTTTTTCCCTTGTAAAGTCCGTGCTCCTCTGTGGAGGGTGAAGTGAACTACAGTAACCAGCAAATGAGAAACGGATCAGTTAGCTGTGGACGCATGAAGAAGGTTGGAAACATGAGAACATGCTAGATGGTAGCCTTGGAAACCACCAAGAAGCTGATTGGCAGGGGAAGCTTTTCCCATGGGAAAGATGATATCAGCCGTCTCTTTTTTCCAATCTGCCGTACCTCCTTTCACAGGGAATTCCATGTACCAAACTGATTACCCCGAATCCATTAAAACAGAGAGAAAATAGCTGTGGAAAATGGTGCCCAAAATGTCAACATAGTAGCTGCTAATAATTTTCTTTCATCTGCGCGTTTTTCCAAAAAATGGCCTCCATGAGCCAACCACCAGAAGCCATTGTCATCCTAATTCTTCTACTCTTGTTTGAATGCTTCAAATTTCAACACCTTACTGCTTGACTGATCAAAGAATATGCTTGATATAATCAAAGATACGGTCAGAAAATCACCTCTGGTTTCGAGTTAATCTGGATCGAGGGAGGCTCGTTTTTCTCATTGCGTGTGAGGCTGTCAAAGGCTGGATTGAGGAACATGAAAGCAAGTCATGGTGTGTAGGTCCCAAGGCAAACCACCCACATGGAATTTCTTGTAAGATCAATAAATATTGCATGACTAAGTGCCCCCATTGACAAATTCGAGCCTTTTCATGATGAATATTTTAATCTTCTCTGTGCAGTCTTTTTAGTTGTCCTTATGATTAGGGTATTAAACAAGTGGGCATTACACTAAGGGCCAGGCCTTTTGAATTTGGCCCTTGAGAGAGAATATGACCTTCAGTTTGGGCCCATTTTAGGTGTTTGCATGGATAAGCATCGAATCTGTTGATGGTAATTTCTAATTACTTGGTTCAAACAAGAAGACGAGAGAATTGAAAATATCTGAGTATTTAGAAGTCATGAATGAAATTACTGCATAATCTTATGCTAAAAAAAAAAAGTGAAAGTTCTTTCAAAGCTTATAATATGTCCATGATTAGGACCTGAGTTTTTTGTAGCAGACAAGAATGGCCCACTAATTGATAAGGCGGGGAATCCTATGACCAATTTTTGTTAAATAAAGCACCATTTGCTTTCTCGCTTGCATTTGATCGTTGATGCAGTTAATGAAACTTTGGATATTTTAATTTCATTAGTTAACTAAAAGAGTCGCTTTTATAAAGCCAAGTCAATGTTATATTTAAAAGTTGATATGCCGTTATATTCACTTTCAGCCTTAGGTATAAATATAATGCATTAATTTGGATGCTGTGGGACTCTCAAATTCGAAATCCAAGACCCGGTACAAAGCCTACCTATATAGTGGAGATGGATCGGGTCTGGTTGGTGTTGGTACCGGGCCCATCGCCGGCAGCCAACTGAAAGCCAAGTCAACATGGCAGCAAATGACAGGTGTCTCTTTGCAGGTGGAGCCCATCCCAATAATGCAATTTGACATCCCCTTCTCTTCTCTTATTTTGTCGGTATGAACGGAGAAATCTTGCGGCATGATTGTCGATGCAATGTATTTAATTACATTCATCCAATACATTTCTTTTCAGCCTCTCACAGCATATTATTGCTTGATACTTTTGCATCGACGGCGCGCGCGCACACACACACATATATATATATATATATATAGTTCTAACCCCTTTTAATTAGGCCCCAACAAAAGCATGATGAAGATGTTTTTGTTTCTATTTGAGTTTTGGCATTTGGTAGCAAAGATGTATTACCTAAATTATTTTAGATATTCATACATATTTTCCAAAACATGAGAGCCTATACCGACTTAGATTACAAAACACAATCATACAAAACACAAGTTTTGTCTTTATACTAAGTTGGTTAAAAGCAATTTTTTGTTAAGTACTACAAAACACATCCACATGATTTGGTTGGATAAGGACACTTAAGGATGGGCAACGGGCCGGATACCCGATGGGTAGTTGGGCAACCAGCCTTTAATGGGCCGGGCTTTGGTTAGTTTTTGACTCTTGGGCCGACCAAATAAAAAAATTCGCCGGCCCAGATTGACCTGAGTCTAGTATTGAGGGCCCGATATATAATATACTTAGAACTCATCTTCCACATTTCTTTTTTGCAATATATATATATTCATTGGCATGCGACACTAAATGTCAGCTTACTTAGAAACTTTTGGTGCATCTTCAATGATTTCCTTAAAAACTTTTATGTATTGTTGATGACACCCTTACAAACTCTTTATATGTGGCCCATGGTACTCTTAAAAGCTCTCAGCATATCTTTAAGAGTTTTTTAGATATTAAAATATAAGATATTAAGGGTTTCAAAAATATAAGTGGACATTGAACCGAGTATCCAACCAACATATAGATTTATGAATTTTTTTGTTTAGGTTTAGATGAAAAAAATCGTCCAACCTCTAACAATATACCATCCAATGCAATGGATGAGATAATGTGTGTGTATATATATATATATATATGCACCGCGCCTACCAAATACTGGAGTTGGGTCAGATTCACTCCATTGACCAGTCAATTTAACACCCAGTTGTCGTTGCGCCATGTATATATATTATATATAATCCAATGCTCATTTAAGTAACTTGACGTAATTTATAGTAGTTAATTAATGCTCACGTCATGTGATTATAATATGTAAGCAGGTTTTTCATAACCAACAGAAATCAAATGGTTCATGACATATGAAAATCTGATGACTACTAAGATCAAGAAGACATTTCAAAAATGTGTAGTCTAAGAACAGACATATGTTGAATTGACCACGATATTCAACCGGTTTGATTTCAATGAAATGACGGCTCTCTCCACCAAGTGGAGTTGGTGACAATTGAATGAAAGCAATCTCGGGACTTTTGTAAATGAGAGTTTCGAATGAGAGCCTTGTATTGGTGTACTGCGAACCATCTTTCCGTGCATTATGCATCAATATTCAGCTAATATATCAAGCGCTACTTTCCAAAGTCAATCGATTATTATATATAAATCTATTCATATGGCCAAATTTTGACAAAGTGGAAACAAATCGACCATTGACAGACACTTGCAGGCCTTTTAACTGCCAGCCTTCTATGTTCATATATATATATATATGATTGACCATAATAGAAGTAACCACTCAAAAGCGTAGCTATGTATGAACACATTTTTTTCTTTTTACTTGTCTAAGGATCAAAGTTTCGAATTACTTTTTGAGAATAAAACCGTATACCTGCGTTGGAGAACAAGTTACTTTACGTCGTTTTGATCCCAAAGTTTTTAAACAAGCAGGTCACATTTATTCACTAACTTTAAAATCGTTCAAAAGAGCCCAAGACTATGATGATAGTCCAAGTCATTTCTCTCTCTCTCTCTTTCTATAATATATTTATGTTTGTATTCATTTCTCTCTCTCTTTCTATAATATATTTATATTTGTATGCATATGTGTGTGCATATTCATATTTATAAGGTTGGTCCATCTCCTTTGTGCTAGCTTGGGGCAAGATGCGCATTTTCTTCGGTTTTTGTCATGTAAGTGATAAATAATTGGTCATAATGTATCCAATCAGATGATCAGGTCGGCATATAACATGATCGCAAAAGAAAACCAAGGCTTTCCAATAAATCAATTTAATATCATTCAATGGATAGTAAAAACTCAAGAACAACCATATATAATTATATTTATTTCAGGAGATCAAAATCAGCCGGCAGGTGGATGTGGCCGGATTATTACAAACTTATAAACTGTTGCTAAAGTTTCCGGCATTCCCTCTTCTGGGAAAGCAAGCTCATGTGAAACGCCTCGCCTGTTATCAAAAGAAATCGATTTTCCATGAGAGGAGTTCCAAGAGAGCAGAGAGCGAGAAAGTGGTACTCTTTCGTGTGGAAGAAAGTGTGTTTCCTACTACACCTTGGGGGTGAAAACTGGGTCTCCTTTTGCCGACTTTTGAAGGCTTGTGTTGATCCTTGGCCAAGTTGTCTTGTCCGGATCATCGGTGGACAAATTGTCCCCAGATGCCTTTAATCGTTGGATATGGACTTGATTTGGACAGACATTGACGTTTCGACGTCCATTATTAGAGCAGAAATGAGCAAAACCTATTGTAAATATATTAATATTACCCGAATAGGTGACGAGCTGTTAGAAGAAGTCAGGGAAAAATGTGCGTCAAAGAAAAGAAAAAATGCAAGGCACGACAATATATATATATATATATATATATATATATATATATATATATATATATATATATATATATATAGAGAGAGAGAGAGAGAGAGAGAGAGAGAGAGAAAGAGAGAGAATTTTTTTTATCTATATTCAGCAATAAAATATAGAAGACAGTTGTGGCTCAAATGTGAACAACTCATTACCTGTCACATGAGACCAGCATGGCCGACTACAAATAACCAAAAAAAAAAAAGAACCAGAAAAAAAAAAAATTTAGGTGGCCCTAAGCTGGCAAGTCTAGATTGAGACTTTTGACAAATACCAGAGAAAATGGGACGACATTTGGTAGTGCTAGCCTCCAATCCGGGTAAGACCTTAGCAGTTACCCATTTCTATCATTTTGGGTTCGACACATCGGCTTCCGTAGATAGTCCCCGAATAACATCACAAAGCAGTCATGAACCCTAGAAAAGAAAAAGGCGAAGGCGAAGGCCAAGGGAGCCTTGGCTCTTTGTTGAACCTTCTAAAGAAGGTCTGCTTAATGCTAAACACCAAAGATCATAACAACTAAAAAAGTTAAGCCCTTCAATTCCAGATTTAAGAGTATCTAAACGATGGGCTCGTGTACAATAGTAACAAGTGGAGAAATTAATTGAATAAAATTAACCATTTAAAACGAGTATGATTGATCACATTTAAACACAGCAATTAATAGAAAAAGGTGCACATGGTAATTCACATACTTGTCTCCGGAGTTATTTTATTATCTTCTTGAACTGCTCTTCTCGGGAACCATAAAGAACGTAACTATTTGGAGGTTACCATTATTCAAAGTTTCAAAGGCAAAAAAGAAAAAGGTTCAAATCTAGCAGTGTTTGCGTGAAAGAATAGAATCCCGATTGCCTGCAATGCAAGCATTGACTGATATAACTTAAAATCTTTGGGAGTATGTTTGTTTCTTGTTTGCGACCTGATTTTCAGGATATTCCTTATGTTTTGTGATCGAAGAAATACAAGTTATGGAAAAATGTATCTTGATTTTACCGTTGATTTATGCCGAACGTTAAAAAGTGAGACAAAAAAAAGTATAAGGCATAATATCGACGCAGCTTCTTGGACAAAGCGTCCGGTGCACTTTACTTGAGCGGCTTAAACGCGGGTAAAAGGAAAAGTGGGGAAAAATCTCAAAATTCCCAGGAAAATCCGGGATTTTCCCACGCCGACGGACAAGCAATCGCCAGAAAATCCCGGATAAGGCCCCGCTCTCCGGCGACCGTCACGGCCGCTGGTCATAAGAAGATGGACGGCCAGGATGACGCCTTCTGGCTTGAAGGCATCAACAACGTGAACTGCACCTTGGCGTGCTCTTCAAGAACTTCAAATTCCAAGCAAAGCGGACCACCAAAAAGGACAAATCTTTCCCCGAAATGACAAGAAGGTCCCCAGCTGCAGCTGCCGGGAAATTTCGCTGGGTTCCGTAATATTTTCTAAATCCGAGGGGCGGGCGTTTATGATCGCCGTTACGCGCCAAGATCACAGTGCTCAGCCGCCGCCGACGGCTCGGAGAGGGCGATTCCCCGTTCCGTTCCCGTCCTCCTCTTGTCCAAAATACCCTCGATTGCCTCGGTACGATCTTTTTCGAGGCCTCGGGGTGCGGGTTGGACCGAGGACCGGTCCCAGCCCCCAGGTCCTACGGGCTTTGAGCCTTTGACTGGCGCGGTCAAACGGTCTCCAGTCTTTGCTCCAGAGCCGGCTCCACTCGGGCCCGCTGGTTCAAGTATCCGCAATCGGACTGATCCGGGTCGGTTCACTGATTTTTCGACCCGAAATGTCCAGCCAAAAGAGTTCAGTGTTGAGTATCGTATCGGCAGATGCACTATACTAACTCGTACCGTTTCGAATCTCCGATACGGAAACGAAGCGGAGGCCCGGACTTTGTCGGAGCGAATTAAATCAGGCGGAGCGATCAGCTTTGGGTTCCGGAAAGCACGGGAAAAAGGTTAAAAAGACGAATATTCTTTTTTTTTTTTTGCAGAAAAAATAAAAAGGAGGAAAAACTAAAGATTGAAAATGAAGGGGGAGAGAGGGAAGGTGAAGAACGGTCAAAAAAGGAGTGAGGGGGAAGAGAAAAGCGGGAAGGGTGCTGGAGGGATAATTAGGGCATTTGACCGTCAACTCCGAGGCCAACGACCGTCATCTTCGTCATTATCATCATGGTGATCATGCATTTCTTCCCTTTGTTTTTGTTTCTGTGAAGGAGAGAAGAGGAGGAGAGTAAGCCAGCAAGAGGAAGCATTTTTAAATCTTTCTGGTTAGTTTAGCATTTGGCGTTCTTGGTGTGTTCTCTCTATGGTGTGGTTCTCTCTCTCTTCTTCTTCTTCTTCTTCTTCTTCTTTTATGGTTACCTCTTCTGATTTTTTTTTCTACATTTGATGTTTGAAAAGCTTTTCCCTTGAAATTTTGGTTTTTAGACTTGTGGTTGATATTTGATTCTTGTGTGCTTATTTTGTTCCTTTCTTGTTATTCTCCCTTCCTGTGAAATGTTGTCTGTGACTTCTCTTCTTGATTTGTTCTGCTTTGTTGGAGGGGATTTGGGGATTTCTTTGGCATGGTAATCAATGCTATTAATTTGTTCCTTTTATTCTCTGTTATTAACATGCCTTATTCCTGCGGATGAAAGCCTTGGATGGGTATTTATTTTTTTGGAAAGTCTTGGGTTACCGTCTTACCGATGTCTGTAGGATTCCGTATAACTTTTTCTTTTAAGTTTCCATCAGCTTTTCCTGCAGATTAGTGTGTAGTTTGGTAGAAGGATATATGAAAGTAAGATAAGAGGGAGGACTAGCAGGGTGTTGCCTTCGGCTGGGTTCGTGTCTGGAAAGATCAAAGATGTCTTCATCTACTTTCCTTCTCTTTTATTTGGTAGTGCACTTTGCGATGCTCCTGTCGCCCTGCAGTTCAAACACCCAAGAGCCAGTCCGCTCAGCTACGGATATTAGGTCATTAAGCAGAAATGTCGTACTGCCGTCTTTTTTCTCATTGTAGGTTGCTTTGCTGCCTTTCTTAGACATGAACTGGGTGCAGCAGCTGGCCTGGAACGCAAAGGCGAGAGCCCATTAGATTATGCTGGATTACCCCCTTAATCTCTATTTTTCAGTCCCTTTTCGTTCTGTTGGCTGGTAAAAGTTGTCAGTTGATTATATAGAAATCAAGGCGTTGCCTGTGCCCTTGGAAATGGTGGCAGAAGCACTGTATTTTCTTCTCGTTTGTGTTATGGTTGCATGTGATCGGCCCTAGTTGATTCGGTTCGATTTAGTTACTTGCTGTTGCTTGTGATCGTCTTACTCTTGTTCTCGCCACCATAACTTGCCATCTTTCAGCTATTAGTTTCTAGGGTGCGAACTCAGAGGTATCTTTTGATGATAGATTCAAAATGCCTTTTTACTGAAGATAGTTGTCTGAGTATGTTTTATGCAAAAACTTGTCCAATGCATGAAGCTTGTATGCTTGCTCCTTATTACTTTATTTTTTGTTTCATTTTGTGCTGAAGTGCTGCACTTTCCTTTTCTTCAGGTAAAGGCTTGATGTTGTTCAGTTGAAAGACAACAGTAAAAAATTTGGGAGTTGGGGAACGGTACATAAGCTGAATTGTCTAAATATGGCTTCAGTTCGTGTGGTTCCCTCCACAGGATTGAGGGATTCCAATGGAAATGCAGTTGGTGTTGATAAATTACCTGAGGAAATGAACGATATGAAGATAAGGGATGACAAGGTAATGGATTTGTGTTCAATTGTCGAATATTTCCGGTCTCAGTTTTATTTATTGATATTCTTAGCATCTGACAGCATGATTCATTTTTTATCTTTTTAGGAAATGGAGGCAGCTGTGGTGGATGGTAACGGCACTGAGACTGGTCATATAATTGTCACCACAATTGGTGGGAAAAATGGCCAGCCAAAGCAGGTAATTGTGGATAAATGTCTACGCAAACTCATGAAAGCCCTGATGCCTGTTGAGTCTGGCCGCGTCAGTTATTTGATGTGCTATTAGAAAGCCTACTAACTCTATTACATTTTCTTTGCTACTTTTCTACATGTTTTAGTTAATTGCATGAATTATATGTTATTGTTTTTTTCTACAGACAATAAGCTATATGGCGGAGCGTATTGTTGGGAATGGATCGTTCGGAATTGTCTTCCAAGTAAGTTAGGGCCACAGGTCAAGCATTTGTTGTCTCTCTTTATAATTAGTCTATGGGTGTCGAGTAACCCTTTTATTTTGGTTATGGTACAGGCAAAATGCTTGGAGACTGGTGAAACTGTAGCAATTAAAAAAGTGCTCCAGGACAAGAGGTATAAGAATCGTGAGCTGCAGACCATGCGTCTTCTGGATCATCCAAATGCTGTATCCTTGAAGCACTGCTTCTTTTCAACGACAGAGAAAGATGAACTTTACCTGAATCTGGTGCTGGAATATGTACCCGAGACTGTTCACCGAGTAGTGAAACATTATAACAGGATGAATCAACGAATGCCTCTGATATATGTGAAACTTTATACCTACCAGGTAAGAGTTTACATTTATGGCTAATTATGCTGGTAACCTCGTATCTAGACAGTTTACTTTTAAATTGAATATGTTTGCAGTTTCCTTTGTGATTTTATACTCTAATGTGTATATCTAAACCATGGACTGGTTTTTCTTTTCTTGCTAATGGACATTTTGAGAGTTTTTGCATCATACATTAGGTAGAAAACAGAATTAACTATTAAGAATATATACTGCAACCCATTGTACATTCCCTGGCTTGTTATATTTCTTTTGAGTTTTGACTGTCATCAGGAAAAGTCTCCTCCCCTCATGGAATGAGAAGTCAGTGACAATTGAAGGATACTTTTTTTTTTTTATCTTTTCCATCACTTGCTCTTTGCAGTAAGCTTGATGATGACTAAAACATTCTGCAAAACAGAAATTAATTCTAACTACCTTTTCAAAATCTTATATATTGTTAAGATGGTAAAACTATGTAAAGTTGTAAACCCTTGTATGATTTTCTTATTTCTCACTTTTCTTGTAGCATTTGTTCAATAGATGTTAAATATGAAACTGATCTTGAGTTTTTGCTTATGATGGCAGATTTGTCGTGCATTGGCCTATATACATGATAGTCTTGGCGTGTGCCACAGAGATATTAAACCACAAAACCTTTTGGTATATGTTTCTTCCACTCTAGTTGGCTATGTTTTGTTGATATTTACTCTTGATGATATGAATACCTCATTATTCTTTCTTTTCTGTTTCTTATCTATCCAAAATGAAAGAGGATGGAGTATTCACAAAATAATTGGATTAACTAAAGCATTCTGCATATAGGCCATTTTGCTCTCATAACCAGGGAACGCTATTTTTCTTATTGGAAGTACATGAAAAAATAAGCTCTTAATAAGGATCATGTTGCCTCTCCCTTATGTTAAATTCAGGGATAATCAAATGTATTTATGCTTAGAGAATTTGCGGTTATTGAAATCTTTGAATAGCAAGGGATAACATATGCACTTAAATAGATTGATCTTTATCGAAAAGCTTTGCATCTAAGATTTATCTTTGGACTTATATCCTTAGTACATTTAGCAGATAATGCATCAGCCCTTTTCAGTTATAATTTATTTCAAGTTTTAACATTTTTCTTGTGGTTTGTATAACAGGTAAATCCACACACTCACCAACTTAAATTATGTGATTTTGGAAGTGCAAAAGTGTTGGTAGGTATCTTACTTCCTGTCTCAGATATCCTGCATTAATGGGTGCTGGAAATGTTTCCACTTGACTGATATTTTCCTTGTTTGTGCTATCTACAGGTGAGAGGAGAGCCAAATATATCATACATCTGTTCTAGATACTATCGGGCTCCTGAACTTATATTTGGAGCCACTGAGTATACTACAGCAATTGATATTTGGTCTACTGGCTGTGTCCTTGCTGAGCTACTACTTGGACAGGTGCCACTTTCTTTGTATTAGAAGGATGCCTGCTTTTAGTTTTGCAATGAACTTTTGAAGGAATCTTTTATTCATGTGCTGAAGTTTGCTTTTCTTTCAGCCGCTCTTTCCTGGTGACAGTGCAGTCGATCAGCTTGTGGAAATAATTAAGGTGATTAATTTGTTTAACATAGTAATATTGTGGAGGTTAAAGGAACACAAACTGTCTACTACTAGAATGCCTCAGCTTGTCATTTTACTGTAATCTTACTTGCCTAGTAACAATGTGTAGGTACTTGGGACACCTACCAGGGAGGAGATTAAATGCATGAATCCCAACTACACGGAGTTCAAATTCCCACAGATTAAGGCACACCCTTGGCATAAGGTAGTGTACAACCATTCTGAATAGTTTCTGTTTAATTTTGTCTCTTTGCTCAGTTCTTTGAAAGGGTCCACTTTCTTCTTAGATATTCCACAAGCACATGCCACCTGAAGCTGTGGACCTTGTCTCCAGACTTCTACAGTATTCGCCAAATCTTCGGTGTACTGCGGTGAGTTTTTCATTCATTGTGAAGTTAACTATATGTCATGCCCTTTAAAGTTATCTCTTCCAGCTGACACATTTCTAATTGCAGTTAGAGGCACTTGTTCATCCATTCTTTGATGAACTAAGAGATCCAAATGCTCGTCTTCCAAATGGGCGACCACTGCCTCCACTTTTCAACTTCAAGCCCCAAGGTATTCTCTTGAACATGATACCGATGGTCATGGTAACATAGTGCTGCCTTTGTGTTGCGAATGCATATCATTTGTATGTTAATTTATCTTGTGAAAATATATGCAGAGCTGAAAGGGGTGAGGATGGAGATGTTGGTAAAGTTGGTACCTGAACATGCTAGGAAGCAGTGTCCGTTCCTTGGATTGTGATGTGACTCGTGTTACTGTTGGTGGATGCTCCATAGTGGTACGACGGAGCTTTTCTCAGGCAGCATTTTCCACAGGTTGCTATGGCCAGCCCGTGAACTGCCATATGTGTAAACATCTTCTCCTTTATCTTCTCCCTTGTTGTGTTCTTACGTGAAGGCAGCTGGAAATCGGTTGGTTAACCTGTATCAAGAGAAAACTACACTATGGGTCTGCTGACCCTTGTTTAACAGACAACAGCTTGTAAAAGTACATGAAACACGAAATTAGCTTTTCTTCTAGGTAATTTATCTTATTAAAACAACTTTCAGCTTGTAGAAGCTAAGCTGCAAGGGTCATACGATTGCCCTCTGATAAAGTTCTAGACCTATGGATTTTTCCTTGGGTTCACACACACACACGCGCACACACACACACACACAACAACAACAACAACAATAATAATGCAGAGAGAGAGAGAGAGAGAGAAGGGGGGTGGGGGTTTGGAATTTTAGGGTCGTGTTAAAAAAAAAAAAAGCTAGAATGGATTTCATGGTGAAGGTTGATTTCCTTTCACTTGTGATTGATAGAGTCGGAATCGCTTTCATGAGCATGAATGCACATTCAAGTTGCGCCATTTTAGCAACCAAATAAGTCGCATCTATGTGGTCTTATTTGTTTCTTTTGAGATGTTGACGCCACTGCTTTAGTGCAGTCTACTGGTGCTCCGTCTTTGTGGTCCCTAATGTCTTTTTTTACTCTGCGGTGCCATGTGACGACAAGACCCTAAAACTTTCTATTGAAGAGTAGGTGTCATCCCTTATAGGTGTATAATTGTAAGTGATACTGTCAGTGGAATAAATCCGTTGAACTAGGCGCCTTGTTCGCACTTCTATGTTAAGAAAGCCGTCTCGCTTTTTTCAGTAAGGCATTTGGTGCCTTTTTTTCAGACTGGAAAATCATTAAGGTCTTGGTAATAACATCTGTGTGAAATCATTATTCTCAATGGAAATGATTTCTTTCTGCAGCCCTATGGTTTATATTCCGTCCTTCATTTCGTTATTTTCTAAGAATGTCTATGCAAGGAGGTGGGAAGTTATAATATTCAAGAAAAACCTTCATATGTCTACTGAGGAGGATTTTTTTAGGTTGAGGAGATTGATGAATGGTGAGTGTTTAGCCGCGTGAATCCCTTGGATCGTTAATTAAGAAATATAATTATCAGGGCGTCGTTAAAACTTTTACTAAAGCGAAGGAGATTTTGTGAATGATGAACGTTGAAAAAAAAAAACTGGAAGTTCCTGCAACATGAGAAAGGATGAAAATTCAATTCCGCGGCAGCTTTAAGTGGGATGGTTGAATGAGTCACAGAAACACTACTTTTGTTGAATAACAGGAAAACTTCCCATGAATCAAAGCTCTGCCGGTCCGCCTAGCCCCAGGTTCGGTCGATAAAAGATAAAAAAGCACCAATTTTCAGAGATTCCAAGAGTATCTAGCTTCTGTTGTCATCGGATTTCAAAGTAAGCCTGGGCAATGGGACGGGCCGGCCCGGCCCAATCGGACCCGGTTCTGGGCTGGGGAAAACCTGGCCCGGGCCGGACCTGGGCCCGATATGCCGGCCCGACTCACTCCCTCCCCCTTCCTCCCAACTCCCTCTCCCTCTCCCCCTCCCAACTCCCTCTCCCTCTCTGCTCCCGTTCCCCCTCTCTCTCCGCTTCCCCTCTCCCTCTCTACTCCCCCTCTCTCTCCCTCTCCCTCCTCCTCCCTCTCCCTCTCCATCCTCCTCTGTCTGGATCGGGCCGGGCCTGGGCCGACCTGATGGCCAGGCCTATTGTAGAGATGTGATTGGATATATGAGAATTGTAGAGATGTGATTGGATATATGAGAGAGAGAGAGAGAGAGAGAGAGAGGCCATTGCAGTACAAATAAGGCATGAGTAAATCCCACAATCCAAGTGAAGGTTTCTCACATGTTTTTAGGGTTTCCTTTTATGCTTCAACTTGCATTGTGAGTTTTTTTATGCTTCAACTTGCATTGTGAGTTTGAAATGGAGATTTGACTATTTACCAACTCTACTTCAACTTGTACATATTGGGAGTTTGAAAAAGAGATTACCTGCCTACCAACTCCTGCCTGCGTTGCTTGTTGTGCCAAACTCTTCAAAGATAAAACACATAAATACTTTTGACTGAACCAGTTTTGTTTTAAATGAGAACATGCTACTATCGTGAAATCCTGTAATCGGAGTCTTAATTTGGATCACCTGGTCAAGATCATTGTCTGCAGAGTTGGAACTCTAGCGGCAGCTTTGATCCTTTCTTCATTCATTTACGCCAAATGAATAAATGCATTTGGTACTCACGTCAGATGTTATTCCTTTGTTCATATTATTTCTTGGGCCACGATGCTGTGTTGACACACGCTTTTTGTTATTTGGTTGAGAAATGTCTCAAGAAACTGCTATAACTTTTCCAGAATGGGGACGCTTTGTCCCCGTGCCGTGGTCATGTTTAATTATCCTTTTCCGCCCTTCAAAATGAGGACCTCAATTTGGCTTTCGTAATGCTTCCTAGATAGTTTGTCTTTGAATTGGGCATAGACACATAAAAATCTATCTAGTGACAGTCACAGGGGCTGATCTCCTCAAACAGGGTGAAGCTACGTGTGGGTATGTGTGTGGGCAACTGCCCATACCATCCAATAAAAATCCCTTATCCACATATTGGTTAATATCATTTTTTTTTTTGCATATTTACATGTAAAATGCCCCCTCAAATATATAATGAGTGCCCATCAGCTATACATGCCGGGCTTTGCCACTGTCCTTAGCCGCAGCTCTAATGCCACAATGGAAAAAAAATAGTTCCCCACAAAAGCAAAGAAAATGGATGATGGAAGAAAAGAGAGTAGATCACCTCATCTGCCAAATCCCATTTTCTAAAGGGATCACTTGCAGTAATTGATCTCATTCAACCATTCCTAGCATAATTAAGTTGCAGAGATCTGTCTAAACTTGCATGATTAATAGTCATAATGGTGACCGCTTACCATTATAATTTATATGGACTCTAGATATTGGCTTCCACTCGCGGGAGAGCAGCCTTCTTCTAATGTTCTACATGAAGATTTAGCAGGGTCCATACAACCTTCGTTTTTGCATATGAAAATGAACACCAGGTTGACAAACCTAATATTTGCACCCATGTTATCAAAATCGGCCTGAATCAGTTGGTTCAAGCAAAAATCAATCAAAGGTGCAATGCGTCCTATACTGTTCAATTCTTTTATTATTTAACATATTTTTTTAGTGTTTCTTAAGTTAGGTTATTTGTATAATATTCTTGACCAATTCATAATTAATTCCAAACTAGCAGATCGACTGGCCAATTCTGTAGAATTTTCTGTTTGATAACGCTGGTTTTCACCAAGCCACCTGCCCTACGGCTTTTCTCATCCACTATCCTGACCACATATCTTCCTCTCTCTATCTTTCTTTCATGAAATGTGTCCACTAAAAAAAGGTGCCAACTGAATCAATCACAACTTCCTCTTATGGTCATTCGTTCACCCTTTTCTCAAAGAAGGAAGGAAGGAGAAACCCTTCACGTTTTGAAAACATCTTTTTTGAGAACCACACACTTAGCGCGATTGTAGATTCTAAGGCTGAACTGCTGTTTTTGGCTAGGCCTTACTCATGTGGCCAACTAAAGTTGCTTCTTCTTTTTTATATGGCCAGTTGGGCAGTTGGGTGGTGCCGGATCAGAAAATGCAAAGTATTGATTAGCTGCCAGCTAACCATTATTAGATGGGCTCTTGGTCAATCCAACTCCCGCAAGTTGCTACCTCTTAATCTTCCTCCCTCTTAAATCCGGCGATCAACATAAATGCTTCAATTAATGCATGTTCTAGAATTGCAACTTCCCCTGCCTGGAGATAATTCCTATATGTTTCTTACTGTTCGGTGAAATTGACAGGAGTCTCTGTAAAATGAGTCGAGATTTGATGGGCAGATCGATATGCTTAATCGGTATGAGGAAAATAGTAAATGCGTACTTAATTTGTCCCATTCCCTATGTATTCATGTGGATAGAAGTATCTTTGGTGCAGAGCAGAACAGACACAAAGCCTTTGTCTTCTATGCCTCAGAGGTGCCTCTAAAATATGCGACATGCAGTCATTTCATAACCATAAACCGAGCAATATGTCTGAAAACACGGCCTCTCGCATTTCGGTGTTCATGAATCAAGAAAAACTGTTGCCCTCAAATTTGGTGTTTTGTCTGCTCTGCAGGTCCGCCATTGTCATGTTCTTCGTTTCTTGCAAGAAGTTAATCATCTCAACTTTCAAGTTCTTGACGACAAAGGATTTTCATGCACATGGGCAGGAGCTTGGACTGAAGAGCATTGAATTGGAGGAGGCCAAACGCTCAATACCCGGAGAGAGTTGTCTCTCTTCGCATAATCTCGCTCACGTAATCTGCTGCTGGTCTGGTCTGTCTGTAATGTCAGCTTGTTCATCAGGAAACAAGAAAGCCAGGATTAGTTTTCTTCAGGAATAAGAAAGAAAGGCAATAAGCGAATTTACATTATAAAAAATTAAAAAATTATGATATAGATTTTTCTTGTTTCACATTTCAATCTGATTATATAACCATCTCAAAAAACAGAAACAGAAATAATTCAAGAGTATATCCATTTTAAATCTAAAGGGGACATCCCTAATAGACACTTTTTTAGTTAATACTTAGAAAAGTTATTTTGGTTTTTAATTACATTTTTGCCAATATTTTGGCTCAACACTTGGAATTTCAAAATAAAAGTAAAAGACTTTTTAATTGGTTAAAACATTAGGGGAATTCACGACCTTGGGGTTCCAGAAAGATTTCGAACTTGTAAACAAGATTCGCATCATGTGTCCATTTCCTTCCATCGCTGATTCGCTATTGCATCAAACCCTCCTTCTGCATGGTACCAAACTTCGCTCATGCTCGAAATTAAAGAGCAGGAAGATATTTACATTCAAAATGTTGGACAAGAAAGTGATATAAATCATGAATCATGTTACTTCCAGGCAAGTTAAACAAACAGAGAGTTGGCGACAAGAAGGAAATGCAAGAGATGTTCAAGTTGAAAACCTTAGATCAATTAAGAACCTACATCATTATGCTACTTACAATCAGTATGTATGTATGTATAAATTGATTAAGAGCAGAGACAGAAACAGGTGTAGGCATGGTGTGGGCAATTGTCCACAATGGCCACAAAAGTGTTTATTTTCATTTCATGACAGTTTTTTTTTTCTTTAATTTACATACATATGCTCCATAAAAATTTTAAATTATATAACTAATGGCACTTCAAACCAAAATTTTCTGACTCCGCCCTTGAATTAGATCAACAGTCTTCACTGTAACACTTGGCTAAAGAGTCGGGTTGATTTTAAGTTCCTACTTCCTTCAACTAACAAAGACAAAATATAGGACTGATGCCAACAGTTCATTATTCGCAAACAGTACTGACTCAACAGGATGGGATGGTGGAATGCTCTTGGTGGGTTGTCACTTAGCACCTGCTCTGCAGTATCTCCCTGTTTCCATGGCAGGGAAAACAACAAGAAAACAAATGCAACTCGAATTTTTGAGAATCAAAATTCAGGGTGTTATGAGGTATGGGACGGGGAACAATAAAAGGTCAAACGATATCGGACAAATCCGGAACCTTTTTTTAACTTCATTTTGCTAAGAACTGTTCTTTTCAAATGGAATTATATGCTTACATTCTTAGAACAAAGTACATTCTTGTTTCTAATATTACTAATTGAAAATTCTTCGTTGCTCTTTCCAATCTTTTGCAGACTCCATTAATGAATTTGAAATTGAGTTCCTGGTACTAAATTGTATAAGAATGCAGAGTATCGTAGGAGCTAGGTCGGTTCTGACATTGAGGGTCAGAGTATCCACGTTGCCATTCACGGGCATGTTTTCAACCCACTCATGCATAACAACTAAAAAATTACAAGATGTTGTTATTTAACACTTGAGCAAATAAACAATCTCCGTTCAACTTTTAAAAGTTAACAAATAGGCCCTTTAACTTTTGATATAAACTTTGTTAAGGCTAATTTAAAATTAATATAAATGACATAAATAACCCTCATGCGATTGCAGGATTTCCACTATAGATTCAAGGCTGGTCATGGTTCGTTAAATGAAATTCCAAAGAGTCTAGAAGCGGAAGCTGGTGAATAAGATAAGAATTAAGCCGTTCTGGACCTTACCCATATGTATGAATGCAGCGTTACCCACGGGGAAAGTTCAACTTCAAGCCACTAGTCTGGACGTGTCTTGGTGAGAAAATTGCATGAGAAAACATGATCTGGTAAACCTCTTCCCCCAACCTTGCTACTAAATCTCCTGCAATATTGAACAAATTAACAACGGGACGGTATAACGTGTCCGAAAGTTGAAGCACGCTTATAAGATAAGAAAACCTGAGAGAAAAAGTGGAGTTGGAGAACAGATCAAGGATAAGTGGGTTGGGAAAAATTTCCCAAGAAAAACATTCACCAGAGTCCATGAGCAGGAGCCTGGTGTGGTGTCCATGAAAGCAAGTAGCTGCCATGTCTCTCAAGTGGAACCGTCAGCGTTTCTGAGCTCTCTGACATCGCCATGTGAGTCTCGCGGCCGGTGCTTCCGGATCACTCGGCAACCCCTTCGGCTGCTTGGATTGGCAGGCCTGTTAAGAGCTTATTCAACCTTGTGAAATGGTCGACAGTGCAAAATTGAATCTTTCCAATGGCAGGAAACTATACATGTTTAGCTGCTTTTTGCCTCATGCTTGTATCACAGTTAGTTAATTAAGATGCAATGCGATGACTTTTCGCTTTTTACTGCTGCTTAGAGAATGTGTGTTGATGTTCCACCATCGAAGTGTATGTTAATCTGCGTAAATGGTTCAATTCAAAATTTGACTTCATAAATAGTTCAGATGCTAAGGCTTCCAGTTTTAGATGATCAAAGTTCATAGCAGATTAAGCTTGATCCGCACATCGAGCTCGACATAATCACTGGCTAGATGAAGAGCTTGACTTGTTTCACAAACAAATAAACCAAGGTTGAACACCTCGAACTCTGCTCCTCCAGCTCGTTATGTCTTATTTGTGTTCTTCTCCGTCTGTGTGTGGACGGCAGAAAATCCAAGAGCGCTATCCAGGCGTGAGATCCATGGTACGTGATCTGTTCTACATCATGGGTTGCATTTTATATATGTACAATAATGCAGCCGGCTCCTCTTGTTTAAATCGCCTTGAGCAGAAGCAGTCTTCTCTGGAATCATTTGAGCATTGCGGACAATCGATTGAGCGAGCTTCAGATCTAAAGCACTGACACATTATATTCAAAGATCACATTTCGAAGACCTACAGTGCTACACGTCCAACAACAACTCCAAGGCTTACGATGCATGAGCAGAGAGGATGAGGACCACTAGCTAGGATTTTGATTCCCCCAAGAAGGTCGGTCCATCCTGCTATTGCCTGACCTCCATTTCCCTAAAGGCTTTCTGAATTTCACTACCCATCACCTAAAAAAGATTCACGACAATGTACTCCTCGATTTGCTCATTAGAATCATGTGGCTAAGATCTGTAGCAGTACCCACCGTTTCATTAATTTATAAGAGATTACAATTCACTTGAATTTTATTATAAGATCTTTACTTCATCAAAATGTTATCTTTAGATCTGATTGTACAGAACAAATGCTGCAACATTTGACAGGCATGTCTTGGTCGGTGTCCAGGGCTTGCGTACGTAGCATCTAATGGGGAAAATGAAAAAAAAATTCTTTACTTTTTGGCATGGTAGTCCTTCTTTCTTGGCATATTTTTTTCTTTGAAAACACGTTTGGCTGTTCTTAATCTTCCGTGCTTTTCTTCTCACTGCCAAAATATGTTCATCCACAGCTTATTTTCACTGTTCAAATTCTGAAGTTAATGGCAGATGCAGAAAGGGGTGGCATAGGAAGGTGAGCTTTGGGGTTCACGTGGGCAGCCATGGTCAAACCCTCATGGGTGTCATTTTTTGTGTATGCAGAAACTATATAGGTATAACGCTTGAGGTGGAGGAGGTACACTCGAGAGGTCCTATTCGCTGCTCTCAAAAGAGCTTCGGTTTCGGAATGAGGATCCCTGATGGCTGCCGCAGAACTGCGTGAAGCCAATGGCACTAGAAACAAGTATTCATTAGAAGCGCATTCTAGGCGTTCTGTCTCCCACCATAGAATGTCTGCAATGAAACTGATCGTTTTCTGCCTAATCCCCCATTCCGTGAAGCAAGAAGAAAACTTAATCACAGACCAATCTGTGACGTTCAAGAAAAGATTACAGCAAATCAAGATAAGAAGCAGGAACGAGTTTCCCTTTGAACTCGATCCGAAAAGAGTAAACCTGGGAAGTGTCCGAGTTTGCCTTCCATTCCGAAAAAGAAGTATATAATAGTATCAAGGGTCACGTACTTAAAGTTGTTGGAAGAACAAATAGAGAATTGTCTCTGCTCCCTGTCACCATCTTAAGAAAACTTTTGTTGCAGTGTAATTAGCTGTTCCCTCCCACCAAAGAAAACCTGGGTCTCTCTCCCTCTATCACTCTCTCTCTCTAGAGAATGAAATATAACATTTTTTTTATCCAAATCTCGTGAACCTCAGGTTGCTTTCTCCGGATTCCTCTCCAACATCACATATCATGGGCCCTGTTGTTTTTCCAAAGCAGTCCCCCCTTCCCTGCCTTTTGAGAACCCGTGACACCTTATTAATGCATTTGTCCTCACACGTCCCTTTTCCTAACCAAACCTGGTGTATCTGTACAACACTTTTTCACGAGACCAACTACCAAACAAATCGCCCTCTCACCACCCTCCTCAATTCCATAACCCAATCCTTCACCATATATTAAAACCTCACAACTTGGAAAGAACACATATTCACATCGACCTCGCCTTTCCATCTCTTCAGCTTTTGCACCATTACTTTGTGAAACGAAAATTGGATCTGTTGCACCTTCTTTATTCATAAAGCACCGCGATATCACACTCTGCCCATTTGCATATTACCCTCTTCTCTGTTCAACATTCAAAGATGATTAGTTTATTTAATCAACTCGCCGATACAGCATAAAACAAAAGGGCCCAACTTGCAGATTCACGCGTGTACTTTTATGATTGTCTTTCTTTTTAAGCATGCACTATGAACTATGAAGCAATTGTAAGGAACAATGGGTACAACTGAATTTTAAACTAAATAAACAACAAAGAAATAAGGTTTGTTTTTCACTGGATTGTAAGTCCCTGTTTAGTGCTGGAGCAGCGCTTGTGACTCGGTATTGCAGAATCCTCATTCACGAACACCTGTTCTTGTCTATAGGAATATCATCTAAAGCAGCACAGAAGCAACAGCACCAATAATATACTAGTATTGATTGAGAGCAACTTGTCTAGAACTTTCTAGAAAATGTGCGGGAGCATATTGTTGTGTATCAATTCTTGGGCTATCTATTGCCTTACACAGAGAAAGGGAGAAAAGAATTTGGGGCACATGCTTGCCGAATAGTCTACAGTGTTTTAGCACTTTATATCGGATGTAAACATTCCGTCCTCTTTCTTTCTCTCCCGCTCTCTCTCCTTTCCTCGTTTTCTCTTTCTCAAATACAGACATACATACAGACATATAAAACCAACTGAACTATGGCTTTCTGAAATGTGAAAACTGATATTTGTCGCATTTCAATCTTTCCTTTCTTGCAAGATTGACCGTGGGATTGTCGTCTAGGTGATTGATTGTGCAAGATTCCGCACTTGGTTTGATCAATTAGAACGCATTATATGTTCTTGCAAATATTTGAAAACCAGTCATTCAAAAATTTCTGTAATATCCTAACCAAAAACATTTGTATCATAAAAAACATAAGCCTTCTATTTTCATCAAAATCATGAACTGTAATAGACATATTTTTAGACTTGTAGTGTCCATTTTGTAGAAGAAACGTCCACTGAATCTACAAATTTCCGCCGTTATATTTCCATTAGTCACATTTTCAGTTGTCACGGTCCGGTTTCTCCATATTCTCCTCTTCCCAACGACATGACTGCTTCAGTTCTGTTGTTGTTATTGTTGATGGTGCCGTGACGCTGGTGGCGGTCAAAATGTAAAGAATGGGAAATCAATCAACTCACACCTCATCAGTGTCATGAATGAGGCACACTTGAAACCAGACCGCTGCTTGATGGGCTACTTCACCGGTTCTTATTGTCAATGTTGATAACTGAACTGAGATCCGTGACCCTTCACAAGCTTGATCCTTCCAAGGAGCCACTCACATACCACAAACTCTGCAGCATTGCAGATGAAAGCCAATAGTTTTTCCAGAACATTCAAATGGCAACTCAGCCTGTGACCTACACATGTCAACCGGTGGAAAGGTGGACCCTGCCATGAGGGATAGCCGATAGATGACCACACAGCCACAAGCCCAGTGTAGAGTATAAATGAGTGGTTGCATGTCTTGTTTGCTCCAGTGCCTTTACCCGTGACACACACACATATACCTACTCTGCTTCTGTCTTCTGCTCTTCTTATTGGTAACCTTGAGCTGTAGCGTTTTCTTTCTTAACTAAGTGTTAAGAGTGATACCATCTCAGATCTTTCCTTCTCTACCATCAATTTTATGATTAGTAGAAGCTACGGAGCATTAACATTGGTAACCGCTCAGTAGTGCTACCTCAAATCAACTGCAGAAAAAGGTGGTGCCCGTGTGCTGGTTCTTTGTAGTCATTCTAGTGACTCTCCTGCCAAACTTAGAAGACAAAGTTAACTCAGCAGAAAACAAGCCAAATTAGAGATTACCTTCCTTATTTAGAGCTTCCTACAAGATATGGGTGTCACCAATGCTACCGTTTTGGTGTTGATCATCGTCTTCTGTTCTCTGTTGGAAGCCAGCTTTGTGCTGGGAAGAGTCCATAGACACAGTAAGAAGCATCATGATCCTGACTCCGGTCTTTATGGTTCTATATCTCAACCACCTGCTTACCCTCCCTCGGAATCTCCAATTCCTGGTGATGGTGGTAATTCGAGCTCGGACTCCAGTACCTTTGATGTGAGATCTTTCGGTGCAGTCGGAGACTGCGTGACAGATGATACAAGTGCATTTAGATCAGCTTGGGAAGCTGCCTGTAAAACTGAGTATGGTGTCCTTCTTGTTCCTTCTGGCTACACTTTCACAATCACCTCTACCATCTTCTCAGGGCCTTGCAGGAATGGATTCATATTTCAGGTGAGTGCAACTTGTTGATATCTGGGCATTAAGACAATGTTATGCCTGTTACCTTATACTAGAATTCACAGGGTTCTGATTTTTCTCTGTTCCAAATGAGAAGGTAGATGGAGTGCTAATGCCACCAGATGGACCAGATAACTGGCCTAAAGAAGACAGTCCACGACAGTGGCTTGTGTTCTACAAGGTAGATGGAATGACTCTTCAAGGGGAAGGACTAATTGAAGGCAATGGACAAAAGTGGTGGGATCTTCCATGCAAACCACACAGGGTATCATAAATTATCATCCCTCGTCAATTTCATTTTGATTTTGTCACTACATTTTCTAAAATCAAATGGCATTGACTAGATTTTGTTCTTTTACACTTTTCAGGGCCCAAATGGATCTACATTACACGGGCCATGTGATAGCCCCGTAGTAAGTAATGAACAAACTCTTCTTCGAGATGAAAATCTAAACACAGAGTAAACCTGTTTCTAAAAAATCAATCTTTGACTACAGGCCATTCGATTTTTTGAGAGCTCGAACTTGACATTAAGGAATATCAGAATCCAAAACAGTCCGCAGTTTCATGTCAAATTTGATGCATGCGATAGTGTGCTTATCGACAGTGTTTCCATTTCCTCCCCTGCATTGAGTCCCAATACCGATGGAATCCATATTCAGGACTCAAAGTATGTTGGAATATACAATTCACTCATAAGAAATGGTAAGGATGGTTATCAGTTAGTATGATTAGCATGCTTTTATCTTTTGTTTCAATTTTTTAGTCTGAGTCAAATTCAATGCTGGAACAGGTGACGATTGCATATCAATTGGACCAGGCTGCTCAGATGTCGACATAGAAAATGTGACGTGTGGACCTAGTCATGGCATTAGGTACATTAGTTTCTTTTCCCTTCTTACGCTTCTCTTCATTCTTCCAACAGTCTTTACTCTGTTCTAATGTGGGATATCAATTGCCAGCATTGGAAGCCTCGGATACCAACATTCACTGGCCTGTGTTCGGAACATATCAGTCTCAAATTCAGTAATTCGGAATTCAGACAATGGTGTTAGGATCAAAACATGGCAAGGAGGGATGGGGACAGTGCGATCCATCACCTTCACCAATGTTTTTATGGAGAATGTAAGGAATTGCATCATTATAGATCAATACTACTGCTTGTCAAAGGAATGTAGGAACCAGACATCTGCTGTACAAGTTGCAGATGTTGCATACAGAAACATTAAAGGAACGTATGATGTCCGGAGTCCGCCGATTCATTTTGCATGCAGTGATGCCATGCCCTGTGCCAATATAACACTGGGAGAAGTGGAGCTTCTCCCTGCAGAAGGAGAGATGGTAGCAGATCCTTTCTGCTGGAATACTTATGGCGGACTGGAGACTCTCACTATTCCCCCCATATCATGCTTACAGGATGGAGCTCCTCTATCTCTCACGGAGGGGTTTGCTTATGGTTGCTGAAGTGCTGAGCGCTGCTAGGATTGGTTTGTGAGATCATTTTAGGAGAGTCACAGAATATAGTAGAGTGTAAAGAAAAGGTTGGCATTTGTATAATTCGGTCCATGTGATGGATAAAGATGAGTGAAATAATTTCTTATTGCCTTTTCACTCTGTAATGCTCCAACAAATTGTAATGGACCTTTTCTTGAATCCATTATATAACATCGTGGAGCAAACATCTCGTCATAGAGTTACATGTACATGATTTGGCAAGTCTCTCAAATATATGAAAAATGGTACTGCTAAACATATAAAAATTGGCTTTAAAGTGACAGTTAATTGAATTATCTGTATAGAACTGACTACATAGCGGAGTTGTTTCCGAGAAAGGTACCACCTTCGTACATACTTTTAGAAAGGTACCTATTTGGTCATACCATAGAAAAACTTAAAGGCAGAACAACAATAGCAGAAAAATGTGAGCATCACCATGAGAATCTAATCAATATAAAGAACAGTGATTCACGTGTTCTTATGTCAATAGTATGTTGTTTAAAAGAAATTAGTGGACTGTTTTTCCAGTATACACTGGCTGCATTCTTCAATAGAAAAATTACAAGGGAACACGAGCATTTAGAGAACAAAAAGTAGAAAACAGAGTTTGTCTGCTCACTTCTTCACCTGCAGCTCCCTTCCCTGTTTCTGATACAGAGAAATATTATTTGTACTATTGGAGATTTGGTCTGTTAGACGAATTTAGCCCCCTTATTTCCTAATCACTTCTTGTGTTATCTTCCTGAAATTAAAGAGGGGACACTACCTATCTAGGCAATTCACAGTTGCTACTGGCTCATCTATTAAGAACAAAGTTTTGGTTTGCAACTGTGGACACCGCCAAATGTTTTCAATTGGCAGAAAATGATGAAGTTATGATTCTAGAAACAGAAGTATTGGTAGTTTTACTTTCTAAAGACAAACGAAGCCGAGTTTTCTGGGATGTGCAAGTCCTGCCGCTCTGCAGTTTTGAGCTACCTTGTTGGTTGGTCCACTGTACAGGACTCGCATGTTCTTCCTCAGGCTTGAAAGCTTTCAGCAAACTCTTCCAGCCAAGTGTGTGGAGCCCATTGGAACATGGCCCTCCATAATTGTGTATGTCAGTTTTCCCTTTTGGTGAAACTTGATGTCAGTCCAATTAATTTATTGAATCCTGTAGGATGGATTTCTGGCCAGAGGTTGTGATGGAAAAGCCAATTCTGGATTATGTTAAAGGATCACAAGATTTTATGTGGATGATGGGAACATTTTCTATGTTGGCATATTGTATTAAATATGTCTCTTGGACCCCATCAAATTACCAATGCTATATATGTTATATATGAACAAGAAATTGAACATAATGCATTAGAATAAGCAGTTCTGCACTTGTATTTATTTATCAAGTTGTTGGAAAAGTTGGCTACAAGTTGTAATGGACGGCAGAAAGCATAAAAGAAGCTAAAATTACAGATTCTGAGAAGACGTTTAAGATGGTCATGTCTGATGTAATAATTTTAATCTATCATTCTCTCTCTCTCTCTATTTCTCTCTCTTTCGACCATACGTTTACTCTGCGGAAGTAGCACAGACTGAGATCCATAATTGGAGTAACACACAGGTAAACAGTTGGCAGATCA
This sequence comes from Nymphaea colorata, assembly GCF_008831285.2. NCBI lineage: Eukaryota > Viridiplantae > Streptophyta > Magnoliopsida > Nymphaeales > Nymphaeaceae > Nymphaea > Nymphaea colorata. The sequence goes on from NC_045147.1 coordinate 19,053,377, forward strand.
TGAGCCAGGGCCCATGGGTCTTTCATGAATGGGTCCCCACAGAGATGAACTATGCGATCCGTGATGTGTCCGTGTATGTATATGCACGCACGCAATGTGGGAATGTGGCCTCTGTCTTCTCCGATTGTCATCCCTACCTTCATCCCCACAAAATTTTCACCGCATGTTTCCTTTTCCTTTCTTCTTTAATTAAAACGGACCATTCAAATTGAAATCATCACACCTTTGTTTACAGGGTTTGGGAGAAGATACCTCAAAGAAGACGAAGCGCTTTCCATTTTTAGAGGGTTTCAGACTGGATGGAAAGCTATATACTGGACACCCATCAACTAAAGTATGACACATCTACCATTTGCAGTCCAAAAGCTCATGGAAATCGATCTGACGGCCAGATTTTTCCCAACCCACCAATCTGACCAGCTACGTTATGCTCCTCTAAACTTGAGCTGTCGTGGTGACATTGCATCGGATCAATCTATTAGCTTTAAGCGTAAAGAAATTATTATCCTGTTTAATTGTGGCCGATAGGCAGTACCCATTCATGGTCTTTTACCTTGACACATTTCACTTAGTTTTTGGTATTCCATGATCGGCCTTTTGGGAATCTATGGTCGATCTGTGGCCTGTATGCTACAGAAAAACCATGCATTTTTAAAATTATTGCAGGCATGATGTGAACCAAGTAGGTGCAGAAGTTTATATGGCAGTTGCTAGTTGCTCAAATAATGCCATCTGATCTGATCTCCGATCCCAGCTATTGTCCTTCAAGTAGTAGGTTGAAGGGTTCATACATTTTAATCAATGATAATGCTACACCATGAAAGTTACATACACTAGATTCAAAACCAAGATCTAACTGCATGTTAAAAACTCTGTGCTGCAATGAGCATCATGTCGGCTAAAACTCCTAACGACTCGCATGGGAACAAAGATCTCAACTTTTATTTTAAGCAAATGATACCGTAGCACTCCCATTTATCTATTATAGACTTGATTGTAAGTGTAAATTAGGATATAATTAGCATTAAGACATAAAAAATGCTGTAATATTGTGCTCAATCCTATCAAGTAAAACACCATTATGTACATTCTAGCGGGATGAAATTGTCGTTTGATTGGCAACTTTTATAGGTCACGAGTTATCAATGAACTTTTCAATCTATGACTGTGACTCTTTTAAGCCATTTCATGTTAGGCCAGGTTTCTCACATTGTGTGAAGTGGTGGAGCCACACATGGTGGTGCCCATTGGCAGCATAAAGGGAGACGCCCTCGCTCGAACTAGCAACCTGTCCCACCAGTGCACCAACCTCGTTATTTAAAAGAAAAAAAACAAGGACACCGGCACTTTAGATGGTGGCATATTCAGTGGTTGGTAGCCCGTGACACCTTCGGGCCCATCAATGTCAAAAGGCCGTGATTCATTTGTGCGTCACGTACCTTTATTTACTGATGATTGAGTTCCCCATGATGATGATTCAATTCAAGCATCACTGAAGGTAGCCAGCGTTTCTAGCATCGCATATTTGTACCTGTGGCAATACTGCGTGTCGCCTTCTCTGTTGGCTGCGTGTGCTAAAGTGGGATTGCAGTGTCTAAAGGCACAAAAATGGTGACCCGCATGGGTAGATTGAACAGTAGATTAACTCAAAAGTGCGTCCTGCATATTGCTTTTGAAGAAACAGTTGTCCCAAATGCCTTTATTGAGTGCGCTTTTCTGGAAGAGAATTGCATTTTCATGGTGGCTGTCCTTCCCTTATGTTCTCACTAAGGGTTTTCTTCTTGCTACAGATTTAGATGACGCAATTAAACCTGTTTGGACTAGCAGATGATGGTGAAATTTACGGAAAAAAAATGTTCCGACCTCTAAATATTATGTGGATGTCATGTATCAATTTGTCAATTATGACTGGCCATCAACTTCAACTTAGAGCCTTTTGATTGCTCAATTAGTGAAGCAGGTTCGTCTCCCATTGTGCTTAGCCGATCTAAACTCATCTGTTTTGCACCCCCCTTGTCAGGGCTTGAGTTTTATGGCAACATAATTTCTCATGCCAAGAGGATTATGCTTAGGGTTTATTGGAAGCCAAACTAGGGATTATGTTGAAGAGGTTTGGCCTTGAATCAACTAGTTATTTGATTTGGATTGGATTATGTAAGAAGGAAAAAAAAAAGGATCGAAAGCCCTATGGTGCATAAGATTAGTCAGATTCATGACTGCTAAATACATTAAAGATCAGATTAGTAGTACACGAGAGACAAACTCCCTTCCCTCAAACCTAGGGTCCAGAGTTGCTTCAGGACCTCGGTTGGCATATACCACTTTTTATAGTTTAGAGGAGTAAAACCCATATCGAGAACTTATCATTTGATGATCTTAGGCTGACCAGCTATGCTATGGCCTTGAGGGCATTAGAAGTCGAGTTGTAATTTTATCTTGTACCATATGAAAAGGCCTGAAACCCTCGCACCATGTACCGTCAATTTGCAACCCTAGATCCAATCCATTTCCACCGCTATCCATGCACAACATATATAAGCAAACCTGCCCTTCTCATGGAAATAAGGTCACTAGTAAATAAGCCGATGCACCAGCATGTCTAAGATGGGTTCGGTACGACGACCTGAACTCAAACCTTACTCTCATTTTGGTGGTTTCTGGGGTTTTACATAGGTTGTACGCATGTGCACAAACAGCTCTTATCATTTTCCGATCCTTGGTATTAGACCCAGATTCAGATCCAATAATGACTTTGCCCACAAATATGAAATCTTGGAGGATCGTCAAGTGTTTGTGTTCGTCAACAAAAAAATATAGATTTCTTCACATTGGTAGGTGCTTAAACTGGATTACCATGGACTTTTGATATGATTCTTTGGGCACTGAACGGGAATAAGAGATGATGCTTTTTCAAAGGAAAATGTTTTCCATGTTAAAAAACCATACAAAGTGGTCTATGAACACGCGTTTGGGACACGAGAACCAGTGACAAAGTGTAGCTAATTCTACAAGAAAGTACGTATTTCCATACAGTAGGTAGATGTGAAACATGCTATCTGTTTCGTATGGAAATTATTTCTCTTTCCCAGGGAAATGTCCTCTTTCAACTTTCAAGGGTGTAAATATTCAATCTTCCCAAACGCAACGATATTGGCTCTTGTGTGTCGATGAACCGGGGCCCTGGATCTGAATCCAGCTGCTGTGCTATGTTTAACCAGAAAAGGCAAGCTTATTCTGCATCCGGTTTTGGCTTCCCATGCGATAATTCGGAAGGTTATGAGGATTAATCGCTACGGTAATTTCGTTTAATGGTTTGTGATTCATATCCACTTCCTGCAATTTAAGTATTGGCACCATCAACACCTATATGAAATTCAACTTAGATGCATGTGTTTAGACTCCTCGAACCATTCACATGGATCATATGATATATATGACCCAAATCTGACTCCTTGTTTAGTGGGATTTGCAAAGCAACTAGAATATGACTACCAATAATCTGGTCCAGATTTGTTGTATTTATGCGGAACGAATTCGTCCAAATGCATTACCCGTAGCACTATATTATTTTCCAAAATTTCCTGCTTGCTTTCCTTCATGCATCACCTCCTATCTCCCTTCACTTAGTCTTGTATAAGTATGCTCGGTACAGTAGCCCCCCTGGTTCCGGTTAGATATACAAAATGAGTGTTTGATAAAAATAACATTATAGTTAATCCTAATATAGATATAATTAAGAACATTACATTCTTGTTTCAAGAAGCATGATGTAATTATGAATGCCGTTTTTAAATTTAATAACAAAATACTGAATATAATTACACAATATTCCTTAAAATAAGAATATGGTATTATTTAGAATACATGTTATAAGAACATAAGTTCTAGAAACAGGATCACATTTGAGAGGGATGCATCGAACCGAAGTGTTGGTTCTCAAACAGTGCAAAGAATTCCTCTCCCCTTATTACTGAACAAGGTTCCGCTGTGACATTTCAAATATCAACAGACTGATGCAACATCGGAAGTAAGAATCCCGGAGACAAATTAAAAGTGACAAAATGATCCCAACAAAGTGGAAAAGGAAGAGACTGTACGCCCTCCTTTTGATGCATGCAAGCGCACTCACCATCGAAGGAGGAACTTTATTAGGTATCGGGAATCACGACCCCTGAGGCCGTGAGATTTACAGAAACACAGGAGATGTAGCAGAAGCAAACGTGAACGAAGAAGTGGTCTGCCCTTCAGAACAGGGTCTGATATCTTGATTCAGGACACCAACCAGCGACCCTTCCCCAAACCAAAGAGAGAGTTGAGAATCCTTTCCTTGTTTGCTTGAAGACTACTGATCTTAGAATACCGCTAAGATTTGATTTTATGCATTAAATTTTTGGTTTCCTTTAACTTAGAGTTTCTGCGTCTGTGTACACACGTACATCTTCGTTCATGGTTACATCAGCCTGGCTGATACCCGTTTCAAACAATTTGAAACTTCGTTGGAAACGACGGAACCAAGCTTGGCATTTTCTTCACTTGGCAGCAACCCTTTGCAAAACTTTAGTGTAATTTGTTGGAGAACCTGACTTGCTTTTCGAGACACCTGAAATCACATGAATGATCGTGCGCCTAAAAGAGTTCAATCTTTGATTGACGACTGCTTTAATATATATATATATATATATATATATATATATACACACACTAGACCTTCCAACCATCCTAAGTTTTGTCTAATCATAGTGGTTCTAAGCAATGTATCTAAGTGACTTGATTAAATACACTGCCCGATACATCTCGGGCAGAAGCTACAGAATTTTTCTTTTCAAACCTAGTAATATATATATACTTACGACCTTCCAGTTGTCCTATGTTTTGTCTAACCATAATAGCCCAAAGCAATGTATTTAGGTGACTTAATTAAATACACATCTCGGGGTAGAAGTTGGAGAATTTTTCTTTTCAAACCTAGTTAAAAAAAAACTGAAGATAATATATATATATATATTGTGTGTGAATAGATTAAAGGTGCACATGTGTGTGGGTGTGAATATGATAAAAGTGCACAGGTATACACAGGTACCGGTGCATGTGAAGCTCTTTTTATGTAATCCTGTACAAAGCCGTTTTGCCTGATCATTTTCTCGGGTTTCTGGCCATAATAGGCGGCCCTGCGACTTGCATCAAAAGAGGAGAGACGGTTGTTCGTTGGAAAGGTTAGAGGTCTGCAGGCTACCGCTACCTTACCCTTGAATCTTTACTAGTTAACACCTATCCCTCAATGAAAATCTAATCTATCCATCTAAATTTCACGATTTTTTCAGACGTTGAAACACATGTTTTTAGAACTTAAATCTGGCCTACATTACCATTGTTTAAATATAAGTAATTGGTAAATGCAAAGTCCAGTTATGAATTTTTTCATTAGGATGGTCAAATCACTTACCCGGTAAGGGATGTCTCAAGAGATGGAAAACATACCTTTTAAATCTGTGTAGAAAAGCATTTTAAACAAAATGTGAACCTTCTTCTAATGTATTTATGAACACTAATTTTATATAAATAATGTTTTCTACTATCAAAATCTTAATGCACAAATTGTTATTTTTATATATTGAAAAGCATTATTAAATTAAAAAATAACTAAATTAATATGGATTTCTCACTGAATCTTTTCTAAAATCATGTTATAAAGTTAGATTACAAAAAAAATTTAATAAGTCCGATGCTCTGGTTGTGACTAATTTTCCTGCAGTTAAAAGATTCATAGGATGGCATGTGAGGTAGGAGGGAGACTGTTGAAGACCGAGGGGCTCAACTGCCATGACAAGCTGAAAAGCGAGAATTGCAGCTGCACCATCGCTATATTCACCAATCATTCCCATTATTGGGCCTCTCAATTCTTCGTTTGTCGTACACTTTGATGTGACACAACGATCCACAAGAACTACGACCCGTGACGGCTGCACGTGATCCACGGGCCCCGCCCTCTCCGTCCGTCTTCCGGCCACGCCCACCATCCCATTTTATGCTGCAATCAAGGAAGAAGAAGAAGAAGAGGATAAAAAAGAAAACCTGTAAAAAATCTCACATCGATGCTTCACCTGTGGTCACATGATCTCTTAAGAAACGGAATGTAGCATTAAACTCCAAACACCTCTCTCTCTCTCGAGTCTCTCCCTCTTTCGCTTTTCTATATATATATATATATATAGAAGAATATACTCGTTGCTTCATTGTACTTACTTCGTCCTGGCCGCTTTCCTGTGGCCTGATAAATAGTTAGATATGGTTGAGGTGTGTGCAGGGAAAATGACAGCCTCTAGGTTGAGGAGATGCTGGCTGCTCTTCCTTGTTGTGCTTGTCTGCTGCTTGAGCTTCTCAGTGCATGGCCATAGATCTTCTCCTCCTTCCGTTGGTGTTCACCGCAGGAAAAGTCATGGTGGCGATATCGGTGGAAAACATGGAGCGTCCAAGAGGAGAGGACACAGACAGAGTCACGGTGGCAACACCGGCGTCTCCGGTGCCGCTGCTGGTCGTGCTGATGGCGGTCCGGGTCTTGGCGGCAGCGGGAAGGTCTTCAACGTCGTCGAGTTCGGCGCTGCTGCCAATGGAGTGACCGACGACACCAAGGTCAGCTGCCCTCTCTCTCCCTGTCATTCATGAATACGGATCGTAGCTTGGTAACGTGAAACGCCACCAGAACAACTCATTTTCAGGTTAAGTTGCATGAAAGAGCAGGTGGCCGGATTTCCGGCCAAATCTTCTTTCTCCATATTAATTCTTAGTCCTGTAAAATGGCAACATTGCAGGCATTCCAGTCAGCATGGGCAGCTGCCTGCAAAGTCGCAGGATCGACTGTCCTAATCCCGGCCAAGCATGAGTTCCTTGTTGGTCCGATCTCCTTCTCCGGACCTAACTGCCAACCTAACATCAATTTCCAGGTAATGTGTGAGATTGTCCCGTTCTTTATCATGCACAATATCAGCAGAATGCACGCCGATTTCTCATTTCATATATATGTGAACTTCATGATCTTATATACCATCCTTGTGTTCTATTCATTCGTGTAGTCATAAAAGCATTCTGTTGAAACGTATTTAATACAAAAATAGATATACAGAACTTCACAAGTTGATTATCTACGTGAATATTTCCACGATAGTTCTTCAACTAGTTGGTGATCAAGCACAACTGTGAAGAGTGGACACCCGTCTCATTTCTTATGGAATAAACATAACGTCATTCTTGAAAGACAGCGAAAACCCAGGTAGCTGCCTCTCGTGATACCACGCTTTTTGCCTCCTCTTTTTTTTGTTGGAAAGCCGAACGGCAGCTCGTGATCTTCCTTGCTATTCTCTCCTCATTGTCGTCAGCAGAATTTTTGAATGCAGCAATGGCTTTCTTACTTCCTTTTCGTTAAGGCACCAAGAAAAAGAACAAAGGCGATTACCTTTAGTACTATTCTTAAAGCTGGCCCTTAGTAGTTTCTCTTTTCTGAAGGACTGCAAATTGTTCATCCACTTGGTAGCAGGTAACAGATCAATGTCATCCAACGGGTGCTTTTATTTTCTCTAAGGTGAATGAAGGTCAAGTGTGTAAAGATTTATATAAAGTTACAGATTACAGATGAGTTCAAACTTTGATATTGCATGTTGCATACACAAAATAACATTTCTTCACATAAATGCTATACATTGGCAGACTTTTATGCGTCCAACTTGATGTAAAGATGCATTGTTTTTTAAGTATACGTCGAGGTAGGGTTATTTTTGGGTGTCCCACACCTCATGGACTTGCTTTTGGACAGAGGGCACATGGGCCTCGAGCCCCACAAAGTCAGATTATTGTCTAGCATCTCTATGTTTTTGTCTTCACCTCTTTTGTCACCCCATACATTCGGAATTATAAACTGCTGATCTTAAGTTTGTGTTGTTCTAATCTTGCGCATTGAATGCGTTCTTGTTTGTTCTTTCTATGTTTTAATTTATATTATGTTTTAATTGATGAAAATATAACATAGTTGGTCGAATTGATGGATCATATGTCGTTTGTTTAATTTTCATTGAACGTATAACTCTAAATTCCGTCCAAACTCCGTGAGAAAGGAACTACACTTAGGTCTCGATGCAGCCCACTTCTTCTTCCACTAAATTCACCAACAACCAGCATTTAATTATCGTGAAGTTAAAAACCATAGAAAATGTCCAACAAATAAAACTATTAGTAAAGTTTTTCTTCACTTACCGGTTCTTTAATTTTTCATAAATTCATACTTAGAACATTTTCTTTTCAGTGTTTTGTCTTCATGAATATCAATGTATGAATCCGCCGGTAAGCGGTTAGGATTGTAGACCGGGGCGGGCTCAGTCAGGACGTTGCTCACAATTGCTTTCTTCTTAGCAGGTGGATGGAATTATCTACGCGCCTGCCGACCGTAAGGCGTGGCGTGGGTTCGAATTGCTTCAGTGGATCCAATTCACCAAGCTAAGGGGGATAACCGTTACCGGACAGGGAACCATTGATGGCCGCGGATCTGCTTGGTGGGGCGAAGCCAAGATCCAAGACCCGGTAAATTCTTCGTTCATATACAAGTAAATTCTACTACATGCCAACGTATGTGATACTGGCCTCATCACTGCTACTCCTATGTAACTTTGAAAATAATGCGAATCCGATTTTGTTAATGAAATATCATCAAGCTTTATGACCCGACCCGTTTTCAAGCCGCCAGATCACATTCTAAACGGACCTGAATCTCATCCGTTCATTCTTAGTGATGAATGATTACCATTGTTCACAATACGGAGCAAAGAAATACTGGATTTTACCATTATACAAGAAAAAAAAACGCATTTGAGATCTTCAGTATGTGTAGTAAACAGATGCTTCTTAATTTTCTACATGACACTGAATTTGTATTTGTTGTTTTGCAGGTTGATGATTATATTTCGACAGTAGAAATCGCAGAGACAAGGCCAACGGTGAGATCGTAATCTAAACCACAATTTGAATGTTAATAAGCATTCATCTTTCGTCTTTGTTTGCATGATGAGTTCTTATTAATCACACTTAACATTGGGAACCAGGCGCTTAGATTTTATGGGAGCTTTGATGTGAGCGTGACAGGGATCACCATTCAAAACAGCCCACAGTGCCACCTCAAGTTCGACAGCTGCACCGGCGTGACCGTCACCAATGTCTCCATCTCCTCGCCGGCGACCAGCGCCAACACCGACGGCATTCACCTCCAAAACTCAAAAAGTGTTCTTCTTCATCACTCCAAAGTGGCCTGTGGTATGAAACACTTCTACTTTTTCTTGTGTTTCTTTTCAAGTCATTCAGTTAATATGATTGGATAACTCACAAGCTGGTATGACACAAGTAAGTAATGTTTTTCAAAGACAAACAAAATGCAAGTCATTCAATGAAATTGTTTTCAAGGCAAATTATTTTATGTGCAACATCAAATATTCTGCTAAGTTAAACAACTATATGTTTAATTGCCAAAGAACATAAAAGTGGGGAAAGGAAATGGGTATTTAGATATTCATGCTTGAGTACTCGTTAAACTACTCAAACAACCCCATGCCTGCTACAACTATACACTCCTCAAAAAAAAAGGGAGGATTTGGGTATTTTAGAAACTTTTTATAATGAAGTGTATTTTTTTAGTCTTTTACTTTTGTTTGCAATCCTTTTTTATGTTTTTAAAGACTTATTTTTTCATTGTACAAAGGGTATTTTGGTCATTACACACTCCTCAATCAATTTATGTCACTAGTATTCCTAATGCCTTGCATAGGTGATCAGGGACAGAGCTAAGGTAGGGTCCGTTTGGGCCATGGTCACACCTTTAATATATATATATTTTTAAAAATTACATGTAAATTTTAAAAAATTTCACTTGTTCTATATAAAAAATTTTGAAAAATTATATTTAGGTCCTAGTCAAAATTTAGAAACTTTAATTTAAACCGTCTCGTGAAAAATTTCTGACTCCACCTCTGTAGGTGACGACTGCGTATCGATCCAAACTGGCTCCTCCAACATCAACATCCGCAACCTAGATTGTGGCCCGGGCCATGGCATAAGCATCGGTGGGCTCGGCAGGGACAACACCAGGGCCTGTGTTTCTAACGTCACGGTCCGCGACATCAACTTGTATGGGACGATGACAGGAGTTAGGATCAAGACCTGGCAAGGTGGGGCTGGCTGGGTTCAAGGAGTGACATTCTCTAACATTGTGGTCTCTGAGGTCCAGTTTCCCATTGTAATAGACCAGTACTACTGTGATAAGGCCACCTGCAAGAACCAGACCTCCGCCGTCGCCCTCGCCGGCATCACCTACCAGTGGATCAGGGGATCCTACACCGTGAAACCGGTGCACCTGGCTTGCAGCGACAGCGTGCCGTGCAACGGCGTCATCTTGAACAACATACAGCTTCATCCTGCGCAGGCGGCGCGGCGCATAGCCCAGCCCTTCTGCTGGAGGTCATTTGGGATCTTGCAAGGCCCTTTGGAGCCTCCAATTCCATGTCTGCAAGTAGGGAATCCATTCAAGGGCCACATCCAATCTAGCATGGATATGTGTTGAGCACTACCCTTCATATATTAATGCTTGGTTGGTTTACTAGAAAGGGAAGAGTTAATATGGATATGTTAAGTACCATTTATACACATCTTGTACATATGATATGGCCTTCAGTATTCTTTAGATGGCCAGAGAGTGAGTCTCACTGGTATTGGATATGGTTTGAGGGAGTTGTAACCTGCTATATAGAAAGGCATAAATAAAGTCCAATTTTTCTACCCTTTTCTTTACACTGCATCAAGTTGGAAACTTGTTCTTGGGATGCTTAGTTAGTCTTTCATGTTTAAAACGTTATTCACCAGTCTGCTCTGATCAATTGGAGCTTGATCAGATTGATTTTCTGAAATTTTTATTGATAGTGAGTTTCACTTTGGTTTCTTCTTTTGAGTTCATGAGTAGCTTTTCATTTTGATGAAGAGATTAGACAAGGCCAGCACCGCTTCGTTGGTTCTTTTACCAAAATCTGATCAACCGAACTTGTCTGATATTAAAAGAAAACCGAAAAGCGTGGCCCGTCGAAGAGAAATTTGAAGGGAGAGAGTAAGATAATATATGAATTAGTATTGAATAATATATTATTAGATTAGTTAATATTAATTGATATATTAACTAGTGATTAGCAAAATATCTTTGGGGCCTGTTTGATCGAATTCACGGTTTGAAGGCAAAAAATAAATTTAGGCCGAAATTCTTGAATCCACAGCGGTTGGTGAACATGCTATCGAGTTATTTTCGCCTCTCACTATCGTATATAACAACATTGCGTTTCTATGAAAGCTTTTCATTTCTATCAACCTTCCTTCTTCCCGGGAGAACTTGAGGGTGAGCGGGAGAGGCGATGCCGCTCGGCAAGTACTACTGCGACTACTGCGACAAGCAGTTTCAGGACACGCCCTCGGCGAGGAAAAGGCATCTGCAGGGCCTCCAGCACCAGCGGGTTAGGGCCCTGTGGTACGACTCCCTTTCCCGGCCCTCTCCCTTCAACGATCTGCCTCAGTCCGAGAAGCCAATCTGCAATTCATTCGCTAGGACGGTATTATTTGATTCCTTTTATCTTGTCATTCGCATTTCATTTTGTTGGTCGTCCTTTAATTGTCCTATTTCATTGCTATCCGGATCATTTGGGGCATGAAATTTGATTTCTCTAAGTGAGCCCGTATATGGGTGTTTCTTTTCTCTTGCTTTTGTCTCAGCATAGATGGTAGTCTCGAGTCTTGACTTTAGAAGAACCACGATTACTCTGTTCTGGTTTTTGCTTCACGAATGTCATGTTTTTGACATTTAGACGAGGACATTCGTATACGAAATGATGATAGTGGACTTCGACTAGAGGAAAAGGAAATGATGGCGACTGTCCTTTGGAAGTTTACTTGAATGCCTTTCATCTAACGAACGTTTTCAATTTCAACGAGTCTTTTAGTTTTTACGCTTTTCCTTCTTGTTATTAGACACCATCGGCTTGGTATTCGTAGGATGTTGGTTTCTATTTGCCTTCATACGTGGTAGTGAGATTTTTAAAAATCTGAACTTCATCTCCTTGTTCCTTTGGTTCTTTAAAGTTCTGAATTTCATTTACTTCGGTTGGTTAAGATTTTTAAGGTTCTGAAGTTCATCTCCTTGTTCCTTACGGTTCTGTTGTTACTTTTACTCTTCCGTTTGGGGATTGAAGGGGTTCTGTCGGTACGGCGATGGGTGCAAATATTTTCATCCTAAGCAGAATCTTCAACCAAGTGGCCAAGCTATGCCAGGCAAGTCCTTTCTGAATGCTTCAACTTTTATAGCTGCAACTCTTGTTTATCGATATGCATTGTTGAAACCTGTGTATGAGTTCCTTCACACGAGTATCTACAAATATGAAAATTAGTATGTACGTGCTTGGATGATTTACAACTTCTTCCCTGCTCCCCTCCCCTCCCCAACAACTTCTTTTGTGTGTGCATGATTCATGCCTTATAGCGTATGTATTGAAATTTTTTGGTTTCAAACATAAGATCTTGTTCTCTAACCTCCACCAGTCTTGTTTTGTTTACTTGACCTGGTTGACATCCATTTAGTATGCGAGAATTATCTTGAAAATTTGAAACTGTTACATTTGCTGTAGACAACATAAATATTGTGAAGTTAGAGCAGTCTGCTTTAAAACACTTCATGTTGTTTTGGGACCTTAACATTTTTTTTAATAATCTTTAGATTCAATCATGATATTTTCTGAAGATTTCTGGATGTGTATTTATGATACTAGTTTATCTATGATCTCTCCTCACTCCCTAAGTACCTCATTGGTTCAATTGGTATATTGATCACTGTTATCGGAACGATATCCTGCATATAGTTAATTCTGGAAGAAAAGGAGTGTCTTGAATAGCTTAAGTGAAAAATGGGATATGTGGGGACTGGGGGTAGATATGGTGGATAAAAAGTGAGTCACACGTGACATGTCAAATACAACACAGAGCAGGTCGCGTAGCTGGTTGAGCTAGGGGCCTGTATTAAGGCAGGTCTCTAGTTCGATTCCCGTGGGCGCTATGTTCCTGTGTCTTAAGGCGGTAGGGCGCGGCATCTAAGCTGAAGGGTGCACCGTTGCTATCGCTGACACCGACGCAGCTCAGGACCCCGGAGGCAGGGAGAATGGGGGGGCCTTCGGGCCTTTTTCGGGCGGTGGGATTAATACCCCTTGCTCACCCGGAAATACAACACAGAGCAACAAGCTTCGGTGTACCTTGTTGTAATGCTTTCTTTTAAGTTCCTATAAAAATAACTCATCATGTCTAACACAACATTATTATTTCTGCCCTCTTTCTTCTCTTTAGGTTTGTTTCCTTATATCTACTTTTTGGGTGTGCAGGGAGTCTGATCAAAGATGGCATGGGCATGTCTCTAGCAAATTTACCCCCTTCATTGATGCCTCCTCCCGATGGAGGGTATCCACCCCTGCCTTTCATAGACTGGGGGTGAATCTCACCAATTTGTGTTTTTTCATCCACAATTCCAACCTAAACCTTATTGCAGAGATGGTTGAATTGTGATTTTACTGGCAACCTAATTCTGTGTCTTTGGACAAGTTCTGTTCAGCCACGATTTCCTGTGCAGCTTCACCCATCTTATCTGCTTTCAGATTAGTCATTCACTATTGCATCTTGGATCTCTCTCCTTTTCTTTTTTTTCGTGTAGATGATAGTTTGCCAGTTGCTTTTTTAATGTTTTAAGTTTTTAATATTGTGATAATCTTTCTGGTGTTGGAAACATGGCAAAAGAAAAACCTTTAGCTTGTGTAGTAAACTGAAAAAAGAAATGCCCTTTTCATTTTCTTTTCTTGCAGTCTTAATATCAGAGCCTCCTTTTTTGTTCATCTTTCTAGGATCAGAACAGCAATCATGATAGTTGTAGTTTTCTTATTACAGGCCATCTTTTTGAGTAATTTCATGGTTTTCTTCTCTTGTCTCCGTAGAGTGTTCTAGTTATAATTGAGTCAGGTACCTTCTTGGTGTTCCAACTTTTTGACATAACCATATTGTAACTTACTTTAAAGAAAGCAAGTTCTTCTTGATTCATTTAAGGTCAGGTGGGAGATCTAGTTAATCAAGGTGAAGTCTTTGCAGCTGAGTTGCAGCTGAGCTGATTTTGTTGTAGGCAGTTCTTTGTATGACTGTCTTCGATATCAATTCTGTGGAAATGGCTCAAGATAGCATGCGTTTCTGCCAGACTGTTTATTGTCTGGTTGATGGCACGTATTTTTGTTATAGATGTTTAAGAACTTAGGTGTGCCTGTTTCTCCATTTTTAGTTATAAACCAAACAGTTGGAGTATTTTTATTTTACAATATCTGTCCTTCCCATCTCAAGTGAATGCCTTCTTCCGTACTTAACAGTGCCTTGCTTTCCAAAGGGACATGGTGACTGGTCAATTCTTGGATCTCTTAGCCCCTTCCTCTTCCCTACATCTCTCTCTTTGGCGTTGGATGTTTTCTTATAATCCAAACCAGGGAGCTTAGAAATATATACTAGGGAAACCAGATTAACCACCTGACTTGCTATTCGAAATTTTGACAATCTTCGTCATCTGGATACAAACAAAGCACATGGGCACACCATTTCTCTGTAATTCTATGTTAAAACTGGGATGCACATGACATCCAGGTATTTGGAGTTTCCCTGTGACAGAGACATGCATCAAGATACCAGTATTTGGATCTGAAGAACATTAGGTTTTTGTTACAGCAAAAAGAAAATGGTTCACCGACTTACTGTTGGCAGTTTGCAATGGTCAATTGTCAGTATTTGTTTACTGGGGAGTTTGGATAATAGGAAGTTAGGTTTTTCCTTTCGAGAATGTAATTTTTATTAGGGACTTGTCCTTTTTAGTCTCAAAGTTGTAACATGAACAGGAGCAGGCATCTGCTGACTGAGTTGTGTATTCGTATGATATTTAAGGCATGCAGATCGGGGTTAGGGAAAGACCCATTAAATGATCTGCTCCTTGGAGAATTTCTTGCCAGTAACAGAAAAAGAAATGGAAATTGTACTGCTTTATCCAATTTTTGTATGACTCCAAATGGATAAGCATCTTCCCCACTTACTCTGGGTGAACTTTGTACTCACACCCCGGAAAAAGTTCAAGAAACAAGTGATTGGAATAATTTGGTGCTTGGAATATAGGAACCCCAGAAAAATTTATCAACTGACAGCTCTGTGGCAGGCTACAGAAAAGATTATTCATGAATGAAACTCATTGTCTGCCAGTTTAAACACATAATCTGAGGCAATACGAAGTTTCCAACGTCATACTTAGGAGCCTGCTTTTCCATGTTCAGTAATTCGAATCCAACTATCAACTGTCATTACCATACCGAAAATGCATTCATAACGATGAACCATATAATCTGGCTAAAGATTAGAACAGTCAAAGTTAAATTCCTAGTTTCCAACCTTCTGCAATAAGAAGCACGTGAGGAAACCCCATAACCTTCATTATGATTCCCAAGAAGCTTCAATCTTCGCAACAAGAATCTGATCCTGTTGGCTAGGGAGTTTGACTTGATTCCCTCAATTCGAAGACAACGAAGAGTTGAACACCTGGTATTCATCTTTGTTAACATTATCTGGCTCGTCTGTTTAACCCAGTTTGCTGGTCATTCGTTTATTTATAACCAATTATTACTGACTAACCAATAAACATTAAGCTTGTTGTGATGAGACGATCTTATTATGAAACCATAATCAAGATTTATCAATGTGCTCTGACTGTAAACCCAAAATTTCATCCAATAAACGTTAAGCTTGTTGTGATGAGACGATCCTACCATAATCAAGATTTATCAATGTGCACTAAGCCCAAAAATTCATCTTCATCCAATAGAAGGAGGACGAGGCTGTTGCTTTCTGCCAACACAAACTGGAAGAAATCCATTTGGTGGGTGAAAACATGGTCCCCTTGTGCATGTCACATGCCGATCAACTTTCGCTTGATCAAGCATATGGCAGCATTTTACAGGGCTTACTAATGTCATCGATATTGTTGATTCCACGACGACTTCCTGCCATGTAATTGGGCAAGCCAAGGGTAAGGAGAAAAAAGTCTCTTGTTTGTTTAATGGTCCCTCTTCTTCATGCTTTCACTCCATTCTGTAGTGGCTGCCCCATTTACACAGTGCGTTACGTAAATAAAACAGTGCTCCTTTTCTTTTCTAACTTGCAGAAGACCACAAGAAATTAAGAATTGCATAGTCGTACTGGGTACCAACTGGATTAAGCGAGAGAAGTTGCACTAACTTGACCGACTGTCCCTTCTCCCCTAATGTTTAGCGATGGGCTTTCCGAGATTTAATATCTCAAGCTTGAGAGGTTCAGTCACACGGGGGGACCTCACGCTCTCTTTCACCCATTGATATTGATGGTGAGAAAAAGGAGAATCTCTCTTGCTCTCAATGTTCGATATCTTGGCAAAATATTAAAACCAAATGCCAAAGAATGTAGAGAAAAGGGACCAGCAATGATGAAAGACAGATGCTCGTGGACCCTTTGGAGGCACTTCTCCTTCCACCTTTCATGGCCACCGCCCACCGGAAAAATAAGCAGCAAAAGGGATTCCCTTCCACTTCGTCTTCAACGTTGCTTGAAGAATTGAAGTTGGATTCTGCTGGTTTGAGTTAAAATCCAAGCAACCCGGAAAATAGGCACACTGCTAGCAATAGGTCGGCCGGGCCAGTGACCCCTCCCTCAGGCTTAGGTCGGCTCATGACTTAGTGGGTCCAACATAATATGGCAAGCGACAGGTCGAGATGGGTCGGTCTAGTTTTTCCCCTTTTCCTTTTCTTATGTCCATGCGTGTTCGTCGCCCTTTTCTTATGTGCATGTCGCTCCTCCTGATATCAGAACTCGCAAATTCTCAGTCCTCATAATTCACATTGTCGCAATATATATATATATATATGTAGAAAATCTTAAACACTAATCCATATTGAATAGCAATCTTGACATGTACAATATGAATTTTTTAAAGGTGCCCACTCCAGTGTGCAGGAACAAAGTTTCCAAAACTTTTTCCCTGGTTGAAAAGGACGCACGCGTTGAGTATGGTACTTGTGTCCTTCAACTTTAACGCTTTTAAGTCGGCCACCATAATCTTTGTATGGCAAAGGAAAGGACGCACCTCGGCATGGAGCTGGATCACCAACTTTAGTGCTTTTAGATCCAACCCAGCCTTATGAGCAATCATTCGATACGGTGTTAGTTACCACAGCAAAGAAAAAGAGGGATGGAAGTTTAGAAAAAGGTAGTAGAAGCTCGGCTTATCTTCTCAACCCCACAGGACATGGGATACCTGGTTAGATTGGTGGGCCAATAAAAATCCATTCATTAGTTATATTTTCTGGAGTGCTACTCATTTGAACTGAAAATAGTGGCAAGTGTTACTTTCTATTTGAAACGAGTAAGCGTAAGTTCGCATGGTCTCGAAGTAGCCCTAAACCCTTTGAGCAAGAATAAGGAAAGAAAAGGTTTAAGATATCTCCTCTCTCTCTTCACAACACACACACAGTGACACAGTTAAAGGGCGGGGGAAAAATGATGAGCGGAACAAAATGTCTTTCTTATATAAGGTGTTGAGTAAGAAATGTATTTTGTTATCCAAGACATGCTCCTACCATACATGTTCCAAGGATATGAACATGCTATATATATATATATATATGTGCTATGTTTTTTCTGAACATGAATCTGATGTTCAATATAATATTTTTTGAAACAAGTACCATATGAGTATGCGTTCAACATAATGTCCTTTTTACCAAATATCTTTATAGAATATTAATCAATACAAAATCCATATAGGCCAAATTGGCCTATATCAGCTAACACTGACCCGATGAGATAATTACAAAATAATATTAAGAAGAATCATTTTTATGTTCACTTAATTTATCATGGATAATAGGCCTCGATATAGGCCGACGGGTATGGGCTACGACATAATGTTGTTTAAGTTCTTGATACTAAAGGCATTTGTTGGTTAGTGCTGGTCCAGGTTTGGAAAGGAACTGCATTTATAAAGTTTGCCATGTTTCCCTTCTAACTTTTGCATTAATAAGGAGTTGCTTTTGTTCCCCATAAGAGCATTTGGGAGGAAGAATAATATGTTAAAAAAAAAACACACACACATCTCAAGAAGGCCACGTTCTTGTTCTGTTAAATTATAATTTGATTATGTCAAATCAAAGATTTGATTGCTAGAAAATATATTTGAGATGTTAAAACACAGACTTTTTTAACCTTGGTTGAGGAGAATTCTTCAATTTTCCACAAGATTCATTTTGCGTTTCTACTTCAACCTGCTTGAAAATCTGACACCTTTCAAAACACTAATGTTCTTCCACTCGCGCTTCTACTTCTGTAGTTTTTAAACATCAATATATGTAACCATGGTGGCGAACTGGCCAAGTCTGGTATTCAAAGTACAATTATCAAATTTTTTCATGGTATAACTCCAAAATTTTTCCGGCTCCAAAATTTTTCCGGCAGAACTCCGAAATACTTGATCAGCTATTTCGAACAAAACCGAGATATTGAATCATCATATGGGGCCTACGCCGCATGCACGCTTTTCCTTTTGTAAGTTTTAAGCCATTCTTTTACATATTCTTAAAAAAATAAAAGGTGGTCGAAATGTTTTCAAGATGGAACTCTAGTCAGGCGAAATGACAGATACAGAAAGATTCCGGCGACTCCAGATACAGAATGATTGTGTTTTGAAATCGCCACCGTCCATTAATGCCATCGATGAACGCCGGCGTCGTAATTAGGACAGCACTAAAAAACTTGATGTCTTGGCTCCTAATGGTTGACGCTTGACGCAGAATTTTCATGTACTGTCACATCACCTAATCTGAGTTCCCGAAAGATTCATTGGCTTCCCACTTTAAGAACAGTACCCGCCACTATATCCGGTTCTAATCACTTTTAGATTTTCAGAACTGAAGCCTTAAAAATTGACAACAAAGAATTCAGGTTTTTGTTTTTGAATGAAAAATCAAAAACTAAAGAAAGCTTTTGATAACAAAAATGACTGTGTCCTGTAAAATAAATTAATTGAAGAGCAGCATATTCTTATGTCAGAAGATCTGAGAGAACTTCGGATATTGTTTCTAGATTTTGCCGTCAAACTTTAGATATAATAAGAACATGATGTTCTTGAAACAATAGCACTAGAAAATGCGTCTTTTTTACCTCCTTTTCCGTTTTTTCTTTTATCATTTTCCATGTTTTATATTTAATTTCACATTTTTTCACTTTTCATTTTTTATGATTTTGGTCTCCTCCTTCTTCTCACTGAAAGATTAATTGTTTTAAAATTTGAAAAAAAAATCTCAAAATTTTTTTAAAATGAAATAACTTGTTATTTTATAAATTTCGTAATATAAAACCTGAAAACAATATTTGTGGATAGTTGAGATAACACCCACAGCAGCTTTCTTTAATCATACCAAATAAGTCATGCGCTTTGTCGTGCATGAAGTAAGAAAAAATGGACCTCTTTCTCTTTCCTTAGATTTAGGGACTTTTTGTCTTCAAATTTTGTTATGAATTCTCATTTTATCGGCTCTCCCCCTCTCTTTAATTCACTTGTTTTTTAATGTTCAATAAACAGTTACCACTACCAATAATAGCTACAGTTCTTTCATCAATTAGCAAAACTCGTAGAAGAGATAAAACTAGGCTTTACCGTCAATTGGGTAGTCAAACTTAGGTGCTTCAAGTTGAAATCATGAGATGAGAGTTGATGATTTGTTGAGTTTGATGATCGGTGCGCAATAGTTTCAGCATAGATTTATATACGTTTTCCTGATTAAGAAGAACAATTTTCCTCATATTTTATTGCACAAAATTTGTCCACCATCCTATTGTGAAAAGATTAGTTGCAACATCGGGTATGTATATGAAGATTATTCACTTTCTCAATCAAAAAAAGATATTGGGCACTACTACAAACATCAAGTTTGGTAAATGAGCACAGAATGGCAGAGACTTGATCAACCAATTAGAGGATATTATGCAGATGGTTGTCTTTTTCTTTTCTTTTCTTCTTTTCTCTTTCTGTTGGCAATCGGTTGCCGCATTATGGTGAAAGAGGAGGACGATTACTTTGTGGGCAGGGTGGGCAGTTCCCCACCGATGCACTTGGATACTACTGCAAATTTCAACTGGGCCTTTGTCACCATTAAGCCTACTGAGAACATAAGCATATTCTGACCAAGGATGAAGGTAAGTATAGGCACGGTGTGGGCAATTGACCACATAAGCTCACAACAAGTGTTTATTTTATATTAAAATTTTATGACAGTTTTTTTCATTTACATACAGATGCTATTTAAAAATTTAAAACTTAGCTAAAATCTGGCTTCACACCTGACCCTCAAAAGGGTGATTTAGTTGCATGCGTCATATGGGCATGCAACCTACATATCGAGTAGGAGTAAGGGGACATTTTAGTAATTTAAAAAAATGTATATACTTTGTTGTCTATCTACTTTTTTCGATTTTCATTTTTATCTTTTCAAAAAGTCTCCTTTTTCTTGTGAATGGGAATATTTCCTTCATACAATATTGGTGCACAAAATGTCATGCACATGTAACTAGGTTCAATCAAAAAAGTACATAGAATGCATAGGATCAGGCAAATTGAGAGAAAAGGAGAGAGGGAGAGGACATAATTTATGTGGATTGCAAGGGCCAAAGCAAAAAAGATAGTGACTTTCTTGCAAATGTTCTGATTCTGATGCTATCTTATTAATTTTTAAGAATTATAAATTATTTTTATGGCTACTTTTCACACACTTTAAAATTAAAAAAAAAAATCATTTATTTATTAAAAAGTTCAAAAAATCCACTGTTTGAACCATTGTCACAAAAAACGCCGTTTTTTTAAAAAAAACGCGTATTTAACGCCAAAAACAGTCCTGCCGTATAATACCCGTATTATTCCCGTTTTTTTTTAAAAAAACGTCAAAAAACAAAAAACGCGTATAATACCCGTTTAATACCCGTATAATACCCGTTATTTTCCGTTATTTTCCCGTTTTTTGCTGTTTTTTTATTAATTATTATTTTTTATAATTTTTAAGATGTATTAAATGTTTAATTTTTAAAAAAAATTTGCCCAACTTTTCTCGTTTTATTCCCGATATATAAAACTTTGCCGTATTATACCCGTTTTTTACCTCGCCGTTTAATACCCGTCCCCGTTTTTTGTGACAATGGTTTGAACTAGTGCCAGAACTCCCTTTGGGTCATGCAAAAATGCCGATCCAGTGGCTGGGCATTATACATGGCACTGGGCACGGGGAGAAGTTTGGACGAGTGGAAGTTGGAATGGAGAGGCACTAAGAGGAGCTACTCAACGGCCGTCCAATTGTGCAGATCGAACGGCTGATGTTGCTGCTACCAACTCCGCCCAGAGGACAGCACTTTTGGCAGTTTCTTTTGAATTTCTTTTATAAAATCTAACAGTACAGATGAGACATATATGTATATGGAACATGTCCAGTTTCTGTAAGAAGCATGTCCTTCTTCCCACGACGGGCTCAGGGGGAGTTGGTGGTGAATTAGAGATCAACTATCTGCAACTGATCATGTAATTCAAGCCTCAGGAGTTTTACATTATTTTTCAAAACCATCCAACTTTTTAGCTTTTCACAGTTGTTTCATGTATTTGTGTTTTACACATCATCTCTCTCTCTCTCTCTCTCTCTCTCTCTCTCTCTATATATATATATATATATATATATATATATATATATATATATATATATATATATATATATATATATATATATATATATATATATATATATATATATATATATATATATATATATATATATATATATATGCCGCGAGGTGCTTTTTGTTCTTTCGGAACCATCGAATGTGCTCCCCATTGTTTATTTACTCACACGCGTGCAATGGATTAGATTCGTCTGATAGAAAATCTTTAGAGATGTCCTTTTTTCTTGTCGCATTTTGATGCAATCTAAGCCAACGTTTTTTACCTTTTTAAAGACCAAATGTTGCCATTCATCAAATTAAATATAAAATCCAATACATGTTTTCCAGTAAGCAATCAATATATAAATATATAAACGGACACACGTAACAGAGAGAGAGAGATGCAGGGATGTCGATTTTGACACATGTCAATTTGTTGTTTAGATTATTACAAGAGGAAAAATTTTCATATGTTCGTATGGGATTGTGGAAGGCTAAAGCAACCTCATCCCCATGATAAGAAAATTGACGACTAAAAGCATAGCAATTAATAATAGCTACGGCCGAAAGCACAGAAATGCATGCTTCTCAGGCCCGTTCACTGTAGATGTCCATTAAGCACGGCCGTCTCCTGAATTCTTTGCCACCCATGCCCACTACCATCTGGCCTACCTAATCATCACCGTCTACTTCTCTACCTGCATTCTGAACTAAACTATCCAAAGAAAAATGTTAGTTGCTATGGTGCCAAGTATCAGAGAAAGAGAGAGAGAGAGAAGGCATGATAAGTTGCTGTCATCAACCTCTCTTTTTCTGTTTTTTCTTTTGCTTGAGATTCAGCAGTGTCCACTCCACACAGCATAAGTCGTACCTGAATGGAGTTGGTCGGTTTCTTCACTTGCAAAAGTGGGGATTGCATAACAGCCGAAAAGCAACTGCCATGGAAGATGTTCTATAAATGGCCTTCTGCCCGGCCTTCGAATCCATGCCACTGGTCTCTGGAGCTGCTCCTGGCAACAAGCAATCACAGGCCACAAGACCAGCCCTTGAATGCGTCAGCTCATCCTAGTACGCATCATTCTCTCTGGACTCAGCCTATACCAACCTCAACTCGGCCCTTCATATTTGAAGTACTCCTCAAGTTTTTAGCTTCGCTTCTGCAAATACAGTATTCCTTACCTTACTGCAGTTTAGAGCTTAGGAGCCATGAAAACTACCCCAATTGTCACACTGGTTTTCTTCATTTTTTTTCTTCTGTCACCATGCCTAGAAGGTCGTGCACACCATCATGGAAAACACTGGTATCTTCGTCATCGAGGACCCCTTTCTTCTTCCTCAATCCTGGCCCCTAATAGTGAACCTCCTTACTCTCCATCTGAGCCCCCTAGTGCCGAACCTCCTTACTCTCCACCCCAACCACCCAGCTCTACACCTTCTTACTATCCACCCAGTCACCATAGTTCTGAACCTTCTTCCTCTCCACCCCATTCCCCTAGTACTGTGCCATCTCACTCTTCAACCCATCACCTCAGTGCTAAACCTTACTATTCTCCACTTCCTCCACCCAGTACAGCACCAGCTTCCTACTCTGCACCCCATCATCAAAGTACTAAGCCTTATCACTCTCCTCCCCATGCCCCAAGTAGTGCACCTTCTTCCTCTTCACCACCCTATCATCACAGTAATAAACCTTATCATTCCCCACCTTATCCCCCTGGTACTGCACCTTATTCCTCCCCTCCCCATCATCACAGTGCCAAGCATTCTCACTCCCCACACCACGCTCCCAGTAGTTCACCTTATTACTCTCCACCTCATCATCACAGTACTGGGCATTCTCACTCTCCACCGCACCCTCCCACTGCCTCACCCTATCACTCACCATCCCAGCCGCCTAGTTCATCGCCGGCGCCTATCGGAGCAGGCTGCAGCGGCAGCTCAACGGATTCTCCCTGCATTTTTGACGTAAGGGCCTTTGGCGCGGTCGGAGACTCTGTTACTAATGACACTGATGCCTTCAAGTCGGCTTGGGAAGCAGCTTGCAAAGTGGACTCAGCCATTCTACTTGTTCCCGCTGGTCACACCTTCATGATTCACCCCACCATATTTTCGGGTCCTTGCCAAGATGGACTTGTGTTTCAGGTCTGAAGCTAAGACAGAGCGGCTGATTACAGTCCCTGTAGTATATAACCGCACAGTACAGAGACCACCTACTGCTGATTTTACTAATTCTTCTCTTGTTGTTGTTTTCGTTTTAGATCGATGGCATTATGACTCCACCAGACGGCCCGGACTCTTGGCCGGAAAAGAGCAGCAAAAGGCAGTGGCTTGTGTTCTACAGGTTACATGATATGACACTCCAGGGACAGGGAACGATAGATGGAAGAGGTCAAAAATGGTGGGAGCTTCCTTGCAAGCCACACAGGGTATGATATTGTTTCCTTCCCTACCAAGCTATATTATATATGAAAACTGAAAATTCAGTGAGTTGAACAATTTGTTTCTGATAACTGCAGGGTGTCAACGGAACCACATTACCTGGACCTTGTGATAGTCCTATTGTAAGAATTCCATCTTGGCACTTTCCTCCAGTCCATATAGAGCAATCACTTAACATGACAAAATGTTGCTCTTTTTTCTTGTTGTACAGTCAATTCGGTTCTTTGAAAGCTCAAATTTGACAGTGAGAGGAGTGAAGATGATGAACAGCCCTCAGTTCCATTTCAGGTTTGACAGTTGCAGCTCTGTCCATATTGACACCATTTCAATAACTTCACCAGCTTTAAGTCCAAATACGGATGGAATTCATGTCGAGAACACGCAGTCAGTAGGAATTTACAACTCAATGATAGGCGCTGGTAAGTTTCTTTGATAAAGTTCTTCAGCAATTCCTTGGTTTCTCAACTTACATCGTGGAAAATTTCCAGGGGATGATTGTATATCGATCGGGGCAGGATCCATAAATGTTGATATACGAAATGTGACATGTGGGCCTAGCCATGGGATCAGGTAGGCCATCTGCCTAGTAGTTTAATCTTGAAATTTTGCCGCAACAGAAGGAATCTCAGTGCATTTAAAAAAGAAATCTAGGAGAAATTACAGGCACTCATATTTTTCAGAGTTGCTAGATGTTAGCTCAATGGCCAAAATTCCAATCCGAATAGCAATACTGACTAGTTCCTTTTCCACTATTCATACTGTTTTCAAACTTTTACTAACAAATTCCAATTATGCTAAAACTCTACAGCATTGGAAGCCTGGGAAATCACAATTCACATGCCTGTGTCTCAAACATAACCGTGACAGATGTTGTCATCAAGCATTCAGACAATGGTTTAAGGATCAAGACATGGCAAGGAGGGAGTGGCTCAGTTTCAGCTGTTTCTTTCACAAATGTGGTGATGGACACAGTGAGAAACCCCATTATAATTGATCAGTTCTACTGCCTTAGCAAGAAATGTGATAATCAGACTTCAGCTGTGCTTGTCTCTGACATCAGTTACCGGGGGATAAAGGGCACTTACGACGTCCGGAGCCCACCAATGCGGTTTGCCTGCAGTGACTCAGTTCCATGTACCAACATAACACTGTCAGATGTTGAACTTCTGCCTGCCCAGGGTGAACTGTTGCAAGATCCCTTCTGCTGGAATGTTTATGGGGACTCACGAACTATCACAATCCCCCCCGTTGCATGTTTACAGGAAGGACTTCCTCTCAGAACCATACAGAGTTCAATTGAGAGATGCTGAACAACCTTATGAGACCACTAATACAAAGTCATACTGCAACAATATGGAAGTTAATATTTATAAGCTTCCTTTCTAATGTATACACATTAGTCCTCTTAGTAAAGAGAAAACGTCAGTTCTATTAGTAAAAGAAAAGAGCTAAGCAGAGTAACTCTATATTTTTGTCGACTGCAAATGAATGGTGCGTTTTATTACTGCGTATTTCACAGTGGGCATTAGCACGATGATTCTAAACTACTAAAAAATAGAGCTGAAAAGCTTAAAGAGCTAATGTAAAGTTAGCAAATTGAAAGGGCCAATTATTCCTAACCTTTTTCGGAAGCTTATTCTTTGAAATCGTACTTAGAGAATCTTGGAGTAAACAACTGAAGGTTGGTGATTTAATAAGTGAAAGTGTGGACTACGTTTTAGGACTTTATGGAAAAGAGGAGACAACTTTTAGTCGCGACAATAATGATGATAAAGCAGATAATAAGCCACTTGGAATTCAGGCATAACGAAACCGTGGATGAACAGTCCAATCACCCAGTTCGTTCTGAACTATCGCAACTCAATCGAGACTAAGCCATCAATCGGCTAAAAGCGTGCTGAATCATATTAAACGTGATTAAGTTCATAAACTGTACTGATTTTCTTGAACTTCACAATTTTGAAGAGGGCAAGCAGAGGGACTTAATAGCAAAGTTATCATTATTACCTTTTATCTTTTCCAATATGCAAGCTGGCCCCAGGCATGCCATTACCAGTTTAAGAGACACACCTCGATTATGGGGTCCTTCTTTAGTTTACCTCCTGCAACCTGATGATCTCAAAGTCCATGCTCCAAACCAGGTTGACTGAGCTCTTTTCGTCTAGAGCAACACAATGTTCATGAAATTTTATTCATTTATTTGCTCAAATGCCTCTCTTTCACGTAGTCCTTCGCATAAGTTGTATCTAGAACTATTTCGCAGTCTTGAATTTAAAATCTCTAACATCGGCATTCAAGATGAGCATGACAAGAGCTGCAATATCGGAGGAATCCATCCAAGGTATGGGTTGAATCCATGAAGTCGATTGAAAAACATCCCGTTAGTCTCGTGTGCATGTACACATGCTTGTGTGTGCGCATGGAATTTTAAAAATATTTTTTTTGATGCATGCGAAGGAAGAAAGTGGAGTCTTCTTTGAAGCACGATGGTAGGCAAGCGAGAGAGTTACTGACTTACTGGGGGTGGGTGGGTGTCTTCCTTTGTTGCCCATGATTTGCACTTTTAAAAACATGTCTTCCTCTGAGAAGGGTGGAAAGGAAAGAAGCAAAGTGAGAGAGAGATAAAATCTAGCTTAACGTCATCATAGGATAGGATGATTTCATACTAATACGAATAAGAATTCTTCACAGTTTACTCACACTATTTGCTTTTATCATCATCACCTATAGTGTGGCAATTTTTTACCGGATATCAACTCTCTGTCTCTCTCTCTCTCTCTTTCTCTCTCTGTAGATTGAGCTACAGTGGCAGCAGCGAAGGTTACCAAAGTGGGATTAGGTGCCCAACAGAATCGATCCCACAGAATATATATACAGGAGCCCTTTTGTAAAGAAAGCTATAAAGAGAGAGAGAGAGAGAGAGAGAGAGAGAGAGAGAGAGAGAAAGAGAGCAGAGTTGTTTTCAGTTCCATTGCTTGAAATGTAAGGGATGTCACCAAAATGGGTTCGGCCAGAAGCCTCTCTCTCTTTCTTCTTTTATGACTGAGATTGGTGGCTTTGCTTCTCCATGGCTTTTCTCTACCTGTAATGAGCACGCGCAACGGCTAAACCAGACATCATGGCGCAGGCTGACGTCCCTTCTCCAAAAGTGTGCAATAAAGGCGGCGCACTACAGCATGCAAAAGGATTTTAACTAGAGATAAAGTGTAAGAGGAAGAAAAGTGTAAAGGAAGAAAAGCGGAAGTAAACGGATTTTAACTAGAGATAAAGTGTGCAGGAGAGTGAAGGACATTTTAGTAATTTATTAAAATAGATATTTTATTTTTTATTTTTTTCATTTTTAATTTTGTCTTTTCTTTGCTTGTGAACATTAACCATTCTTGACAAAATTTCGTGCACCAAAACCACGCATATAACCATATCACGATGTTAACATGGTTCGAAAATTATTTTTACTCCACGATCTCAGTCATCAACTCATAACTGGTTTCCTTTGTCAATAGATTTTGTACATGCTTTGTTATCCTTATCAGATTCCATTGATTTACAAAACTTGAAATTTGTTCTCGTAAATCTCTCTTTTGCTTTTGAATAGCTTGAGCCCACGTTATCTGAATTTGAGCTTGTGCATTATCGAGCACGAGGACCTCCTCCTTTTAAATTTCTTAAGTTCTCCTTTGATCTCTTGTTTCCAGTCAGTCTCCATCTTTTCTCTGCAAAATCGATGATGGCTTACGTTAACTGAGATGCCTTTCATCATTGACTACCAATTAAAGCCAGGCTCTCCTTCTAAGGAGGCCATGTATGTGTGATCTCATCTTGTCTTTGGTGAATTCTTGTATAATATATATGTTCTTTAGGGAGCAGCGTGGGGTTCACGGTGAGGTTCCACATCTCGCATGGGAAACCTGCCCCCACCCACTTAAAATTGTTTGATACTGACACTGGCTTTCATGCTTTATGCATTCATACAAAGATAAAAGTTATATGTGTGCAAATTAAATTGACACCAAATGGTAAAAAGGATTCGTGAAGGCCGACAAGGAGAAGATCTGTACATAGTCCCTCCGGCCATGTGATGTGCAGTTTTGTCTCTTTTTTTTTTATAGTCCAAAAAAGTTTTTAAGCCATTCAACAACATTCAGTATTAATAGTTTTAAAACTCATATGCATATATATATAGGAACTGGTTTTTTTAGAGTTATCCAGCCATTCAATTAAAGTTCATGATGGGTAGTTAAGAAAAAAAAAAGAAAAAAGTGACAGTAATTTTAGTCATCTAATATTAGTTCGCACATTTTTCTTTGTATTTTTCTCTCAACCATATATTTGTTTTTGACTATCCAAAGTCATCCAACCATGAGAGTTGTCTATTTAACTATATATATATATATATATATATATATATATATATATATATATAAAAGCAGATATGTTAATAAGAGTACTATGACTATTAGTTAGCTTCATGCGTTATGATAAAAGTAGACAATTACACATGATGAAGGAATAGAACTTGTAGTTCGATACTGGTAAATGATTAGAGTTTCAGTTAGCATTCTATTCCTTCTAATATGGGTGAGTGGGGTTTTCCAACGCTTGGAAGAAGACCGAAGTTTCCACCTAACCTCTTATTCCTCTAGCGTATATGGTCTACTTTCGGTGCCTCGAGTGTCGCCCGCACCGTGACGTGCAAGCTAAAGTATAGTGAGTTGGTGTCATGGGTATTTGAAATGAAAACCAACCACTTACCAGCCCATGTCCCAACCATTGTCCCAACACCTTTAGGGATAGTGTCCTAGTCTTTTTAGGTAGCCAACTTCAAACTATATATATATATATATATATATATATATATATATATATATATATATATATATATATATATATATATATATATATATATATATATGCACACACACTTTGTTTTTGTTTGTGCTTTTGTTTTATGCATTTATTTGTAGGACTAAACAATAGAGACTTGATTTTTATAATTGAAGAACCAAGACTTGATCCAATTTGGATTTTTGAAGATTGTGATGATTTTGCTTATCTAGTTGGTAGAGAAAAGGTGGATGATTGCATGACTTTTAATGAATAAAGCCAATTAATCTATATAGTCTGTTGAATGGTCCAAGTTTCCAGATCTTTTGTTGTGGCTCATGTCATGCAATTAATTCATCGCTTTGTCTACCTACAAGATTCTATCAAAAGAAACTATACCCGTTGTATCTTTTTTTTTTCAAGTGATATAAAGCCTAAAATTCTGGAAGCTGAACACGAGATAGTGGTCCAACCAGCTAAACATGAGTTCTATCTTCTTCCCCTTTTTTCTAAATGGAGAATCTTTTCTTTTTCTTCCTTTTTGTTTTTCTGTTGAATAAAACGAATAATGTACCCAAATCATTAGTTTGAAGCATCCACATTTTAGCGCTCGGTTTTGCAGTTTGTACACAAGAAGACCACAAGAAAATGCAGATTACATGACAATTTCCAAAAAATCGGCAATACATGATGTTCTAGGGGAAGAGAGGGAGAGAAGTTTTCTAGGAAAGCCGTACACGAGTACCCCGGCTTGCAAGGAACCTCCCACTTTTGAGGTTCCTGTGGGTCATATATGAGTTTTTTGTTTAAGGAGAAGGAATATTTCATCCTATCATCCTAAAGAAAAATGAAGCTTCCTCCCAACCCCCACTTTTTCTCTATAGAGTACAGAGCACGCTTTTGATACATGAGGGTGCCGCTCCACTAAGCTTCAATTTTGCATGTTAGTAGTCACCATGTTGCAGCATAAGGGGTTGACACTCCGAGAATTCAAAGAAAACCAATAGTCACCATGTTGTTGCAGCATAAGGGATAAGGGGTTGACGCTTCGAGAATTCAAAGAAAAATGGTGGCTGCCTACCATTCTCTGTCCCAATCGTTGCACCAACCCTCTTGAGACAACAATATGCAAGATAACCATGTAAATCGATATCTCCATGTTGTGTTGTGAGTTTCTATATGGTATCAGAGCAGTTATCAACTGCTACTAGATTAGATTGCTGGGTGCTTCTTTCCAGTCCTCCCATGGCGTCAAAATCATCAACAAATGGAGCAACTCAGACCATCTATAATCAGAGCGAGAAAATCGTTGTTCATGAAGCTGGTACTCCAAATCTCAATATTACTAATGTCCTGCTCAATGGTTTCAATTATCCTGCTTGGTCGAAGGAAACTAGTTGCTTTAAAGTGGAAAATCTAAGTTGGGGCTTTTGTTTGCCGATGGAAAAAGGTCTAAACCTCCTACAAGTGATCCAGAATACGATGAGTCAGGAAATCACCTTATATATAGCACACATGCTTCAAATCTCTGATCAAGAAATCTGCGACATTAAGAAGAAGGATCAACTTCTCAGTGTGTATTTGGGGAAGATTGAAAGGTCTTTGGGATGACTTGGATTCACAAATGTTCAAATCGTCTGATCCTTCACAGATGAAAGGAATCAATAGAGCAAGAGAGAATATTTCTGTTCCTAACAATTTCAACCGTATGCTCCTTGTCAATGCGTTGAAGAATCTAGATGGAGTGTAATGAATCCTACCATAGGAAATTGCTTTTGCTGGAACTCACGGCTACAAGAGATCTATGGGAGAAAGGCAAAACCGTAGCAAATACTAGTGAGAGAAGGAGTGTTACAATTGCCGGTTTCTTGTCCTCAAACCAAAAAATAGAAGCAGTTGTTATTAATGTTGTTAAATGCTGTGAGGTAAGCGACGAGCTGACCTGTGAAGCGAGGTAAAAGTAAAGCGAAAGTGAAACAAATCGTAAGCTTCCAGACCAAAATTGTTAAACTTGAAAAAAAACAACTAAAATAATCATTTAGCAGATGATCTTAGCACCAACATGTTTTCCTCCCAGCGAGAGAGAAAAGTTTGTGTGTTTTCCCTTGGAGGCCATTAGTTTTGTGGGGGTCGGGGTGGGTGGAGGAGAGATAGAGAGAGAGATGATTATTTTAATTGTTGTTTTTCAATTTTGATCCTGAAGCTTATGCTTTGTTTTGTCGCGCCATCGCATTTAACATTGCCTGCAAAACCATAGCTGGCTAAAAAGCTTCGACCATGATAAATTCAAGAACTGCCACAAACATCCAAGACTTCTCATTCTTAATAAATGAACTCAAAGAAAGTAAGCTTTTTGGTTGGTGGGGATTAATTGCAAGCTTTTCTTTTTTCAATTGCCAGTCAGCAAGATAATTGTCCCAAAGTTGTGCATCGGGCTTCTTTCCACGTTATCAGTCATCATCTGACTTCAATTAGTGTTCATAGAAATACCAACTACTACTTAGCCTCGAGGAGATATAACACAAAATGATCAAATACATGGTTAAGGAATAAATCGTGTGGATTTGAGTGGTCAATGATTATTTATTTTCCATTTTTGCTTGTTTTGTGTGTTCATTTTGTGGGATATAACAATGCGTTCTTTATTTTTATAATTAAAGAACTAAGACTTGATCGAATGTGGTTGAAGAAGATTGTAATCATTTATTTATATGGTTGGTAGAGAAAAGGTGCATGATTGCATGACTTTTAAAACCGATCTACACAATATGTTGAATGGTCCAAATTTTCCAGATCCATGGTGGAGCTAAGCCACAAGCAGTTCGTGGATCCCAGCTACTTTATACATTGATGAAGGGTTCACGTTGGTTTTGGCTCATAAGCGTCGTGCAATTTGCCACTTTATCTACCTACAAGATTCTACTTAGTGGTCTAGACAGTTCTCATCTTCCTCCCTTTTTTCTCAATGACGGATCTTTTTCCTTTTCTTCCTGTTTTTCCTTTTTGTTTATTTGCTCTGGTCAATAATGTGAAGAGAAAGAATAATGTGCCGAAAATATTCGTTTGAAGTATATACATTTTAGAATTCCTTAATGGGTTTTACCCGTTTGACGTTCCTTTTTCCTCTTTTGATAGATTATGTGAACGGACAACCTTGGAACTGCCGTACTTTTACAATTAGTACACAAAAATGGCTCATCAAAATGTATATTACATTACATTCCAGAAATAAAAAATGGCCATAACACTTTCCAGACGAACCTTACTCGAATATTTTTTTAAGGGCATGATTAAAGAACCCTTGGACATGCATTTCCATCCCCATCCCGCCAACCTTTCTTGGTTTACTTTTTTATGCAACCTTGGCGACAAGTAGAAGGAAGGGAAAAAAACAGAATCGTCCACCAAAAGGATGACCTCTAAGGTGTATCTCACCAATTATACAATACACGATTCATCAGTAGGTTAACTTCACACTAGACCTTGATCTAAGGTCCTCTCTGACCTCGAACAGTTTGATCTACAAACTTAAAAACTTGCGGATACCGGTCAATCAGGGCAAGCAATGGCGCTGAATCTAAGCCACCATTTCCAGCAGAGGTCCGACCCATTGAGCAACTGTGCTTGAAGGTACAATCCGATGTATGATTCCAAGGAAAGCATCACGCGCACTCGCAAGTATGAAGTTTGCGAAATTTGTGTGGGAAACCAATGTCAGCACCATGCATAAAGAATTTGCCACAAATCCTTTTATTGGTTATGCTCAAGGCACATGTATAAGATCCAATCTTTTGAATATACTTAAAAGAAAAAAAAAAATAGAACAAAAATGGACCAGATCCTTCGTTGAGCGCTTCGCAATTCTAGACTACCCAAATCTGATTTCACATGTATTTAGCCGATTTCGATCAATTCTTTCGCACCCCTCCCTGAAGCATTCAGTTTGTTCTCCTCTTTGCTTTGGAAGTGGGCTGTTTCTCAAATAGGCAAGATGATGGACAGGCCACTATGGGACTGCATACTGATCAAATCCATGGTTTGGTGTATCGCAATTCTCCACTACCCAACTCTGACTTCCGATGTATCTAGACGATTTCAATAAATTCTTTTTGACTCCCAGGTCAAGCACTCAGTTTGTTCTCCTGCTTCTTCTGGAAATGGGCTGTTTCTCAGATACGCAAGATGATGAGTTGGCTACTGTGAGACTGAGGGCTCCATGTGTGTGGACATGGATTGCTAGGTGACTAGTTCATCAAGTGTAAGCTAAAGCAAAATAGTGCTCAAAGTATATGAACCTTTTACACTAGCATAGGCAAATGGGGTTATGGGAAGCAATGTGAAGCCAAAAGGAAACCGAAAGCGAAATGCGAACTCTAGCAAAGGTAAACCCACTTTCCTGGTAGCTATGGGGAGATGGCGGTGGACAATAAGGACTCCCTCAGTAGAGTTCTAGGTTTCTAGGTTCACAATCACCCCAGTTCTAGCAGATGAGAACCACGCCGCTCTGGAATTTGCCAAAAAACCTATTACTGTTCACAGCCACCCGGTTGCAGCACATAAGAACCAGGTTGCCCTTGGATTTGCCAAAACTTATTAATGTTCCATTAAGCAGAACTAGCCTCTCTTTGGGTTGCTTATGGACATATAAGAACAAGACTCGAATGAAAACCTTTATGAACAGCATAGAGCAGCAAGAGAATTCTCCAGTTCTTGATGTCAAAACGACTATGAAATACTATGAATTTGTGCCCTCATAAAACCTTTACTGTCCAAAATAAAAGCATAAGCATATGCAAGAATGAGGATGAACATTACCTTTGGCAAGACAAACAAAAAAGATGGTAAGAAAGGAGAAGGTAATTTTTCTGGAAGAGAAACTTATTGTACAGGACAATTTGCACAAGTTATTCATTTTCCCTCTCCTTGTCAATGTACACATACAACAGGTTACGCAGAAAAGACACTTCCATAAATGTCCATTAAAGTAAACAAACCAGCTAAGAGATTAGCTAGTTTAAAGAAGCAAGCATCTCCAAGAGTGAAGCAATGAATTTCATTTGGGTGTCTTCACTGATGGTGAAGAAGAGGGGAAAATGAACAAACAAAGATTTCATGCCGTGCTCCTCTGCAAATCGAAGAGACTGATAGTAGACATAGTTGCACACAAACCTGCCAGCATCTTCGGATGCCATCACCTCATAGCCCATTTTTGCTAATGCCTTGGTGATCTCATCAACTGGAAGAGAGGTCTGTCAAAAGGATTCAGATGAATTACTTTGCCACAATATTATGTAAAAATTCAGCGGGAAAATATACAAAAAAAGATCTTGTGAAACAAGCACACAAAAAATCTTGTGAAACAGGCAACACATGTGTTTTGTCTTTCCACTAGCAATGATAGAATAGAAATCAACAATCAAAATTAATCTTATGATTTTTTTGTAATTGAGAATCAGAAAAAGCTTGTGCAGTATCCTATGTAAGAACTTTCTTATAGCGGTTATCATTAATTCACAACATTGATTCTGCCTCTAGCACATTCTTACAAAAGGTACAGTTGCAAATGGCAAAAGCTGCACATGAAGCAACAGTCACATCAAGAACGCTACTCTATTGAAATATAAGCACCAAGCAAGACAGATTTATGCTGAAGTTTTAGATGCTTTTACCAAGTAACTGTTTGACTCCACAAAGTTCCTATTTACCTAAACAATGACAAGAAGCATGAGAATGCACAACTTTTGAATATTCTAGCATAGGATCACAACCAGAGATGTCCACATTTCACGGTCTTTTTTCTCTGTACATTTGGTGTCAGTGGGAACATATTCATAGAGAGAAAGAGAGAGTTTCCACCATAGCAGCTGCTTCTTCATCAAGGAGAAACAGAAAATTTCATAGACCAGTCACCCAAAATGCCTAGAGTGCGTTTCCCACATACAAGTTCAACAAGAAAGATACTTCTGAGTATATCTTCTTATGTGTGCTTTGACAAGTATTCCAATAAGAAATACAAATGGACTTACTTGACGCATCCGTAAAATGCTCCCATCTGACAGAACTATAGGAACTTTCTGCAATTGAACAAAAATTTAAAATTTTCAAAAAGGAGAGAAACAAAAATCAATTATGCAGATTTATACCTTATATTCATTAATGAATCCATTTAAAGGGGGCTTGTACTACCTGAGGCTTCCAGCCCATCTCATCTGGACATCGAAATGTGGCTTCATTAATGGCTTGCTTCTCAATTGCAAATTTTGATGCCCCACTATTTACTCCAAAATGAAGCTGCAGAAGAAATTGGTGAATTCAAAAAGAATGCTTTAATGATGTAAGTCAGCTATAAATAACAGTATCATCACCATAGGCAGTTAACATTTATTGTATACCAACAAGACACAAGTAAGTGTGAATAGCACAGGCAACATATGAAATGTAAAGAAGGTCAAATTCAACAGGAAATCATGTCATCGTCTAGATTTACTTTAAGTACGTGTAATTCTCACTCTAGATCATGGGAAATACATATGTCCATCATTATGTGTGGAATATAATATGTGCATATGTATTTTTCAATTGTATGAACAATTGATGTAACCAGGTACGAGATTCACAATAGCAGAACAAGTTTAACATGATCAATCAACTACAGAGCTGTTTACACTTTACAGATCTCCATAAACAGGAAAAGTGGATGCATTAATTTTTCAAGGACCCAAACTTGCATAAGAGATTCAAAAGGAAACAGAATAAATACATGCATGTGATACATTAATCAAAATGACAAAGTCCTAGATCTTTTGGAATTATTATGCTTGCCCATTCCATGAATAATACTTTGATAGGCTGAATCTAGATGAGCCACCAGGCCAGATTCCTTCTATCACCAAACTATAAACTGTTTTCCTTTTTGAATTTTTCCTAATCAGGTTAGACCTGTTTTGCCAATGATTTTGTTTTCTGATCAAGCACAACATATGATTGATCATATGCTCAGAATATGCATTATCCCACAACAGAGAAGGTCAGCTCCTATAAGATTCACATGCGGAGATGATGCATAAGGGAGAAGGGAGACATGAGATTCCAAATATTGCCAATAATACATTTGCAAAAGTCTGTCCACCATGATTTTGACTTGTTCCTTCACCTACCTTGTTCCTTCAACTTACCAAAGTTAGAGGTGCTATTATGTACCATGAAAGGAAATAGGAAAATGTGTCCCTTTGTGTATGCAAGAATGCATGCATGTGCATGCACATGCATGAAAAGATCTTTGCTAAAAGGTACTGACAAAAAACAAGTTGTCCATGCAAGGCAACGAGTGAAAAATAATCGTTCAATAACAAAGTGCAAGTGCAATTTTATATGGGGAATTCAAGTTAGTTGCATGGAGCATCCTCCATGAACTTGACTGATCATCTAAAAATTGAGATATTGAATAAACATGCCTCTGGAGTTCTGTTCCAAATTCTCACAACACAATGAAAACTCCAAAAAGAATAATAATGACCCATTTGATTATATTAATATGACCAGATGATATAAACTCCTATAGAAGCACCTCATGGCTAATATATGAAAGAAAATATTAAATCCTAAATTCCATATGAACATGAACTGAGAGTACCTTAAAGAAATAATATTTACTGAACAAAAATAAATCATAGTTACAAATATTGTTTTCGCATTTTTAAACGGTGAGGTTTTTCTAGACAATAATACAGTGACCTTGAAAAAGACAGGAAAAAGGAGAAAATATGGTAAACTTTTTTTTAAAATAGAAATTCTTAAAAATTAGGGAAAAATAAAATAAATGAGAAACTAGTAAGACAACATTAAAAAATAAGTAGATAAGAAACAAATAAAAACTTATACAATGGGAACAAGCGGTTTGACATTAAAAAATGTGAAAGAAATGCATAAAATTAAAAAAAAAATTGGCATTTTTTTTCAAAAAATCGAACTTTTTTGTCATTTTATTCGGCAGACTTATTTTTCTGCATTTTTAACGTTTTTGCTTTAACAACACATTTTCTGTGTTCATAAACATTGGAAAGTCCAGACAGAAGATGAAATTTTATGTTCGAAAGGTGAAAGTATACAAATAGTTACAGATACACTATTTTCCATGAACAGATAGTTGTTTAGAGATAGTGGGTAGTCCTACACCACATCTTGGGAGATGCAGGATGAAGGATATTTTGTGTCGTAAGTCAAGCATAATTCATTCATGCTCTGACCACAGAGAAGTATCGAAGCATTTACTAGAACATAAAGGTTTACATGAAAGACAGTATATGCAATAAATTTTTTAACTGCACCAATGAACACATAAATGGAAAAAGGCTGCCAGATGCAGAACAGTGAGAAGCCAGATTTAAGAATGTGTTATCATGTCCTTTTTACTTGTTGAATTAAGAACTGTTTCATGGTTAAGCAAAAAGAAATGAAACAGTCAAATCAAGTATTGAAATTTGCAGCATCTGACTTCATGACCTTAAGGCTGGTAATGATCCATCCTGAATGCCCAAGGCCAGGAAGAATAATTTTGGAACATAAACCATCGGTGCCTGTCAAGCAGAGTGCCCCTGTACAAGAACTAGTAGCTCTTGAATTAGCCAACCCAGGTCAAGGTTGGTTGGCTACTCCGTTGGATCCCCTCTCCTCAACAAGGCCAATCAGTTAGCTGGACACCTTTAGAATTAGGTATTAGCTAGTACTGCTTTAGACTTATTGCAGATTAAGTGTAGTTATGCTTTTAGTATTAACAGTTTTATGATCCATCATGTTATGGTAAGAAAAGTTCTGTTTATCTTGCACTTGATCCAATTCTCAAAGGCAGGTTGAGGCGCATATATACTTACTATCATTCCACTCAAGTAATACGGAATACTTCATGTTATTAAACCTGCCTTGCTATGTTTTGTGGTCTTTCAAAACCACTGGAAGTTATTAACCAACTGAAACTTTTCCCTTGTGTTCATTAAGTTACTAGTTTAATGTGCTTTTCTCAAGATGTGTAGGCTTATTAAGTACTTACCCCATTCATTTTTCTTCTTGAGCAAATAGAGAAGATTATTGAAAGAAACACCAGTTTTTAGATGCTAGTGAGAGAAAGAACACAAGCAGTAAATTTGGTATCCAAGGCCAGCCACTACAGGTCGCAGATCTGGGCAGTTCATTAGTAGTTATTTCTTTAACATGGTGTTTGACAAGCCCAATCCATTTCTGTATGACTTCTATGGCTTTGTGTAGAACATAACAAGCCCAATCATTTGATATTAACATTGTTCTCCATATCTCCAGAGCCAAAAAGGATAGCTTGCATGAAAATGACCTTGACGTAAACCTATTCTGCTTGAGAAGACTTGAATGTTCTTTCATTTATGCCAACAATATCCAATTACGTGGATAGTATCTCTATCTGGAATGTGGCATTTTCAACTAGAAAAAGAACCCTGCAAGTTGGTCTCATATCAAACTATGGCTACTGCCATTACATTATGCACCATGTTGGCCATTTTCATGTTCTTGCCACTGATTTTACGTAATTATATATGCAACAGCATCATGCTGTAGTCATTTCTATGCAAAATCTACTTGACAATCACAAACGTGTCCATACAAAACTAACCATAGGAAGTAATCCCCATGCCCAAAAACCTAGGAACGAGTATTGGGTGATGCTTTTTTCCAACATACATTGGCGTAGTAAGCATATAAGGATCAACAAACAGAAGTTTTACAACATAATGGACATCAGAAAAACATGAAACCAATTCCATTCATGGTACATATGGGTACTTTTGAAAAAGTTAAAAAGAGTTACATAAGCCAAATTCTAAGTCACATGAAGAAACAGTTGCTCATGTGTGTGTGTGTGTGACATGCCAAATTTAACTTGATAGCATGAACACATAACTAACAAATGTTCTTCTATTATAGCATGATTGAACACATAAGTTAAGGTTGAATACTGGTCATTAACGAACTAATGATGACATTGAATATCAGATGGAAGCAACCGCACGTATGAGGGCTTATTATTTCACACATTAGACTAAAGCATGATAAGTTGATACAAAGTTCAGATCAAGAGACTTAAACTGCAGTTTTCATCTCCAATGTGTGTCCATTGCACTTTCCAATAGCATGAGTGAAGCGCAAAGTCAAGCACTTAATATGCAGAAATGAGTAAGTAGCCATATTCTGGGAACACCACCAAAAGTATTAAAACTAATCCCTGGGCAGTTCCATACAGTACTCAAAAAGCGGATCCAAAATTCTCAGACTGAACGAAAGCACAAATAGGAAGCAAAAGACACTTATTGCATATTTAGTTTCCCAAGAGATGAGCCAAATTTGGATTCTGAAGGTGGGAAGCAAAACTTCTAAAATCTAAAGTAAGAAATATTTTAAATGAAGGGTATAATGAGCCAAATTATAAACTTAAACAAAACACACTTTGCAGAAACAACATGCAGATACTTGTTAATATTCACAATCATTTCCACTGAAGCTACAGGCGATTCCAGCTTTGCAGTCCAATCAAGCAAGTCAGAGACGTGAAGTAAAAGTAAAACTAAAAGCAAGCTAAAACAGGAAAGATAAAACAAGAACAGCTGTCAGCTGTGTTGTTGGTTTACACATCTTGTGCACAGATCTTTTGATGCATAAATGAGCTATCAAAACAAAAATGCATTATCTGCATGAATGCACATAGAAACATTATATGTACAACACTAGTTTTTGCTGATGCCCAAACCACCAGGGAATAACGTGTCAACTGAAACAGAATTTTATGCATTGATACCACTGCAGCCATAAATCATGTCTCATAATACCACAAATATGAACGGAATAACTGAATCCGAAAGAGAGATCCTTCTTACCAGTATGACTCGGCGCCCACTTGAAGATTCTGGATTGGTACTGCCTGCAGCTGCCTCAAAGATCTGATAAAGCTCAGGAAGGGCACCTTCCCCAGCTGTATCAAGTACATTGCAGCTACCAATAACAAGCCCCTTGGGCAATCCATTTTTCTCCATGTACGCACTAAGATTGCTCACAATTATTTCGGTTGGATTCTCAGCAACGCCATGAAATTTCTTGAATCCAGTAATGTGGACTGTAACAGCTGGTGGCCCCTCTGATCCCATTTAGATGCACAAATCTGCCAACCACCAACCTGCGGCAATCAAAATTCAAACGAATTGCACGTCATCAAGCAGCTAAATAATAAAAGAGAAAGACCTAACATGTCGAAAGGTAGAATTTCTCTCAAGTTATCTCCTCGTAAATGCTCAGTGACCATCCTAATGGTAGACAGGTATGACACACAAAATTTTATCGACAATTTGGCTAAAATTTTACTATTTTCAGACACGGGACACTCTTAGAAGCTAATTTTAGGTGCACTCAAACCCTCTATCTCCCAGAAACAACAAGCTGTTAAAAAGCCAGGCACGCTTGCACCCATCTTAGACAAATTACTGAAACGGATGATACATCAAGAATAATAGATAATCAGATTCATCAGTTAGTAAACATTCAATTATTCAAGACCCAGCGGCCTGACAAGTGAATCAATCGAATAATAAACTCTGGTTTCATTACACCCAGCAAAGGAAACCAAGTTCAGATAAATCTGACGAAAGATGCAGACAAAACGAAAAGCAAAACAAAAAAAAATACTTAGAATACCAAGCTCAGTCATCAACAGTCAAAAATTCAATCAACTGGCAATTAACACCAGAAACGAACTTCTTGTTCGACCACCCATCAGAAAAATCATTACCCACTTTCAACAATTCTCAGAAACCAACGACAAACCGATCAACAGCGAAGGGAGGAAGATCGAGGCTACCCACAAAAACTCATCCCCAACTTCAACCAGACAAGAGAAGAATATCCCAAAAAAATGAATGATAGAGAAGACAACAGCGTACCTCTTTGCCTCGTACGGGTGACAGAAAATAAGAGCAGATTGCGACTACCTGTCAAAGAGATAGGCTGAAGATGAGAAAAAGAAAAGGGTGGGAATTTCAATTATAGATTACCAACCGGATAGTTTATTTTTATTTCGAAACTGAAACAATTATCTGATTGAAAGGAAGGGTCTATTTTGACGGAAGGATGAGTTTTTGATCCAAGAAACGTCGAGAACGCGTCGTTTCCTTTCTCCACCAACAAGACTGCGATCAGTAGACTATTCTCAAAATACCAAAGGCAGCAGCGACGAGGATTTGGTGCTTCTTCTGGTGCCACTTCTTGACCCTTTCCCTCTCGCTGGTCCAACAACCAGACAGTGAGGGGGTGGTCCCTTTTGGGAAGGTTTCCTTCAACCTTCATTCATGCAATGACGCAATCATTGGTGGCTCTGACGTGGTTTAAGGGAGATTGCGCCTGCCACGTATCTACGATACACCTGTTTCCCATCTCACTCTTGCCTGAAAATCGCATTATTTTGTGTCTTATCTGTTCTATCTACCCGCACAGCGGGCGTTGTGTATACCTTCTGCTCTCCACCAACCACTGTCGTCAGTAGGAGCGTATCAACCCGCATCGCAACGGACTATGCCAATAGGATAAGGGGCCGATACAGCCTTCTTCAAAAATCGGCCGACACATCGGCCTGTATCGGTGCCGTTGGAAAGCTATGACATCATTTGGATCCAAATCCTAATCAAATTCCGTGTTATTTAGCGAATCCGAGTATTAGATTTTTACTTTAGATCAATATTTATGAACCCAACTTAGCACCCAAGGCCAGTTGGGTTCAACAAAAAAGCTTTTTCTACAGCCGTGCAAATTAAATATCATTATTATTGCAAGTTGAATTGGTCAAGTGCAACTACATTTATATATGTGACCCACATGGTTGATTTGGTAAGAATTGAACTTGGGCTATTGAGTTGGGACATGTCTAATTATGGCATTTCAAATATTCATTTCAATAGATTGACTGAGCATGTTCTCATTTGAAAATTGGCATTCCATTCAAAAGCAGTTACTTGTTACCAACAATGTAGATTATCAGGAAAAGCTAGTCATTGGCTCAATCAATTACATGATAATATCTCATACCAACTAAATGGCTTACATGGATATTTCATTATAAACTGTAGACTGAAGCTTGTTCTATCATTAACTTTAAAAATTTTGACATATGATTCAACAATAAGATGTCAATATAGATGACCCGGAGACAAGAAAATAAATCAAATATTGCAGGCCTATTTTGTTGCATAGTATTCCTGCTCAGACGATCATTCCAAGACTTCATTTTAAGCTGAAAATAATTAGAACATAGCGTGGTCCTGTTGGATTTTCTTGGAAACAGCTTAGTGGATGTCACTAATAAGAATCCTACGATAAGAGTTAAAATAAGAACAAGCCAAAAAAACAAAAGAAAAAGATGACGGTGCCCCACATAAGAACTTGCAGACCAAGACAAAAACCAAAAGTTGGCCTGAATAGCTCTCGTTCAATAGTTCTTTTCTAAATTCATAAGCTGACTTGCTTTTTATTAATAACAAATCCATCCGCACCTTTTATACAAGTTTTCAAGTTGGTCTTCGAGGTTAAATTCAATTGAAATTATTTCTTGACAATGTCACACAAGTGCCGTTGCAAAGAAAAGAAATGAGTAGACACGCTTGCTTAAGATTACCTGAACCAATTAATTTTGAGATATATATATATATATGTTGTATCTTAAGGATGAATTTACCGATCCTAATAAAGCATAATAATTACCTCGATTGCACTATAAGTTGGAGAAAGTTAAATTAAGAAGAAATAGGACATGGAGGCGCTCACCTTATACCAACCCCATGTACGAAGGAATCTTTAGAATATAGTAAAAAGGAAAACTACCTACTCCCCGATCTTTAATAACTAGACAATTAAATGCATTTAAAAAGCTGACGATTGTTGGCACCAGTTGAAGGAGCGCCAACATTCATTTTATTCTTCTTTTTTTTAAAAAAAAAAAATTGTTCAGTTATTCACAATGAGCAAAATACGTCTGAGAGATTAGCAATGATAGAAACAGTTCGCTATTTAATTTTGACTCTATTTTGAACAACTAATTTAGTTGTTGGATCTGCACTGAAATCAGTCCCGCAAGATCGTTGATGGATCTTCAAATGATCAAATATTTTCAGGAACTATTTCTAGATTTTAATTATGTGGCACTCATGATTTTTCAAAGCTAATCAAATGATAACTGATAGGGCAAGTTAAATCATATAATAAAGGTAAATATTGAGGGTGTGTTTGGATGACATCTTTACTCGGCATTTTTAAAACAGAGTAAATAACTTGCCTTTTCCCCTTAAGTTTTTTTTTTTTTTTAAATGTTGTCTTGAGTGTGTCATCCAAACGCTTTTGGTGGGAAACTAATTAAACATTTAAGTTTTAATAAAATTTTATTTTTACATTTTTTTAAAGGTGTCGTCTGAAAGCTACCTTAAACTCTTTCATTTTATTTATTTTAATTTCAACTCATCTTCTTAATCTCAAATCCAATGTTGTAAGGAAAGGTCTAGGGCTCGACATCCTTATATTGTAAAATGTATTTTTTTCTTTAGAATATGGCTAAGGCCTGTCAAGTAGGGTACCTGATACCCGGTTAAAAAAAAAAAGGCATTGGGTCAGCCCGACAAGTTATCGGGCAACTCGGGTGGGCTAGCCCGGGTGGAGCTGATTAAGCTCGGGTTGGTTCAATAATTTTTTTTTAATATATATTTTATTGATTTTTATATATAATTATAATATTTTATTATAATTAATTAGATTTATATATTATTTGATACTAAAATATATATTATTAATTTAATCGAGTCAAACTCAAGTTTGGGTTTTAAGCGTAGTACCGTGGTGTCCAACCAAGCAATTTCTTACAAAGGGTACTCATTAAAAAAATAATAATAAAATGATTAAGGGGCATAAGGCAACTAATTAAAAACACACAGTATATAAATATATAAATGATTGAAAATATGAAAAGAACTACAATTTGTAAAGGCAAATGCCTGTCCATGCCGCTCCACCGTCCAACGTACAGATATAAAGATTCATGCTCTGCCAAATAATAAGCTCAGATGTGATTGCCTCTTTGTCCTAAGTCATGTCATTCCGATCCTTATCTCTTCTTTTTCATTTTAAAAACCATTGTTTCTCTCTTGTTATTCGGTGGTCAATTCACTTCTATTGTCGTCCATGCCAGAGTCTGAGATCAGAAAAAACTTGTTCAAATTCTTCAGATAGAAGTCATGTCAAATCACCTTCAGTTAGAAGAATATACAATTTGAACATCTATTATGTTTTTATGA
This sequence comes from Nymphaea colorata, assembly GCF_008831285.2. NCBI lineage: Eukaryota > Viridiplantae > Streptophyta > Magnoliopsida > Nymphaeales > Nymphaeaceae > Nymphaea > Nymphaea colorata. Next base: position 19,097,833 of record NC_045147.1, read on the forward strand.
TAACATTAGCTATATTAATGATGTATGTTTTTGGGTAAGCTCTCGTCGTCAATGCTTAAAATAATGAGTAATTTCAAGTAGTCAAGATCGCAAGTTCAGTTTGGAAAGAGAATTGACAGATGACGACGATAACAGAAGGATCAAAAGTACGCAGCTGCTGGAACTTTCGTGCACGCAATGCCAAAGCCATAGAGTCAAACCGTCCATTGACTCCAAAACTATAAGACAAGTTAATGAAAGGAAGAAAAAAAGTCTTCTTTCTTTTAACAGGAAATGTCCTGAGAGGCATACTATAATCGGTGAGCGGACCTTGTGATCAGTTTGATTTTTATGGGTATTATTCATTTACATTGCAAACGGTCGCACTATGACACTCTAGTTAGTAGATGTACCACCGTCTGTTTTAAGTCCTCAAGAAATCTTAGACTTTAGAGCAAGAAATGACAGGAGAGTTTCGACTCTTCTTTAGGGGTGGCTTTGCTCACCCTAAAATCAAGTGTGATATGTGTTCTTTATTAAGAAATATTTTTTAATATATCATTAATGATATATCAAATGTAGGTCAAGTAAAAAAAAGACCAATTAAGCGCGTTTAATATATCATTAATGATATATCAAATGTAGGTCAAATCGAAAAAGATACCAATTAAGCGCGCGTTTGTTTACCTTGGATTTCATATCATGGAGATTTAATAGTTTGGACACATAATAGGGATTCAGATCCTCATTTTCAGACTGTTTGTTTAAATAATGGGCCCCGTATGGATTTCAGATCAGTTGTTTGCTATTATTCTAAGCAAAGAAGAAGAGTGGAAGTATGACAGCTCGGTTTGAAGTCGATGGTGAGAAATAGATTCTCCAAATTTCAAGTATTTTTGCTGTACTAAATCGGAAACCCAATTTGAGTTTTCATGTGTTTTTATTATCCCACAGTTTTTAACATGTTTTTAGCTTATCCTGATCTGAGATCACAAAAAAATCATAACTTGAACGTTAGGATAACTTGAAAGCAGTGCTTTCTGCTTCCATGAAACTGAGATATAAGTTCTTGATTTTTTTAAAAATCTTAATGAGGCAAATTATTGAACGTTAGGATAACTTGAAAAGAATAGTTTGGCTTTTTGAATTGACAAGGATACATATTAGTTATCAATGTCTGCCATATAGATGCACATTTTGGGGAAATTTTGGATTTTGGGATTACTTTTTGCTTATAATTTAGAGGACAACTTTTGTAAAAAATTTTTAAATAAAATCTGTAGTTTTCATAAAAAGAAAATAAATGTTTGAAAGCAGACCTATGTAACTTAAGAAACAGAACAAGTTATTTCATTTTCTAAATATTGCATTATTTTTCATCCAACATTTTTTTTTTTTGGGCCCTCTCAATTTAACAGTTTTTATGAAAAATAGTGTAGCTCTTATTAGAAAAAACTTTAAAGGGCAATCCCTTTAAAAGTAGGGCCCAAAAATATATTGGATTTTAGTGTGCCAGTTATGTGCTATGTATATGGATCTTAATCATATGATCAGTTTAAAAAAATCCCTCAAACGTTACCATGTCAGAAGTAATCATAATAGTCTTGAAAACAATACTTGTGACATATTAATATTATGATTACAGTATATTTTATGAAATAATAATATGGTGAACAACAACATTTTTCTATTTTCTAAAATAGAAAATTAAAACGATGTCGTAATGGTTGTGACCAGATCCGTTAATTGCTAATGCTCGGATAGAAAGATCCGACGGATAATCATCAGGAACCGATTTATCGTCCAAATCCAGTATCCGTTCGGCGAGCTGAGCCGTAAATAAGGAAATCGTAGAGGGCATGAGGAGAATTTGACAGGACGAAATTATCCAGTGTCCAGTTGAGACAGGAAAGTTGGCGCTTTCTTGGCACACTTCCGCCACGACGCGAACGCGACCAGACCATTATCACCGACGGCTGAGCAGCGGTCACCCTGATGGCGACCACCACCCTCTGCGGACCTTCGCCGGAATCGGCCTTGTCATCCGGCCGCAAGTTTCCCACTCCGGCGGCCACTGTTCCTTTCCAGGTGTCTCTCTCTTCTCCCTCCTTTCCTCTCTCTCTCTCTTTCTGTGCGATTTTGCGAACCGTTCGAGTATGTCCTTGCTTCCTGCATTCCGTCTCTTCCTCTCTGTCTCTCAAGTCTCAACCCAATGCCATTAGTTCTCTATGTTTTCCTGCACGATTATGAGTGTGGAATGCATTGCAAGCTTATCTGAAGGAATGAATTGGTTCTGTGTCGATCTTGTTTCCTTTCCTTTTCTCCTGAAGTCTTAGTTTAGTTTTTTATGTGATCCTGATAGCTGTTGCCACGTATTGGAGATTTTTTATGGAAGTTACTGCAGAAAAAGAAAAAACCAAGTCCCCAGTCCCCTGGATGCCATCTGCCAACTTAAGCATAAAATGTAGAGGGATGCACGAGCGCTGCCCGTTGCCCATGTAAACAAGAAAGGGGGCATACTTTATCGGATGATAAAAACCTACATTGAGTCCTCATTAAAATGAAAAAGCTACACGAACGAACACATTACTGGTGAAGGATACCGGTTTTATCATGATTTGTTGGCTTGGTGGAAATTTGTACTCCTTGGGAACTGCCGACCTTTTACTAACAAGAGGCAGGTTATGCTGTTCAAAGGTTGCGGCAGGCTGGATTATTCTACTTCACTCTGAATGTCTGGCATGACCTTTTATCTACTTCGTGGACAAGCTATTCATGGTTACTTCTTTTGGTATTCCGTGTGGCTAGAAATCTAGTCTCAGTTTCATGCTTCCTTGCTGTCCTGCTTAATTGATGAAATCTTTCTATGGAATCATATGCTTGAACTTTCATGCACATTCGATGTAGTAATTTCTTAAGTTTCTTTCTTTAACTCGAGGGTTCAATAACAATCCAATTTTCCATTCTTAAATTGAACATAGGTTGTTATTTTAGGTAATATTTTATTCAATAACGTATATGATTTTCTCTACCAATTTCATTTCATTTTGTCTTATTTTCACGGTTGGAAGGGGTTAATACTTAAAATTAAACACAAACCACAGATGAGGAGACCCTTCCATGCAATGATATCCATAAGTTCCTCCAAGCACTTCAGTTTATCGTCTTTTATATTTCTTTCCTACCATCGGTTGTGCAAATTAGTTCTAACTCTCGTTCTTCGCTTAAACAGTCTATGCTAAAATGTCCCCTTGCAAGCTTGCCTGGGTCGGGCGTTTTCCATCAGAATGCTGTGAACCTCAGCAGTCATTTCTGTGGATTTTCGAAATATCAAAAAATTCTATTTCAGAGGCCACTTAGAGATCATGGATTTGGGAGTGGATATGTGGCCTCAAATGTTCTACCAAAATATCATGCTTCAGAGAATATAGAAGCACCTCCACCATTGGAAGGCAAAGTTCCTGAAGAAACATCGCCTCTTGGATCTGGTCGGTAAAACTCTTTCGTTAAACTAGATCTCTTGAATGCTCAGTTTTTAAAGGATTCTGACATCTATTGGATCTCCAGTATGCTACTTTATTTTGTCTTCTGTAGTTTCTGACTTTCTGTAAATGTCTATATTTGTCGACAAAGAAATGTGGTAGCTTAACTAATGTCCTCTTTGTTTCTAATTTGTCTATGTGATTGGTCTTTACATTGTTAGTCGATAGTTCATTACTTTATTTTGCAAGAGTGGAAATTACTTTCTGAGGTCTAAAGAACGAGATGCATTTCTAAACACTATCGGGAATATTCTACTGAATGTTGTCTTGGACCTTTTAGTTTCCTTAGATAAGACGTACTTTGTTTTTTCTACTCCATTAAAAAATTAACAGTTGTTTTGACTTGTGGTATCTATGCTCTGTCGGTCAGCTTGCATCTAAAATTGTCCTTGTTACCGAGGAGCACCTCATGTAGACATTTCAAACCATAGTGCTTATTTTCTTAGGGAGCCTTTGGTATATTCAATTCTAACATGGTTCTCTTATACGACGTTAAATATTGAAATATAATATATTTGATTTTCTTGTACAACTTGATTACGCTTTTTGCCTGCAAATAGCAGTTTTAGAAAATGGCAAAGGTATCAAAGCATATGGAGAGATAATTGTTTCCAGCGAATGGCATCATCACAAATGGACTTCCGTCATGTCTCAAAAGAACATGCATCTTTAATTCTGTAACAGATTGTTAAAAAATAAAGAAAACAGTGTGACAATGTGATGAAATATGTTGTTTTTTTTTTTTTGGATCATAAAGGCTCACAAAGTCCAAATAGTCTTGTGTGTAACTACTTTTGAGATATCATTTGTCCATAGTTTGTGATTAGCTGCATGCCGCAGAAAGCCTTAATCGCTCTGCACCCTATACAAATAATATTTTTGGAACTGTCTACAAAAAGTAGATATTTTCATACTCATTTGACTTTGACGTCACATTTTCATGCGCGCAAAGGATCAGGCATGGACTATATGAAGTTGTATATGGGATTTTCAATTATATTTCATTCGGTTTAGTTTCTTTTCCTTTTTTCATGCATTTTGCTGTCAATTATGGTCAATGGTTGTCAATAGCCATTTACTTTTTCACCTGTTGAGTATTCTCTTTCTGTTTTTGGATTTTTTATATTTTTCTGGAGGTGTTTGTATCTTGAAATTTTGTATTTCTTGTTGTCTAGCATATGTGGTCTAATTGCATTTTGATTTCTTTCTTCCTTTTCATTTTTGATGTAACTGATTTTCTAGGTTCATCTTCGTACAAGTTCATTTTTCCTTATAACACTTTCCGATCTTACTGGTACTTGGATGTAAAGCTCTTTTATTTTTTTATATACTATTGAATTTCTCATTTTTTTTTATTTTGCCTCTTTTATTCTTATTCTCTTTTCCTGGAATTTCTTAACAAAATTCCAATGTTCTTTTATCTATAGCAAGTTAAAATGAGACTGTTTTATGTTCAGCACATTTTGGATTACCAACAAGTAAAACGGGTGTGCTAGCACAAATAATTGTCTTCATATTATCATGGTTTGCGCATTTTCTACCCATAGGGAGAAAGAAAAGTACAACCACTATCACCAGATCACATGGTATGTCATATGTATCATGGTTAAAAACCCTAGTGAATATTGATGACTAGATTAAACATAGTTATATTCTCAATTTTTCTTTTTTGCAGGAGTACATAGCACTGATGGCCTTTCTTCCAACTCTAGAGATATCTATGCCATGGAAGTTGGATGTTCAGAAGATTTACAAGTTTTGGATGGCCCGAGTAGTAGCGCACCATCCCTTTGCATTGCAGTTATTGGGGCAACTGGTGAGCTAGCCAGAAACAAAGTCTTCCCAGCACTGTTTGCTTTATATTACAGTGGATATCTCCCGAAGGTAGAACTGCAAGTTTTATACTGAATGTAAATGATTCTTTCCAAGCTTATCGGAAAAAGAAAAAAATTCTTCTATCCAAAATAAATTTGATTTGAGTGTTCGAGAATTATTTTTAAGTGCTATAGTATAATTTTTTTTCAGAAATTTTGGTTCTAACATAGCTTTATTACTGATGTCCCTGGGATTTCATGCTGAATGTCCATTCAGGATATCGCCATTTGCATTCCAACCATCGCATGTCACTTAGAAGTCTGCTCAGGATGTCAGGAATCCATTTCCAAAGGCAGAACCAAAACATTGTGGGGGAAAGAACTATGATATTACATGAAAATGGTAGTTTCTGTTATTTCATGTCTATACTACCAGGGCTGTCCTGTCCGACACTTGTACATATTATGTAAGCTATCGAGGAAATGATAGTAAACCTTTATGCAAAGTATACAAAATCTGTGATACATTTCAATACATCTAATCCATTTCTTTTGAATAAATGCTATTAAAATGAAAAAGAGAGGTTGGCAAGATATGAAGCATATGCATTCATGTGGATAGTGTGCAAAACTAGTAGTTATTCGTAATTCTTCCCTTTATTTAGAGTCTCAGACACTCAATACGAGTAATATGGTCTCTTTGACTTAAAGTTCATGTATGGGTCATTTTGTGGCGCTTGAACCTAATATCATGTCACTATATAGTGACAAATAGCAGGAGGTATAAGGATGCTATGTATCATGTATTGCTGCTCTATCTTCTGAAAATACCTGTTCTAACTTCTAAGGAACATATCGTTATTGTGGTAGCCTATTTGATTTTTTTGTGAGGTTGAACTGTTGCTGTCTTGCTAAAAAACCAATCACACTCAATTGGTGTGAAATAAAAAGAACGATGCTGCTGAACATCCAAGCACATCCTGTTGGTCTGAAAGAAAAGATTAACCGCACAACCATTACATCCTAAAGTTTATTGTAGGTAGAGTTTGAGAACCTCGTGAAGCCATAACATTGATGTTTTTTTTTAAAGTGATGTATCTTTTCTTCAATCCATCTCTTGTTTGCAAGAAGAGATTCCTGAAAAGAGAGAAATATAAACATATCTGGACAGAAGGAAAGAAAGATTACCTCGAATTTACTCTGTTCTAGTGGTCGCTATGTCTCATGGACATCCAAGAAGGAGACACAAGTAGCTGAAATTTTGTAGATTTTGTGGTCGAGTGTGCCCATGTGACGGTTGGAGCTCTAGTTTACGGACTTCATGTTTTCCCAATCATCACAAGCTTTCATTTTACTGAAAGGTGGAAGAAAGCAACTTCCAGTTAAAGGCATCACCCTTTTGTTCAACTTCATGTCAATATAGACATCAGCTGAGTGGCTTAAAGTTAAGTCTGTAATACCTCAAAATGCTCACCTAATTTAGACTCAAACTTGAACTGATTGCAAAAGCCTAGCAGGGAAGATTGTGAAATCAGCTAGTGGCGAGTAAGAATGCCTCACAATTGAACATCTAACTCCAACCATAAAGCCGAAGTTGTAAGATCTTGTGATTATAAGTTGAAGCCATCTCCTAGGCAAATGGTATGTCTGCTAGTCATCCTCTTGGAGACTGGATCTCTTAGTTGTTGCACATCTATATTTCCATCTTACTGATCTGTATGGTCATTACTGTTATTCTACTTTTTTATTTGAAGAACAGAAGTTGGATTAGAGAAATGTTAGTTCTGTGAGTACTTCATAGACATATCTATTCTTTTGTTTAAAGCTGCCCTTTCTTCCATCTGTCAGCTTAATGGTGTGTCATTCATGTGTCTTACCTTCCGAAACTTTTGTAATGGCTGCAGAATGTGGGAATATTTGGCTATTCTCGTAAGAATTTGACAGATGAAGATCTAAGGTCCATAATTGCAGGAACACTGACTTGTCGAGTTGATCACGAGTATGAATTCTTGGATATCTACCTTTGGCCTTTACTGTGGTCTTTCTGAACGTCACTTGCCATATGTCTAGGCTTCTTCCTGGACAGCAATGTTATATCAGCAGCTCAGCTCCATGTTTTCTCCCCATTCTTGTTACTTTTGTTGACAAAATATGACTGTCAAATATTTTCTGCTTCAAATGATCACTCCCTTCCAACTTCAAAAGAGTTTGTGAAGTAGCAACTCTTGATTTTTCCTGTTAAAATCTGCAGAAAAGAGCAAGAATGTGCATGTCTTATCCTCTGTTCTTAAATTTTCCAGGGAAGGTTGTGAAAACAAAACAGATGCTTTTCTTAATCAAACTTATCATATTAATGGTGGGTTTGACAATAAAGATGGGATGGCTAAACTTAACGCCCGTATGCAAAAGATCGAGGTGAGCATAAGGCCATTTTTTTACCACTTGGAATCTTGTGTTAACTCGACAGAGCTTCATGTTTTTTCTTGAAAGAGTACATTTATTTATCTCACTGGTTACTATAATCTTTTTCCAGTTGACTTCCCATTATGTGTAATTTTCCTGGATATTTCTTTTTAGGGTCACTCAGAAGCCAATCGAATATTTTATCTTTCTGTTCCACAAGAGGCACTTCTGGATGTTGCGTCATCACTGGCTGAGAAAGCACAAAGTAGAAGAGGCTGGAACAGGATCATAATTGAGAAACCTTTTGGGTTTGATCTACTCTCTTCTTTTAGGTTGACACAAGCCCTTCTCTCGAAATTTGAAGAGAAGCAGATTTACAGGTTTAGATTTATTGGCTTTTTGTGATATTTTCTTTCTAGCAGGACACTTTTTGGATACTCTGACGACTGCCTTTCCTAACCCATTTCAGGATTGATCACCTTCTAGGGAGAAATATTATTGAGAATCTCACTGTTCTGAGGTTCTCTAATCTTGTTTTTGAGCCACTATGGAGTCGCAGTTACATACGCAATGTGCAGGTATGACCTCATGTCTTAAAAACATAAAATACTGGCATTTTAGGGCATCCCTTAATAAGATCTATGCTGACTGATTGCCACAGGTTATCCTTTCTGAAGATTGGGGGATGGAATCAAGAGGAAGGTAAAGACTAAGTACTATCAACTTTATGAATAGTCGTATGACATTCTAATTGTAATTGTCAAAGTTTTTAAACATTCTTCAAGGCTATGCAGCCTTCAACCATGTCAAGAGACCATTTTTGTTGCTGCATGTGAAAGAAGAACACAGAGCCTTATCAACTATTTTGCTTAATTCTTTTCATTTGTCAGATATTTTGATGTGCCAAATGGTTATGGGATCATAAGGGACATCGTACATAGTCATATTTTGCAAACAATTGCTTTGTTTGCCATGGAACCTCCTGTGAGCCTTGATGGTGAAGACATTAGAAATGAAAAGGTGCAGATCCTGTTTGCTGCATTACTTAAAGTTTTATTTCACACTATGGATGCATAGAGAGCTCTGTTTTCTTCCATGCAGGTGAAAGTTCTCAGGTCCATCAGAAAATTGGAGCTTGATGACATTGTTTTGGGCCAGTATAAATCTGGTGGTGAAGATAAAGCGGATGTGTACTTGAACACCCTTACTCCAACATTTTTTGCTGCTGCCTTGTACATTGACAATGCACGGTGGGATGGGGTACCATTTTTAATCAAAGCTGGCATGGGACTCATCAAGCACAGGCATGACTATGTTTTGCTTTTCAATCACCAATTCTTCTGTTAGATCCATCATCATATGTACAATGTGCTGCTTTTCATGAGACTTTTGTCCTCCTAGGGATGAAGTTGAATATGAAGTTTCTGTTTGATTGTTTTGACCATCCTGATAGCAAGACCATCATTCTTTGGTGCCATTTTCATTTCTCTAATTTGTATTGCAGAGTGGAGATAAGGATCCAATTTCGCCACGTTCCAGGAAATCTTTATCGTGAAAGGATTGGGCAGAATATCGATCTTGCAACAAATGAGCTTATTCTGCGGGATGCTCCTGATGAAGCCATTCTTGTGAAAGTGAACAATAAAGTTCCTGGATTGGAGATACAGCTAGATGCATCAGAACTGAATTTGCTTTATAAGGATAAGTATGCTTTTTATCACGGGCTCATTGTCTTCCAAAACTATCATTCTTGGAAATACCTTTTAAGTTGGAAATCCTAGAGCATTGTTCGGATTTATCTTATGCTAAGTGTTCTCTTCAACTTCAATAAGGAATTCTTATGTTTTAGGTATGATATTGAAGTGCCTGACTCCTACGAGCATCTTCTGTTGGATGTAATTGATGGAGATAGCCATCTTTTCATGCGAAGCGACGAGTTAGCTACTGCATGGAATATACTTACCCCTGTTCTGGATGAGATTGACCAAAAGAGATTACTGCCGGAGTTATACGAGTTTGGTGGCAGAGGACCTGTTGGAGCGTACTACCTTGGTGCAAAACATGGAGTTCGCTGGGCTGATGAATAAGTGCGACGGCGTCATTGTAAATTTTCAGACACCCTCTTCAGCATTCACCATGACACATGCCGCCGAGGCCTTTGTTGGTGATCGTATATGTTTTTCACAGGAAACTGGACACTTGCATTTTCCGATTCGATATGTTAAAGGGATTTGTCTGAGCAAGACTGGCTGATTAAGCAAGCAGCAAAGATAATAACTTTGTACATTTTTTTAATTTTATAAACTCCTCTTTCATAGCTGAATGAAGCTTCATCAGACTTAAAAATTTGTGTAGTATATTTACTAAAAATGTAAGGTAAATGGCCCAAAGTATGTTGGCATAGTGGAGTAAGTCCTTGGCTCAGCTGTTACACAGACGGCCATGGTTCAACTTCTATGGCTCTAACAAAGGGACTAATTGCGGGTTACCCTTTCTTTGAACCTTGTCAATGATAAACTTACACATATGAACTGAGTTTCATTTGAGTCACTGAGAACAAGGGAGAGGTATGGAAAGGATAAAGTAATGAAATAAAAAGTCATTGCTAGTAACGACTTGTCACGATCCATATAGAATCCATGTCTTGGACGGTCTACATAAGCCAAGGCATATATAGACCCTGAAGGGGTTACCAGCCAAAAGGATTTTATGACTGTGGGCGGCTGACAAATTTTTTCAAACCAGGTGCAGTTTCCTTCTGTAATAAATCGAAAAGAAACACTGTAAGGCAGTGGCCGGCTTCCCTTGAGAATACTACGTTCCAGGTTTGAATTTGGTCTTAACCGGCATACTATTAAAAGAACCACACTGGGTCATACAACAATGGCTGGGGCTAGAATTGTCCATCCCTTTCTTATCCATGCTTTTATATTGAAAACTTATGAACCTCGGTTATAACGTGTTTAGAAGAAGGTATGTTATAAAATTTCTTCAAAAATGGAGTTTGCTCCAATCATACCCAACTGATTGGCACCTCAACAAATCCATCTAAATTTATTAAACTCACAAGAGGTATGCCCTCCAATATAAGGAAGACATAAAACATAACTTGGCACCTTAAATCGGATGGCTGAACTGGTTGCAAGACGTCGGCTTACTAAGAAGAGTAAGAAGAAAGGTTAGAGAAAGAAGAAAAAATTGGAAAAAATATGTATCTGTTTTCTCCTCCCAAAATCATTATGTAACTGCTATTTACACTTAATATTAATTACTGAAGAGAGAAAGGTGGTTTATGCATTCTATGTTAAAGGTCCACAAAATTTTACCTATAAAGGATCTGCACCTGGTAAGGTGGGTTGGCATAAAGCTTCAAAATTGAAGCAGGCTTACATTGCATGCCTAGGCAGCGCAATATCTTTCACTGTAAACCCCAGCAGATTCAGAGATCTTTCGAGTGAGCAATAGAGGAAAAGTGGAAAACTAATGGGTTTTATGCTAGAACAGCCTGAACGGGATATGTAGAATGAACATGCACGTTTATAATGAAGTGGTCTAATTGATCACAACTCGAACCATCCTTCGTAAAAAAGAAAATCATTTAACCTACTTTTTCGCACGTAGCTTTTAACCTCTTCTTTCTCCCATTAAAGTGGAAAATAGTTCTTTCCACTATGAAAGGAAGATGTTGATGTACCCTACTATTTATGACGAATATTGGGAAAGAAGAAAGGCCAACTTTAGTGATTTGAAATGAAGATGATGCATCCTTTCAAGAAGCTGACAAGCCTGTGAGATCCCACCATGATGCAACTCTTTGTGCCTGTGAGATCCCACCATGATGCAACTCTTTGTGCCTGTGAGATCTGAAGGCCATAAAATAGCCACGCGATGGTTTGAGATCTTCAATAACAAAGATTTTGACACATCGAAATTGGTAAACTTCTTTAAATCACATCGCGGTAGATATATTAATATTCAGTACAAAAACAGGAGAGTATCACAAAGTTGCGTGCATTTGGTAAACCCAAGTAGCTCTGCGGACGCGCTAGAATTAATGACTTTCCTAAAATTTTGGTACGTGGGCTTTAAGAATTAATTGTGGCCCGGATCAAGGGAAACCTTGTCTATGACCTTGTTAACATGAAGCATCACCAAAGTTCATACTCATATCTTCCGTTTAATTTGACTCTGAATTGAGAACCGCCCTAGATTGGTGCACCTACAAAGCCACCCACCTGGTGACTGATCTGCATCCCCATCTTGTTATTTCACAACTGGAGGCCCCTTAGTTCAAACCAACATGAACTGATGCTCTCGGCTTTTTCCTTCATCCTTTTCTCCTTTGCAGGTAATCTTGGTGGTTTTATAGGTCTTTGCAAGTTTATGCTAAGAGACGCATTTGAGCTTTTGAATTTCTTTCCATTGGGGAGCTCACGTTGGCTACACCGATAGAGATAAGAAAAGATAAAATGAACTAAAATTTTAGTACAATTGTCAATTCCTCCGCTTCTGCCCTGACTGAATTACCACCAATCTGAAGTATAATGATCACTGTTTCTTCTGTTCTCTGAGAGCACTTGGTTCTCATGCCAATGAAAGAATCAGAATTATGATGTCTCTGAACTGCTGGTCAAGAAAATAATATGATCTTAATGGCCTGTTAAAAGAAAGACAGAAGGAAACCCATAATTGTATCCGCTGCTTACTTGCTGCCGGTCACAATTCATGCGCACAAAGTCATTAGCTGAACATGATTTTTGGTCTTGTTTAGATTGTTTTTTGCTTATTTTATTGAATCAGCAAACAAAAATGCCAACAGTTGTTCAAACCACTCATGTCCCCCTTGATGTAAGACTAAAGTTGTAGCTTCGAGGAAGAAATTGGTGGAGTGACTATTGCTGAGAAGTCCACACTAGCCAGGACAGCGGAAGTGGCACCTCATGCCCACAAAGTTTAAAAGCTGTGGTCATCATAATGCTAGGAAACCAGTGGCAGTGATCTGATAGACAGTGGCAATGATCTGATAGACTGCTGTATTTGTTTCATCGGCTCAGATCTTTGATTTATTCATAATAATGTTTTCACTTTTTGGGGAGTCTGGTGCTTTGAGTGACTAGCTGTGGTCGCTGAGCGTGGACAAGTCAATTCATCAGTAGTTTAGAGCCGGGCTTTTTCTTTTTAATAAATTGAGCAGCGAGCTCTTCGTCATCACTTATGCATGGGCGCCACGCCCGGCTTTAATTCGATGGCAAGAACTCGAGTTTTAAACTCGCGACATTTTATCGACCTGGTAAACTTCATGAGTGGCATCTGCCGTATGAGTTGCGACTCTACGGGCAACTTGGCTAATAGTACGAGACGAATTGACGCATGAACGTAAGCGTTTTTTTCTAGATTTTATCATTTAGAATTATTTTTTTTGGCAGCATTGTACTTGAGTTTTATATTTTTTAATTTTGAAAACTTAGAAGCTAAATAAATCTATTGGTGAACCATTTTTTACAATATTTTTCTGTACGAAGTTTTGTTTATTTAATAGAAATTTGTAATGGGGACATGATTTTTTCGTTCTAAGTGTTCTCCACCAGTTTTTCCTTTGTTCACAGTGTCCATTTATGTATGCTTATTTGCTTATAAGGAAGTACTTCCCACCAATTCAAGTGTGCAGGATGTTACTAATCTATTGCCTAAAAGATGCTTGAAATCCCCTCATTTCTCTTAACTTGAGGGTCCTTAACTACATCAGACATGAGTGGCAGGTCACATTCAGCTCAACAAAGAACCCCCAACATTTTTGGGGTTCAAGAAAATAGTACCCACATGAATCAAAGTAGGAAGACACTGTTTATGTATCTTCTATCCCGACCATCTATGTCATGCTCCTATTGTTTGAAGTATCATGTTTTGGAATTGTTTGTTTTGGGCGTTTAGCATGAGAATCTTTATATGGGGACACCCTTGTAATAGTTAATCTTTTAACTTCCACTTACAACATACCACTATTTTTTAAGGTGAATGAAACAACGCACTGTCTTTTAGGTGTACTATGCTTTTAAGTGATCCGTGTATTCGCAGGTCCTTCTAGGTTTGCCGCGGTTTGGTGGACCGTCGTGCCACACGGACGGACTAATGGTCGACTCGTGACACCATGAGCTTTTTTTTAAAAAAAAATTACGGTGCTATTCATAGCTTTCAACCCTGTTGCACCGCTTCTAAAATACACTAATCGTCGTGCCGCTAATGCAGCAGCTATAAAGGTTTGCTTTGCAAGACCGATTTTGGTAAGTATATACCATGATATGCACGTAAAGATGACGCTTATTCCTTAGAAGGACAAAAAAGAATAACAAACTAAAAAGAGACTATAGAACTGTCAAAACTGTTGAGTGAAAGGTACTTTTCTTTTCAACTTCCATTAGTATACCATTCACGATTACATTTTCTGCCGCAGTATCAGGATATCTATCCTAATTTCTTGAACTTTCTTACAGAGAAGAGGGGAAGAAAAAAGACGAAAAGATACTAGGCAAAACAAGAGCTCATTTATTTGATCAAGGAAAAGAGAGTACATTTGTATAAGCTGCATCATACTATTTTGTAACAGAACCAGCACAACCTCCCAAATAATATGATTTTGCTTCACTTGCTTGTGGGCTAAACGTCCCTCTACTTCCAGTCCAGGGACTTCGCTCTCGCCTTAGCTCCGCTACGCGTGGGCTGTACCGTCTTTCTGAGATCTGTGGGCTTGGTAACCCCTTGAAATCTGTTATGGGCGATTCCTTTGAGCTAGTTACTTTTGGACTATGGGCATGTCTGATTTCACCACGGCTGCGAGTAATAATGTCATCTAGTATCTCCCCATCATCTGTAGAGGTGCCCCTCATAGCTGCAGCAACACCACTTATCTCATGATCCTGCAACTGATAACAAACTCTTAGAAAATAAGATCGGAAAAGAAATTTTTTCATTGGCAGAATAGAATAAAAAAGAATGGTAGCTGGAAAAGAATACAAGGGATGCATGTCCACATGGACGAGCGAACATGCATGACATAGCATACAAACACAAAAAAAGGGGGCGGAAATCCTTAGTGTTTAAAGCTTCAACTGCATGAAACTGTCCATATCAGTTGTGTAACCAAACAATACAAAGAGAACTTACGGCTGTAGTGTTGAAAGATAGAGATGGAGCTTCTTCATACGCTGCTGCATCCAACTCTTGAAGGTGTGCACCCTTGAAAAACTTGGGTAGAAGATATTGTCGTACAGGAACTAGCAGCATGATCATCATAGGAAACAAAACGCCAGCAATGGGAATCTTTGTGATTCCGAAACAGATGAGCAAGTAGATTGTCTGAAAGATTGTGAAAGTGGTAATGGCTTTGAAGGGCACTGTTTCTATGAATGTTGCATGACATTCCTCAAGCACTCTGTAGCATGTAAAGAATGAGAACGCAGTTCAAATGCAACATAGGATTTAAAATGAAAGATGATATAATCAGATATTTTATTTGTAAAAACTTAATGGAGGACTCAAAAAAGGTGTGTAAAAAGTTAAAGGCAGTTCTCTCATATTCCAACATTTGACAGGAAAATGTGTATTAGTATGAGAAAGGATTGAGCATGTACTTGTATCTTCTGCTTGGAGCCGTGAATAGAAGCAGTATCCTTTCCCAGAACTGGTTACCAGGCAAGCTTTCAATGGCCATGAAAGCAAAGTAACCCCAAAGTACTGATGTTGGTATTTTCTTTAGAACTGGCATGGCAGCAAGGCAGGTTCCAACCATTATCGCCTGCATAAGGTTGCTCAACCTTTGTTCTTTGACCTCCACAGGCAATAAGTCATCAATTTCCTTGTCAACATCAAACACAGTCTCATCAACTGGTGCATTCATCATTCCCATACTTGAAGCCATTTGGATCGTGGAGTCCTTTAGTTCCTTCAGGCCCTGTTACAAATAAATGGCATAAAAATATTTTGTGTGTCTGAGAGAGGTAGCACTCAAAATAGTTAACTCCACTTACGATGGAAGACGCGCCTTGATTGATTAAGGGGGTCTGCATTTGCTGATAAGCTTCCTGCATATTTCCGTAAAGTTGGTTCAAGTTTGAATTCTGGTTGATGCTTTTACGAGCTGTTGTGACCAGCCGGTTACGTAGAAGCTGGGTGGACATGATTGCTACATTAATCCTCAAAATTCTTCCATTTTTCAAATTTAAAAACTGTTCATTTTTGTACCTGATGCTTGAGAGTTGCCAGACTTTTTGTATGCATAGGAGATTGTGGGATGACACCATTTGATGGAGGGACGCCAATAAGGCCACATAGCAAAGTCTGGCACACGGAAAATAGTCTTTCAAAAACATTCTGTGCAGACATGCAAAACAAGGAAAGAGAAAGAGAGAGGAGAGAGAAAGAGACCAAAAACCCCAAAAGAAGGAGATCATAATGATATGAAGGTGGCTTTCTTAAATTAAAATCTTCCTGTTGAGCAAGTTGAGAAGCAACACTGTGGTCAAAGTAGTAGAGAACAGCAATCATCGTTGCTGGTATGAATGCACCAAATATATACAGAAGTGGCACATCTACCATTTCCTGCCAACTTTAAAAAAATAAGATCAGTCATATATCCTTGAGACAGTGACACATGAAATTTGTCTGTTTCATGGAACAGCAAAGTCGATACTAACAAACTTCTCAGTGCATATTTTCTAATGAAAACAAGGGAGCATGATAATGGACTAAGATTAACCGTTCCTACAATACAGCAATGAACTTCCTCTTTCAAAATGCCAAAAACTAACATCCAGACAGACATAGCACAATAACTGGAGAAATTGGGAATGGCTTTTAGACCTTAATCACCATCCAGTTTGAATATGCACCATGAGACCATGGATTGGGGCTAAAGAGGCGCCGAGGAATTCCTCTTGGAATGTCTCTGGCAGGTATATATGAAATTGCGGTCCATAGAAGAACCATTAGAGGCACACCATAGTCCGCAACAAGTCCTCGCAGCCAACCTGCAAGAAAATCATATGTATGTATCATCAATGTTTCTCCAAATGAGTCCTATTTAGTTTAAATTATTCCCATCAAGCATGAGCAAAATCTTTGTACTCAGTTTCCTGTAAGAATTCTCTTTGCCATTTTTGTAAAGTTAGAACAGGTAAATATCATTATAGATCAAGACTTGGAACTCGAAGTACCAGAAACCCTTAACAAAGTCAACCTTCAAGAGTCAGAACAAAATTAGTTCAGAGAGAAACCTGTTCCATATCGCCATGACCGAGCTTTCCGGCTTCTTAATGCAGTCAACAGGAGTCCAAAGGAAAGTACAAGAGCAAACATTCCATTGCCAAACCTCCATGCTGGCGAGAACTCCAGGAGTTTGGGATTTTCTCTTTCTGGAACTCGAAATTCGTCCACAAGACCCTAAAATGATTATCAATGCTTTATTTGCTAGACCAAATAACACATTTCTAACATTTACAGTAAAAAGAACATTCCTCAAGATTATGTATGCAGGCTTCTTTTCCTTTTTTATTTGATGTATCAAGGAATGCAAGCCTGACTGTATAACAGCCCTGCCTTTCATAAGCTGTGAGAACCTTTAACCAGCTAACTAAACAGAGGAAATGAAAACTAAGAAAAGAAAACCTGTAAAAAAATAATTGCCTGAAAGCAATGGCGGAGCCACATGTAGGCAGCTGTGGGCAGTTGCCCACATCAGCTACATAAAAATTCTTTATTTTCATATGGATGCATTCAATATTTTGCTTATTTATATATAATGGTGCCCCTAAAGATATGGGTATTCTTGAATTAATGCCCCCTCAGTCCAA
The DNA here is from genome assembly GCF_008831285.2 of Nymphaea colorata. Lineage (NCBI taxonomy): Eukaryota > Viridiplantae > Streptophyta > Magnoliopsida > Nymphaeales > Nymphaeaceae > Nymphaea > Nymphaea colorata. Next base: position 19,115,416 of record NC_045147.1, read on the forward strand.
ATTTCCTGTCTCCAACACAGCTAAGAAGTAAAAAAAGTTCATTTCAGCAGCATCCAGATAGGAAACTATGTTTGGGACGACTACTGACTAAGATGACCTGAACCATCATCAACCCAATTAAAGCTGACGATTGGTTTAATGCCTCAAAGTTCATATCATGCAGGAAACTGGAGGAAGATAACAGTCTAAAACAATACTAACATGAGCAAAGCAAAGGACAAAACCACAACACACCCATTTAAATTTTCAGGATGGTAATTTTTCTGTGCGAGTTCTACTTGGATTTAAGTGATAAAATTGTCCTTACGAAAACGCTCCCAAAATTTCAAAAAACAAAGAAAAATATGACAATAGAAATAACATGAAATTAGGTATTTGTACAAAATAAATAAGTGATTAAAGAAGTGTTCGTAATATGGTTTGGAGAAAAGGGAGAAACAGATGGTTAGCAGGTAAGAAAAACAATCTTCTGAAGAACCTCAATAAAACATGATAACCTTACAGGACATACTGCAAATAGCACAATCTTTTTCACATTTTCCAGTCAAATTGTTATTATCTTGATATTTCGAAAAGAAAAGGCAGTATCGATGATAACAGATTGGATAGATTGGTTCTCTTTTGTAGGATGAAAAAGCACATTGGGAGGTTGTCCAAGCAAGGAAATGAACCTACGCAGAAATCTTACTTTAATAGCCTGTTGTATGAAGAGCATGGCTATGAGCAGGCCAAACAGTTCCCCAGCTACACGAGTGAATCTGTTAATAATTGAGCAAGCACCCAATATTGCCAGCAAGAACAGCAGAAATGCAGTCCAAACACATACCCTTCATCACATGAAAGACAGATTTACATACGGAAAGGCCCAGGTAATGGCACACAGTCACATACTATAGAAACACATACAAGAAAGAAATGATATTCAAAAGAGGAAGCAACAAAACGAATGGGCCGCAGTGATACCATCCGGTCCATGCCAAGAAGAATTTTGGTCCCAAATCTGCCCTGTCTTTAGCAAAGCTAAACATAAATGTATACATGAGCACAGTTGGCTCCGCTACACCAAGGATCAAAAGAGGCTGACCCCCAAGAATAGAATGTATTATGCCACAGAGTGCAGTGGAAGCCAAGGTTTGAACTGCAGTCAGGATTCCATCTGGGGCAACATAAGAAGCCATGTCAGGCAAAATTCTTTTGTTCGACAATCGTTGGGATAAGCACGTCAACAATGGTTAGGATTCTTAAGAACTACCAGGAAAAAAAAAAATGGAACTCTAGCGGTTATGCTTCATATCACCTGTACTTCTCTCCAATTGTTCTCCAAATGATATCACCGGGATGGCCGATGCAAAAAATATGTAGGTAGTTGGAGCAAGAATCCTACACATTAACCATGACAGGTTTGATTCCAAAAGGAAGAATATTCTTTAACGTTTACAAATGCGAGCTGCCTTTACAAAAGGTACAGAAAAGAGGAACTTCAACACAGCTATTTAAATTACTACTAATGAACAACCAAAATCGAAGGAAAAGATTGTCACGTTGTAAATACAAGAACTAGATAAGCATAGCAACAACAATATGACAGTCTGTTTGTCATACATATCGTATTCCAGTAAACAAAACAGCAATCACATGAACTACTTTTATCAGTCAGGCAGACATCGATACCTGATGCCTGCAGTAAAACCACTAGTCCAGTCCTGTCTGTAGCACAAGAGCCTTCCTTTCAGGTCATTCTTGATCCCCTGGAATGGCACGAAGGTCTCTTCCATGCTTACAGTGATTGTTGACAGTGGTCACCCACGATACTTACAATGACTTGATGCCAAGCACTGGAGATGAAACAAAAATACTGAACCAATCGTTGCACAGAATTCGCAAACCATGGGCTACATTACAGTTGCACTGAGAACACGGGCCAAACTCTCGGTTCTCAAATTAAAAGACAAGATTTTCATTTACTTTATGGATGACAAAAATGAGAAACCCAGAAAGCAAACTGCAAACCAATTTCAAAGACCTTAAGGAAGTCCAACAATCTACAGGAGGAGGGGATGGGTAAGAGCTTCCTCAATAATGAGAAACAAGATTACTGCCCATTTGGTACTCAACCTATGCCTCCACAAGAGGACAACAAGAGGAACAACCTGGGAACGATGATCAGCTTGGTTAGAGCTCACAAACTTATACAGCTAAAGCTTCTAGAGAATAGCACCAAGGAACAAGTCAACTCAAACAGCAAGCATCCAGCTGATAAGCAAAACTCCAAATGAACATGCACTTAAGAAAGAACTGTAAGATTTGACAGGCAACAAGCATATATTGGGATTAAAAGGGTACGTAACTCCATAGTCAAGAAAAAGAAGAATCCCACGAGAACACACAAGTATATTCATTGGGAAGAAGTGGAAAAGAGGAAGTGGGTAACGTAGAAAGACTTTCTTGGTAAAGAAAAGAAAATGCCGTTATGCTCGGTCTAATGAGAAGAGGAGGCAAAAAGAAAAGTGGGTCGGAAGAGCGACAAACTGAGGCAGAAGATGACAAAGATGGTGGAGTTTGATCCTCTGCCTTGATTTTTCATCTTCATTTCCTTTTCCTTTTTTTCTTTTTCCTGGTTACAACCTGCTTCAGCTTTGGACCATGCCAATGCAGAGCAACCTCAGGGTCTCGACTCAGTATCGCTATAGTATGCGCTTTAACGTTTCATGTACACCCAAGTGGGAAGATGTACGTGACAACTGACAACTTTAGATGGGTAAGAATTCGGTAAAGGTCCATGCACCTGTGTCTGGTACCTAAAATAAGACTTGGACATACAAAAAATTCAAATTATTTAATTTGTTTTAAATCAGTTTTAATTCAGGTTTTGAGAGTTATAGTTCATTAATATGTAATTTTTTTTTTTATATCATTTGCCTATACTTTTTAAAGTTGCTATTCCTATACCCACATCCTTGTATCTATATTGGAAGCTATACCCATACTCGTGTAACTTAAAAGTTTATAAACTACTCTACTAACTACGGCTCGAGCTTGGCACGACATTCGAAACCTGTGCTTAGGTTCGATCCGATGAACATAAAAAAAATATATTATACATATAATAATATACATATAATTATACATACCAACCCGAGCTTGCCCACAACTTATTAAATCGGCCTTGTGCCTATTTTTCAAAGTCAAACTCTAGCTGGTGCTGGGTACTCGGCCCGATGCGCAACCTTACCCACAACAGAGAACAGAGAGATTAATGACTTATTGTTAGAACTTAGAACTTGACCAGATTTGATGACCCAAATTTTGGAGAATTGATCATTGACGACAAGTTCATGGTAATTGGCAAATGCAAAAACAACTACTACGTTGTGAAACAATTTTTAATAACTCAATTATAAAAAAAAAATAATCAAAAAGAAAAATCTGCCTTCTTCACTTGGTGCATAGACAAACTTGAAGGAAGCTAGTAGTTTAATACGTCAACTTAAGTGTTTTTATCCGGACTTTCAAAGCTTATCGATATTTGTGGGCCGATATTGCTTACTTCAAAAATCAACCATTATAATTACGCCGATTCGCCCATATCAGCCGGTACAGGCTGATATAAGAGGACGCATAAATCGTGATTTTGGTCTGAAATAGGCAAACGTTGAATCGGTGTTGAAATGAGAAGATCGAAGTTTCACAGGTTACAAGACTGCCAGTAACTTTTGTATTTAGACATTTCTTGAGGAGCATAATTCAAACGGTAACCTGAAACGTTTTATGCACTATATTTCTAGTTTGATCGAGGGCTATTCTCCTCGGGATGGATCTTTACGTGTAGGCTAAAATACTTGGAGATCTATCTCTTGGTACCAACATAGCTCTACTAGACCTTGGGACAAAGGAAGGGGAGGGGCGCTTCGGCTTTCGTTCAAGCAGTGGGATTAATCTTCCTGTTCACCTGTATATACCCATTAAACTGCCTTTGAAATTTGATTGTTATCCCTTTTTAATTGTTTCAATATTTTTTGTTCTTTTCTATTTTTTTTTATTGGAATTGCATTCTTTGAACACCCCCTCATTCTTCCTTGCCCATGAGGTCTTGAGCTGCATTCGAACCTAGGTGGGGTAGGGTACAACCGTTGACTAGAGCGTCATAATCCTTTCATTAATAGTTCAGTTTCATGGAAATCAAACCAACAATGCACTTTCTCCGCAACTTCTTGCCCAACCAACTATCCTAACCCACTGGGACAATATCATACTTCTCTGAACCCATTCTTCTGTCAATTTTTTTAATTCCCATATGATTGATTTGGTATTCTTTTTTAATATTATCAATCTTGGGGTATTGCATAGTAGTAGCATGCATGATCAATTTAGCACTTATTTCATGAGCGTGCATTCAACGTGTTCGTTTTAACTGCCACATGGGGTTCTTAATTGGTCAGGTTTATCCGGTTACCAACCTCCAAATATAATTTTGTATATTTGGGCGTAGTGAAGAAAAAAAAAACCCGATCACTGACCAAATTCGGATTTGGTATGACTTTTTGCATTCTTTCCAACACAAGAACCAGATACATTTACAATGTAAATGCCGGATAGTTGGACTAGCGTTTTTGAAAGAACCGCACCCGAATTTGAATGGAATCAGAACTTAATTAATAGAGTTGTTTAAGTAAGCTGGTCGAGTAGACGGACATATATAAAGCGCATTGCCTGTTTGATTTTCATAGGAGTTAATTTTTTAGACAGTAAAATGTGAGATTGTGACACTCAAGTTGAATGGTGCACCGTACCCTCAGCCCAAGATCCTAGATGCAAGGGAAATGGAGAAGCCTTTAGGTCTTCTTCGAGATGTACATTATTAACCTTCTATTCACCTGAATTATATCTCAATTAACCTAGATTGGACTGGAACTGGTTTCCACTAAATGTATGAATGAATATGAATCAGATTCGGCACAAAATTTTTGTCGCCTTTTATTGGATCTGATTCAATTTCGACCATACATTCAACTCATTTAGCGGTGCCAGTTCTGATCCATTTGTAGCCTGATGAGTCCCTTCAAACTGCATCTATAATCACATGAACTCCATATCTTTCCATGGTCACACAATATCATAACTACAAGAAAGTTCCAGGAAGAATGTAGCCAACTCTTACTTAGGGGCTAGGGCCCATGTTATTTTCAGGCTTCCTGGTTTAAATTGTTAGTTCATTTGCCTTATTTTATGAAGTGATTAAAGATTTGTCATCACCCAAAAAGAAGCCATGCGCGGTAACTTTGCAAACAAGAGGGATGAGAAACGAGAATAAAGACAGAAAGAATAACGTATTTGGAGGTTCATAAATATTCATTGCATGTGTTACTAGAAAATGTTTAACCCGGGAGCTTCAAACACTTGTGTATGACCTAATTCCTCAGTTTTAAAAGCGCAGGCAAAGAAAGAAGATGGAAGCACCAATTAGGGTAGAGAGATTTGGGGTTGAAGCGCATATGGAATCTGATCTAAGTCCAAAACTTTTTTGTGTTTAGCTGAAGAATTTGGTTCGTTTATGACCGACCTAGTGACCAATATTAAGGCATATAAATCAGGGTTTAGCACTAAATGACGAAGATTTCATCTGTTTGTATTTAACAGGTAGCTGACCATGCCAAGGCTAATCCTTGGTATCATCATTTTTTGAGTCTTATTTTAATAACGTGGTGCTAAAACTTTTTGGGTGTTTATGGGGGAGTCCCTATCTAAACTTGAGTTTTGGTTTCTTCAAGGATGAATATGGTTGAAAAAAGTGTGTGTGTGTACTCGACTTCGAGTTGAGCTCGACTCGAACTTACTCGGTTAAGCTCGACAAACTAGTACATCGAGCTCGAGCTTAACTGAAAGCTTCAAGTTGAGCTCGAGCTGACCTTATACAGCTCGCCTCGAGCATGACCCAAACTTGAGCCGAGCAGTATATGGTTCGAACCAAGTTGAACTGACCAAAATCGAGCTCAACTTGGCTCCTGTACGGCCCTAACAACAGCTTGCCATTTCGTGAGATCTTAGTCAGCTAAGTAGATTAGTGGCCAGATTCAATTGATCGGTACAGCCAAAAAGCACGAAACTCTCATAACGAGATGTTAACCACTTGCAACCCTGAAATCGAGCAGCATGGACGGGTTCAGGGACGTAAGCGAGTTACATATTTCCAGTTACCAATTTGATTTGAATTCATTTAGTTGGACTTGGTAAAAACAACCCCGGATGCGACTACCAATTAAGATAAAGATCCTAATGGGTTTTATAAAGATCCATGCCGATTACGTAGAAACTGTCCGATCTTATGCTAGTCAGATCTGAAATTGGTTTTATATATATATATATATAAAAAGGAGTCTCAATTTGAGTCTGAATCCGAAGCTGATAACACACAATCAGATTAGTTGAGTGCCAGTAAAGGCTCGATCTTACCGAATCCAAACTTTTTCACACCCCTAGGCAGGTTAATCGTCGTAATTTACTGTGTTTGCAACGTATGCAGGATTAAAAAACAAACCTGCTGCAGACGTATGCTGCCGAAAGTGAACTTGGCCAGTTCGTGCGTGCTAGCATGGACAAGTGGTCGGAGCTCAGAGGAAGGTAGCTCAACTACTCTTTCTCTTTTGTCTTCCTTTCTCTTAATTATGAACAAACTATTTAGATCACTTGTTTTCTTTTCTAAATAGTTGAAAGGGAAGATCTGGTTCAGAACTATTTCATGAGTAGCAGTTGAACCTTATGTGTCCTCTCTGACCAAGAGTTGCCCTCTCTTCGCTTTAGCAAGATAAGATGCATGCCCACGAAAGTCTGCCATGATAGTCCCCACCTGATAGCTACCATCACTCATTAAAGAAACCAATTTTGGCCTCTAAATTTTATAGTTCATTGATTCAAAACCATATGATTTCCTTGCTTAATGATGTTACGGTTTAGCAGTTGATTTGATATATTTAAATTCGCCGTCTTAAGGTGAAAGCATTTTCTTATTCTAAAGGTTTCCATGTAATCGTAAAGATTAAGCATGTCCTTTTGAACTTCGGGAAATTTAAACAAAAGAGAAAGTTGCTAGAACTTACATCAACTTTTTGTTTTCTGTTCTACTTAAAAAATTATGAGGACATCCGCATAAAGCAGGTAAAAGTTTATAAAGAAGATGAATGTTTCAAGTCACGTTGTTAATATGTTCATACACTCTCCCAATCAGTTCGCCCCATCTAACCATTTCTAAAGCAAGTCACTGACGCCAATGCAATGTGATGGTAACGCATCGTTGGTTCTCAAAATGGTGTTGATCTCTCTGCACAATCAGCAGCAAGAGAAAGTAGCATTCCATCGATGTGAACTTGGGATACTGCAAAAATCTGCTCACTAAATATTCCAATTCAATCAACACAGCATCTCCATGAAATCTCTGCTCACGTCTGATCAGGTCGCCTTTTTGCGACAGCTGAAGTGGGAAATCCAGTCTCAGATCTTCATAGAAAGATCGGGATAATGCTACAGGTCCTCTTGGACCCAACGGGATACAGCCACCATCTATGTTACCTTTGAGATTTTACATAATCAAACTTCTTTTGCGCCCCAAGGGGTAAAGCTCAAACGGGTAGGTGGGAGTGCACAGAAGGTTATACTCCTGTACCAAAAAGAAGGGTGAGCTCTATTGATACCAACACAGTTTTTGACCTTGAGAGTAAGGAAAAGGAAGAAACTTCGGCTTTGGTTTGGATGGTGAGATCAAAAACCTCCCACACCCAAATAACTTCTTTTGCATTCATAATGCGACAGAGACATGATGAAATGGCTTTTCTGGTTCAGACTTCCTGACCACAGAACCAGCTGAAATAACTAAAGGGCGACAAGATAATTGCTTGAATTGTGATGGGTAAAGTTGATTACTCAATCCAGAGTACGACTAGTTTGTCTACCGTGCCCGTCACTTCTCCGCTTTATTTAAATAATGCATCAAAAAGCCAAACTATTCTCGGGTTGCTTCAGTCCCACTTTTTCTTCTGCTCTTATTTAAACCATGCATAAAAAAAAACCAACTTTTCGTGGGTTGCTTCACTCCCACTTTCTCTTTTGCTCGTGTTTTTTTTATAACTTTGCCAAAAAATTGTCAACTCTTAGGTTGGTAGCTGGTACAAGCTGCAATTGGCAGTCAGCAAGTGCTACAAACAATGAAGCAAGGTGTATGGATGTGAAAGGTTTCCGATTTAGGTTTGCATCCATTCCTTTACCGAATTCGATTTGTTGAGACCCTGTGTAATAAGATTTAGATTCAAAATATTTTTTAGAACCGAGTTCATATCCGGCTAGCATGAGATCCAATATGTACATATGATCGGATCATGTCTTTATTGGATTCTTTACAGATACCAAGTCAGATTTTATGCAGCAGTAAAACTGCATACAGAATCTGATTACTAATTGAATCTGAAGTTCTTACCAGATCTGAATAAATGGATTTGAAATAGAATCGAAAAACAAGTGTACGCCATCCATTGACATCCCCACGTAGTTCTATTAACAAGACACGAAAATCTATGACCTTGGATGAAACCAGATCGTTTAACCATTTTCTAATCGTTTAACCATTTTCTATTGCCACAAGGCAATGGCATCTCATGTGCCAAAAAAGGCACCATCTACTGGGATACGGGGGTGGACTTGAGATTTTTTAAGATGTTAAAAGTTCAATAATCATGTCTTGTCCCTAGGCAATTATTCATGAAGGTTTGCGTCTTCCCTAGATTGCCTAACCAATAAGGACAGGAGGCGCGCTGTTTCTCATTTGACATGTACGTGTAGTGAAAGTATATAGGGTTAGGTTCTTCAACATGCATTTCTTCAAGTCTCTAGTAGTCACCTCGAAATGACTTTTTAACTCGTTTGTGTCTTGATAATTTAGATTGTTAGGTGCACTTATGGCTATTTATTTATTAGAAAACATACTGGAGATTGGATCTTTTTAAAACTTGTTATGCAAATGGATGAAAAATCAACTACTCAGTAGCCATTAAAATTTGGCAATGAAATTTTAACGACCCCTTAAAGTTCTTCCAATGCTTGCATTTAGTGGCACGTGTGAGGTTTAGCCGTTCAGGCCTTCCAAAACCACCTGTTGGACATGCAGACAGTAAACACACATAATCATATGACAACCCGTCACGTTAAAAGCAACTTTTTGAGTTCTTTTCCCATGGCAACCTGGGTTCAATAACAACACCAGTTTATTCATATCTCAAGTTAAAACAGCAGACAACCAAGTTGATGGGTTGAGTTAGGAGGCTTTCCCTTCCAAACTATCGTTCCGACCAGAGGCCACCAAAGCGAACTGGGAGTTGATAATAGTTATTAGGTTAACTTAAATAAACTCATGTCCAAAGTTGTTCACTGTAAACCATCTAGTCAAATTGAACAGACTACTCGGTGATCCTTAGAGTTTTATATGACTGCTCGGTGGTTCTTGAAGAGTTTTATACAGGTGCTGTGTGTATGCATGTGTGAGAGAGATTCAAAGTTGCAGCCAAAATAAACCAAACGTGCACCCGAAACAGTGAAGCAGAAGGCACCCAATCTAAAACAAGTTTTCTCCAACAAACTATATTTGTATTAAAGAAGAAAAAATCTTACAGCCAGGGAACTTTCATAGTAGCCCCAACAAAAGAATCAAACATAAAAATCTGTAAGCCGCTCTGCTGATCAGACAGGGTAAGTGCAAACAACCATTACTAACTGGCGCTTTCTACAGAAGAACGCCAGATACCAATCATTAAGATGCCACCGGAAAACCAAAGCTGAAGTTGAACTGGACCACTTATCCTAGTCCTAGTCATTAAAGTACAATGCACAATGCCAATCACTTGAGAGTGGATGGTGATCACCAAAATTCTGATGTAGATGCAGCAATACGATCCCCACGGAACAAAATTCAAGTGACATTAAATGATGCACAGAAAAGCATTTGGAAGTTATACTCCACAGGTAGAGCGATTTCCAGCAGCAAAACTACCATGTTTGCCAAGTCTTAGGGCTTTTGGATCGATGGAAATTGTCCCCACGGTTAGGATACTCAAATTGTCATCAGATCCCTCGGCCTTGTCAGCAGAAGAGGAGGAGAAAACAGAATTGTAGCCATTAACCTTGATCGGCATTGAGCCCACTGTGACAATGTCACTGGATACATTACTGTGTTTTTCTTCTGGCTCACTTGCAAGGGAACTAATTTTCACAGTCGACAACATATTATCAACATCCTCAACTGGAACAGTCATGGTGTCTTCATTGGCATCATTAGCAGTTTGTGGTAGCACCTGACTTGTCTGCAGATCAACAGTGCCAACCAGTTTGCTGTTGGTCATTGACATGTCCAAGGTAAAGTCCTTGTAGCTCTGATTTTGATACTTCGTTTTCTTATCAAATAAAGCTTGTTGACGCTCCTCATAATACATGAAATCATCCAAAATGGAAGTCTTTGAAGAGTAACTCTTGAAAATCTTCAGCATCTCAATACCTTGACTATACTTTACCTGTAGACCAAAATGAGAATTAGTGATCAGAAGAAAAGGTACCTCTCCTGTAACTAAGGAAAAATAAGAAATATAAATAGGTTAATTGGATTACGTGAACTAATGTTGTTCAGCATTGCTTCCAAACCAACAAAAGAATCATGTCCAGAATCCAGACATAGTGACAGCAACTTATTTAAAGCTCATGCAGCCTATTCTAAATTAGTGGCAGTCTGAGGCGGAGCATAGAGCTACTCATTTTGCTAGAGAGTCTATGTATGAAGTGAAAAGTTGGTTTTTATGGGAATGACCATATTGGTTAGCACAAATTTAAATCCACTGGAATAAATATTAAACCAAGTGAAACTTAAACTTGGTCCAAAATCTGGCCATCAATGTCACGGTTATGCGTGTATGTGCACGCGCATGGAGGCTGTTTCAGGGGGGCATGTTTTTCAGTCTCCACTGATAGGATCCTCAATTTTGAGGTGGGGAAGGTTATGGAGAGGGGAGGAAGGGAAAAGACAAAAAGTAGGTGGCGTAGGTGAGAGAGAGAGAGAGAGAGAGAACAAAGAGGCAAAAAAAAACAGTCTGGAAAAGAAACCAATTTAACCCATTCTGTACATATGTATATGTATACGGCCTTAGATTTGACCACCCAAATATCTGGATCTCAGGTGGCCACCTGGCAATTCTACCAGTTTCTGTGGTTTTAACTTTTTAAGTTTTGACAAATCCAATCATAAAAATGCAGTAGGAATCTTCAAATGTGTAAGACAACATAAACCTCAGGTGTATATTGAATTTTATAGAAGTTCACAAATCAACATTCAGATAGTAAAGTCCAACCTATACATCCAAAAAACATGAGCCTTTATTCTTACATTTTTTTATTTCTTATGTTGTACATGTGTCAACTATCCAAAAGAAAAGAAATGGTATAATGGCCAGATGGCCGCCATCCATATATTGGACGTCAAAATCTAGCTAACATGGCATATATTTTCCTTCCCACTTTCATATTAGTATGATTGATACAATTTCCTGTCTAGGCACTGGAAATCTACGGTGCATATAGAAAATCTAAACTTTATCTCTTCTTGCTCAGGAGATTGATAGCATATCTTCAACATAAGCTTAGTTGACTCCCCATTTTCAGTTCTTCTTAGTACGACTATTGCATCTTCTTCCTGGGAGAAAACAGGTGCAAGACCAACAGACCTTCCATGCAATATTCAACTTTCTGCTGTTTTATCAGTAAAAAAATTATCATTAATACTGTTCAACATAGATAGGCATTATTTTAATATTTATTAGTGAAACTCTCATTCAAAGTAAACATTCGCTACTATGAGCTAACATATATCTTCAACAAGTACGTACAAAAGGCGAAATCTTAGTTCAACATCAACAATACTGCTCAGCCGGCATCTATAGCAATTATTTTTCCAGAAGCTTCAACAGTAACACAACTTGAAGATCAGATAATTAAACACACTAAGTGTAATTTTTTAAGGTCATCTTCATTTTATGTACATACTAAACCCAAAACCCTAAGCTTCACAACTATGGTCCTCAGTAACTGCAAAGTCCTGATGCATTAGATAGAAAAGGACCATATAATAAGAAAAAGGTTCCCAGAATTTTGGAAAATCACTGCCTTCCTCTTCAAGCAAAATGCTCCCCATGCTCTATTTGTTAAACAAGAACCCATTAGCTTCTGAACGGGAAATTCCCATAAGGTAACAAACAGCAAGAATAGATTATGATCCAAAGTAATGAACTGCTGCCATATGTCATATCAAACTCAATGTATGCACGTATGCATCTCAACAACAGCCTTAGAACAAAAAATTGAATTTTTGTTTTATTTCTACATTGGCAAGGTGGGGTAGGCATACCCTACCTGCTTCTGCGAAGGAGATACACCCTGAGTATTAAACTCTTAACCTCCTTCAACTTGAAGGTCATAGGTCCAACCCAAGCCAACAGACAGAACACTTGTTGACCAAGAAACACTAAAAGCTGAAAGAGTCAAACTGCTCACAGTTACTCACCTCCTGTGTGTCCCTGCTATTAGTCACTGGCTTATTTTCATTATTCTCTAAGATTATGTGCCGAAAATGAGGGTTTGGAACATCCTTTATTAGGTGCCACTTGACAGGAAAGCTACCATTCCATTTGTCCTGCTGCCAAAAATCCATATCCTTCTGAAAGTCAACAGGACCAATCATTTCTGCAACACCACAGAACTGCCCACTCGCATTAACCTGAAAAGTGGGCTGTTAGCTCAAGGATATAGAACCAAAGAAAAGTTTACAACAGATGGAAGGGTTAGACTGCTTACTGAAAAGAAAAGAAAAACAGGACATGCTCTATGCTTTCCTCCTGACCTTCTCTGTGCATCTGCATAGGAAGCATCTAGCCGCTTGTTTCCATTCGGAGTACTTGACCATACGTTATATTTGATACTTTTGTGCACGTCGTCTTCACTATAAGACTTTATCACAAAGAATTTGGCATCAGGATAGCTAACAGGAAAATCATCTCTGTTGTAGTGATCAGCATAGATCAATATATTCTCCTTCATGTCATTACTGAAAGGCCGAGTTGAATAGACTCTTAAAGAAAGTGGAGAAGTCCACTGATTTTTAGACCTACTTGTTCTAGGGCCCCTGTTTTGTTCACTCAATGCATCTGGGCTTCTATCCACATTGATCATAGCCATACCAAAATGCAACGGTTTGTTGGACTTGTTATTCATAGGCCATCCATGATGACCAGAGCCAACATCAACGACTCCATTCACACCTGTGGTCACTGTAATATTAACAGGCCTCTGAACTGGTGTCAACCTCCTTAAAGGGATATAATCTTTCACTTGAATAGTTGCAGGAGCACTTGAACTCTAGCAAGCACAATCAGCAGGAAAGTTATGTCAGCACACGTCCATTATCCAGAAGAGGAAAAATAACCAACACAGAGACAAACAGCTGACCAACCTGAGAGGTACTGGTGGAGGAGAATATTTCTGGTGAAGTCAACTGCCTCACGGCACCTTCAGAGGTTCCAGGTTTTACATGTGCGGGTTGAAGCTTCTGAACAGGAACAGCCTGATGCTGCCCCACTCTCCCAGCCTCAGAAGAATGTGAAGAATGGCCATCAGAGGCATTCACTTTGCTCATGGATGAAGAAGGCACTGCACATGTTGCAACTTTACTGGCAACTGGAACAGACTTTATATCTATAGGTTTCAGAGTCTGAATGGAAGTACCCTGTTTTTCCACTTCTCTTTTAGGCTTTAACGGGCCATCAGAGATGGTTACCGTAGTCACAGAAGCAGGTGTTGCATATGTTCCACCTGCACCATCTAGTCCACTGGAACTCGAGCTAGGAACACTAAGCAATGAATTGGCAGGTAAACTACAAGTTGGAATGTCAGAACTAGGCTGAAAAACTATTGGAGAGAAACTGGAAGACGAGACAGCATGTTGATAAGATGTACTGCCATAATATGGTTGAGACCCTACAAACTGGCCATCCATGCCAATGATAGCTCCAGGTATATAGGGGTTGAATGGGTTGTAAGCAGACTGTGCATATCCATAATTTGGTGGGTAATATACATAGGGCAAACCTTCAGCTTGAAGAGCCTGCAAAAATGAAATGCAATAGCATTAGCTTAGAGGGTTTCACCAACAAGGCCAACATTATATCCAAGTTGGAGATATCAATCATTGTCAAGCTCTGTCAATCTCATGAAACAATGAACACTGAACATGGCTTGAAAACCGGTTCAATAGTGGTGAACCAGTGACCAAGAAAGGGACAAGCACAAAATGCAAAAGAGGAAATAAAGAAAACTTACAGAGTACTGGAGATCTTGGTTATCCACTTGCAAGACCCTACCGTGGTTGTCCCAGTCTCCAGCTGCTTGATAGCCTAACAATAAATCAAAGTTCTCAGAAACTGTGACCTGCACAAAAAACACTTGAAAACAAATCCAAGAACCACAAATAAGAACACACCTGTACAGTAATACCCATAGTAGCCAGTTGCAGCAGGACAGTATAGCCCCTGGTCTACTACAAAGGCAGGTGCTGCTTCATTATCCATAACATTCACAGAAACTGTGGCACCCAGTGGATTCAGATCAGCACCCTGTTTCTTAAGCAGAAGGTGATATATAAGTTATTGAGCAAGGCGACAATCAAGAACTGAGGAAAAACAGAAACAAGCAATCTCAGACAACCCTACCAAATAGGCCTCCACTCTTTTAGCTACGGAGCCATCACGCCTTTCCATCTCAAAGTACAGCTAACAATAGTATAAAAAGGCAAGTCATGGAATGATTAAGAGGAAATTTTACAGTGTAACATCATATAAGAGCTATTACAGATTAACCATTCTGGAATCTCTTCAAATATTCAAATATAAAGAACCTTCACAAACAGAACTTTGATGAATCAAATCATGTGGAACAGCTGAGACTCAGGTTATCTCAGGTCCAAATCTGGCCATGAAAAAGGCTGTACGTGGAGATCAAGTTGAAGAAAAATCTCAACCCAGTTCCCTGCCTTCACTTTCCGTAGATTTGGTAGATCTCACCTTCGAGTATTTGCATTCGCCCACTATCTATAATTTCAAAATTAACAAGGACAAGCAGAGCTGCTTCACAGCCCGAATTTGATAAGCAAAGTCATCATTTCACTAAAGCTGGAGAGAGAACACTGACCAAACCCAACAATCGCACTTGTTCAAGCTTGAGCACGTTTTTATTCATTTATCTACTACGTATCATCTGAACCAAGTTTTCCCACCAGAATCACTAAAGGTAGAATATCATAGCATTAACTTCACCAGTCCAACTTTAGCATGGTCATAACAGTATACTGGTGGCTCATCAACTAGCATTCAGCTCTTCAGATCAAGCAAAATAATGAATCTGAACAAATGCCACGGCAAGGCATTGCATCTTCAGACCATTCTAGGCAAGATATTGCAACTTTAAAATTCAGATTTAAATGCACCAAATGCTGGAGAAACTACTACATAACTGGGAGAGAAAAAGGTGAACCGTATTTAAAATTGAAAAAGTGAACATCTGCACCCCCGCACATCTAGTCAATGGGAATTCTAATAGACCAATCGTCAAATAACAACATATCAAATTACTAAGTCCAACATGAACAAAAGGAACCTGTCATCTTTGGGGCGAGAATTTTGATCACCAGAAATCAAACACATATCGCTGAATTACATAAACGAACATCACCAGCTATTTGTCCAATTTCCAACATCCAAACATACGAAGTTCTGACTAACACCAAGTAAGAATGAATTCAACAACAAGACATTTTGCCATTACGCGTTCTAAACTAGTAAGGGTGCACAAAAGAAAAGAAGCAGACAACCACCCATCACACCTTTTCTGATAGTTAAAATAGGTGTCATGTCTAACAGAGGAGAGATTGTGAAAGCCCAAAACTGAAAAAAGCCATATAATTAACATAACCAACAATGTACCCAATTATCAATGCACCCATCAACAAAACTTAATTTCATTAAACAGACATAATTTAGAAACCAATAACGCTAAGTTCCAATCAATTATTTGGAACGACTTTTCAAATGTCTACTAAATACGACGCTTCCACAATCAAGAGTGGAGGCAATTTGATTCAATCACACTTCTAAAAGAACAACCAGAAACAGAACAACGCTCCCTAATCAAAAACCAGGTGAACTAGGCAAAATTACGATCAACCATTCAAGAAAAACATACACAAGCACCGATCAATCAAGTCATGAAGATTGAATAACCCAAACCAACAAAGAAACAAAAGAACCGCAATGTATCAAATAACACAAAGCCCTCCATGCAAAGTCCCTCCCATACCCGATTATCAATAGCGCCACGTAAACTTCAAACTAAGAAAAGAACCCCAAATCAAAAGAGAAACAATACGAGAAAAGCAGAAACTGAAGAAACAACAACAAGCATATGGAAAATGCGGGTGGATCAACGATTCACCTGACGGGCTCCCTAATTCATGGATGCTGTCGAGCAAATATTTGCGTGCCACCCACCAAAGATCAACCGTCCCACAGGAGGCACAGTCCCAGGGAGCATCCTTTGAGCTCAACTAAAAAGCCCTAACCCTAGCAAGAGAAAAGGAGGGAAGGAATAAAGGAAGGGTAAGGAAATGGGGTTGTGGGAAGAGAGAGAGAGAGGAGAGAGATTAATATGGCAAAAACAGGACCAGTGCCTTGGTGGTGGCTTCCCAGTTCCCATTTTGAGTATGACCACAATAGTCATCCTGTGGCCGAAGGAATTTCAATTATGGGATTGAGATCATTCGGGTCAATCTCATTTCCTCATGCCATATTTTCAAGACATTTTTCATTTAAAAACCTGTATTTTCGTCATAATTTTGAAACCCGCGCTTTTCCAAATTTCCTTGCCGCAACTGCTAATTAAACTAAAGTAACAATCGGCGATCTGAAAAAGTATGATTCTTTATATTGTTTAAAATAAGCGTTTTTCAATCTTATAAACAAAACCATTATTAATAAGCAATGGTAAAAGCAAATCCTCATTTAACTGTTGTTATCAACAGAGAAGCTTATATAACAAAATCGCCAACATAGGTTGATTTGAAAATTATAAACAAAAGTAGGCCCCAAGAAAAATTCTCCACCGCCTTCTCGCCCTTAGCCAATGACTGTCAGAAAACGCAAAGTTGGTCACCTTTTATGGATGCTCAAAGCTGTGCCGGGCAGAAAGACTCTCAAGGGAAAAAGATAAAAAAATTTGGTACTGAAAGATTTTACCTCACTGTGATTGAACTGTTGTTTTGTTTCGATTGAATAAAAAGTTTGCAAGTCATTGAAAGTTGCTAACAAGTGGATACTGAGTAGCAACTAGTGTTGTTTACTATTGCTGTTATTAGTTAGTATTGGCTCAGACTGTTCTTACTGATTAAGGAAGACGATTTCGTCTGAGGCGGCCATTTTTATGCTTCTCTCATGAATTTGACGTCCCACCGGACGACTCTTCTCCTGACAACCATTTATGGTGCTGGTTTAATTAGTCTTTGTTTCAAATAAAGGTTTTACATCAAATAATGAGGTTTATGTTCATTGATTGTATGATGATGAGGCTAGACAGCATGTTTCCTCCATGTCCGCATTGACATTTCCACTCAGCTAGACGTTATGTTGCATCTGAATTCGTTAATTCTCCATTTGTTTTCAGGCTGAAATCATGGTTGCCATCTGAAGACACTTTATTATCAGCAGTTCTAGTGGAATAGTCTTTTACAAGGTAGTTATCTGTTTCTCATTATTATTTCCTAGGAAACTTTTCTGTTCTTTGTGGTTAGTTAATGTTGGTAGAGAAATCAGCAAGTATGCTTGTTATGTACAATATCACTGTTCATAACTAGTTTTATTCACACACAAATTCCTGCACATGTCGAGAGAAATTTTTGATGGGTACCACTAATTCTAGATGTTATGTGTCATAAAAATTTCTTAGACAGTGATGCTTTGTCTTAGGGTCCTGCATGTAATTGTATAGATGTACTTGCATAATGCACATGGAACACTATTGTTCCAATCTTTGGAACAAATTCATAAGTATTAAAATAAAGATGAGGATGAGCTCAGATATGACTGTAATGTATTGTATCATGTGACCTCAATCCTTGTTGGATCAGGATAGCTATATCCAAACCCAACAATTTGCCATGGTTGAATGTTGTCTTTTCATATTTAGAAAATGCAGATTTTCACCAAAGTCAAATTGATTTTCAACAAAAAATTCATAAACCTGGAAGTTCATATCTGATATCAGCTACCATGATCCAATTCAAGGGCTTATACTCAGGTCTCCTGTTTCACACCAAACTTGACCCTCTCGTGCAAACGGCGTTTAAATTGCTGCTCCGTCACTGGAAAATGGAACACCGCTGTTCTTTTTTGCCGAAAAGGCGAGAACCGACCGCGGTCACCGCACACTGATGCAAACACCGGACACGGACGCTCGGTACAGGCGCCTCCGTCGTAACACGTGAGTGAGTTCTGCAGTGTTCCGTGCGTTTGGACGGGACAGCGGTCCGGGTTACTCTTTGAAGGCGCAAGAAATGCTGTGAAACTCTTGCTTTCCTGTTCCTCCTCCTCCTCCGCCGCTCAACCGTCGTTCGTCCGTGGCTACCGTCGCATCCCCTGGAGAAGTCGCCGTCGCTTCTCCAACCAGTTGAAGGAAGGTATGCGCATCGCGCTCTCTCTCTCTCTCTCTCTCTCTCTCTTCCCCACTCTCCCCAACCCATGGCTGAATGACCCAAAAATCGCCTGCTCCACTCTCTCTTTCTCTCTCTCTCTCTCTCTCTCTCTCTCTCTCTCTCTCTCTTCCCCACTCTCCCCAACCCATGGCTGAATGACCCAAAAATCGCCTCCGCCACTCTCTCTCTCTCTCTCGTTCTCATGTTCTCGCCCAGGCCTTTTTTTTGTTAATATTAGCTGTATGAGTTCGTTCGTTGCACATGAACCATAGATGAGATGCCTCAGATATAAAGTTGGTAGGAGTGCACATGATCAACTGATTTTTTCCTCACCATCGTGTTGGATCATACTTTTTTCCTTTCTCTCTTTACTTATTCAGGGGAACATCAAATTCAGGATATGCAGAACCATACAAACAATACTCGCTTTGATGGATTCTGCCTTCTTTATTGTGGCTAAATTTTTCAGAAAATTATTACTCTTGATACGTTTTTTTGTAACTGATCTGCTCTATTAAGATTGTGAATCTTAGCATGTTACTGGAGGGAGAGGCCCCTGCTGTATAGATCAACTAGTTGAATATCTCTCTTCATTTTCCTGCAGGGGGAGGCTATAATCTACCTTAACAAGTTCATGAATCTTGAAACTGATTTTTAGGATAGGATGCTAACTGATGCGCATGTGCCGTATCCAGTGGTTGTTTAGTTTAGCTGTAAGCGAGTGGCTTTTCCTATATTTCTTGTCTGACTTCATTTCTTCAGAAAACACTTTATATAAATCCGACTCGACAATCTAGCAGCGCTAAAAGAACCCATTTCCCAGTGAATATCCTCCGTGCACCTTTCAGGTTGTGTACTTCCTGCCAAAAAGTGGGCTGAGGATTTTTTTTTCATTTCAGGTGAAGTAACCCGCGATATCTAGGATTTTAGGTTCTGGTTGTTGCCAAAAACGAGGTCCGGCCCTTTTCATCGTGGTGAGTTTTTTTTTCCTCTGATTCTCCCTCTCTCTCCTTTAAGCAGCAGGTCGTTGTAAAGGAGGGATTGGTGGTAGTTAATTGTTTGCAAGTCTCTTGCACCTCTGTTGTCCTCCTTGTCATTGTCATCTTTGTCGTTCTCCTGTTGAGTTCTATTGGGGTTTGAAGAAAAGGCATATATTTCTTGCTTCAGTTTCTTATATATCCGCTTCTCTCTTGCTTCAGTTTTCTCAGTGCCTGTATCCTTTTCTTCTTGCAGTTTCTAAAGTAGATTACATGGACGGGTTTCTACTTTTCATATAAAAGTTTCTGTGCATTTGAACTGCGTCATGTAGAGAGCAGTTGGTATTCGACACACTATTGGAGTAAAAAATGCGGGTTTGATTCCTTATGCCGTCTAGAATGATGTGCAGATGTGACTCTTCACAATATTCTTGCAACTCTAGTTGTTATGAAATGTTATGATTGTTGCTTTCGAGCTAGCTTGAGCATGCAGATGCTTCTATAAAAGGCAGCTCTGCCATCTTTTTTTTTTTTTGGGTGGAATTTGTTGTGTTCAGGAAGATTGAGGGCCTCTATTTATCTTTGCTTCCCCTTGCGCTCTTTTGGGCCTTTTCCCCTTTGTTCATCATATTGCCAACCATTATGGAGTTATTTTTAATGCACTTACATATGTAGGGAAGTTAAACAAGTGGAAAAGGTTGGCCTCTTGGAGGAACGGTGAGTGAGATATTGCCAAACAAGTGGTTTTTAGAGGAAGGTGGCGAAGCATTATAAGTGTTGATTTGCCTGAAATGACATCCAGAGTGCTCAAAGGACTTATTTCCCCTCTTCTCAAGAGTCCTTCTAAAGCCTTGCCTTATTTGGCCTCTCTGCACTCCAATGTCACAAATCCTTTTCCTTCAACCGTTGCAACTCTTGTTTTGCCTGCTAGATGTTTCCGTTGCCATCCCCCATGGAACTCCATCCTGATTTTTCAGCCATCGGTCATGCATATTCACAGTTTGACTGATACCCGACTGCCCAAGCGAAGACCAAGTGATAAACCAAGAAGAAAGAGGGCAAGTTTGAAGCCTCCTGGTCAGTTTTCCAGACCACCATCTTTTGCATTTTTTCAAATGAAACGAAAAGATGTGGTGAAGTTCAGAGAAACACAATGATATGGATCCATTGATGATGCAGGACCTTATGCTTGGGTGCCATATGTACCTGGAGAACCTATAGCTAGCAATCGACCCAATGAAGGAAGTGTGAAGGGGAGGAACCAAAGAAAACGGATGAAGCAGCGGCAAGCATTTATAGTGGTAAGCATCTCCAGCAAGTTGAGCACATGTACATTTTCACACACATAAAGATGTGTAAAAGAGTGTGGGCATACCAAAATTGCACTAAAAATAATAGTGTAATTAACCTAATGTTGGAAAACTGTCTCAAGTTTCAGAATATTTTGATTTCTTCTTGTCTGTACGGTCAAAGTTTCTTAGTTGAAGATGTCATGACGAGGTTTTTTTTGTCACCTAAGTCAATGAGCGATCTTCTTTCTTTGAGGTGGATTACTTTATGGTCCTCCCTAATGGTTAATTTTATAGTGCACTTTTTACTTGATATTGCTCTTGTCACAAGCATGAGATTTTAGAGGCAGCAGTCACAGTTGTTGGCTAGCCAATCAACAGTGACCATGTGAAGGGCAAGTGCTAGGATTCAGTAATGCATAATTGTGCTTGGATAGTTAGATAGTCATCCCATGTTCCAAGCTATTGCCTCTGGAGATTTATAGCACCTATGGGTGGATGTCGGATGATTGATCATCAATAGATCTCCTAAAAGATCTTTTCCATCCATGACAATAGGAAACTGGAGCTTTAGAGTTTAGATCTTAAAGTTGGACTCATCAGTATTTGGTAGTTTTGAGTGCAAGGTCCATGTAATGCCACTGGTCTCTTGCACTGTACTTCATTTACTAGAACGCACCAGAGACTGTGATTTCCTTAACAATGGCAATTTAAAGAAATGCTGCTTCTAAGTTTTCTCAATACCAGCAAAGGTCATTAACTTGTAGACAGGCTTTGTGCAATGATATCCAATCTAACATTACTAGAAGCTTCATGTTAAGTTCTCATCTCAACTGCTGATGATGGTTAATGTGACTTAGCTTTTCTTCTCTTCTGTGTTAGTGTGTCAAAATTAATGCAATGGACTGGGTAAATCCATTAAATTGTCTTCTTTTTTACTCTTTTGTCATCTCTGCTTTCTGTTGTCAGGGATTCCTTTTCTTGTTATGTAATTTCTTGTTGATTGTCTATACCTGATTATTCATGATGATCATGTACTTGCTGAATTCTGTTCAATAATCAGTCTGAGGCAAAAAAACGGAAGGCTGAGATGAAAGAAGCAAGGCGGAAGAGGAACATTGAGAGAATAGAGAGGAAAATGGCTGCTGTTGCTAGAGATCGAGCTTGGGCGGAACGACTAGCAGAGTTGCAGAAACGTGAATCTGAGATGAAAGAAGCTGCCGCATAAGTAATCTCACGTCTGTGCTGAGAAGAATTCTGACCTAGAATTGCTCCATGTACTGCTGTTCTTCATTTGATAGATCTTGAGATAATTTTCTCATGGAAAAAAGCTTCAGAATTTTTTTTTTTGGGGCATCTACTGAATTTTGCTTGATCTCCACTGAAATTTTTTATGAGGATAATTCCGTCGGTATCTACCTGAGCCATCTACGTATGGAAGTCCTGTTACCTGGTGAATGAGAATTATAAGTTGTCCTCGTTGCAGTGCGATACCTATTCATTTTAACCATAACTTTATCACCATTTGGTGCACATTTATTAAAGAGGAGGAGGTTGACAATTGGCATGGTGCGGCAGGTCATGGCAGTGAAATTAGTCACAATTGGGTTGCATGGGGATCCCTCTTCTCAAGTTAGACGAACTTGCAGGATTCGTGACGTGTAGGATTTTGCTGCTGTTCTCAAGAGGGTCAAGACCCAGGATTTGGCCTTCAGCTTCCAAAGTGATGGCTTTTGTCGCTCTACATTTAATTCTGTTGTTGGCCAGGAGTTGAAGAGCCCCAACATTATCGGGTGCATATTACCCTACAAGCCCACAACAGTTTCAACTATTGAGGTGTTGCTTGCCCTCAGGACTATAGCGGAATTCAAACCGAATCAACTGGCATGAGCACAACCACATCCACTTATTCAAAAAAAAATTAGAAACAGCAAGGTCTTCAGATCCATAATTGGACCATGACAACTTGACGCCATCATTTGCATCTTACAACTTTCTCTTTGAGATGTGGAGGGGAGAATTGGCAAAAGGAAAAGAAGATTAGCTCTGGAGCACAAGAGTTCTGTTCAGAATCATGTCATCGGTGGAGAAATCCGCTGGCTTCCGGTATGTTCCCCGGCCAAAGTCCAGATTGTAGGAGTCGGCGAGACCTTCGATCAGGTCAAATTCAGGTGACCAACCGAGCTCTCTGGTGGCTTTCTCGATTGACGCAAAGAAGTGCTGCAATTTTAAGAGTAAATTTTCATATATATATATAAAGAGAGAGAGAGAGAGAGAGAGAGAGAGAGAGAGAGATATGTAATAACAGTACCAGCCTCCCAACAAGGCATCATTAAGCAGGCAGAAAGAAACAAAAGCAGTACCCATCAAGATTCAAGAATGACCCATGCAAATATAACTTTGAGAGGCATGCAAGCGGCTTCGATTCATGTAAGCCAAATTCTTAACCATGGGGATGTAAATGTCTCGGATTTCGGATAAAATAGGTACATTGCCAATAAAATTTGTTTCAAGTCGACCTAAAAGGCAAAGATCCTGAAACTGTAGGGTGGCGATTTGCATCCTACTGATTTACTAGCTTATGTAGTCAGATTTGGTAGCCAAATCCAGATCCCACTCGAATGTTTTCATACCATGCATCAAGTTCTATCTAATCCAGAGTCTGAGTAAAACCTAATCAGAATGCATGAGGATGTTGGAGTTAAGCCGGTGGGGATCCTGATTTAGCTTTAGCAATCCCATTAAACATCTGTTGTTGGTATGACAATGTAAAGTATAGACTTTGTAATGCCTGGATTATGTTAAAACATAAACACTCATTTGTTTTCGTGAAAAGAAGGATTCATTTTGAACATAAAAATTGCGCGACCTCATAAAATCATTTCGCCAAATGACACCCTGTTCATTGTTTAATAATAATCGTCAAAGTACTTTTCTTTGCTCATACCTGATCCCTAAATGGAAATGCCTTCTTCTTTCCAAAATCAAATTCCTTTGGATTATAGTGAACTATCTCTGGTTCTGGAAAACCACCAGCCTGCAAATTGAAGGGAGAAAAAACAAAATCAATTGCCTTTGGGCAAATTTGAATCTAAATAGTCAGAATCCCAAACCAATCGTTACCTTCGCACATGCTTTTGCTAACCCATTAAAAGTAACATACTTCGATCCAGAAATGTTATAGACTTGTTTGCTTGCTTTCTCATTACCAAGAACTGCAACAAAGGCCTTAGCCAGATCCTGCAAGTTTCGGTTTGAAAGTAGCTTAGTTTTACATCGAGTACTTCACAGCCAGGGCCAAGGAGCACTTCAAGCGAAAGAACTTGGATGACTCAACATCGAATCTATTCATGAAATCTATGAGAACAAACTGAGGACCAACTCATCTCAAGTTATCCACCAAAAATATTTTGCTGATGGCCATTTTAGGAATGCTAAGGCATAAGAGTAGGATGATAACAGGAGGACATGCATTTCACACATGATAGTTTTTCACCTTGACATGACCAAGCTGAGTCACTTGAAGGCCTGAGTTAGGTATTGGGATAGGCCGACCTGCTTTGAGACGGTGGAAGAACCACTCTTCAACAGGGTTGTAATTCAGTGGCCCATAGATGTACACTGGCCTGATTGAGGTCCAATTAACTCCTCTCTTGTCCAACAGACTCTCTGTCTCCAACTTTCCCTTGTGTCTGCTCTTGGGATCAACTGCATCAATCTTGTAAACAAAACAAAATCAAATTTTCAGGAAACTCTATGTGATTCAAAAACCAGATTGGTAAGAAACATTACAGTTTAACAAAACAAAGCAACATCATCATATTAACCAGGACCTTTTCTTTTGAATCTTTCTATGGTTTAGGTGAAACCGAAACTTGTTGAGGTAGTTTGAAGCTTTTGTCAGCTTAATCAGGAGCAATTTTCTTTACAATGTAAACTGTAAGATTTATATTAGCTTTCGTATTGCTCCATTCTTTTGGTTTTTCACAAGTAATGGCATGAATGCTAGTGTGCAACCCATGATTATGACCAGAAATGTGAGAACGATCATCACAAAACAAATGCTAGTGTGCAACCCATGATTTGGACATAAATGTGAGAATGACCATCACAGCATCACTACTGCTGATGATTCAAACACGAGTACAGATTTTGTTTTGCATTCACAACCACAACTTGAGGGATGTAGTCATAGAGATTATATGGTCTTGTCTGTTGGAGCTCAATGGAAAGAGATGGTAGGTCATTCCTACTTGTTACTATAGGAGTACGGGACCTCCAATTACCTCAAAATGTGGCAGTTGATCAGATTTTAGGTATACCCCAGCTGAAGAGCAATAGATGTACCTGGCATCAGAAAAGAATTAGTAAAAGGAAACTAGCATATTATACACACACACACATCACATCACATTCATAACAATAATAAAAAAAAAGTAGAAATCATAGCAAATCTCGTTTAGTTTCCATTGTGAACAGAATTCCTCAACTTTTTGCTTTTCTAGATATTTATTTTGCCTCGTGCTTTTAAAATTTACAATCATAAATCAAGATTCTGAAATTTTCTATAGTTTTAGACATATTTTTTTTCTAACATAAAGAAAAGGATAACTTAATATTCTTGGATTTGCTTCTCCATGGCCATCATTAAATGATTCTAAGTTATTACTAGACTCACTGCTCCAGCTTTGGCAAAGCATCTAATATGGGCTCCACTTCAACAGCCTCCCTTCCTGTAAAACAGCATGAACTTCAATTAACCAAGAGAAAAAGAAGAGAGTAACAATTCAGAATACAGCGACCTAACTTTTCAAGACATAATCCTCGACTTGAAGCCTATTCATACCATTTATGTCATAAACAGTATCAAAATCTGTTGTTGCAAGTGTTGTTCTGACGAAATCAAAATCCTGCCTGTCTCCTTTCAAATGCAAAATCTAAATCAAGAGAAGAACGATATCAATATCTAGTAGCAGAGTTGAACACGTATTAGGTGGCCGGTTGAAGAGCTAAGAGATTCGTATGAACTCCACATCTTAAATGTCTACCCATTATTGATATCAGGAAATAAAGTTTCACCTTGGATGAGAAGTCTGCGTACTCCTGGTCTGATTCTCCAGGTAGTTGCTGCGTGATTGGTGCTTTACCTCTGGTAAATAAAGTCACCTGAAATCATAAATTTAGACGTGACCCATTGAAATTTGCATTGCGGAAGCAAATGTTCAACAAAGAAAATTTTAGCAAATTCAACCTACTAATGCGATTTGTATACCTGATGGCCCTCCTTGACTAGCAGTCTTGTCAAAAATACACCAATAAATCTGGTGCCACCCATTATGAGTATCTTCTTCGCAGTTGATGCTGTTACTAAAACCACTCCTTTTCGTTGCCATGTCTTCTGTTTGTACTGGAAAAAAAAAAAGTAACAGTAAAATGTGCTGATCGCATCCCAGTAGTTGTATTCGACTTCAAAACAAGATATATATATATATATAAAAGTAATCAGGTTAAACTTATTAATGCCATATTTTGTCATTGCTCGGTTCCTCATTTTGATTGTAAAATAAAGTCAAACGTCAGAGTACCATAGAAACTAGTGGAGCCATCTTCATTAACAAGATCTAAGCAAATTTTCTTGTTCGAACCTATCAGTTAAGTTCATGTGGTTTAAATAGTACGAAAACCAAAATCTGGACACTGCTACAATGAAATTCACGATAATAAGCCGATTGGTAGTAATAATTCACAGCATCAACACGAATAACAACTAGAAAAACGATTCAGGAACGTCTACAGTGAAATTCGTAATAAGAAAATTTGTGTGTGTAGACGTTCCTGGTTTCAATAGCAGATTTTGGTTCTGCTTCTGCTTTCTTTCGTCATTGCCGTCATTATCCTGAGGTCATTTGTTCTAAAGACCAAGTTTGACGAATTGCCCCCAAATATTCTTGGTTCAGATGCTGTGAATTACCTTGGTTGGAACAGCAAGGCGGGTGCCCTTGAAATCAGAGGAGGAAGAAAATGATTGCTTGGATGGAAGAGCTGGTTTGAGGGACGCATGTGTGATCAGCCTAGCCATGAGTATCGGCAACTGGGTACCCTTTCAATCTGCTGTGGTTGGTGAATGAAGAAGGCTTATTATGCACATATTCATCCTTTTTCTCCTCTTCCATACTTTCAGGATAAGCTGACATCCAGATTGGTGCCATCCACAGCCTCTCGTTTCCACAGCCCTCTCCTAGTTTTCATGGTCGCAGCATAACCTCCCTTCCTCAGTGAAAGTGACAGAAAAGATGCAATGGTGCTCGTGGCAATATGTGGAGCAAAGCAGGCCTACGGCTACAGGTGCCGTATCCATCTCATCAGAGCCCTGAGGCTTGAAATTGAAACAGCAGGTCCCGAGTTGAAAACTCTGTGTTTGCCATTTGCCATTATCTACTAGAGATCCGCGTAATTCTGGTAAACGAAGTCAATCGCTCTTTAGACAGCTTGCTTCAGCTAGTTAGACGCTCCCATAATGATCTGCTTGTTTACAAGCCCAGATGAGCTCGCTGGTATTCAGGAGTAAGCTGAGTATGATCACTAAGTTGTGGGTTGTTTATGTTGGACCTAAATCCATAGAATACCAACTTTAGGTTTGAATTCTGGTACAGCCGAAAATGAAAACCTTGAGACTGCCATTTAGTAGAGCTATGACTCGCAATTGATGCTATTAACTTGTGGAGTTTGTTCAATGATGCCGACTTGAGAAAACTCGAGGGGAAAAGTTTGTGGCTTTGGTAGCGTTTTACGCACAGCGAGAAGTAATAATATGGAGTACCCTTGTCTGCTCTGTACTTGCATCTTCTAGAGATGGACGTCGACTGAATGTCGATTTTCTAAAGCAAAGCCAGGACTGAGGCACAAAACCCTCTTTAAACAAATGAAAAAATTTAGAGGTCCACTCCTACGCGCCCGAATCTAGAAGATCCAACCTTGTTGGGGCATTGACCTCAAAAAGCGAAAAAAAAGAAGCTAGGGACGGTCGTTAGTTTATCAGTCTCGGAATGCACTTCTACCACCTCTAAAGAGAGATTCAAACAGGTTAAGTGTAAGAAAAACTAAACATAGAATTTGGCCAGAATCAAAATTGATACCGCAAAAGACCCAGACAAGATTGAACCCCATTTGCGTCCCCGGCTCCAAAGGTCAGCGGAGTAAGCAAGGATTTCTTCAAGACCAAGTTTGGACCCTCGCTTCATGTCATCAAGATCGATCCGTGGTGGCCTGAATTGGTCGGTACGTACCGTATCAGTTAAGATGTATGCTGTAACTTGTGACTTCTACAGGGGAGTATTGGAGGATAAAGTTCGTGGTGGTGATTTTATCCCTCGAGGTGAATTCCTCTCTCTCTCTCTCTCTCTTATCTAGTGCATCGTGGGACAATCTTCGTGAGTTGAGAGGTCTGGTGGTGGTTAGTTCTTTTCGAGCTTCTCCAAGAAGCAAAATTTCTCCGACTTTCTCCTTGTCTCTGGAAATGGCTGGCTTGGGTCTGAGGTGCCCCTCCCTCTCGTCCTCTTCGCTGTTCAACAAAACTATCCTCTCGGGCGAGAGGGCACTTGTTCCATGGAGGATTCCCAAGAGACAGTCGAGGTGGACAGCTTCGGCGGCGGTGGCCATTTCCAACACGCAGACAAGGGAGAGGCAGCGGCTCAAGGAGTTATTCGAGGAAGCCTATGAGAGGTGCCGAACGGCTCCTGCCGACGGCGTCTCCTTCACCGTCGAGGATTTCATCTCCGCCCTCGACAAGTATGACTTCGATTCCGAAGTGGGCACCAAGGTTCTCTCTCTCTCTCTCTCTCATTTACATTGGTTGAATAGTAAATACTAGAACACAATTCTGTAAAGGGAGCATGTTAATGAGAACATCTGCCTGTACCAAGAAATTGTTTCTCTTCCTTTGTGAAATGGAACCTTTCCTCTGAGGGAACTCATGTTTGAAGGGAATGAGAGCGTCGGTATTAGCCTTTGAGCATTGATTAGCTAAAATTTTGAGGCTGTCGTAACCAGAGCAGTGAACACACTAAACGTAAGAGAAAATATGCCCGATAAGGGTCAAGACACTTATACAATCTAGAACGACGACAGATGGTACAACATACTTGAACATGGAATCACAAAGAAAGAGGGTCAAGCATGTTTTGCGCGTCGTGGTGCGGAAGAGAGTGTTTGTCTACCTTCTTCAATGGAAAAAGACATGACTTTAAATGGTAGTCATTTGAGAGAGTTGCTAATTTTCGAGGTTGTCACATCATTCTTGGTATCACAAAGACTAACATGAAAACGATTGGTTTGACTTCATTTTCTCAGGTTAAAGGTACAGTATTTCGTACAGATCTTAATGGAGCACTAGTTGATATAACAGCAAAGTCTTCAGCGTATTTGCCTCTTCAAGAAGCTTGCATACACAAAATTAAGCATGTCGAGGAGGCCGGAATTTTTCCCGGCCTGCAAGAGGAGTTTATGATTGTTGGTGAAAATGAAAAGGATGACAGCTTGATTCTTAGCTTACGTTCGATTCAATATGATCTTGCATGGGAAAGATGTAGACAACTGCAAGCTGAGGATGTCGTCGTTAAGGGTAAGGTGAGAAATCTATGTTCTTACGTGTTATTAATTAACTAACATGGTACTGTTCTCATTTTTTCTGCAATGCCTTGTCCATGTGTCCTAAAGGGCATTTAGTTAAGTGATGATACAACAGATATTTTCATTAGTCCTTCCTTTTAGACGACGTCTTTCTTTCTAGCCTTAACTAAACTTCGTCTCTGCAGTTTTGCTTATTTTGATTGCCGATGTTCACTTGTGTTCCAAATGTAATTTTTTTGTTTTGGGGAATCTGCATACTTCTGTTTGCTTGGTCACTGCTTCCTTCTGTTTGCTTTTGCCTATGCAGGTATATCAGTTAAACCATTCAGTTCCAAGTGCGAAATCTAAACTCGATGTTTTTGGTCAATATATTACAGGTTGTTGGGGGTAACAAGGGAGGCGTGGTGGCTGTTGTTGAGGGTTTACGTGGATTTATTCCTTTTTCACAGATATCATCGGTTGGTGCTTCTTCCCTTTCCTTTTTCCTTAATTCTCTTTTATGTGAATTAATGGAGTGACTTGCATGGTCGAATTTGTTTTTTCTCCCACTAAATTTATTGTACGTTCAGAGCTCTTCTAATCGTGTTCTATTTTATCGACAATTTGTATGCATCAACTAGAAAGCAACTGCTGAAGAACTCCTAGACAAAGAGCTGCCTCTGAAATTTGTAGAAGTTGATGAAGAACAGTCCCGCCTTGTTTTAAGTAACCGTAAAGCCATGGCAGATAATCAAGCACAGCTTGGAATTGGTTCAGTTGTGATTGGTACGGTGCAGAGTTTGAAGCCATATGGTGCCTTCATCGATATTGGTGGAATTAATGGACTTCTACATGTCAGTCAGATCAGTCATGATCGTGTTTCAGATATTGCAACTGTCTTGCAGCCTGGTGATACTCTCAAGGTAAAGTTTTCAAATTGCTTTTTCCTGATCCACATCTGATTATGCCAGCAAAGCCTGTGCACTCTATTGGGTTTTAACATGACCAATGCGAATTATGTGCAAAAGTTGAAAGGTTTAAATGAATTCATGCTTGGATAAGCATGCAGAGGAGGCCAAGAAAAGTTTGTCCTCTTGATGTCTTTAGTCACACATTTTTAGGAGGCTTAATTATTGAAACTTTACTTATATGAAAAGGTTATGATACTGAGCCATGATCGTGAGAGGGGCAGAGTGAGTCTATCTACAAAGAAACTTGAGCCAACCCCAGGTGACATGATTCGCAATCCAAAGCTTGTGTTTGAGAAGGTAATATCACAAGCTGGTTCTTTTTGTACTTATATATATGTAGAGCTATTTTTACAAGTTGCTGCTTCCTTCAGGCGGATGAGATGGCTCAGACATTCAGGCAAAGAATAGCTCAAGCAGAAGCAATGGCTCGGGCTGACATGTTGAGATTCCAACCCGAGGTAATATGTCCTTCATTCTTTCTGAGTCAATATGTTCCCTTGCAATAAGCTTTGTTTGATAATTTTCTACAAAAGAAGCTTTTGCCTTGAGTTCATTTTCTGCCATGCAGAATCCTGCAACCTATGGGTGAAGCTTTTACACTATAATGCAAATCAATTGTTTGTCCTATCTTGCACAGATAGGCTTCCAAACAATAGAGTGTGAAATGGTGATGCAAAACTATCAACCTTTGTGACAATTTTAAAATGTTTGTATGCTCTACAAAAAACTAATTAAAAGTTCCTGCGAGATGTGTTACGAGAAAAGGATGAACAGTTAAAATATGTTAAAGCAGAAAAGTGTTCTTCACAGGACTCGGCAAAACGCCAGACCATCAAGATACCTTTTATTCCAACAAATGTCTGAAGAAATTTCTGGAATACAATGATATTTCTGTTTGGACACTAACAGTTTCATGTTATGCTTATGATTTCAGTGCAAGTATTAGATTTAATTATTTACAAAAAGATTCAACGATTACAAGAAAGGTACATTATATCCACCTATGTGTTTGGGAATATCATAGATTCATATACACCGAGCATTTACAATGGCTGGTGGAATGTTGTTCTGGTTTCTTGAAATTGCTTTTAGGCGACTTGTGGAAATGCTAACCGTGTCTTTTGCAGCAAACCTGCCCTTAGCTTGATGTTTACATGGTTACTTATCTAGTTAAAATAACTATTAATGAGGTTATGTTTGTCGCAGAGTGGATTGACCTTGAGCTCCGATGGGATATTAGGCCCACTGACATCCGATTTGCCTGCTGAGGGTGTTGATCTAAATGATGTTCCTTCGGCCGAGGAGCTGTAAATAATGATCATCTTCGCCTTTGTCATTTCTTGGTTCTCCATGGAAGGAAATATCCCTATGCAACATCGAGCACGTTGGCAGCTCCATTCAGTTCCATGATGCAGGTTCAAAATGAATAGAATGAACTTGAACAGGAGGCCTAGATGTTACCTGGATCTGTTTTCATTCATGATAGCAGGTGTGCATGTAGAATTGTTCCTGCCATGTAGGAAAAGGGAATGATGAGGTTGCAGTATTGTTCCTTTTTGTTTTGCAAGGATATTTAGCAGTTTCGTACTTTAGAAAGGACTGTGCTTCCTTGCCTGATATGTGTGCATGTTAGAGAGTGAAAAAGAGTTGGTTCGCTTGTGGTTGCAATGAGACTCGCTTGAACAGGAAAAACCTCTCTTTCTTACTCCTCTCTCTCTCTCTCTCTGCAATTGTATTCCAATTTTGTATGTTGCATGTGGCACGAATGCGTCTGTTCAGTCTTTGACGGTTCCATTTCTGGTCTTCCATTATCTTTTTAAAGCCAGCCACTATAATGCATACTTGGCGTGGCTTGATAACCACGAGATTCAAGTGTCTTTTGTGAAACCTGAATTCTTAAATAGAAAAAAAAAAAATCGACGACCTTTTCTGCACTATGTTTAGATATTTGGTTTAGAAAAACATTTGCCCTATGATCGATCCATTGCACCGGCTTTATGCTTGCAAATCCAGTATCGGAAGGCGAAAATTTAAAAATGCCCTTTCACGACCACGCGACGCGCAAAGAACTTTGCTGCTGATTGTCAGTTTTCTGATTCATAAACAGCTTGTACTGCCCCATTTTTTCATAAAAAAGACTGCCTCGTATATAAATATTTTGGTTGACCCCAGTCTCCTCTTGTTACCGACCGTGGAACATTGAGCAAAAGATGAAAGTACCAATACACAATCAGTTCATCAACAAGTACATAAAGCCTGTTTACTTGGAACTAGTCTGCGCCATGGTAAAACTCGGCTCGTAGCGTTTGATTCCAGAAAAAAATATAATGAAATTATACAAAATTAATACAGAACACCGGATCAATTTCTCGCACGGCAGGATCATCCTTTGGATTCTTAACCAACGTTCACCCGACGGAGCTGAAATTCGAGTATACATTCGAAAGGGATACGATAAAAAGTGATATCAAAGCAGAACAACGAGAAAAGTCGTGAAAGGACTGCTTCCCAGGTATCACATTTTTCATTTAGGAGTGATTATTTTCCAGTATCACTGACATGCAAATTATCAGCCATTAGATGCAAGATCCGCATACCTATCCAACCATCAATGTGTACCAGGACTTCCAGAGATTGCCTTTCTTTTTCTTTCCTCGAAGAACCATGGCACTTAAATGCACGCTAGTACTGAAAGGCGCTCTTCAACCACCGCACTGGTAACAATTCAATAATTCCATGACAGACACTGCATCTTCCCGGTCAAAATGTGGAACACCAAAGGTCTTCTAGATGGAAATCATCATCTTGCTGCAGACGTCCATCACAAATCTTCTTTCTTGCTACTTTTCTTTCCCTTCTGCATCTTTTTCAGCCGTGTTAGGCCAGCAGCTGTGATTTTTGCATTGCCAATGATTGCTGCAACAAGTTCTGGCTCTGTACATGCTTTAATGAGCTCCTTTTCCCTGCTAGTGACGTCTTGCATATGGACAAACAGATTTATAGCAGTTTTTGCAGCTGCAGGAACGAAAAAGGTTTCATATATTAGACATACCAATTAGTGTCACAAATAAAGCCATCTTTTTGCCTATATAAGCTTCAAACTTAGTCGACGACTTCTAGAAGCACATATTTGCCATTCACTTTTTTTTTAATCTAATTTTCCTCAATGACTTTTGATGCCATGGAAACGAGATATTTTCATCTCATTTAATATATTATAGCAGCTACCAACTTATCACTTAGCAGAAACATGTAGCCAGTAGCCACCTATTTCTTGCAAGCAATTCAGGAGATTAGATGAGTTGCTGATTAATTTAGTGAATGGTATGAAGTATGCAGAAGTCATCTTCACTCAGCTCTCCATATTTGGTGTTAAAGATTGAATACAGTTCAGAAATGTATATCCCCTTTCTCATCATTGGCATCAAACTTATTTATCATACTTAACCTAAAAGATTCATAGTCAGCATATGATTACATACTTTTCTACTGGAAAATATTATGCTGTATTAAGTGATAGGAATCACATCACAAGATCACATACAAATGATTTTTAGTTTCTAACCACACAGTAAGCCCCAACGTCAGATCCTGTATATTTTCCAGCCAAAAAGACACATAGCTAAATAATGCAGATTGTCAAGGAAGAGTATAAAGGAAAATCATATAAGATGGTGAAGCAACAGCGTCTATACTTTTCCATGACACTGTAAAACAAGTGACTGTTTTTGCTGAATATTTAAAATAATGCAAACTTTGAGTTTAAAAGGGAAATCAGAACTTTCTGATGTTTAAAGCCACTGCAAGCTTGATTACACTATGATGCAGATTTTCTAAAAATTTGCCCAAAAATCTATGTTTCCAAATTCTCTACTAAATGTCCTCAGTTATATAGAGTTTCTCAATGTTTTCTCAAGCTCTTGTTAAGAAACAAACACATTTTGAAAAGATTTCAAGAAATTCCTACAAAAGAGATTCCTCACAAACCAAGCTCCTAAAGCACTTGAGCAAACAATCACCAACATATGATACAACAAAAAAAAACTCAAAACAGTGAAGTACCTTTTCCTCTTTTTGCCGTGCCTGGAGTCATCTTCACACGATATTTGTATGATTGAACTGCACTATAAGGGCCACATACAGGCACAGCATAAAGAAGAACATCATTTGTAAGAGGACATCCAGTAAAGTAATCTAGATCATTCAATTTTTCTTTTTCTTCAGCTGTTTCCTGAACATCATCATCCTCAAATGTATTGTCAAGTTCTTCCCTATTGCTCTGCAGATCCACGTGCTCATTCGTAATGTCGGGGTTTTCTGGGCAATCACGGGAAAGGTGACCAGTTTTTTTACATTTATAACATATCTTGGAGGCGACTTCCTGTCCTGTCATGTTAAGAATCTTAAGATAATGAGAACATCAGCAAATGGCCTCCATAAATACGTCATATACAAACCCATGCAAGAAAGATAGGGACTAATTCAAATAACATCAACAGATCATCAGTGATCTCATTATCATATTCAACTAAAGGTGACAAATAGAAAAAAGAAGTTTAAATTTCTTTTTCCAAAAAATCATTAAAGAGAAGAAATGCAAAAATAATGAACATCATGTGACTTCTCTTCAAGTATGTTATTACCTGTAGCCATTTTCTCCTTATTGGAAGTGCTTTTCCTGTCTTGTGGTAATTCTTTCACATCCTTGTTTGCTTTTCCAGCAGACTGAATTGGATTCAAGCCAACAGCAAGATAAGAAGATATTATGAAAAAAACAAGAAATTAGATCTGCTTGATTCAAATTGGCCTAGCAGCAACATCACTTTAAAAAGACAACTTGAAAACATTCTACTTACAGCTAGCAAAGCCATACGAATTATCCTTTCTTCCTCATCTTGCTCAGAATACTTTTCCTTTATTTTCTTAAGTTTTCCTTTTTGTCCACGAGCAACCTTGCCCCCAGCTGACTTTTGGCTTCCTACACCTTTGTCCTCTTTTTGTGGAGCTAACTTTTGGTTTCCCACATGCTTGTCCAACACATCACCTTCTTTGCTTTCATGCTGTCCAGTAGCAAGACTACCTTTCTCTGCTTTTTTAAGTTTTCTTCTCTCTGCCTTGGAAATGTAAGCCTTATCTCTTGGTGTAGCAACTTTTTTCTCGGGATCATACTGTTCCAACACATCATCTTGAAGAGATTCTTCCACATGCTCATTCACTGGCACCTTAACAGGTCCTAGAGCAAGTGTTCTGTCAAAAACAACTTCTAATTCAGGCAAAATTTGTTTTGGAACATCAGAAAGGGCAAAACCAAGCACAGCAGGAGGTGCACTTGCAAGCAAGGGTACGGGAGGTACATCTCCCTTTTCAGAATTTGCATCAATTATTGGCTCAGAATTACTCTTAGTATCTGTAATCTGATCATCAGCTCTACATACAACATCCCCAATGTCTTCCCCACTAAGAGAATCCACTTCATCCTCAACAGTTTCTATGTCTTCTGTTTCTTGCAACCCTTCCTCCTCACCCCTTATCCTCCTTTCATTTAGATGAGAACCCAATGAGCTTTCATCCAATCGAAAGAGCAAGCCAAAACCCATAACAAGTGGGTGTGGTGGAAGGAAGTTTTTTTTTCCACGAATCATGAAGCTGCCTACAGTAAGATACTCTCCTGTTGGAGCAGTTTTACTAACTTGATGTGGGTAGACCCACCAAGCACTTGTAACCATCTTTGCTTCCCAAGCTTGGCTATGGCAGACCTGCATCACCAAATTCAGTACAACAAAGGATAACCAAACAGGAAGCCATGTTGGGACATGCAAGTCAACAGGACGATTCAGTTCCCAGTAAATAGTGGAGGAGACACTTTCGGTCTTAACCAGCTCACGTAGCTACATGATCAGGTCAGGCCCTATGGAAATCTATTTTCCCCATATGAAATGTTAGCCTAGCACTCATGCCAGGACAGATTTTGCTTGATTGGGTATTAGGCTCCTGGCCAGTCCAAACCTGCCTGATGCCCACAAATGTGCCTCCTTCCCAACTTCTTGCCTTAAGGCATCCATTTTAATCAGTATCTGGCCTGAGCTGCCCAGTGTGAAACTAATGCGACTAAGCAGCACAACCACCAGTTGGCTTGCATAGTTCATTTAAAGTGGACAGAAGTATGTGCAGATTAAAGTACTTAGAAAACATAAATCCAAGAAAGAAGTAATAGGCTTACAGTGAAGCATCCAGCCTGGTTTAAAGTTAGAGGTGGTATTGCAAGATCTGGCGTGTGATTTTTTATGACAGTACTTGAAGCACCATGAAGATCAGCATGAACATAGCTACAGAAAAACAGAAGCACAATAAATTAAGATATAGAATTGGGAAGCAAATTGCAAGGTTTGACTTTTACATAGATGGAATTAAAGCAACTGCAAAAGAAGATACTTCACAAGAAACCGTCGCATACAAAAGAACTTTAACAGTCATCATTCATAGATTCTGCAGAAGTCTACAGAGCTCACTGCACGGTTTAAGATCTATCAGATGAATGTTTGCTTCATTCCCACATGATGTCAAAGAACTTACAAAATAAAGGAAACTTTTTAATTACTTTTTTGAATGCTTAGTCATGCACCTTTGGTAAAATAAACGACTCAATCATGTAGCACAAGTGAACTATATAAGAAGTACATGCAAACCGCAAGTTAATTTCTGATGATGTTGATAATTTGGAGGAGACATATATATTCACGTTTCACAAATCCACAAACTAGACAGAGAAGAATGACCAGGTCTGGCAGAATAATCCACAGAATGACAAAAAGAAAAAAATCTAATCTAGACCATATAATTGAATAGATTCTGGTTTGCACACTGCAATATATAGTTAAATTTAGAGAAACAGCAAGAGTACTATCATAGAAAAAATGTCAAATGGCCCTTTATATGTTCATCAACAGATTAAGGTATACCACTACAACCATGAACCATAGTATGTCATAGCCAAGTATCAAACAGCTATGGTAGGCTTCTTAATAGGGTTGAAATCACCACTAGAACCATGAATAAATTCATATTTCCCATTAGTAACTTTTTCCATGATAAAGACAAGTGATAATGACTTGTCATCCTTTTGCACCTGAGAAGTGATTTTATCATTTTATGGGTGGTACACATGTGAACAAGTGTTCATAGGTATCTGAACGCAGTGCTCTCCCTCTCTCCCACCCCAACACCAAAACATACCCACCCACACAAAAGTACAAATATGCCATCATGCAAGATCTTATTATACCTACTTCGGAGATAGAAACAAGATGGTCACTTCAATGAAATATGAACCAGTTAAATTAAAAGGAACTCAATAAGAAAAAGAAAAAGAAAGTGATTACATATCCTAATTCCTATGTATTCACTCACATATCTCCTTTGGACATATATCGCTTGACCACCATCTCATTTTGCTGAGCATCTCGACCGCTGATTATCAAGTAATTTTCGCTGCTGATGAACCAATTAAATTTCTCGAACCAGTGAACTTTCCTCATATGGGAAATTGCAGCAACAGTTTTCTCCTAAAAAACATAAAAACAGAGTAACATACAAAGTTCCAACCGAGTGCAGATACAGAATAATAGAATACAACAATCTCAGCTGTAAATTCCTATGCAAGTCGATGGGGAACTGAGCATTAAAGACTGTAGGACAGAGTGATGGATCTGGACTTGGAGGTATCCAAGTTTGTGTACTAATATTGGTAAGAGGAACATGTAGCTCCATTGTCTCCATGCTGTCCCTTTCTTTTTCCCAAATCTCTAAGCCAGCAGTACAAAAATTCATACTGTTTTTACCATATAGAAGAGTTCCAGAAAATCAGCGTCAATACAAGGACGCTTTCAGTGTTCACAGAAAGCAGTGTTTACCCCAGGATTCTCATTGTCTACAATGCTTGTATAACCATTTCTCAAATCCTACACAAACATGAAGTAAGAAAGGACCATCAAAGTTCCCAGGGATGATGAAATCATTACTGGGCACAACCAAGAAAGCTCTCATCAATTTCTCATGAGGAAATCTGTTCATCTTATTAGTTCAATCACTGCTTGAACACTTCCTAAGCCTAGGCTGAAGCACCTAGGACAGCTAGGAACCTAGGAAACCAGTAGGTGTGGAACGCTTAGGTACTCCCCTTTTTTTTCTTTTTGCATTTTTTATGTTTAAGGCTAGTGACACAATCTCAAGTTTAGTGTCCAAAAGTTAGTTATGGGCTTCAACTAGGCAGACTAGTCCTATCTAGGCACACACAAGGCCCTTCAGGGGCATTTTTACCTGGGTGGTGGCTAGTGTTTTGACTACCTACTTGATATCTCACACCATATAAATTGTGTACCTGGAACATGAGAGTAGTCAAACTAAGTCAGATACAACTGGCATTTATTGGGACAAGTGTTCGGTATCATGGCGATTTATATGGCCTGCATTGCCTGGATAGTGGTTAGACAAGTGTTCCCAAAACAAAATCATATTTCAACATGAGATTTGGCCGATATGTTGCCATTTCATATCACAATAAATGAAGAAAAATAGATAAAGCCAAAAGCAAACCCTAAGGACCTTCTGCCGAATTTTAGTGAGCACCACTTATTCCAGCAAGTTTAATGTGTCGAGAAAAGTTTTGTAGACAGAAAGGTGAGATC
Organism: Nymphaea colorata; assembly: GCF_008831285.2. Lineage (NCBI taxonomy): Eukaryota > Viridiplantae > Streptophyta > Magnoliopsida > Nymphaeales > Nymphaeaceae > Nymphaea > Nymphaea colorata. Next base: position 19,154,755 of record NC_045147.1, read on the forward strand.
TAGCAGACCATGGGGGGTCATAGGCTAATGCAGGATATGATAAACCGCAACAGGAACCTACGCAAAAAGTAACATTATGTTTAAGAAGGCATTTGATAAGAAGAACAGGGCACATGCTCCAAGAACACCGTGTTTCTTTTTCCCCAAAACATGGCATGAGTATGTTCAGCATTTGATTGTTGGATCCACAAAAAGACATGGTAACAATCTTCTTATCAAATGTCTCTAAATACTTCTCACTGTGCTGGGTTTCAAACAATATAAATTTTTGTTTACAAAACAAGATCAACGTATGATTGACATTCAGGACAATGACAAGTTAACCACTGTAATACAGATCAGTTAAATTGTATCCACTAGTTTATCATATTGCTTGCTCTTTGTATCAGTAATTTTCACCGACAATTTTTTTAAGAAGGATGGCTACTTAATCTCAAAACATTTAAGCACATCAACAAATTTTACAATATTCACGCCACACAATTGATATAGTAAGGAAGAAACTGCTGATTAACAGATAATGTTCATAACATCATTCATACCTGGGCCAGTTGTTGCTTTGTCTTCCTCTCAGCTGCTTTAAAAGCTTTCTCATGAGATGTAATAGTCTTCTTTTGTTTATTCTCTTGCCGCTTTTTCATTTCAAACCAGCGACAAGCATTGGCATGTGCAGAGAGAGACAAATCAACTTCTACCTGTTGACAGAAATTACTAGTTAAGTACAGCCGCTCATAATTGAATTCACTAATTCTGAAAAGACTTGCAAGTGCCAGCATTAAAGTTTAACAAGTCACGCTGCCAAACTCATACATAATTATACCCCAAAAAGAACATACAGCAGGAATCTGTAGCAAAAGAGAGAAATAAGATAAAAATATATGAATCACATAACACCACATTTAGACAAAAAGTGAAATTGTTGTCATATATCTAATAGCTGAACAGACTCTGACCAAGTGCTTGAAATAGGAATTCTGCTCCGTGATTTTATAGCATATGATAAAACTATTGCTGTTTGACATCATATTAAGGCCAGCAAGATGTAAACTAGTTTGAGAAGAAGAATCTAAAAATAATACAAGATAAATAGATGACCATCTGCCAATAGTGACTGACTACTTTGTGAAAATGAAGATGACGGTGGAAAAACAGGACAAAACAAATAAAGTAGCATACATACTGCTGGATCAATTGATTAATACCCATAAGGATATGATTTCCCATTCGGAAGATACTTTAATGGTAAACCTGATATTATGAAGCATGTATTCCAGAAGTCATGTCATACTACAAGGACTTGAAAAATCTTCCAAGGTGCCAGTATCAGTGCAAACCTAAAGAAGGCAACTTATCAATCCCAGATTTTGCAAAGTCAACCTCCGCCTGAATTGGACTGCCACTTCTTGCAGCAAGAAAAGGAATAATAAATCTTGCTCAGAAGCATCATACACATAATGGAACATTAACCTGTAAATGCACTATATCTGCAAGTACTAACAGAAAGGACCATGAAAGATCAATGAGAAAGCAACTACCTAATACACATGCAGAGACAAAGAAATATTTTTAAACTCTCAAAGCAAAAGTCTCCAACATCAAAACTCCTGTACCATCAGAAAAAATAATATGATAATGTCATCTTACAACAAAAGTTGAAGTCAGCTGCCAAAAGAATTTGAAAGGAAACCAATAGTTGATGCTCCCATGTGGTTCCCTTCAAGCATAACCATGTCATCCAGTTCAAAATATAGAAGATTAGACAAATTTCTAACAGGACATCTAACTAGATTTTCTTGAACCAGACAGGTATCACAATAAAAACTACTTAATGCTGTGATAGCACCTAAAGAAGCTCATATAAGAAGTATATTTAGAGGAAAGGTGAAATAGAACTTCAAAAAAAAAAAAATTCCAATGCATTTAATTGGCAATACTAAACATCTATATTTTGATCCACAAAAAATGAAGCACTGTAATGATCGATGAACACTTTTGTGGTAAACAAAGAAGAGCACACAGATACGAACAAAGCCAAGGGTTTACCTTGTTATTCATCCAGGGTAATACATTTAAGCACACAGAAATACAGAATGGCTAGTGCAATTGCAACATAGACAATTAACTTCTTCAATCATGACATTTTAACCAACTAGATTTGAAAAAAAAAATGCTGAAATCAAATACTTGGATGAACACCTTATAAGCTGGATTTGTCCTCTCATCATCGTCCATCTCATCAAGGTTGTTACTAAGTAGCAACGTGACACAATTCCTTTCAAGATGAAGTTTATCTATTAGCCCAGCAACAGGATTTCCAGATTTTTTCTCTTCCTTTACCATGCGAGCAAGATCTTCCCAGTCCATTCCATTTGCAAGTGCAACTCGGACAGCCATGATAGCAGCTTCAACATCTTGTAGATTGTATTCAATTAACTCTGCCATTGTCAGAGAATGGTCAACCTCCTTTTTTAGTGCATGTACACGATTTTCCTGCAAAATCAAATAGCAGCATCTAAATTTCAAATTTCACAGTTTTATTGCAGAAATAATTAAAATATACGGGAAAGCCCTTCTGCTGAAATAAATGAAGGTAACAGACCAAAAAGGAAAAGCTTGAAGCATGAATGCTCAATAAACTGCTCAAGACAGACCAAATAAGGTAAAGAGCAATAAGCTTAGAAAATCTCTTCCAATTCCTACTTCAGTATCCATACCTTCTCGGGAAGAAAGCACAGTGAATAAGTTCCTATATTTTCAAGAAGCAAAAGCTTCATTACAGAAGTAATTATCTTACTGACTGTCGGTATGGTACGAGTACAGACGTGGCAGTGCAGGTGTGGATATGGGAAAATTTATAAGTGAGGATATGGATAAAAAAATTGCAAGATTGTTAGTATTCATTTGTAAATTTTTTTAAAAAAAAATTCTTTATAATATAGATAATAAGGAAGGGAGTTAAAGAACTTTATAAACAAAATAAGACAAGTTTGGAAAGGGGCAAAGAGTTTCATCCCTTTGTGCACTTATATATCTCTCTCTCTCCTGAAGATGCACAAGTACCTCTCTCTCTCTCTCGTGCTACTCAAACTTCTTGCTTTCAAATATCTTAAAAACCTAAGTTTTAGGGGTTGGATGTCTGACCCAGGCCCCGATCCAAGCCATAGCCATAGCCATCTTCCCCTGCATACCTGCAGCCGCATATCTGTGTACTGATGCCAGTACTTGGACCAAGCATATGTACCCAAGTGACATAGTTTGCTGACCTAAAAATAAAATATGATATGCACTCAGCAAGAAATGGGTGTTCACCTGATCCAATTGTATCTTAGTAAGCTTTTGAACAGCAGACTCCTCCCTGGCTCTCTGTTGTTGTTCAGCACGTTGACTCTCAATTTTACTGTAAAATTCATCCAATACTGCATCAAAAGTATCCATTCTCACAAATTCCCTTGACTTAAATTGGTTCAATAGGATTGGAGAAAACTCATCATAGACCTACAAGTTAAATAGACATCAACAAAGATTATCAGAGATCCTCATCGAAAGATATTTGACAAAGCATATGAATGCCAAAAAAGCAGGACCAGTCATCTACACCTTAAGCTTTTGACATGATAAATGGGGAGATCCTGTCGATGACCATCACATGTATATGATGTGAAAAAGAAAAATATGTTTTAGAGCTTCTAAAGCTATAAATCATCCACACACTGCAGGATATGTGCATTTGTGTGTGTGTGATGCCTGCAAAGAAACAAGAGGTCCAAACAACAAAATGATGAAGTTCAGATCATGAGCCCATACAAAGGACATTTTTTTGTACCACTATGACCATTCTGGAATCTACAGAAAAAGATATTTTGATTTCTTTCTTCCAGGAGAGAGTGAAAATCAGAAAGTATTGGAGAATAAATACAAGAGACCTTATTTGTACTAATTTCTGTTGAAAGTAAAGCTTCTTTCTTCCCTGAAGGCATCTTCTGCATCAGGATATATCCTTCAGGAAGTTTTGCACCTGATATAACATCCTCAAGCCAATCCTCAAACTTGCCAACAGCTGTAGCTAAAGCATGAAGAGCATCTTGACTAAATGTATTATCACTTGCACGGCCAATTTTCATGTTTGGAACCAGACCAGCATCCAATATAATATGCTCACAGAGTGCAGGTCCATAACCTAGTGAATCTCCCAAAATAGCCTTCAATGTCATTTTCCTCCCTTGTTCACCATCGTTTTCCTTTTTATTTGAATTGGAACGCTTCCCACTTATAGTAACACCTTCTTGTTGTGACTGAAGCTCTGAATTTTGAACATTAACAGATCCAACCTCAGCCCCAAATGATCTATTGCTGTCTCTCTCATCTTTTTCTGAGCGCATTAAGGTGGTTTCCAACTTCGTGGGACTAGTTCTTTCAAATACACGACAAGATTCTACTGGATAGCGATGGCGGGACATGATTGCAAGTCCTTTATCATCATCCCTACATTGCAAAGCTGATGTTAGAGTCATTAAGATGGCTCATAAAAGAATAAGGTACAAATAAGCACATAGATCAAGGAAACATGCAACCAATGAAACATTAGTTTATCAACCAATCATATTCATATTTTAAATCAGAAGCAACAAATCTCATAATAGTAGCAGAGAGGTGAGGTGGTGGAACACTCGAGTAGTTCAGAAAGAACCATGAAAGGCAACCTGTTCACAGGGCTCTATCGTGTAACTAAGAACAATGTGCCAAGTCCTTTATCTTAACTAACTGTGCTCTCTGTTTCTTAGACTAGCAACATGCTAACTGCTAAGTACTATGCTAGAGAGATTGCCATACAGAATGCCCATCTATGGGATTTTCAGACAGCATATGGAGGGAATACTGGGGAAAACAACAATCCAGAAAAATATACTCTCAGCAAAAACTCACATTGAAGACAACAGTCTACATACACAATTTCTAGGTATTTAATGCGACCTACTAGATACAATACAATGCTTATTACTTTATCATTTTTATCATTTTAATTAGATGTTTTTTATGCCTTGTTATTAGCTTCTCATTTATTGTATTTTACCTAACAAATTGACTTTTTTATTTTCTTAGGTCTCAAAGATTTTCCCAAAATAAAAAAAAATTGCCGAAAAATACCTGAGAAAAACCTCGCTGATAAAAGCCCGAGAATGTGTTTGTGGCTATGGTATGCACGCACAACATATCAAAAGCTTTACCTGGTGGGGCTTCAACTACTCTTGTGCTTACAAGCAAATCTTTTAAGCTAAAAGCTGACAGCCTTTACCATTTCATTTTTTACCTCAAATTCCAAAACAGG